>NC_135814.1:53975966-54575966 GCF_964213995.1 Mustelus asterias
ATTGAGAGTTTTTGGCGGGGGTTTTGAGAGGGGACTTTGAGGGAGTTTGGAGGTGATTGGAGGGAGTTTGGAGGGGGTCTGGAGGGAGACTGAGGGAGGATTGGAGGGATTTGACGAGGTTTGTGGGATTGAGGGAGTTTGGAGGGGTTTGAGGGTTTGAGGGAATTTGGAGGGAGTTTGGAGGGGATTGAGGGAGTTTGGAGGGGATTGAGGGAGTTTGGAGGGAGTTTGGAGGAGATTGAGGGAGTTTGGGAGAGGATTGAGGAATTTTGGGGGGATTTGAGGGAGTTTGGAGGGACTATAGGAAGGGATTGAGGGAGTTTGGAGGGAGGTTGGAGGGGGATTGAGGGACTGGGAGGGATTGATGGAGTTTGGAGGGGATTGAGGGAGTTTTGGAGGGGGATTGAGGTTGAGGGAGTTTGGAGGAGTTTGGAGGGGATTTGAGGGAGTTTGAGGGGCTATAGGAAGGGATTGAGGGGGTTTGGTGGGACTATAGGAAGGGATTGAGGGAGTTTGGTGAGAGTTTGAAGGGGATTGAGGGGAGTTTGGAGGGGAATTGAGGGTGTTTGAGGGGATTTAAGGGAGTTTGGAGGATTTAAGGGAGTCTGGAGGGAATTGAGGGATTGAGGGAGTTTGGAGGGAATTGAGAGAGTTTGGAGGGAGCTTGGAGGAGATTGAGGGGGTTTGGAGGGGATTGAGGGTTTGAGGGAGTTTTGAGGGAGTTTGGAGGGGATTGAAGGAGTTTGGAGGGGATTGAGGGAGTTTGGAGGGGGTTTGGAGGGATTGAGGGAGATTGGAGGGGATTGAGGGAGTTTAGAGGAATGAGAGAGTTTGGAGGGAATTGGGGGAGGTTTGGAGGGGATTTGAGGAAGTTTGGAAGGGATTGAGGGAGTTTGGAGGGGATTGGGGGAGTGTTAAGGGAGTTTAGAGGGATTGAGGGAGTTTGGAGGATTGACGGATTTTGTAGGAATTGAGGGAAATGAGGGAGTTTGGTGGGATAGAGGACGTTGGAGGGAGTTTGGAGGGATTGAGGGAGTTTGGAGGGAGTGTGGATGGATTGAGGTGTTTGGAGGGATTGAGAGGGAGTTTGGAGGGATTGAGGGAGTTTGGAGGGGTCTGAGGGATTGAGGGAGTTTGGAGGGGGGTTTGGAGGGATGAGGGAGTTTGGAGGGATTTTGGAGGGAGTTTGGAGGGATTGAGGGATTTGGAGGGAGTTTGGATGGAGTTTGGAGGGATTGAGGGTGTTTGGTTGGATTGAGGGAGTTTTGGAGGGATTGAGGGGGTTTGGAGGGATTGAGGGAGTTTGGAGGGAGTTTGGAGGGATTGAGGGAGTTTGGAGGAGTTTGGGATGAGGGAGTTTGGAGGGAGTATGGTGGGATTTGAGGGGTTTGGAGGGATTGAGGG
This sequence comes from Mustelus asterias, assembly GCF_964213995.1. Taxonomy (NCBI): domain Eukaryota; kingdom Metazoa; phylum Chordata; class Chondrichthyes; order Carcharhiniformes; family Triakidae; genus Mustelus; species Mustelus asterias. The sequence goes on from NC_135814.1 coordinate 53,977,371, forward strand.
AGTTGGAGGGAGTGAGGGAGTTTGGGAGGGAGTTTGGAGGAATTGAGGGAGTTTGGAGGGAGTTTGGTGGAGTGAGGAGTTTGGAGGGATTGAGGGAGTTTGGAGGGATTGAGGCAGTTTGGAGGGAGTTTGGAGGGATTGAGGGAGTTTGGAGGGTGTTTGGAGGGATTGAGGGAGTTTGGAGGGAGTTTGGAGGGATTGAGGGAGTATGGAGGGAGTTTGAAGGGATGGAGGGAGTTTGGGGGAGTTTGGAGGGGATTGAGGGAGTTTGGAGGGAGTTTGGAGGGATTGGGGTGTTTGGAGAGATTGAGGGAGTTTGGATGGAGTATGGAGGGATTGAGGGAGTTTGAGGGAATTTGAAGGGATTGAGGAGTTTGGAGGGAGTTTGGAGGGATTGAGGGAGTTTGGAGGGGTTTGGAGAGATTGAGGAGTTTGGAGGATTGAGGGAGTTTGGAGGGAGTTGGAGGGATTGAGGGAGTTTGGAGGGAGTTTGGAGGGATTGAGGGGTTTGGAGGGGTTGGAGGAATTGAGGGAGTTTGGAGGGAGTTTGGAGGGATTGAGGGAGTTTGGAGGGCGTTTGAAGGGATTGAGGGAGTTTGGAGGGATTGAGGGAGTTTGGAGGGATTGAGGGAGTTTGGAGGAGTTGAAGGATTGAGGGAGTTTGGAGGAGTTGGAGGGATTGAGGGAGTTTGGAGGGAGTTTGAAGGGATTGAGGGAGTTTGGAGGGAGTGGATTGAGGGAGTTTGAGGGAGTTTGGAGGGATTGAGGGAGTTTGGGAGGGATTGAGGGGATTGGGGGAGTTTGGTGGGAGTTTGGAGGGATTGAGGGGGAGGTTGGAGGGAGGGTTTGGAGGGATGTGAGGGAGTTAGGAGGGAGCTGGAGGGTTGGGGAGTTTGGAGGGAGTTGGGGGATGGGAGTTTGGAGGGAGTTTGGAGGGGAGTTTGGAGGGTGAGGGAGTTTGGATGGGGAGTTGGTGGGAGTTTGGAGGGATTGAGGGAGTTTGGAGGGAGGTTGGTGGGAGGTTGGAGGGATTGAGAGAGTTTGGAGGGAGTTTGGAGGGATTGAGGGAGTTTTGGAGGGAGTTTGGAGTGATTGAGGGAGTTTGGAGGGAGTTTGGAGGTTGAGGGAGTTTGGAGGGAGAGTTTCCAGGCCAGACGCCGCTGTGCCAGAGCGAAGCTGTGTGCAGCCAATGAGAGGGGCAGCTGGTGCGGGCGGGCCAATGAGCGAGCGGCAGTGATGAATATTCATGAGGTGCCGGCTGGGCTGGGAGGGCAGCTTGTTTTATTCACAGCTTCGCCTCCACTTTGTCAACCCCAAAACTCCATTTTCTTATGAATGGAGAGTGAAAAAAAAAGATTCGCTTAAATTGGGATCCTGCTCGGCCGGAGGGAGTAGTGGCAGGAAAAGGAGTGAAGTGACAAGCTGGGAGGCGAACGATGACCATGACTGCGATGTCAGAGAGCGTCGGCAGCCCGGTCTCCAGTAAAGCGGTCTTTATGGAGTTTGGCCCACCAACTCAACAAATGTCGCCTCCCATGTCTCACGGACATTACTCCATGCACTGTTTACACTCTGCCGGCCACTCTCAACATGACAGCTCGTACAACACCGCTTCTTCCTTCTCCCGGTCTCTGGGCTACCCCTATGTCAACTCAGTGAATAACCACTCCACTAACCCTTACATCAGCTCAGTGCAATCGTACCAAAACAACTCCAGTCTGGTCCATACGCGGTTAGAGGACACAGGTAAGCGCGGCAGCAGCGCCCAATTGCTAAATCTAATTGCTGTGAAATAGGTGAGAGGCAGGAGAGCAGCATTTGAAGCAGCCCAGGGAGGAAATTTGTAACACACAAATTCGCATCATTCAGTCTCGGATCTTTGTAATTATTTGTTGCGTAATACTATAAACAATGCATGCAATTATGGGTAATTATACGTAAACCGTCGCTAGTAAAAATAGACAAACTTTTAACTGCTGTGCTAAATGCGTTGTTGTTCTGTTGTAGGTAATTATGTATTTGGATGTGCATTGCTATGTCAATTTCTTTCTCTTGCAGGAGCAGAATCAGATAAAGGTACTGTGGTGGAGAGTGGGGAAGTCAGGTTTAATGGGAAAGGGAAAAAAATCCGCAAACCCCGAACCATTTATTCCAGTCTCCAGCTGCAGGCTTTGAACAGACGGTTCCAACAAACCCAATACCTGGCCCTGCCTGAAAGAGCCGAGCTCGCTGCTTCCCTGGGCTTGACACAGACACAGGTAACGGAGATATTAAACTGAAAATGCAAAGCTCTTGGGCCCGACCTTACAGCGAATAAATCACACCGCCCAGCAGAGCCAGGCATGAACCCAATGCAGAGTTGAGGAGAAGGTTAAGCTAAAACGACACAAGTGAGCACTTTCCCAGACACAAATCCAAGTATTTGTGTGCATCAGTGAAAGTTTGAAACACTGTAATAAAATGCAACTCAAATCCATAAAATGGTACATACATGGAGACCATTCACATAGCCGCTTCACCAATCTGCCCATTAATAGAGAGAATGCAGGGTGCCATGGTATGTCTTAGACCCTGGGCCAATTATTTGGGAAATAATTTCAACAAGTCGCTCCAAGAAACGCGTCATGTTGTTCAGATGATAACATTATAGTTCCCATCTGTGGGCTGAGGTGTTTAGGAAAGTTCACTTCTTGTGGCTGCATAGGCTGCTTGATTCGAAGAAAGTTTTTGTGCTAATATTTTGGAATTATTTAAGGTAACCGGACTTTTCATACGTTTGGTAGTTTTCGCATTTAAATTCTGGTTTGATAAATGTTTATATCTATATAAGACAACTGAAAGTCTTGTCCGCTGTATTTTTGAATACTTAAAAGATGTTTGTTATATTACACAGGTAAAGATTTGGTTCCAGAACAAGCGCTCTAAGTTTAAGAAGCTGATGAAACAGGGGAACGGTGCATTAGAGAACAGCGCTCTTGCTAACGGCAGGGGCCTAACCGGATCCTCCCCTCCGGTTCCACCCGTCTGGAACACCTCATCTGCCGGCAAGAACTCCACAGGGACCCCGGGAAACTACATTCCCAGCTACACATCGTGGTATCCTCCAGCGCACCAGGAATCTATGCAGCAGCCCCAACTGATGTAAGACAGCCGCACTCGCCCTGTTCGAGCAAGGACAATAACCAAGAAAGCAATTTCTGAAGTGCACCATGCCCTTAGCAGACACGCACAGATGTGATGCGGAGCGACTTCCCAATCCTGCCAGCTGACAGCTCGGCTCAGTATCTATCGGCTCCACATTCAGAGCAGACCGCCAGCACCAGGACTCTGAGGCATAATCCCTGGGACAGTTAACAAGCCTTTGTTGCAGATCCCTATTCTGAAATAGACAGGCTTTGTATCGAGTACCGTCTCCCCATTTAGGATTTTAGGTCTGTAAACGAATGACTGGCTATGCAGCGCAGAATTCATGACAGTGGGAAGTTCTTACTGCACGCAGTCACCGTTCTTTGTACATATCATTATTTAAATATGTTGCACAGATTTAGCGTTTTTTTTGGTATTGTGTGGAGTGTACATGATACATTGTGAAATGGGATCTTAATATTTACCTGTGAAATTGAAACGTGTTGCTGAAAAAAACACTGTGTTTAGCGTTCTAAATGTAAAGGTTTAGTTTTATATTGATAATGTTAACTTATTGCTTTGTATCTTTGAATCTTTGTAAATATATTATAAAGTCCATTCAAAGACAGTAAAATTATGATTTTGAACGACAGTTGCAATATGAAAGCCTCTGTGTTCTCATTCATTAACACAGAACTGTAGAGAATTCCTGACATAATACATTCACTATCATCCCACTGCTTTCAATAATTCCTTCTTCTCCACTTTACACATTGCAATCAACCAGGCGAGGCGGTCAAACAACATCCTCCGTCTGTGAGCATTGGCCAGTGGGAAACGCGAATTAACTTCCCCGATATGTTGTTATATTTAAACGCACACCGACTCAGGGAATTGTCTTAAAGTTAATTTCCTCCTGTTGTTTCGTTAGAGATTTAACTGCCGGGTAACCCAAAAGCGGGAATCGTAAGCTAATATTCTTCTAAATAATGTAATTTCGCTTTGTTTTTGACCACCCCGGCCGCTCACGATGTGGGATCGGATTATTTTGTTACAGTCAAACGTTACTTTCAGTGTCACGTCTAACCTGTGCTATTCTCAATTGGGTGCAATTATTTTTGCAGCAATTAAAGCACTTTTGCTTTTCAGACGCGTCTATCGCTCTTATTCGCTCTTTTATATATTTCTTGGCGTACAATGCATCTCTTTTTCAGCCTTGAATGACAGGAAGCCACTCCTGTGTTAACTAAATAATTGACTAGAGAAGCAGGTGCTGCCGAAAAAAAAACCCCTGCGGTTTGTTCAGAGGAGTTGAAAGCTGTGTCATTTCTACAAGCAACAAACTGGGAACTTCAAAGGAGCTGTTGTTCGGGGATGATGGGCTAACTGCGCTTTTTCAGCAATGTGTGCGCCTTCACCATCAACATCTTGGGAGAAGTGGAGAAGATGCCAATATTACCAAAACTGGTGTCTTTAGAGATACCATTCAATCCGCCCGTGTGCCCATTAATCTCCTAAACTCCTTCATTCCAGATGTATAGCTACCTCCATTTGTATGTATGTATGTGTCTGTGTGTATACCATACAGGCACATGGTGTGTGCATATTGTCTGTGTACGGGTTTGTACACTGCACAGGTCACAACAAGCCTTAATATAATGCCCAGGTTCTACTGAAATATAACGAAGTAATGGTATTGCAGACTAAAACAAACATGGAAATAAACATGCAGCGTGCAATGTACTGCAGGTGCCGGAGTTGGAAACAAAAACAGAAAATGCTGGAAAATCTCAGCAGGGCTGACAGCATCTGCGGGGAGAGGACGTATTGTGATGGAATATACAATTTTTAAGTATAATTCATTCATTCTAAGAAAAAATGCTAAAACATTATGTTGAACTTGGGTACATTGTAAACGGATTGAAGCGGCGCCGGTCATTACACATGACAAGTGCTAAGATGTTTTAATTTAAACGAATTTATCAGCATCTCGGCTGAGAATGTTCCACAGATTAAAAGGCGGACCGTTAAATCTAGTGTTCAAGCTTAACGATTGTAACTTTTTTGGGAGAACTAAGATTTGGAAAAGGGAGATTATAGACAAAACTTTTTTTCTGTAAATGAAGCTTGCGGCTCAGCGAAGAACAAATGAATGTATTCTGCCAAAAGCTCCCAAGCGCGCATACAGCTGCAAGCAAGAGGCTCGGCATTATTGAGCTATATTCTCTACTTGATTACAAGCCGAGGCCATCAAACGGACTATAATTACAGTAATTTTGAGTTTATTTATTCTAATGTAGTTTCGTATCATTGGGGTAATTATGAGCAATTTTTTTTCGCCCGGGGAATCTTTGCATTAACAAAAGAGGTTGCAGTGAAAGCCAAATTTGAATAGCATTGAGAAAGAAGCACTAAACTAAAATAGGTGTGCTTTCCATCTTTGAAATTCGGAACTACGTTTGTCATGAGGTCTGCAAATTGCCTGCAGGTGTATGGAGAAGAATTGTCAATAGGGAACTGTTCAAAATTAGTAAGACACGATGAAAAGATAGAGTAAAGGAAAATGCTCAACGAGCGCTCTCTCTCTCTCGCTCTAGCACACTGATCTCTCGCTACCTTTCTTTAACATCTAATGGCCAAAGTCACACAGATGTCAATCTTGTTGCAAAGGAAAAACAGGCAGGTAAAGGTTGTGTTTTTAAAGTTCCCGATGTGACAAGTCGGCATGTGTTTACTATTTCCACAAATGGAAGTCTTTCAATTCTACTATTTTTAAAAATATTTTTTCATCCGTAGTTAGAATGTTTAAGACATCCTCAAACAGTCCCGGGAGGGAAAATCCGTTAGCGACCTACGAAAAATTCCAAGAAGTAAATTCTACGGATAGCGATACGGCCTTCCCTGGTAACACATCATTAACAAACAGCAGAATCCACAGGGGCACATCATTTGAATAATAACTGTTTAGTTTTTTTCCCCCTAGCACGCTACGATTTTTAGCATTATATCTAGAAACATGTTTAAAATATAGTTAGATATGCAGCATCTTGTGTACTAACACGGGGGAGGCGGTTACATCGTAAAATACAGCAACCGCCGAGCATAAACATTCATTGTTCGTGGCTACCAGTCAAATGATAAGAAAACGTTTTGTAAGATTCAAATCTCTGATAGAATTTGCTGCAAAAAATGGGGCTGAATGATAGTCCAGAATCTCTGATTAGTGTCGATTAATGGACAGGAATCTTCCTCATAGAAACATTTAAAATAAATCCGCCACTTCAATCGTTTAGGAGACGGTTAGCGACATCTCCAGATGTTAATGCCTTCATAAAAATGGTTTAATCATATACCCGTCGCCACACCTAGTTTCCCGTTCCGCGTTTAACGCAAGAATTAGTTCCCTCTTTGCATTAGCCCACCTATTTGGAACTGTATAGCTCACTGTAAGGACCCCACATTATTTGAATGCTGTTTAAACGTACTGACTATAGAGAAAGTAGTTGATCCCCTTACCTTGTTCCTTTCAGACAACCTGGTCGGCCTTTTTTTTACTAAGTCATGGTGTCAGGTTTTGCTTTTGAGATAAGGGGGGGAAAAATACATCTGATGTGAGTGTGTTTCTGCCGGTAGATCCACTAAAGCTCCTCTCTAAAAGGCTGGGAATCAGGACGCGGCTGCAGAATATGATTGCATTTCTGCTATAGCCTCTGTCTTTATAGCTGATGAAAAAATTGCAGATTATTAGCATAAATGTTTACTCTTCATTACGCTGATGACATTCTGCTCTCCACAACTTGGTAATCTTTCGAAATTATGAGCAATTTTTAAAAAAAAATGTCGAACAGCCGGTTTACCATGCAATTCAAGCTATTCTGCGTAGGCTCCAAACGGATATAATTATCGAGGAGTCAAGATGTTATGCTAAAAACTATGCATTGATATTCCCATTTATTATGTACATACAACTTTGACAATGTTGATGCTTGAAATAGCAGGAAATTGTCTTGCGCAAAAATTACAGTCCATATTAGGACATGTGAAATTGCGAAGAATTATATAGTAATTGCAGGCTTTCAGCTACGAGAGCCGGCAAGCTCAAACTCGAGCGAATGTGGATAAAATTACAGTTGTGTTTCAGTGCAAAGTTTAGAGAGGAAATTCTAAAAAAATGTCCAAATTGACTGCCCAGGATTCCGGAAGTGACTCTACCACATGACATAAGATTGTCTGAGGGCGCGCCTCAATCTAGCAACTATTTGAACTTCTTATTATATCTCTTTTCCCAGTCAGAATGGAGACACCCCCCCCCCCCCCCCCCTCGTCCTCCCACCCCACACACACACACACACACAACCTATAGATAGGAATGGATGTGTCAGATATCAAAAAGGGGTCGGCTTGTCTGGGAGTGCGGATATCCCTAGTTATACCATCCCCAGGGTATTCTTGTAAGAGTCTCAACGTGACAGCCCCGGGGAAGAAAAGGGGAACATCTTGTAAGGCAGCAATCAACTGACAAAGTACAGCCTTATTCCTGAAAAGGATTCGACTTCTGCTCGCCCTGTCGGGCTAGAAATCCCGCAGATTTTTAACACAGCCAGTGAGCCAATCTTACAAAATAGAAACGATTCTTTCAGTCGATATTTTTCTAGAGCCATGTTATGCCTTACCTTATCAGTGTGGATAAGATCTAAATAATATACATGACGCCCTAATCACTATGTCGATTTAGCAAATCATTTTTACGTTTCGTTCAGCTGTAACGACAAACCGAATATTTTCAAGGGACTTTGTTTTCCTCCATGTGTACATACAGACCACAGGCCACATTCCCTAACAATTCTCATATATTCCATTATGCTGCAACCCTTTTTAAAATGCATCAGATTTTACGAGGAAAATAACTGAGAACCTTCAACTTTTTAAAATGTTTTATTACAGAGCTTCTGAGCAATCTATTTAGAACAGGCACCACTCGCCCCGTTTTAATGGAACCGCGAGGTTAACTAATATAATCCACCCCAGCACACAATATTTCAGCGTTGCCAGTTTAAATCATTGATTATTAATCAAACACATTGTTTTGATTCTATCGATTACAATTTCGAACACAGAGGGTCCCCCTGTTTCCTAAATAAAACGCAGACGTCTCGATTACACCCATATGCATTAAGCCAAACAGGAAATTATATTAAAGAAATGTAAACAGTATTCCGGGAATCCTATCCTTTGGTTATTTCTGTGTTATCTGGTCAATTACAAGAACAAAATAAAGGGTTAGACAATCGAACGGAATATTAAAAGAATTATATTTTGTCCGCACTTTAGAGCCGATTAAGAGATCAGTCTAAATAAGTTTATTATCATATCAGCTGAAACCACTATATTTGCTGCTACCGTGCATTCCTTAAAAAATAACTCGACCGTTTATCAGGCTAGATTTTCCACTTTTCAGATTGTAGCCGTTGTTACAGTTTCTATTGACAAAGACCCCCTGTTTTGTGAAGAATTTGAAAATGCACAGATTCTCTTTCAGAGAGTAGCCCCCCTTTGTCAGTAATGTGTGTCTACTCTGCAGCGAAAGGTGATATAACATCGGCCATTTACAGCCCGAATATTCTGTCATCGAAAAACGGGCGCCCCTTTCTGTCCGAGTTCTGACGGGTTAATATTGATATAAAGATGACGCGCCTATATCAAGATGTTTTGCAAACTATACGATTGTGTTTTCATGACCACGGGTTTCAGCTGACGGTGCTCGCCCCATTAGAGTGTGGAATCCGTTTGTGTCCAATTTTTATTACAGACATTGTTTCATTGTTGCACATTGTACTGGCTGAAGCTCAGGTAATGTGCTGTCAAACTAATTGAATCGTGAGGGTTTCTATCTACCAACAACAGGAACACGTGCTGGAATGTGTGCAGCTCCCATTTTATATGGATATTCCGATAGAATTTAATATTTAGAATCAACCCTCCCACCCCTACCGGCCCAACGGCAAAGCTCTCCAGAAAACAAAGCTCCAACTGGATCACAGAGGTCTGTTTCTGTGGTTTCGCTATTAACTGCGCTTACAAGTGGTTTGCTCGGGGCAATTTCAGCCGGTTTGTGCCTCTCGTGGTTAATAAAAAAAATCTACAGAGAGGAGCTCTGTCTCCAGTTTGTCTACTCGCTCCTGAGCCAAGCTAGCCCCTCGAAACTCACATGCCAATACGCTTTGCGTGCCTTTAACAACCAGTGTTAAACTCTCCGCCTGAGGCCAGAGACTTGGGCCTCTGTTAATCATCAACTACATGCAAGTCTCGGGAAAAGAAAAGTTGTCTTGTTGTTAACTAAAATCCAGAGGTTGTGGGGGGGGGGGGGGAGGATCTCTTTCCACCACTTTGTCATCCATTTAGTTTCAGTGACAATGTTAAGTCTTCTTCGAGAATCTTTCAAGTGGTTATTATGCACATAAATTATTCAGCCCGCTTTGAACTGGGAAAAATTGCTTCGCCGACGGCGGAGAGTTGGGAGTAAAATGTGAAAACAGGGTGCCACTACAGCGGGGATGTATATCTCTGAACACAATTGTTCTGCGTGAGAATGAGTTGTGTGTCCCAGCTGAGAACGCAAGTCACTGCAGCCAAACTGGACATCTCAACCTCCTCCCGAGTAACTTACTTACAAAGCACACTTAGGGGGAATTTCGATAACAACTCATTACTCCACTTCCAACCTGCTTGGCCAACAGTTACGTCAGAGGGAATATTTATGAGATAAATTTGTCGGGCGCCAGCTCTCAGGAGGAGCAGGGTCTAATGTAGAGAATGTGCGGTTGACTGATGTCTGTCTGCACAAAGGCATTGCCGCCGCAATTCGTACAGATCTTTAATCTGCAAAACAAGTACCCTGTTGTAACAATCGGCGCCTGCACATTAGTAACACACAATTAAACTACAGCACTTTGTGTCATCCCAAACTGGCATCTTACTGCTGGTAAACATTTGGACAACGTTCAAATTGCTGTGACCATTTCTGGGAGATTTGCTTAAATAAAACCACTCAACTAAAATCAAAAGAAACATTCTCTCCTTTTTTAATAAAAATTACTTCGACCAAAGGTTTGTCATTAAACTAGCAACAATAGAAATAACAGTTAAACAATATTTATTTAAATAATATATTTCTTTTCATAAAAGCAACACTGTAAAGAAGTCGTTTTTATAGAATAAATAAAAATAGTTATTTTTCCAAATCTATGGCCTGTGGAAAAATCAGTAGCACAATTTCAAAAAAAAACCCTTTAAATGTAGTGTTGAACCAACGGATACATATCAATGGTACAGTAACTCAGAACTCAAGACATCATTGGCGCCGCTACAAAAGTAACACAATAATAACATGGTTTATATCACAACAAATAATCCAATAGATGCACATTCGTATTCAGGTAGTTCTGCACGAAAGAATGTATTTATTTACAGATTATTTACGATCATCTAACATAGCGAACTTTAATATCGAGCACTGAACTGTCTACAGTTCATCTTAATACCACACCGTCCTTCAGAAAATGAGGTCATTTGCAAAGGCACCAGTTATTACAAACGTTATAAAGGACGGTACTTGCAGTTTATTTTAAAAAAAACAATGTTTGTTTGCAAACACTTGAATTGTCCTTGTTTTAGGAAGGCTTTATCAGTCTCTAACCAGGTGGCGGTCTTGCAGTAAGTACTCTGGGTTCAGTATATTGCTCCCGGGTTGATAGTGGGCTGATGTTGAAGGATGGGGGTTGAATGGATCTGTGAAGCGCTGTTTGAACCAGGATACCAGGAGTAGTTCCCGAGGAAGGCCGCGGGCGGCCCGTTGTTCTGTGTGAGGCTGGAGTTGCTGTTAATTCTCTGATGAGGGGAGTAGTCCCAGGCCAGAGGAGAGCTGCACGGGGGAGACTCGTCGGTGCTTAGATTCTGCTCCTTTGACATTTCTCCGTTTTTCCACATTTTCTTAAATTTAGACCGGCGGTTCTGGAACCAAATTTTTACCTAGATTTCCAAAAAGATATAAACGTTAGGAAAACATTTATGTTAGGAAAAAGTGTTAGGAAAACACGCACAAAGCGTGTAGAAAACATTTACATCGCAAAGGTTTAACGCATTCCTAAAACGAGTAGATTAAGTTAATCGAGCTCAAAGAACTGCTTGGTTTAAGATTTAAGACGCTATATTTTAAATTCTCAATGCTGTCTCCCTTGTAGAATCTCACCTGAGTTTGGGTTAAGCCCATGGAAGCAGCCAGCTCGGCTCTTTCCGGCAAAGCCAAATACTGGGTCTTCTGAAATCGCCTCTGCAACGCAGCCAGCTGAAAGCTGGAATAAATAGTTCGAGGTTTTCTAACTTTCTTTGGTTTTCCATTTACTATCCTGATTTCAGGCTCGCAGTCTTTTTCTGAAACAAAAAAAACATTTCTCATTTAGAAACAGAGACACAAGTCAGGAACTCAGACAAACTAGACATCCCGACGCATTGTTTGTTTAGGTCCTTGCGACTCACACACACGCTAACTTACCCACATCAGTGTTTGCCGGCGAATTGCTTGAAGCGTAGGAACCGTAGGAATTGTAACAATTGGAATAACTAATTTCGTAGGATTTGGCACTGTACGAAAGGTTGTTCATGTTACCGACATGAAACTGGTAGGAGTTCAGCTGTCCATAAGGTGAGCCGGCGCAGGGGCCGTGCTGCTGTTGCTGCTGCCCGTTGTAATAGCTGCTGTCAGTTGCAGTGGACACTGGCAGGTTTGGAGATTCCTGTGACTTGTGCATGGGGTGATAACTGGAGGTAATCTGGTTGGAATGCATATCTGCAGCAAGGCTGTCAAACACTCCGGTCATTGTTATAGGAAACACAAATCTCCGCTCAGAAAGAAGTGGCCGCTGTTCTGAAGAACATCTCTGTGAGACTCCGTGAGTCTCTGCAGCTCAGTGAGGCTGTTTGAGGCTCGTAGCTCTATGAGACTCACTCAGTGCTGGTTGAGACTCAGTACTCTGAGACTCGGTGCTCAGTGAATCTCAGTGAGACTCAGTGAGGCTCTGAGACTCCCACTCGGTGCAGTGAGACTCAGTGAGGCTCAATGCTGTGCACTCGGTGCTGGCTGAGTCTCAGTGCTCTGGGAGCTGTGTGAGACACACTCAGCGCTGGCTGGATTGTGCAAATTCTCCCGCAGCTTCCCACACTCGGCATTAAAGCACCCGCACCGCAGCCTGTCGCCAGGTTGCTAAGTAGCAGCCAATCGGCACACCCTATTGTGCGGAGAGGCGGAGCCAGGAGACTGAGAACAACTCACCCTCCTCACACTCATCCTCCTCACCCTCCTTCTTACTCTCCTCACCCTCATCCTCATCCTCTTGACCCTCACCCTCCTCACCCTCAGCCCCCTCACACTCACCCTCGTCATCTTCCTCACCCTCATCCTCCTGATTTGATTTGATTTATTATTGTCACATGTATTGGGATACAGTGAAAAGTATTGTTTCTTGCGCTATACAAGCAAAGCATACCGTTTATAGAGAAGGAAAGGAGAGAATGCAGGATGTATCAGTCATAGCTAGAGTGTAGAGAAAGATAAACTTAATGCAAGGTAAGTCCATTCCAAAGTCTGACAGCAGCAGGGAAGAAGTTGTTCTTGTGTCGGTTGGTACGTGTCTTCAAACTTTTGTATTTTTTTCCAGACAGAAGAAGGTGGAAGAGAGAATGTCCGGGGTGTGTGGGGTCCTTAATTATGCTGGCTGCTTTTCCAAGGCAGTGGGAAGTGTAGACAGAGTCAATGGATGGGAGGCTGGTTTGCCTGATGGACTGGGCTTCACTCACAACCCTTTCTAATTTCTTGCGGTCATGGGCAGAGCAGGAGCCATACCAAGCTGTGATACAACCAGAAATAATTCTTTCTATGGTGCATCTGTAAAAGTTGGTGAGAGTCATAGTCTACATGCCAAATTTCCTTAGTCTTCTGAGAAAATAGAGGCATTGATGGGCTTTCTTAACTATAGTGTTGGCATGGGGGGGACCAGGACAGGTTGTTGGTGATCTGGGCACCTAGAAACTTGAAGCTTTCAACCCTTTCCACTTTGTCCCCGTTGATGTAGACAGGGGCATGTTCTCCTCTACGCTTCCTGAAGTCGACGACAATCTCCTTCATTTTGTTGACATTGAGGGAGAGATTATTGTTGCTGCACCACTTCACCAGATTCTCCATCTCATTTCTGTACTCTGTCTCGTCATTGTTTGAGATCCGACTCACTACGGTGGTGTCATCAGCAAACTTGAAAATCGAGTTGATGGGGAATTTGGCCGCACAGTCATTGGTGTATAAGGAGTATAGTAGGGGGCTGAGAATCACTCACCCTCCTCACCCTCACCCTCCTCACCCTCACCCTCCTCACTCTCACCCTCCTCACTTTCACCCAACTTATCCTTACCCTCATGCTCACCCTTCTCACCTTAACCATCCTCCCCCACATTATCCTCATCTTCACCCCCTCACCCTCCTCACCCTCACCCTTTTCACCCTCACCCTCTTCACTCTCACATACTCATCTTGCCCTCACACTCCTCACCTTCTCCCTCCTCACCATCACTATCCTCACCCTCACACTCACCCATACACTCACCCTCCTCACCCTCCTCACCTGCCACACCCTCATCTTCAACCTCCGCACCCTCACCCTCCACCCCTAACTCTCCACACCCTCATCCTCAACCTCTGCACTCACCCTCCTCACCCTCCTCACCCTCACCATCCACACCCTGATGTTCCTCACCCTCACCCTCCCCTTCCTCAGCCTCCTCACCTTCCTCACCTCACCATCCTCTTCCTTCACACGCTCACCCTCCCCACCCTCACCACCCACCACATCCTTACCCTCAGCACGCTCACCCTCCTCACCTGTACACCTACTCTCCTCACACATAACCTCCTCACCCTCTTCATGCTCTTCACCCAGCTCACCCAGACCCTCATCCCCCACCATTCTCACCCTCACCCCTCTCTTCACCCTCCTCACTTTTATCCTCCTCACCCTCACACTCCTCACCTCATTCATCCTCCTCCTCACCCTCATCCTTCTCATCCACACCACCCTCACTTTCATTCCTACCTTCACCACCCTCATTCACCCCCTTACCCTCCTCATCCTTATCCTCCTCACCTTCCTCACACCCTCCTCACCTCCTCACCCTCACGGTGAGGGTGGAATGGTGGCATTGTGGTTGAGGGTGGGCTGACAACATCCCCATGAATCTATTTTGTATTCAGTCAACTGCCATCACATCCCTCTTGTAAAGGGTTAACTAGAACTCTGTGCAATGTTCTAGCTGTGGCAGAACGAGCAGAATTCTAGCATGACCTCCCTGTTCTTAGATTCTATCCCGGGGCTAATTAAGGAAAGTATCCTGTAGACTTTATTAACTTCCCCTGCTACATTCATTGATCTAAAGGCCTACACTCCAAGGTCCCTCTGTTCCTCTGTATTTTCCCATTTATCCGGAACCCCTGCCCCCACTGCACCCCCCCCCCACTTCACATTTCTCTACACTGGTTTCCATTTGCCTCTTTCCTACCCACCTGACCAGTTAATCCATAACTACTTGCTGTCCACATCTTTCCTCCTCAATATCACCAACATGGACATTTTGCAAACTTCGAATTCACGTCCCTGTATTTAAATCAAAATCATTGATATATACGCAAACATGGAACTGTGAGCCCTGTGGAACACCACTGGAAACACTTCTGATCACAAATGTACCTCTTGACCTTTACCCTTTGCTCCAGTCACTGAACCAATTTTGGATTCGACTTGCTAATTTCCATGAGATTTAAAATCTCATGGATTTTTACTGTTTTGACCATGTCAAAGTCACCAACAACTTGAACATACTTGAATAACAAGGAGTTTACCACCGTGTGGGATGCTTTCAAAGCTTGGCTGAAATGCATGAAGATAACATGAGATAGATAGGCCACCCTCATTCACTCTCCTTGTCACATCCTCAAAAAATCCAATCAAGTTAATCAAACACGACCTCCCCTTAATAAGTCTACGCTGCCTGTCCTTGATTAATCTCTGCCTTTCCAAATGATAATTTCGACTGTTCATCAGAACCTTTCTGAATTTTTCCCCACTATCGAGATTAGGCTGACTGCTCTGTAATTATTTGGTCTCTCCCTCTTTCCTTTTTTTCCACTTAATTCTTGTTACACCTTTGGTCTCAGTGAAAGTTTAGGAACATTTAGATTTGAAGTAAATTACAAAAGCGAAATACTGCTGAGACTGGAAATCTGAAATAAAAAACAGAACATGCCAGGAACATTCTGTAAGTCAAACAGGACCTGTGGACCAAATTCACGTTTCAGCTCGATGACTTTCAGTCAGAGGTCATCTCTGACTGAGATGCAACTGCTTTTAAGCAAAAACTGAGGCAGATAAGGGAGGGGAAAGAGGGAGGGAGGGCTGGGAAGGAAAGATAGATAAAAGGGAAAGCCTTCTTGAAAGTCAATCCATGGAAAGCGACTGGCCCGGATGGGATACCTGGACGAGCACTCAGATCCTGCACGGACCAACTGGCAGGGGTATTTGCAGACATCTTTAACCTCTCCTTACACCAATCTGAGGTCCTTAGCTACTGCAAGAAGACGACCATCATCCCAGTACCAAAGAAAAGCCAAACAGCGTGCCTTAATCATTATCATCCGGTGGCTCTGACATCCATCATTATGAAGTGGTCCAAAGGTTAGTCATGGCACAAATCAATTCCCAGATTGCCTGGATTCACTCCAGTTCACGTACCATTGCAACAGGTCCACAGCAGACGCCATCTCCCTGGCTCTGCACTCAACTCTGCAACACCTAGATATCAAGGACACCTATGTCAGAGTCCTATTTATCGACGACAGCTCACTCTTCAACACCATTATTCCTATGAAATTCATCTCCAAATTCTGTGGCCTGGGGCTTGGCTCCTCCCTCTGTGACTGGATCCTGAACTTCCTAACCCATTGACTGCAATCAGTAAGGATTGACAACAGCACCTCCTCCATGATCATCCTCAACACCGGTGCCCCACAAGGCTATGTTCTCAGCCCCCTGCTATATTCCTAATACACCTATGACTGTGTGGCCAAATTCCCCTCCAACTCGATTTTCAAGTTTGCTGATGACACCACCCTAGTGGGTTGGATCTCAAACAATGACAAGACAGAGTACAGGAAAGAGATAAAGAATCTGGTGAACTGGTGCGGCAACAATAATCTCTCCCTCAATGTCAACAAAATGAAGGAGATTGCCATCGACTTCAGGAAGCGTAGTGGACGACATACCCCTGTCTACATCAATGGAGATGAAGTGGAAATGGTCGAGAACTTCATGTTTTTAGGTGAACAGATCACCAACAACCTGTCCTGGTTCCCCCATGCCAACACTATAAGAACATAAGAACATAAGAAATAGGAGCAGGAGTAGGCCATCTGGCCCTTCGAGCCTGCCCCGCCATTCAACAAGATCATGGCTGATCTGAAGCGAATCAGTTCCACTTACCCGCCTGCTCCCCATATCCCCTAATTCCCTTATCGATCAGAAAACTATCTACCCGTGATTTAAACATATTCAACGAGGAAGCCTCCACCACTTCAATGGGCAGAGAATTCCAGAGATTCACTACCCTCTGAGAGAAGAAGTTCCCCCTCAACTCTGTTCTGAACCGGCCCCCACTTATTTTGAGGCTGTGCCCTCTAGTTCTGGTTTCCCTTCTAAGTGGAAAGAATCTCTCCACCTCTACCCTATCCAGCCCCTTCATTATCTTATATGTCTCTATAAGATCACCCCTCATCCTTCTAAACTCCAACGAGTACAGACCCAATCTGTTTAATCTCTCCTCATAAGCTACACCCCTCATCTCCGGTATCAACCTGGTGAACCTTCTCTGCACTCCCTCCAAGGCCAATATATCCTTTCGCAAATAAGGGGACCAAAACTGCACACAGTACTCCAGTTGCGGCCTCACCAGTGCCTTGTACAGTTGCAGCAAGACCTCCCTGCTTTTATATTCTATCCCCCTCGCGATAAAGGCCAACATTCCATTCGCCTTCTTGATCACCTGCTGCACCTGCAGACTGAGTTTTTGCGATTCGTGCACAAGGACCCCCAGGTCCCTCTGCACAGTCACACGATGTAATTTTTCTCCATTTAAATAATATTCCAATTTACTATTATTTCTTCCAAAGTGGATAACCTCACATTTGCTAACGTTATATTCCATCTGCCAGATCCTCGCCCACTCGCTCAGCCTATCCAAATCTCTCTGCAGACTTTCCGCGTCCTCCGCGCAATTCACTTTCCCACTCACCTTCGTGTCATCAGCAAACTTGAATACCCTAGATTCAGTCCCCTCCTCCAGATCATCTATATAAATGGTAAACAATTGAGGCCCCAGCACCGATCCCTGCGGCACGCCACTGGTCACCAACTGCCAACCAGAAAAGCACCCATTTATCCCAACTCTCTGCTTCCTGTTAGATAGCCAATCCCCAATCCACGCCAACACCTTACCCCTAACTCCGTGTACCCCAATCTTCTGCAGCAACCTTTTGTGAGGCACCTTATCGAACGCCTTCTGGAAATCTAAAAACACCACATCCACCGGTTCCCCTCTGTCAACCGCACTAGTGACATCTTCATAAAAGTCCAGTAGATTCGTCAAACACGACTTTCCCTTCATGAATCCATGCTGCGTCTGCTTGATCGAACCATTCTTATTCAGGTGCTCTGTTATTTCCTCTTTAATAATGGACTCTAGCATCTTCCCAACTACGGACGTTAAGCTAGCCGGCCTGTAGTTACCCGCCTTTTGTCTACTTCCTTTTTTAAACAGCGGCGTAACAGTAGCTGTTTTCCAGTCAGCCGGCACTACCCCGGAGTCCAGCGAATTTTGATAAATTACTACTAACACATCTGCGTTAAGAATGCCCACCAACTCCTCTACTTTCTCAGAAGACTAAGGAAATTTGATATCCCCTCTACGACTGTCACCAACCTTTACAGATGCACCATAGAAAGCATCCTTTCTGGTTGTATCACAGCTTGGTATGGGTCTGGCTCTGTCTGAGGCCCCAAGAAGCTACAAAGGGTTGTGAATGTAGCCCAATCCATCACGCAAACCAGCCTCCTATCCCGCTTCCCGCCACCTGAGGTCACGTATCAACTGACTCAAGAACAGCTTCTTCCCTGCTGCCATCAGACTTTTGAATGGTCCTACCTTGCATTAAGTTGATCTTTCACTACACCCTAGCTTTGATTTTAACAATACATTCTGCACTCTCTCCTTTCCTTTTCTATGAACAGTATGCTTTGTCTGTGCAAGGAACAATACTTTTCACTGTATCCCAATACATGTGACAATAATAAATCAAATCAAATCAAATCAAAAGGCCTCTGATAAGGTGAAGGATAAGGTGAAAAGGAATAACACTTAAGCAACAAATGTAATAATGTGCAAGGTAACAGGAGATGTCAATGCAACAAGAAACACAAGATAAGATGTAGAGGAGGGGCAAATGAAAATATGGGAATAATTACCAACAATTGCTGTCCGCAATAATTGGGGAAAAGGTTATGATCTGAAACATTGGACCTGCTGCAGAGCTGAAGGCTGTAAAGTGTTATATCAACGGATTGCATGTTGTTCCCCCAGCTTATATTGAGCTTCATCGGAAAGCATTGGAGGCTGTGACAGAGGGGTCAGAGTGGGACTGTGACAGAATCATAGAATCCCTACAATACTGAAGGAGGCCATTCAGCCCACAGACTCTGCTCTGACTCTCTGACAGAGCATCTTACCCAGGCTCACCCCTTACCCTATCCCCTAACCCCGCACATTTACCCCGCTAATCCTCCTAACCTACATAGCTTGGGACACTAAGGGGCAATTTAGCATGGCCAATCCACCTAAGCAGCACATCTTTCGGTGTGGGAGGAAACCGGAGCACCCGGAGGAAACCCATGCAGACATTGGGAGAATGTACGAACTCCACACAGACAGTCACCTGAGGCCGGAATGTAACCCGGGTCCCTGGTGCTGTGAGGCAGCAGTGCTAACCACTGCGCCACCGTGCCGCCCAGAGGTCAGAGTGGGACCGGGGTGGAGGTCAGAGCGGGACTGTGCCAGAGGTCAGAGTGGGATGTGGACAGAGGTCAGAGTGGGATGGGGACAGAGGTCATAGTGGGACTGTGACAAAGGTCAGAGTGGAACTGGGACAGAGGTCAGAGTGGAACTGGGACAGAGGTCAGAGTGGAACCAGGACAGAGGTCAGAGTGGGACTGGGACAGAGGTCAGGGTGGGATGGGGCCAGAGGTCAGAGTGGGACCGGGACAGAGGTCAGAGTGGAACCAGGACAGAGGTCAGAGTGGGACTGGGACAGAGGTCAGAGTGGGACTGGGACAGAGGTCAGAGTGGGATGGGGCCAGAGGTCAGAGTGGGACCGGGACAGAGGTCAGAGTGGAACTGGGACGGAGGTCAGAGTGGAACTGGGACAGAGGTCAGAGTGGGACTGGGACAGAGGTCAGAGTGGGACTGGGACAGAGGTCAGAGTGGAACCAGGACAGAGGTCAGAGTGGAATCAGGTCAGAGTGGAAACGGGACAGAGGTCAGAGCAGGACCGGGACAGAGGTCAGAGTGGAACTGGGACAGAGGTCAGAGTGGGACTGGGACAGAGTTCAGAGTGGAACTAGGACAGAGGTCAGAGTGGAATCAGGTCAGAGTGGAAACGGGACAGAGGTCAGAGTGGGACCGGGTCAGAGGTCAGAGTAGGACCGGGACAGATGTCAGAATGGGACCGGGACAGAGGTCAGAGTGGGACTGGGACAGAGGTCAGAGTGGGACGTCAGAGGTCAGAGCAGGACCGGGACAGAGGTCAGAGTGGGACTGGGACAGAGGTCAGAGTGGGACTGGGACAGAGGTCAGAGTGGGACGTCAGAGGTCAGAGCAGGACCGGGACAGAGGTCAGAGTGGGACTGGGACAGAGGTCAGAGTGGGACTAGGGGGGAGGATTTAAATGGCCAGCGACTAGAAGCTTGGAGATGTGCCGACTGAATGGAGGTGTTTTACAAAGCAGCCACCAATGTGTTCCTCTTCTCCTCAGTGTTGAGGAGGCTGCATTGTGAGCAGTGAATGCGGTAGAGTAACTTGAACAAGATACAAGTAAATTGCTGTTTCTACTGGAAGTTGTGTTCGGGAGGCTGGATGGTTTCAATGGAACAGGTAAATTTTGCGTTTCTGAGGGTGCATTGGAAGGTGCCATGGAACATTCTTTAGATAAATAAATATTTGGGATGTGTGGATCAGGTTTTCTCTCCAAAGCCAATCAGATCAACTCCTTTACCTCTGTTCACTGATGACTGGATCAATCCCATTTCCTGTTCTTTCAATTCCCAGACTTCCCTTGTCTTCACTTGGTTCATCTCGAACTCCTTCCTCTTTCCTCCAGTATTCCGGCACCATATCTGTGGACAGGCCAAGGTCCTCTAGAAACCCACTGACTCCCACAGCTACCTTGACCAGTGCTTCCTCCCACTCCTTTTACTTTAAGGACTCTCCTCCATTCCCCAGTTTCTCGATCTGCATTGCTCTGCGCTGTTGATGCAACCTCCCATAACTGCGCTCCCTTCTATCTTCCTTCTCCTTAAGCAAGGTTCTCCTCTACCATGGGTGACAGGGCCTTGTCTGTGTCTGTTCCATTTGCTGCACTTTGGCACTTCCCCTCCCTCCCAGAAGCAAGATAGTGTTCCCCTACCTTCACTTTCCACCCACCGGTCTCCACGGATTTCAGCCACTTCCAGAATGCTGCCACCACCAAACATACCTCCCCTCCCCCTTTCCACATTCCGAAGGGATCATTCCCTCTGTGACACTGGTTCACTCCTTAATCACCCTCAACACTCTGTCTTCAGCCCGTGGCATCTCTCCATGAAATATCAGGAAATTTAAACCTGTTCTTTTACCTCCTCCCTTTCCATCATCCAGTCCTCCAAACACTCCTTCCAGCTATGTTCTGATGCTTTTTGATTTGTTATTCACAATGCAGCCTTCCCTACATTGAGGAGACCATACACAGATTGGGTGACCACTTGTTCAGTCTGTAAGTGTGACTGGCCCTGAGTTTCTGGTTTCCTGTCATTTTAATTCTCTCGCTGACCTCTCTGAACTTGGTCTCCCGCACTGTTCCACTGAACATTGATGTGTGCTGGAGTCTCTTTTTTGATTAGACACATTTCAGTTCAACTATTTGATATCAAAACCCCTTGCCTATTTTGGCGGACTTTGTACTGTTATTCCCATTTAAACCTTTGTTAACTTCATAGGTGGGTGGCACAGTGGCACAGTGGTTACACTGCTGCCCCACAGCGTCAGGGACCCGGGTTCGATTCCCGACTTGGGTCACTGTCTGTGTGGAGTTTGCACGTTCTCCCCATGTCTGTGTGGGTTTCTTCTGGGTGCTTTGGTTTCCTCCCACAGTCCAGAGACATGCTGGTTAGGTGCATTGGCCATGCTAAATTGTCCCTCAGTGTACCCGAACAGGCGCCGGAGTGTGGCGACTAGGGGATTCTCACAGTAACTTCACTGCAGTGTTAATGTGATACTAACAAATAAACTTAAAAAAATGTTTCTTTACTTTTGCAAGATTCCTTTTGTCACTTAATCTCTCCTCTCACAGGGCTTTCCCTTTGTTCTTTCCCTCCCTCCCTTTCTCTGCACTTAATGGAAACATGTTATATTTCCATTTTTCTCAATGCTGAAATAAAGTCCTTTCCCTAAGTCGGTAACTCTATTTCTCTCTCCACAGTTGCTGCCAGAGTACATTTCCAGCATTTCCTGTGTTTACTTTTGAAAGCAATTGTTATTTACAGTGAGTATACACAGATCTTGTTCCAGTTTCAGTTTTATAATCAGTAAAATGGAGCATTCATACATGTACAAACTGAAAGTTCCAAGCAACTCACATACAATTCAAATAGCACAGAATGAAGCAGTTCCACATTCATTTGCTTGGTTTGCTAAATCAGGTTGCTTTTACCTCCAGTATTTGCAGTTTGGTGCCTTGTGCTGCCACCTTGTGGCTCTCAGTTCAAGTTTCGCTCAGGCAAACCCAAACTCTGACAACATGCTTAAAGTCTTTCTCATTGTGTTTAAATTCATTCTTCAGGCAAAAACGTGTTGCAGTATCTCGAAAGGTGGAACATGGCTACGGTTAAGGGCTTCTTTTTGATGACCAGACAGCATTAATATGGATAATAATTTTTTTTTAAATTCATTTATGGGACATGGGCATTGCTGGTTGGCCTTTGAGAGTCAACCACATTGTTGTGGCTTTGGCGTCACATTTAGGCCAGACCAAGTAAGGATGGCAGATTTCCTTCCCTAAAGGACATTAGTGAATCAGGTGGGTTTTTTCCGACAATCGACAAGATTTCATGGTTATCAGTAGATTCTTAATTCCAGTTAGTTTTTATTGAATTCAAATTCCAACATCTGCCATGATGGGATTTGAATGCGGGTCCCCAGAACATTAGCTGATTTCTGGATTAATAGTCCAGCGATAATACCACTAGGCCACCCCCTAATGTTCTAGTCTAGATGTTTACCAGTTTAACTTGCTTCATTCAGCTGAAATATCTAGGACCACCAGAGAGCTGGGAGTTTATAATATGTTCTTGGGATAAAATTTAAGCTTTTGTGTTGGTGACTTACTTTGAGAGTCAAAGAGCCTCTACCTGAGGTGATGTATCTAAAAAAAAATTATAAATGAAAAAACATTCTCCCATTTTGGAGTATCTTAAACAGTTTGGAGATACATTCAGATGCTCAGATGCCAATTAAAATATTAATGTCTATTTGCATTTATTTTATTTAAATAAACATACAAATACTTCTCGAGAATATTAGTCAACAATGTTTGCACATCAGAGAAGCGAGCAGTTCTAGTTGCAATGAGGTCAAACTCCAACTAAACAATCTGAACAGCTTGAGAATAATAAGCTTTCCTATCTATGTAAATGAAATGTCAAAATCAGGAATTAAATCACTCTCTAAACTCAAACAAGTTGCAGTCACACCCAATCTCTGCCAAAAGCCAGTGTTTAATATTAGTTGGCATGATGACCATTTTCCAATATCACTAATTCAGCCTCGACAAAGATTTCAACACCTTCCCCCAGTGTAAGTGTTCCTATTCCAGTGACTACCAATCCCTTTCCCCCTCAACCCATCACTCACTGTAACTTCTCCCCATTAATACCGTACCCTTAACACCGCATACTGCTCTCACTGTCTTCCAGACAGGCAAAGAAGCAGTCACTCCGGGAAGCGTGGAAAATGTGCAGGCCTGCAGGTCAGAGTGAAACAACGTGGTCCCAAAGCACCCCCCCCCTCCCCCCCACCCTCTCCCCACCCACCCCCCGCTTCTTCCAAATGTCCAATCCTCTTGGAAAACAAGCAAGAGGAACTTAAAGCCTGACTCACTTTTTGAAGAGAACAGAGAGACTGCTGTGTACTCTGTGTCACGGAGACATGGCTCACTCCTGCTTCACCAGACTGTGCCCTATAACCAGAGGGCTTCTCAATCCACCGAATGGACCGTACAGCAGCCTCAGGCAAGGCTAGGGGAGGTGGGGTCTGCCTTCTATTCAACACCTCTAGGTGCCTAGATGTAGCAACACTGGCGAGTTCCTGCAGAAGAAGGGGCTTGGAGCTCCGAAAGCTTGTGTGGCTTTTGCTACCAAACAAACCTGCTGGACTTTAACCTGGTGTTGTTAAACTTCTTACTGAGTTCCTGCACCCCAGACCTAGAATGCCCAACGCTACCTTCTGTGAGAGTTCACCTCCGTTATCCTGACAGCAGTTTACATCCCACCCCATGCAGACGCGAAGATCGCGCTGGACAAAATATACACCATTACAAATAGCCATGAGATGAACCATCCTGAGGCCTTGTTCATCGTGGCCGGGGACTTCAGTCAGGCCAAGTGTCCTACCAAGGTACCACCAACGCATCTCCTGTTCCACCAGAAGCCCAAACATCCTAGACCACTGCTACACAAATATCAAACATGTCTACCGCTTTATCACCCACCCAGACTTTGGCAAATCAGACCACAAGGCTGTGCTCCTGCTCCCGGCTTACAAGCAAAAACTGAAATGGGAGAATCTGTCAAAGAAAGTCGTGCAATGTCAGTCTGAGGAATCAGATGATCTCCTACAGGACTGCTTAGAGTCAGTGGACTGGTCAGTATTTAAAAACTCTGTGCCCAGCCTGAATGGGTATGCCACTACAGTAACTGGCTTATTAGTGTGTAGGAGATTGTGTACCAAAGAAGCAAATCCGCGTGTTTCCCAACCGGAAACCATGGATGAACAGGGATATCCACTGCTTGCTGAAGTCCAGGTCTGAGGCGTTCAAGTCAGGCGACGTTGACCTATACAGGAAAGCCAGATACGGTCTAAGGAGATCCATTGGAGATGCCAAAAGACAGTGTTGGATCAAGCTAAAGTCCCAGGCTAGCCATACCGACCTCCGCCGACTATGGCAAAGTCTGCAAGACATAATAGGCTACAAGATGAAGGCATTTAAAATTGCCAGCTCCAATGCACCCCTCCCTGATGAGCTCAACTCATTCTGTGCCTGTTTTGAGCAAGAGGTCAGTGAGAGCATACCCTCCACCCTGGAAGCCTCGGACGAACCCATATCCGAGGTCACCATCACAGATGTCAGAGCAGCTTTCTCAAAGGTCAACTCACAGAAAGCGACTGGCCCAGATGGGGTACCCGGACAAGCACTCAGACCCTACACGGAGCAGCTGGCGGGGTTATTAGCAGACGTGTTCAACCTCTCTTTACACCAATCTGAGGTCCCTATCTGCTTCATCCTGGTACCTAAGAAAAGCCAAGCAGAGTGCCTTAATGATTATCGGCCGGTGGCTCTGACATCCAACATTATGAAGTGCTTCGAAAGGTTAGCCATGGCATGAATCAAATCCAGCCTCCCGGACTACCTGGATCCACTACAGTTTGCCTACCAACGCAACAGGTCTAGAGCAGATACCATCTCCCTGGCCATGCACTCAATACTGGAACTCCTAGATAACAAAGACACCTATGTCAGTCTCCTATTTATCGACTACAGCTCAGCCTTCAACACCACTATTCCCATGAAACCCATCTCCAAACTCCATGGCCTGGGCCTCGGCTCCTCCCTCTATAAGAATAGGAAGACTGACCAGTTCAACACATGAGTGGAGAAATGAACTGGAGAACACCGGTGCCCCACAAGGCTGTGTTCCCAGCCTCCTACTATACTCCTTATACACCGATGACTGTGTGGCCAAATTCCCCTCCAGCTCGATTTTCGAGTTTGCTGATGACACCACTGTAGTGGGTTGGATCTCAAACAATGACGAGACAGAGTACAGGAATGAGATAGAGAATTTGGTGAACTGGCACGGCAACAATTTCTCTCTCAATTTCAACAAAACGAAGGAGATAGTCATCAACTTCAGGAAACATAGCGGAGGACATATCCCTGTCTAAATCCACAGGAATGAAATGAAAATGGTAAAGAACTTCAAGTTTCTAGATCACCAACAACCTGCCCTGGTCCGTCTATACCAATGCTATAGTGAAGAAAGTCCACCAACGCCTCTACTTTCTCAGGAGGCTAAGGAAATTGTCCTCTACAACTCTCACCAACATCTACAGATGCACCATAGAATGCATTCTTTCTGATTGTATCACAGCTTGGTATGGGTCCTGCTCTGTCCAAGACTGCAAAAAACAACAAAGGGTTGTGAACGAAGCCCAGTCCATCACGCAAACCAGCCTCCCATCCATTGACTCTGTCTACACTTCCTGCTGCCTCGGCAAGGCAGCCAGCATAAGCAAGAACCCCATGCACCCCGGACATTCTCTCTTCCACCTTCTTTCACCGGGAAAAAGATACAAAAGTCTGAAGTCATGTATCAACCAACTCAAGAACAGCTTCTTCTGTGCTGCCATCAGACTTTTGAAAGAACCTACCTCGCATTAAGTTGATCTTTCTCTACACCCTAGCTATGACTGCAACACTACATTCTGCACTCTCTCCTCTCCTTCTCTATGTACAGTATACTTTATCTGTATAGCATGCAAGAAACAATACTTTTCATATATACTTTATACTTTATGTGACAATAATATGTGACAATAATAAATCAAATCAAATCATTGCTTACTTCCCCACACAATTTCCCCTTTTATGGTAAGTACCAATTGCAATTCCCAACTGCAACATTCCCCTCCCACTGGATGATATTTCCATGAGTAATCTGCATACCCTTATTTATTTACATTGCCCAACCTAACAATCTTTCTCAGCTTCTTCCCTCTCCACATATCTTTCTTTCCCCCTTTCCCCCCTCCTTTCTTTGTGTCCTTCTCCTTTCTCTTCTTTTTTCCCCACCTTCTCCATTATACCCCACCCTCTAGCCCAGCTTGATAATAGAAACAGAATTGTACTCCTGATGCAACAGCAATAACTTGCATTTAACAAAAGGTTTGGCAGGAGGGTAACTGGACAAAATTTGACACATCTTTGCAACACTGGGGGATTGAATTGTTTAATATTAAAGATTTTGTGAATGACATGCATATTGTTCCTACAAATGCTGCTTCGTGTAAAACATTTAAAATTAAAATGAACCAATATACACATTTATAATGGGAAGCCATATACAAAACTAATATTGTAAGGGGAAGCCATATACATTTAACTACCACAGTTTCTTGGTGAGGCAACTGAATTGTTCATTCTATGGCAGAGGCAGAGAAAGGGGAGGCATATTCACAAAGATACGCCTTCAGGAATCAATGACAACGTCACCTTTCCTGCTTGCACAGATCTCTGAGAATGCTGCAGACCAGTACTATCTGGTGTAGGATTCCTCAACATGCTCAGTCCTCTGGGCCCTCTGTTAAAGCTCAATAGATAGATGCAATTATGTTGTTATGAATGCTGCATATTTTATTTTGTTTGAACCCTTATTTTGGTTATTAGTAAAAGGAACAATGGGAGTAAGAGTAGGCCATTCAGCCCCTCTATCCTGCTCTGTTATTCAGTTAAATCGAAGCTGATCGACACTCAGCTGTGTAAGATATCAAACATTGGAAATGCCTTTTGCAGAGAACGCTAGAAAATTCAGGCAATGAGGCCAAGTTCCAACTCATTTACGTGTTTGAGATTTCCCTCCACACACACTGGGGAGGCCACTCCTAACGACCACAGCATTCAACTCCTCTCTGCAATTCCCTCCTGTTTGCTGACCAGAAGCTACTTTGCCATCCTGAGCTTATCGTTTGGTTTAACAAGTTCAAATGTGTGTAAGCTTCAGATTACATGTATTTTCTTTTAGCAGAAATGACATGTAAGGATTTTTTTCATTCCTGGGTTAAATTTGCATTTGGATCAGGGTAACATTAGCAAGGATGGGTTTATTTTCAGTTACCAAGTTTCAATTTTTAAAAATAATTTATTCATCCATGGGGCAATGGTATCACTGGCCCGGCTAGCCTTTATTGTCCACCCTGATATGTCCACGAGAAGGTGGTGGTTGACCGTCATCTTGAGCTGTTGTAGATGCAGGGTGAAGGCAGTTAGATAGGGAGTGGCTGGATTCTGAGCCAGTGAATACAAATAAATGGTAATATATGTACAGGTCAGGATGATTTGTAGTGGAACTTGATGGTTGTGGTGTTCCTATGTGCCCACTGTTCCTGTTCGGCTAGTTGCCACGGATTATGGGTTTAAAAGATGCTATCCAAGGATGCTTGGTGAGATACTGCAGTGCATCATAGAGATGGTACACATTCCAGGCACAATATATTGATGGACGGGATGCCAATCAAGTGGACTGCTTTGTTCTGGATGACGTCAAGATGTTTGATTGCCTTGGGGACTGCATCCAAACAGTTGGAGGGTATTCTATCACACTCCTAACTTGTGCCGTGTGGATGATGGTCAGGCTTTGGGGAGTCAGGAGATGAGTCACTTGTTACAGAATTCCCAGATTCTGACGTACTATTGTAGCCGCAGTATTTACAAAGCTGATTCCATTTAGTCTCTGGTTAATGGCGACAGCCAAAATGTTAATGATGGAGGATTTGACAATGTGAATATCATTGAATGTCAAAAGAGAGGTTAGACTCTCTTGTTAGAGATTATATTGCCAGACCATTGTGTGGAACAAATGTTACTTACTAAAGTTTAGTTACTAGTGTCATAAGTAGGCTTACATTCACACTGCAATGAAGGTTACTGTGAAAATCCCCTAGTTGCCGCACTCTGGCCAACGCCTGTTCGGGTACACTGAGACAGAATTTAGCATGGCCAATGCACCTAACCAGCACGTCTTTCAGACTGTGGGAGAAAACTGGAGCATCCAGAGAAAACCCATGCAGACATGGGGAGAATGTGCAGACTTCACACAGACAGTGACCCAAGCTGGGAATCGAACCTAGGTCCCTGGCGCTGTGAGGCAGCAGTGTTAACCACTGTGCCACCCTTATCTTACCTTATTACTTATCTTCCAAACCTGGCCATGGCCCAGTTTTACTGTACCCGGCCACAGACTGTTTCATTATCTGAAAAGTTCTGAATGAAACTGAATACTGTGAACATCGCCACTTCTGATCTTATGATGGGAGGAAGGTCATTGATGAAGTAGCTGAAAATGGTTGCGCCTAGGACACTCCTTGAGGAAGTCCAGCAGTGATATTCTGGGTCTGGGATAACTGGCCTCCAATAACCACACAGCCATTTTCCTTTATGTCAGATATGACTCCTATTAGTGTAGAGTTTCCTTCCTGATGTCCATTGACTCCACTTTTACTGGGGCACCTTGGTGTTATATTTGCTCAAATACTGCCTTGCTGTCAAGGGCGGTCATTTCTTGCCTCATGTTTGTAATTTAGCAATTTTGCCCATGTTTGGACCAAGGCTGTAGTGAAATCAGGACCAAATGGTCCTTGTGAAACCAAAACTGAGTATTGGCAAGCAGTTCATTAGTGCATTTCTGCTGCTGATTGCACTGCCCAAAACACCTTGCTGGTGACTGAGAGTAGACTGATAAGGTGATAATTGACCAGATTGGATTTGTCCCACTTGTGTGTACAGGACCTACCTGGACAATTATCCACTTTGACAGGATTTTAGTTGAAATAGAACAGCTTGGGTAGAAGCGCGCTTAGTCCTTGAGCACAGGTCTTTAGCCAAGCTGTTGTCAGGGCCTAAAGCCCTTGCCGCTCTTTCTAGATAGCATATGGAGTGAGTCAGTTTGACTAAAGTATCTGTGATGGAGATGCACCTCAGAAGGAGGTTGAAATGCATCATATACTTGGCACCTTGGCTGAACACCGTTGTGAATGCTTCAGCCTTGACTTTTGCTCCTATGTTTTGGATTCCACCATCATTACGGGCAGGATGTTCACGGAGCCTGTGTTGTAACTTCACTGCTTGTGTTTTTTATGCCTGCTGTTGCATTTTGTATGCTCTTAAACACTCCTCATTGAACCAGGTATAGATGCTAGGCTTGGGGCAGCAGTAGAATGAGAGATTTGCCAGACCACAAGATTACAAATTGTAACAGTACACTATTCTGCTGCTGCTGGCTCATGAATGGCCAATGAGCTGCTCAATCTATCCTTAATCTAATCCCTTCAGTTTGGTGATAGAGCACACAGCACAATGGACATGCTCTTAGTGTGACAGTGGGACTTTGCCTCCGCATGGATTAGACATATCAAAATATTGTCATGGATCGATGCATCTGCAACAGGCAGATTGGTGAGAACAAGATGTTTCTTTCCACTTATGCGTGTTCTCTCAGGATTTACCTCAAGTCCAATTTGGCAGCTATGCCTTCCTGTTAGAAGTCATGCTTTAGCTATACAAAACCCTGGCTAGACCACAGCTGTGAACATTTCTGGGCACTATAACTTTGGAAGGATATATTGGCCTTGGAAGGAATACAGTGTGCATTTCATAAAACGATACCTAGACTCCAAGGGTAAAGCTGCGAGGAGAGATTAAACAAAGTAGGGCTGTATTCCCTGGAATTTAGATGTTTAAGGAGTGATTTGATTAATGTCTTCAACATATGAAGGGGAACAGAAAGGGTAGATTGGGAGAAACTATTTCCAATTAGAAAATGGGGAATGGACAAAAAGAATTAGAGTGATACCTTTCAGAAGTGAAACTGTAGAACAATTTTTTCATGGAAGGAGTGGTAGAAATTTGTAACACGGTTCTACATATAACATTGGAAATTTTAAAACTGAGATTGGTAGATTTTTGTGGAGTTAAGTTACAAATCAGTAATGTTTTCAATGAATGGTGGGTGGAACAGCCTTGAGGTACTGAATGGCCTACTCCCATGTCCCAAGTTGTCTTGAGAAAATCATGCTGGGTTTTCTCCCTGTGCTATTGCAGTTCTTGTGGAGATTTATTTTTAAGCATATTTTCACACACACAGTTTTTTCCCGTTGGGGAATAGTGGCGAATTGGTGGATGGATTCCGGAGCTGATTATCAGCCTGTTAAACCACGTTATGAACCCTCCTTCCTGAGCAACAAGTCCTGGCGTTGAGCTTGACTTGTGGAGATGTTGCTCATTAATCAGTTAGGCGGGGCATTTTATCGGGGAATATATCCAGAATTCTGCCCACAAAGGTGATGCTCCCCCGACACCGCACTGGTCCGAGGATCTTTTATATATTTTTGTGGTGAACTTCAGGTTCATCTCTGGGTAATTGTGATGAATCAGGAACAGGAAATGGAAAACTCAGTGTTTCTTGTGGAAGTTGCAGTAACCTCAGCAGAACCTCCCTGAGCATCGGCATACAAACCATCTCTTCAAAAAGATTCTTCAGCTGACCTCAGAATGCTGCTCATGTGGGCATAACAGTCAGTGCCTTCATCGAGTGAATGAATAATGCAAATGCACTGATATAGATTGAAAGATTTTAACTCTTTATCATTGAAATAGACCCACCAAGAGGGAGGTGTATGCTACTCTGTTAGATCTGACCATCAGCAAGTGAGAAAAAGGGCTCTTCAAGGTGGGACTGTAATGGAATCCATCCCAAGAAACTTTCTATCTTTTCCCATCCCGGGATTGGCGTGTGAATTTCTTCCTCTTGAAGCTGCCACTTTCTGTCTCTTGCGGACTAGTCCATGGTCTACCATCCGTGAACATGAATGGGTGGAAAATTGGAGCTTAGCAAATACAGAATCAGAGAACTCCAGTCCGCGTATGTGCTCAGTATATTGTAGCTTTACATTCCTCCATTCCACAAGGTTATACATGCTGCGCATTTTATTCGACAAAGTCAGTAATATTACAGGACTCAGGACATCTGCTGTAGAGCAGATGGCTCAACCCTCGTGATCACACATCACTGAATCACTGTAACTCCATTCTTATATTATAACGTTTGAATCACTGGTACCAGTGGGCAAGCAGGTGATGCATTGCCAGAATGGTCACTGATGCCCTGGTTGTGATATGGTCATTAGGTTCGATATCCGGGAATGTGGCTTATTCTGTGTGAGTGCTCAGCAGTTGTTACTCCCCTACTGTTTCAAATTAAAATTACGTTCATAGAATCATAGAGTCCCTACAGTGCAGAAGGAGGCCATTCGGCCCATCGAGCCTGCACCAGGCCCTATCCCCCTAACCCCACATATTTACCCTTCCAATCCCCCTATACTAAGGGGCAATTTGCCATGGCCAATGAACCTAACCCGCACATCTTTGGACTGTGGGAGGAAACCGAAGCACCCGAAGGAAAACCCACGCAGACATGGGGAGAGTGTGCAAACTCCACACAGACAGTGACCCAAGCCGGGAATTGGACCCAGGTCCCTGGTGCTATGAGGCAGCAGTGCTAACCACTGTGCTACTGTGCCACCCCCATGGTAATTGAGAAAGTATAAAAATTGCATCATGACTTCAGACTACATTTAGCAAGATGGTACTGGAACAAAGGATGCCAAGGATCATTCAGATATCTGTTACTTTTGGTTTTGGTTGCAGCTGCTTTATGGGATGTCCTGTGGTTTAATACTTGACAGTGGGCAAAGATCATCTACCTTGAGGTGCTCAGTGCAACCAATAAAACAACAACAATTAGGTGGAGCATTCCCGTACTGAGCATGCATATGTTGCAGAAAAATAAGATCAGAGCTGTCATCTTAGTAATGTTGGGCCAGAGCCCCACTTTGAGTTAGTCAGAAATTGTGGGGTGTTATTCCTAGCTCCAGCTATAATACTGATTATGATGATATGTTTCTTGCAACTTGAGGCACAATGCAGTGTAGCACCACAGTAGGCACGGTTGAAATAATAATTGAGTCTTGGCACCACTCAGGATGTAATTCCAATTCGCCTCTCTATTCTGAAGCTGGGAGGCACAGACTACAATCTCATCTTGATTGACCCTTAATTAATCAGACACATAGAATGAAAATAGTAAAATCGCCTTCTAAGTGCCGGGCGGACTTAAAACTGGGAGTGTTTCAGATCCGACTTTTAGGCTCATTCTGAGGCGCCTCCATACGCTCTCTGCCAGGAAAAATATCAGCAATTCCGAATTGCGCTGCACAAGCCCGTGGACGGGGCTTAACGCGCCCAAAACCCTGCAGCTTCGATCGGAGCCTCCAACTGCGCATGCGCAGAAAAAACTGATAGAGAAACGCTCCCCTGCCACATCACTCCCAGGCCAGATAATGCTTCCCCCTGGCCCCCACGGACATTGCCCCCCCCCAACATTATCAACCCCCTTATTCCCCCACTCCCCCACCATCCAGACCAATAGCAACCCCCACCCCCCTTCCCCCTCACCAATCTCAGGCAGAGTGGCAGTGGACCCCCCTTCCCCCTCACCAATCTCAGGCAGAGTGGCAGTGGACCCCCCCCTTCCCCCTCACCAATCTCAGGCAGAGTGGCAGCGGACCCCCCCTTCCCCCTCACCAATCTCAGGCAGAGTGGCAGCGGAACCCACTTTCCCCACACCGATCATAGGCAGAGTGGTAGTGGCCCTCCCCCTTCCACCCTAACCCCCCCACCGATCTCAGGCAGAGTGATCCCCCTCCACCCACCCCCCTCCCTGGACTGTCCCACACAAGGTCCCGATCTCCCCCTGACTCCAATGGCTGTATGACATCTCTCTCTCTCTTCCCTGTCCCCAATCATTGAGGCACTGATCCACTCCACCCCCCCTCCCCTCCCCTCCCCCCAACCCCCCCCAGGAACACACCTGCAAGTGCTCACTTGCCTTCCACTCAATGCTAACAAGCAAACTGCACGGAACTTGCTGGAATGCTCTGTCAAGCTGCCTGCAGCTGATCTGCCCTAACGAGGGGCATCTCCATAAAAAACCCAAGAATGAACAGGCAGGCAGGCAGTGCAGGAAAAAGATGACCAAACGACCAGCCCCAGATTCACTGACGACAACCTTGAGAGGCTGCTGGATGAGGCAGGGTAAAGAGGGACACCCTTTTCCCCCCCCAGGAGGACGCAGACCCGGGGAGGCTGACGGCAAGCAGCCTGGGAGGCAGTCGCCGCCTCGGTCAGTGCCAGGGCACTGGCCCCCAGAACGGGGAAGCAGTGCTGCAAGAAGGTTAATTACCTCATCCGGGCAGCAAGGGTGAGTGCTAAACTCCATCCAGCAGCTACTTCCAAATTGCCCCTTGCACCCTCCATGTTTCCAGCCCCTGATCCCCAAGCACCTCCTTCCTTCCCCCCACTCCACAGGAGTAAAACTGCGCTTGCCCTCTGAGGGCCACCACCTGATACTCTGCAGGAGTCACGCCATCATTTCTTTCATGGCTCCTTCTGTTCCCACGGGAGATGACCAACCATAACACCCGAGAGAGGGCGAAGACAGAGGGTGGTGAGCCAGACTCCGGGTCTCATCCCCTTTGAGGAGCGGGCACTGGAGCTGTCCAGGGAAGGGGACGTGTGGGCTGTCAGCGACAGCATGGTCAGGCTGGAATCAATAAGTGAGCTCTCAATTTGAGGCAATTTCTAGGGGGCATGGGTTTTGAGTATGAGGGGCAGGTTCAAAGGAGATGTACGAGGCATGTTTATTTATACAGAGAGGGTGGTGGGTGCCTGGAACCCGCTGTCTGGGGAGGCCATGGAGGCAGATACGAGAGTCACCTCTAAGGGGCATCTTTACAGATTTGTGAATGGGATGGGAATAGAGGCATATGGTCCCCAGAAGGGTAGGGGGTTACAATTCAGATGGGCAGCCTGGTCGCTGCAGGCTTGGAGGGCCGAAGGGCCTGTTCTTTGTGCTTTGCTCCATGTTCAATGGAGAAATGTGAATCAAATTTTTTGCATCCCGGATTCCTCTCCCTCCCTTGCACTTAACCTTGTGTCTTGTGTTGCAGGAACAGATCCGGACGCCCTGGGGCAATCTGGCATTGCGCCCCCCACACCGCGGTCCCGGCAATCCTGCCCCAGACAGCTGGGACAAGTCCTCAGAGGATATGGGTGAGGGGACCGCTGAAGGTGGCACCATTTTGGTGTTAGCTTCCACCTGGCAGTTCACCATCCCAGATACTGACACGTTAGCGGTGAAGCTTCTGGGTCACTCTCTGGTGAGCACGACACATCTGCTGATGTACATTGGGTGGAAGAGGGAATGTCCAAGGCCTCTGGCACGTGGGGCCTGCCAGAGGCGAGGACTGAGCTGGCCCCAGGCTACATGCTGGGCCTCTGAGATCACTTCTCCCTCAGCTGCTGGAGATGCAGCAACAGAGCCAGGGAATGCAGGAGGGGTTGGCGGCCACACTGGACCAACTGTGGGGCTGTTGGGAGGAGTCCCAAAGCTTTCAGGCTAACTATTGCCTGTCTTGCGTGGTTCTCAGGCCAACACTGCAAAGGTGGGGTCTGCAGTGGAAAGCCTGGGGCAGGGGATCCTCACCGTGAGTGGCAGGCTCCAAGTGAGGCCGAGTCACAGCAGGCTACAGCTGAGGGACTAAACAGGCTTCTCGATATTTTGCGGTCCATGGCTGAGAGGCTCGAGAGCTTGCAGGAGACCCAGTGGGACAGCACTGAGACACAGCAGGCTATGGCTGCAGTCCTTGAGCATGTGGTCCAGTCACAGAGGGCCATGGCTGAGGGGCTGCAAAGGGTCTCAGTGGGCACTTGCTGCAGCCATTGACAGGTGGCCCCTGACTCAGGTGGCCATTGCTGAGGGCTCAACCACCATGGGCAGGACGCAGGTGGTCCTCCAGGACTGGCAGGGCCAGGTGACTGTAGAAGCACCGCTGTCCCATGGAATACCCAGGAGCCCACAGGAACCTCAAGGGAAGAGGAAGGGCTCGAGCCCATGCTAGGGCCTTCCAGCCAGGAGACTGTGGCTGTGGCTACACCTTCTAACTCGCTGCTTCCTGACACCGGGGCATCTCAGGGGTTGCGGGATGAAGAGGGCCAAGGCCCTCAAGGTCTAGGACCTCCAGAGGATGCCCGCCAAGCGCATCACAGGCAATGGAGCGAGATAGGCAGCTGGCCCCCTCCACCTCCAATGTACATTCTGGGGAGACACATAGACAGAGTGATAGGCCACGTAAGGTTAGGAAGTTGTAGTTGCACTGAGATGGCACGGGTGAAGGTCTGCGCTAGTTAGTTAGATCTTTAAGCACCTTAACCTTTTTCATTCACAAGTTTTTATATTGGAATTTATTATTTAAACACCTTTGTTGTAATCATTAAATATTTTTTCACCACCCACCTGTGACTAATTTGTCTCAGATTTGTCTCGAACAGGAGTCCTCTTCCATTGATAATCGCCAGAGGGATTCTTCATGTTGATGTCAGTTGGGGAGGCCCCTCAGTGCTGTGTCACTGAGAAAATGAAGCCATTGGTTATCCAGACCCCACGGGCAATTCCCTCCTCTCCCACAACTCACCCACCCTGGGGCCCTGTATGGAGGTTTTCAGATCCCTCACCCACTGCACAGACATGAACCAGGTGCCAGCGTGCATGTGGAGCTCAGGTAGAAGTCAGACTAGTTTGCCTCAGGACATCAGCATAATGGTGCTTAGCAAGTCGTCATCACCCTCCTGCCTGCCAAAAAACTCACTAACACAGTGTACCCAGGCCCACCGCTCTGGTGCGATGATGTTGCAGGGGATAGAAGGATTTTGGGGGTGGGATGGAACCCACAGACACAGGCCCCTCGTTAGCGAAGCGCCTGGTGATCAGGGCCTCCCTCGCATGCTTCATTCTAGCTGCCAGCCCTCCAGCGCCTGGGTGCTGTTGCTTGGCGTGTTCTTCCTTTTCTCCCTCTTCCTCCTGTTGGGCGGCCTCCTCCCCAATGACGCCCGGCTGGTCAGCCTCCACATCCTCCTCCTCCAAAAGGTCACCTCTCTGCTGTGCCGGGTTGTATGGGGCACAGCACATCAACACAACGCAGGAAGAAATCAGGGGGCTATATTGGGGGGCCCTGCCAGAGCAGTCCAGGCAGCGGAATCGCATTTTCAGGAGCCATTTGCACCTCCATTATCACGCGGGTGGCTACATGGGCCTCATTATACTGGGTCTCCACATCAGTCACAGGCAGTGAAGGTCATCACTGGTGTCATCAGCCATGTCTGAAGCAGGTGCCCCATATCACCCCAGCCTGGGCTCCCCCTCAAAGGCCTCCAGTATATCAGAGCTCCTGAGAATGAAGCTGTCAGACACGCAACCAGGGTGTCTCGCTCAGATGTGCATGATGTTCATCTTGTGGTCACAAACCAGTTGGACATTTAGGGAGTGGAACCCTTTCTATTGATGAATCTTTGTGGATTCTGCAGCGGGGCCTTGAGGGTGACGTGGGTGCAGTCGATGGTCCCCTGCACATTAGGCGTCCCTGAAATGGCCGCGGACCCTGCAGCCCAGGCTTCCTGATGGGCCTGGTCCAGGTGAAATTTGATGTGCTGCCCAGTCCGGGCATACAGAGCATCTGTGACGACCTTCACACAGGTGTGGACAGCTGATTGGGAAATGCCACAGACATCTCCGCTAGGGGTCTGGAAGGAGCCAGTCGCATAAAAGTTCAGAGCAGCCGTCAATTTGACAGCCATTGAGAGTGGGTACCCCCAGTCACCCCCGCCCCAAGGTGCCAAGTCCTGCAACAGGTGTTGCACTGTCTCCTTTCGGAGCCGTTGGCGGTACGCGGTGTCCGACAACTGTTCAAATGACACTCGTGTGCAGAACTCCGCTCCCACCTTTTTCTGCCCCCCTCACCCCCTCTGGGCGAATGGCAGCCACCTCCTGTCTCTGGTGGCTGTCTCCCTCTACTCCTGCGAGTGGTAAGGCCTAACCCACCTGTACCCGCAATTCTTCCTCCTGCTTCTCCTCCTCAGCTCCAACAGCAACCAAAAGAACAGCAAGATCAATCGGCTGCATCGCAAAGGCCACCTTGTCACTCTGAAGATGGGGGGGAGGCGGTGGGGTGGTAGTAGAAGGAGAGAAACACATGGAGAGGTTATTGAATGCTGCTTGCCCTTAGCCCAGCAACACATGCTCATACTGCCCATTCCCCCCACCCACATGCCTCCCCAGCAACACAGACCCCCTCCATTCCCCACCCACATGCCTCCCAGCAACACAGCTCCTTGAAAAGCTCAGAGGCTGCAGTACAATTTCCAAGGGCTTTGTGCACATCCTTCAGCTGGAAGAGTGCTGAGTGCACTAGGACCCAGCAGCATCCACATGACCTGAGGTCAGTGCTGAGACCCGGATCTGTGCTGTAAATCGGACATTGGACACCCTGCTGAGCCACAGACCCCCACCCCCCACCACACACACACTCGCAGAACCCCCCTGACCCAAAAAACAAAATGGCCATCACGTAAGCAGAGCGGAGCTGTCTGATGGTCGGCACTCACCTCCTCACTAACCCTCATTGATGGAGCGCCTGAATCAGACTTTTATGGAGCATGTCTGTTCCAGGCTGATTCCGGATCGGCGAACGCGGTGGTAAAGGCAGACGTGCTGGTAAAGTGGGACATGCAGCCTGTTACGTGGATTGAAATCAATGCAAATGCATTTAAATGACCATCGCGCCCATTTTGATCATGGCCATTCTTGGGCTTTGATAAAGGGGGAACCAGCGCAGAGTTGGGCATGGATCGCGCTACTCGCCTCACGCCCGACTTTACCAAGTTTTTGCACCCGAAAGTGGGGGCAGCACGATGGTAAAATCGCCCCCACAGTATTGGGTCAGGCCAGCTTTTCATGCAGGATCACTGACGAATACTCAGTTTTGAGATTCTCTTTTTCTGCAGTTTGGTGGAGAAGTTTCCCTCTTTCTGTTTCAGTTGTGGTCTTTGTTGATTGAGCTAACTTGGACAATCAGAAAGAGAGATAGAAATATACCTGCACAAACCTTTTGCAGGGGTGCTGCTTCTGGCTGCTTCTTCTTCAGTATCACACACGCCCTGACATCCCAGCACTGGGTTCACAAACACACAAACATACTTGGGGCAACTTTGCAGTTGGCTTTAATTCCAATCTTTGTATATTCCTGCAAGGCAGAATCCAGAAATCTGTTTGGATATTACACAGTAAGAAGTCTCACAACACCAGGTTAAAGTCCAACAGGTTTATTTGGTAGCAAATACCATAAGCTTTCGGAGCACTGTTCCTTCGTCAGATGGAGCACATTTCCACTCCATTTGACGAAGGAGCAGTGCTCCGAAAGCTTATGGTATTTGCTACCAAATAAACCTGTTGGACTTTAACCTGGTGTTGTGAGACTTCTTACTGTGTTCACCCCAGTCCAACGCCGGCATCTCCACATCATGGATATTACACACCAGGTGGCCGGAATTCTCCCAAAAGAATTCTAAGTGTCGATTCACAAGAAAATGAATAATTCACGGTGTTTACTTCAGTGGGAGTTCAGAGAAGAATCCCCCACACTCTGTACACTGCAGAGGCCACCAGCGTGAATATCATTAAATACTAGGGTATGGGGCCTATCGCCGTTGGAGAGGCTGAAATCAGTGTGCTGAGCAGCCCACTGTGTGTGTACCGATCTGTCAGTGCCGAGATTGGCGCATGTGCAGTGACCCCTCACTGACGGCCTCCCGATTGTTGGCTGCCTTGATCGCTGTCCAGCCTCACGACTTCCACATCGTCGGCTCTCCGCCCCGCCCCCCATGCCCCAATCACTGGCCCCCACCCCAACTGGCCCAGTACCAAAATCCCCCTCCTGGCCTGTCCTGATCTCCAGGCCCTCTCCCCACTGATTCCCCCCACCCCCCACCCCCCCACAGCCCCCACCACCCCCCCCCCCCCCCCCCCCCCCCCCCCACACCCCCCACCGGCTTACCCAGCCCCCAGCCCACCCCGATCACTGGCCTCCCTCCATCCCCCAACAATCCCGACTGCAGAGTGGCAGCGAGACACCCCACCCCCACTGAATGCCCCCAGACCCCACCTCCTAGCCCTCCATATGCCCTGCCCCCTTGGCACTGTCCCCTGCCTGATGGGCAGGGCCAAGGTGCCCCATGGGCATTGGCACTTTGCTCCTTGGGCTGTGCCAAAGTGCCCAAGCTGACACCGCCAGGGTGCCAATGCCCAAGGGGCACCCCCCTGCCACCCAACCCTCTGGGGGACCCCACTTGCCCTCCCTTCACTCCAGGGGGTCCAGCCGCAAGTTCCCTGTAAGTGGGGAGGTACTGTAACACCGCTGGAGTGAGCCACTCTGGCGGGGTGGGAGATGCTAGCGGGCCCGGAGGCTTCAGTCCCGGGCCCTTAATAGTGTTTAAATAACATTCAGACGACCATTTAAATGGTCTTTGCGCCTCCCCGCCAATTTCTGGCACGGAGCAGACACTGCCGGAGAAATATCATCTCTTGATGAGGTGTTACACATTTCCCATGATCTGTCGGTGGTGTCGGTGTTTACGTTCTGGCTGTTGCTGCTCCTCAGAGGTCCAGGTGACTGCTGCATAGTTTGTTCCTATGATACAGGGTAGGCTGACAACAAGAGAGGTGAGATCATAGAATCCTACAATGCAGAAGGAGGCCATTTGACCCATCGAGTCTGCACTGGCCACAATCCCACCTAGACCCTACCCCCATAACCTCATGCATTTACCCTAGCTAGTCCCCCTGACCCTAAAGGGCAATTTAGCATGACCAATCCACCTAATCCGCACATCTTTGGACTGTGGGAGGAAATCGGAGGACCCGGAGGAAACTCACGCAGACATGGGGAGAATGTGCAAACTCCACACAGACAGTGACCCAAACCGGGAATCGAACGCAAGTCCCTCCCACTGAGAGGCAGCTGTGCTAATCACTGTACCACCGTGCTGCCCCTGTAGCTGAGTAAACTCTAAGACAATAGACAGTAACTCCAAAAAGTAGCAAATCACTCTGATACTTGTGATTTCAGGCTGACAGAACAAAGAAGAGTACAGCACAGGAACAGGCCCTTTGGCCCACAAGTCTGTGCTGACACAGATGCCTCCCTAGTCTAATATTCTTTTGCCTCTATGTGGTCCATATCCCTCTATTCCCTGCCTCTTCATGTATCTTTCCAGATGCCTCTTGAACATTATTCTAGAATCTGCTTCCACCACCTCCTCCATCAGCATGTTTCAGGCATTCACCACCATCTGTGTGAAAAACATGCCCCCTGCATCTCTTTTAAACTTTCCCCCTCTCACTTTCAACCTATGCCCTCGAGTACTTGACCCTTCGAACCTGGAAAAAAGACTGACTACCCACTCTATCCAAGCCTGTCATAATCTTGTAAACTTCTATCAGGTTCCCCCTCATCCTCCGACGCTCCAATGAAAACAATCCAAGTTTGTTCAACCTTTCTTCATAGTCCATAGCCTCCAAACCAGGCAACATCCTGGTAAATCTCTTCTGCATCTTTCCCACGTATCAATGTCCTTCCGGTAGCATGGCGACCAGAATTGTACACAATACTCCAAATGTGGCCAAATCAAAGTCTTTGTAACATGATTTTCCAATTCCTATACTCAACACCATGACCGATGAAGGCCAGCATGCCATACACCTTCTTAACCACCTTCAGGGACTGTGGATCTGCATAGATCCCTCTGTATGCTAATATTTCTAAGGGATCTCCCATTTACTGTATACTTTCCTCCTGCAGTTGACCTTCCAATTCGCATCACCTCACATTTATCCAGGTTAAATTCCATCTGTCATCTTTCGGCCCAGATCTCCAGCCAATTTATATCCTGCTGTATCCTCTGACAATCCTCCTCACTATCCGTTACTGATCCTTGTGGAACACCACTTGTCACAGATCTCCAGTTAGAAAAGTACCCTTCCACTGCTAGTCTCTGTTTTCTATGCCCAATAAGAAGTTTAACAACACCAGGTTAAAGTCCAACAGGTTTATTTGGTAGCAAAAGCCACACAAGCTTTTGGAGCTCCAAGCCCCTTCCTCACCTGAAGAAGGGGCTTGGAGCTCCGAAAGCTTGTGTGGCTTTTGCTACCAAATAAATCTGTTGGACTTTAACCTGGTGTTGTTGAACTTCTTACTGTGTTTACCCCAGTCCAACGCCGGCATCTCCACTTCTATGCCCAAGCCAGTTTTGTATCCAACTTACCAGCTCACTTCAGATCCCATATGACTTCACCTTCTGCATCAGCTTGCCATGAGGAACCTTATTGAAGGCTTTACTAAAGTCCATGTATACAACATCCACTGCCCTGCCCTGGTCAATTTTTCTTGTCACTTCCTCAATCAAGTTTGTGAGATATGACCTCCCTGTCACAAAACCAGACTGCCTATTGCTCATAAGCCTATTCTCTTCCAGATGTGAGTATATCCTGTCCCTAAGAATCTTCTCCAATAATTTTCCCACCACTAATGTAAGGCTCACAGGCCTGTAATTTCCTGGATTGTCTCTTCTGCCCTTCTTGAATAGAGGAACAATGTTAGCTACTCTCCAATCCTCGCCCATGGCTAAAGAGGATACAAAGATTTTGGCTAAGGCCTCAGAAATGTGTTCCCTCGCCTCTCAGTATTCTGGGAAAGACCCTATCTGGGCCTGGGGACTTGTCCACCTTAATGTTTTCCAAAACCTCCAATACCTCTTCCCTTTTTATCTCAACATGTCCTAGAATGTCAACATCCTCCTTTCTACACTCACCGTCCACCACATCCTTCTCTTTTATGAATACTGAAGCAAAATACTCGTTAAGGACCTCACCCACCTCATCTGGCTCCACACACAAATTCCCTCCACTGTCCTTGAGTGGACCTACACTTTCCTTAGCTACTCTCTTCCTTCTTATATACGCATAAAAAGCCTTGGGATTCTCCTTAATCCTGCCTGCCAAGGACATTTCATGGCCTCTTTCAGCCTTCCTAAATCCCTGTTTAAGCTCTTTCCTGCTATCTTTGTATTCCTCAAGAGCCTTATCCGTTTCCAATTTCCTGAAATTTATGTATGCCTCCTTCTTCCTTTTCACTGAGCTCACAATCTCTCTTGTTATCCAGGGTTCCCGAATCTTGCCATCTTTATCCTTCATTTTTACAGGGACATACTT
Source organism: Mustelus asterias (assembly GCF_964213995.1). NCBI lineage: Eukaryota > Metazoa > Chordata > Chondrichthyes > Carcharhiniformes > Triakidae > Mustelus > Mustelus asterias. Next base: position 54,020,159 of record NC_135814.1, read on the forward strand.
GTCCTGAATTGTTAACAACTGACTTTTAAAGGACTCCCACATATCGGATGTGGCTTTACCCTCAAACTGCAGCCCCCAGTTCACATTCCCTAGCTCCTGTCTAATACTACCGTAGTTAGCCTTCCCTCAGTTTAGTACTTTCACTCTGGGACTACTTCTATCCTTTTCTACAAGTATCTTGAAACCTATAGAATTGTGAAGTAATCGTGCAGACAGAAGCCGTTCACTGAGGCTCACTCGAAGCTTGTCTATTTAAATCTTTAAGGCCTTTCCAGCATGTTAATTTCAGTCAGTAACCACTGCCCGCTGTGTGTCCACCTCTTGCACCAGTCATGATGCAGAGAGCTGACAGAAGCTGTGTGCTGATTGGTAAACACAGTAAGAGTTTTAACAACACCAGGTTAAAGTCCAACAGGTTTATTTGGTAGCAAATGCCATTGGCTTTCGGAGCGCTGCTCCTTCGTCAGATGGAGTGGAAATCTGCTCTCAAACAGGGCACAGAGACACAAAATCAAGTTACAGAATACTGATTCGAATGCGAATCCCTTCAGCCAACCAGATCTTAAAGATACAGACAATGTGGGTGGAGGGAGCATTAAGCACAGGTTAAAGAGATGTGTACTGTCTCCAGACAGGACAGCCAGCAAGTCCAGGAGGCAAGCTGTGGGGGTTACTGATAATGTGACATAAATCCAACATCCCGGTTTAGGCCGTCCTCATGTGTGCCGAACTTGGCTATCAGTTTCTGCTCAGCGACTCTGCGCTGTCATGTGACCCCTCGTGAACGTGAAGCCAGAATGAAAGCGACATGGTGGCACAGTGGTTAGCACTACTGCCTCACAGCGCCAGGGACCTGGGTTTGATTCCTGGCTTGGGTGACTGTGTGGAGTTTGCACATTCTCCCCGTGTCTGAGTGGGTTTCCTCTGGGTGCTCTGGTCTCCTCTCAGTGTAAAGATGTGCGGATTAGGTGGATTGGCCATGCTAAGTTGTTCCTTATTGTCAGGGGGATTAGCTAGGGTAAACATATGGGGATAGGGCCCAGGTGGGACTGTGGTCGGTGCAGACTCAATGGGCCAAATGGCCTCTTTCTGCACTGTAGAATTCTATTCTATTCTATAGAAAAGGTGAAAATGAAACTTAATGACCTATTTGGATATTTTGCTTACCTCCCACACAGCTGCACAGGTCACCTCCAGACCTGGAAGATCTGAATGAGGTTGGGTTCCAGACCTGACAGCATTTATTGGCAATTTAACAGCTGCACCCATTGGAAATGATCTCTAGCAAATGTAATAAAAGCACAAAATGCTGGAAAAACTCAGCAGGTCTGGCAGCCTCTTTGGAGAGAGAAAGCGAGTTAACGTTTCGAGTCTCTGTGACTCTTCTTCAGAGCTAAAAGTAGGAGAAATATGATGGATTAAATCCTTTATAAGAGTGAGATGGAGCAGGTTAGTGATAGGTGGGAGCTAGGAGAGATTGACAAAGATGTGTAGGGCACAAGACAAAGGAAGTGTTAATGGTACACTAGTGTGAAGGACTATAGAAGGTGCTGATAGTTGCATAAAGTTAAGATAGCAGAATGTGATACTGGGAGATAAAAGACCAGTGCTCAGTAAGAACAAAATTTAAGAATAAATGAATACTTTGCGTCGGTATTCACAAAGGAGTGGGATGTGTTGACTGGGAGTGTCTCGGAGAGGAGTGTTGACCCGTTAGAGAAAATCTACATTACAAGGGAGGAAGTGTAAGGTTTTTTAGGGAATATAAAGACTGACAAATCCCCAGGGCCTGATGGAATCTATCCAAGGCTGCTCAGGGAGACGAGCGATGAAATCGCTGGGCCTCTGATGCAAATCTTTGTCTCGTCACTGGACACAGGTGAGGTCCCAAAGGATTGGAGGATAGCTAATGTGGTCCCATTATTTAAGAAGGGTAGGAAGGATAACCCGGGAAATTATAGGCCGGTGAGCTTGACGTCCGTGGTAGGGAAGTTGTTGGAGAGGATTCTTAGAGATAGGATGTATGCGCATTTAGAAAGGAATAAACTCATTAACGATAGTCAGCATGGTTTTGTGAGAGGGAGGTCATGCCTCACTAACCTGGTGGAGTTTTTTGAAGAAGTGACGAGAATGGTTGATGAGGGAAGGGCCGTGGATCTATATGGACTTTAGTAAAGCGTTTGACAAAGTCCCTCATGGTAGGTTGGTGCAAAAGGTTAGATCTCATGGGGTAAAGGGGGAGGTGGCTAGATGGGTGGAGAACTGGCTTGGTCACAGAAGACAGAGGGTGGTAGTGGAAGGGTCTTTTTCCGGCTGGATGCCTGTGACTAGTGGTGTTCCGCAGGGCTCTGTATTGGGACCTCTGCTGTTTGTGATTTATATAAACGATCTGGAAGAAGGTGTAACTGGGGTGATCAGTAAGTTTGTGGACGACACGAAAATGGCTGGACTTGCAGATAGTGAGGAACATTGTCAGAGGCTACAGAAGGATATAGATAGGCTGGAAATTTGGGCAAAGAAATGGCAGATGGAGTTCAATCCAGATAAATGCGAAGTGATGCATTTTGGTAGAACTAATGTAGGGGGGAGCTATACAATAAATGGCAGAACCATAAAGGGTGTAGATACGCAGAGGGACCTGGGTGTGCAAGTCCACAGATCCTTGAAGGTGACGTCACAGGTGGAGAAGGTAGTGAATAAGGCATATGGCATGCTTGCCTTTATAGGACGGGGCATAGAGTATAAAAGTTGGGGTCTGATGTTGCAGTTGTATAGAACGTTGGTTCGGCCGCATTTGGAATACTGTGCCCAGTTCTGGTCGCCACACTATGAGAAGGACGTGGAGGCTTTAGAGAGAGTGCAGAGGAGGTTTACCAGGATGTTGCCTGGTATGGAAGGGCTTAGTTATGAAGAGAGATTGGGTAAACTGGGGTTGTTCTCACTGGAAAGACAGAGGATGAGGGGTGACCTAATAGAGGTGTATAAAATTATGAAAGGCATAGATAGGGTGAACGGTGGGAAGCTTTTTCCCAGATCGGTGGTGATGTTCACGAGGGGTCATAGGTTCAAGGTGAGGCGGGGGGAGGTTTAACACGGATATCAGAAGGACGTATTTTACACAGAGGGTGGTGGGGGCCTGGAATGCGCTGCTGGGCAAGGTGGTGGAGGCGGACACAGTGGGAACGTTTAAGACTTATCTAGATAGCCACATGAACGGAGTGGGAATGGAGGGATACAAAAGAATGGTCTAGTTTGGACCAGGGAGCGGCGCAGGCTTGGAGGGCCGAAGGGCCTGTTCCTGTGCTGTATTGTTCTTTGTTCTTTGTAACAAGTGACAGATGGCCCTGTGGGGAGAGGGTGGTTTGCATTAGCACAATACATTTTTTGGATTTTAAAAAATGGGTCAAGATGGAGGAGAAAGGTCATAGTCTACAGTTGCTAAACTCAATATCGAATCCAAAAGGCTGTTAAGTGCCTAATCGGAAGATGAGGTGCTGTTCCTTTAGTTTGTGTTAGGCTTCAAGGGGAGGTGATGGCCTAGTGGTGCTATCACTAGACTATTAATCCAGAAGCTCAGCTAATGTTTTGGGGATCTGAGTTCGAATCCCGCCACGGCAGATGGTGCAATTTGAATTCAATAAAAAATACCTGAATTAAAGAATCTACAGACGCCCATTAAATGATTGTTGGAAAACCCCACCTAGTAAATGGTCCTATCTCTTGTTTGTTACTTTAAAACAGAAAAAAATACAGGCACCATTTCAGAATACACAGTTGACCCAAACCTTGGAACTATAAGGAGGATACTCATTGACAGGCTGGTGCATTAGCTGCACCATTGACAGATGACGTTTATACAGGGAAACATGCTGCTTTGACAGCGCCTTCCAAATCTGCCACCTCTACCACCTAGAAGGACAAGGGCAGCAGATACATGGGAACACCCCCCCCCCCCCCCCCCCCCCACAAGTTCCTTTCCAAGTCATCCACTATCCTGACTTGGAACTATATCACCATTCCTTCACTGTCACTGGGTCAAAACCCTGGAACTCCCTAACAGCACTGTTGGGATTCTGACAACACACGGCAGCACAGTGGTGAGCACTGCTGCCTCAGAATGCCAGGGATCCAAGTTTGATTCCTGGCTTGGGTCACTGTCTGTGCCGAGTCTGCACATTCTCCCGGTGTCTGCGTGGGTTTCCTCCGGGTGCTCCGGTTTCCTCCCACAGTCCAAAAGACATGCTGGTTAGGTGCATTGGCCATGCCAAATCCTCCCTCAGTATACCCAAACAGGCGCCGGAGTGTGACGACTAGGGGATTTTCACAGCAACTTCATTGCAGTGTTAATGTAAGCCTACTTGTGACACGAAATAATAAACTTCAACTTTAAACATGGACTGTACCAGTTCAAGAAGGCATCTCACCCCCAACTTCTCAAGGGCAATTAGGGATGGGCAATAAACAATGGCCTTGTTGACAACGCCCACATATAGAACCATAGAGCCATTAAATAGGTACAGCACAGAAGGAGGCCATTTGGCCCATCTTGTCCAAATCGAGGACATCCAGGTGCCCTTTCTAATCCCACCTTCCTACATCCGGCCATTAGCCCTGTAGCTTACAACACTTAAGGTGCAGATCCAGGTATTTTTAAGACGTGTTTAGGATCTCTGCCTCCACCACCAACTCGGGCAGCGAATTCTGAGAACAAAAAGAAAACACATTTTGGTAGGAAGAACAAGGCGAGGAAATATAAAACACAAGCTACAATTCTAAAGGGAATGCAGGAGAAGAGGACCTGGTGTACATGTGCACAAATCACTGAAAGTGGTAGGGCAGGTTGAGAAAGTGGATGATGAGGAGTACAGGATACTGGGCTTTCAAAGGACTGCATTGTCAGGACACGGTGTGGATGGGCTTTGAAAATTGTGGTCCCGTAGATTGTGTCAGCATTCTGCTGCCTCCAGAACAGCCCCTAATTCTCAATGGAATGGTAGTGAGGATGGAACAGGATAGACACACACGCCTCCAATTAACAGCCCCTTAAGCTTCTTAAGCAGGTTGTTTAGGGGCTTGTCTGGAGTGCAATAAAATTCAAAAATGTTTCCTGGCAAGCCCAAACAGTCTGGTATACATCAATTAATCTTTTTGCAGATGGTTTTGAGAGGAATCTTTGAGGTCAAGTAGTGCCAACATGAGCGCTTGCCCTTACCTTGTCATGCAATTCCTCTACTCATCTTGTTTAACCTCCTGATCCTGAAAGGAGATGCCAACTCAAGTCAGCAAAGTATTGCAGCCCCCAACATGGCTGCCATCTGCCTTTGCTGTTGGTGCGAAGAAGCCAGCTTCCTCCTCTCGGCAACTAGGCCATTCGAATTTGAAAAATCATACCACAAGAAAAACACAACTTAGGCATGGTGCTAAGATCTGGGATCCATCTGGGTGTCTGCTTCCTGACTCCACATTGAAAATCCAGCCAATAGGAGAAAAAACCAAGGAAGTTATGGTGAATCTTTATAAAACACTGGTTTGGCCTCAGCAGTAACGATGTACCAATTCAGGGACCACATAGGTTCTTGATTAATAAGGGGATCAGGGATTATGGGGAAAAGGCAGGGGAATGGGGATGAGAAAAATATCAGCCATGATTGAATGGCGGAGAAGACCCGATGGGCCGAGTGGCCTAATTCTGCTCCTATTTCTTATGATCTCATGGTCTTATTTCAGAAAGGATACGAAGGCAATGTGAAGGAGATGGTGCAGAGAAGATTCCTGAGGAGTGAGGAAGTTCAGTTATGTGGATAGATTGGGGAAACTGGGGCTGTTTTCCTTAGAAAAGTGAAGGTTGAGAGGAGATACGATTGAGATGTTCCAAATCATGAGGGTCTGGACCAAGTAGATGTGGAGAAACTGCTTTCATTGATGGAAGGTTTGAGAACCAGAGGACACTGATTTAAGGTGAATGACAAAAGAACCAATGGCGACATGAGGAAAATCTTTCTTACACATCGATCGGTTAGGATCTGGAACGTACTGCCAGAGGGTCTGGTGGAGACAGACTCAATTGTGGCTTTCAAGAGGGAATTGGATAATTATCATAGAATCATAGAATCCCTACAGTGCAGAAGGAGGCCATTGGGCCCATCGTGTATGCACCCAATTCCAACCAGGCCCTATCCCCGTAACCCCACACATTTACCCTGCTAATCCCTCTAACCTACGTATCCCGGGACACTAAGGAGCAATTTAGCATGGCCAATGCACCTAACCCATGGGAGGAAACCGGAGCACCCGCAGGAAACCTATGCAGACACGGGAAGAACATGCAGACTCCTCACAGACAGTGACCCAAGCTGGGAATTGAACGCAGTGCTAACCACTGTGCCACCGTGCCGCCCATTGTGCCACGGTGCCACCCCTAAATCTGGATAGAAAATATTTTCAGTGTTATGGGCAAAGGGTAGGAGAGGGGGACTTAGCTGGGTTTGTTTTGCTGGAACTGTTGTCTAATTCTATAATCTGCTTTCAGTTCAGCACAACCTATTTTCAGCAAAAGACATCTCAGTGAAGAATATCTTACACCCTGAAAGCATCTTTATATCTTAGGGCACTATCACAGTAACATCTTTGGCTTCACTGCCTGGTACTGATGTTTACTTTCTATGGTTTTCCCTCTGGACCTGCTGTCTCTGTGGGTGGTTTCAGAGAAAATTATGTCTGAAATGTCACCCTGCAGAAATGCGCCATTTATGTTAATTGTCCCGAACTCCCACGGATATCCGACTAAAAGAACAAAGAGGATTATTTCAGGATTATTTTTCCAGCAGTGGGAGAACACACTGTAACATCTGTATCACCCAGTCACTCTTCAAAAGCTCAAGCTACTAGCACTGCTTTAGCCTTCTTTGCCCCTGTTGTAAGGACCTTTTCAATCCGGAACCACCCAGGCTACAATGCTGCTTATTCCTTGCCTGGTAAATAAGCTTCAAACTCCTCCCTGCTACCTAATTCCCTTTGTTCTGCCTCTCTTATTAGTGTATCCTCAAATCTATTGGCAGACACCACAGGGTAAATTTTCCAGTCCCGCCTGCCGTGGGAATTGCTGAAGGTGAGACAGAAAATTTGACGCGGCATTGAGAGGTCCGTTGGCTTTGGGCGGGATTTTCTGGTCTTCGGGCGGGCACGAGCAGAAAATCCCACCCCAAAGCTTCACAGTGATGTGGACTTCTGCTTCTAGTTCTGCTGCAAGCTTGTTTTGCGCTCTTTATTTCATTGTCTAATCTATAAAACTATGACCTCTACTTCCAATTCTACATCTGCTGGGACTACCACTGTGAAACCTTCCTCTTGCACTGTCAGAGGTTCTTTCTCCAATACATGGAACGTACTGTCTGAGAGTCTGGTGGAGACAGACTCAATTGTGGCTTTCAAAGGGGAATTGGATAGATTTCATAGAATCATAGCCCTACCGTGTAGGAGGAGGCCATTCGGTCGATTGAGTCTGCACCGACAACAATCCCAACCAGGCCCCATTCCCATAACCCCACACATTTACCCCGCTAATCCCGCTAACCTACGCATCCCGGGACACTAAGGGGCAATTTAGCATGGCCAATGCACATCTCTCAGACTGTGGGAAGAAACTGGAGCACCCAGAGGAAACCCACGCAGACACAAGGAGAACGTGCAGACTCCACACAGACAGTGGCCCAAGTTGGGAATTGAATGCAGGTCCCTGGAGCTGTGAGGCAGCAATGCTAACCACTGTGCCACCGTGCCACCCATTGTGCCATGGTGTCGCCCATAAATCTGAACAGATAATGTTTTCAGTGTTATGGGCAAAGGGTAGGAGAGGGGGACTTAGCTGGGTTTGTTTTGCTGGAACTGTTGTCTGATTCTATAATCTGCTTTCAGTTCAGCACAACCTATCTTCAGCAAAAGACATCTCAGTGAATAATATATTACACCCTGAAAGCATCTTTCAGGCCACAGATACTTATCTTTACTTTCTATGGTTTTCCCTCTGGACCTGCTGTCTCTGTGAGTAGTTTCAGAAAAAATTCTGTCTGAAAAGTGTCACCCTTCAGAAATGCACCATTTATGTTAATTGTCCCGAACTCCCACGAATATCCAACTAAAAGAGCCAAGAGAATTATTTCAGGATTATTTTTCCAGCAGTGGGAGAACACACTCTAATATCTGTATCACCCAGTCACTCTTCAAAACCAAAGAGCCTTCTTTGTCCCTGTTGCAAGGACCTTTTCAATCCGGAACGACCCAGGCTACAACGCTGCTTATTCCTTGCCAGGTGAATAAGCTTCAAACTCCCTCCTGCTATCTAATTCCCTTTGTTCTGCCTCTCTTATTAATTTATTCTCAAATCTATTGGCAGACACCACAGGGTAAATTTTCCAGTCCCGCCTGCCGTGGGAATTGCTGAAGGTGAGACAGAAAATCTGACGCGGCATTGAGAGGTCCGTTGACTTTGGGCGGGATTTTCTGGTCTTGGGGTGGACACGAGCAGAAAATCCCACGCCAAAGCTTCACAGTGGGGTCAGTGATCGGAGGCCGGCCATTGGGGATCGAGCGGTCAGGGATCAGAGGTCAGGTCTCGTCATGAGGAGGCCGGATCTGACCATGAGGAGGCTGGCCATCCAGGGAGGGGGGGTGTTGGTGGGTCTAGGCCGGCGATATTGGTGGGGGGATAGTCTGGGTCATCGATCGAGAGGCCGGCGATGGCGGGGGAAGGCGCTTGTCAACCAATCTCCTTTTATACTGGGAGATCAGCGCATGCGCACTAACCCCCGCAGTCTGATGCTGGCCTACGGGCGGGATTAGCCCCCCACCCCTTACCGGCGTAAATCTCTTGACAGCCTCTGTGATGTACAGAGTGCTGTAAATTCATTCAACTAAGTGGCACGGTGGCTCAGTGGTTAGCGCTGCTGCCTCACAGCACCAGGGACCTGGGCTCAGTTCCCGGCTTGGGTGACTGTCTGTGTGGAGTTTGCACATTTGCCCCGTGTCTGCGTGGCTTTCCTCCGGGTGCTCCGGTTTCCTCCCACAGTCCAAAGATGTGCAGGTTGCATTGGTCATGCTCAATTCTCCCTTTGTGTCCAGGGTGCGTAGGTTATAGGGATTAGCGGGGTTAATATATTGGTTTACGGGGATAGGGCTGAGGTGGGGTTGTTGTCGGTACAGACTTGATGGGCCGAATGGCCTCCTCCTGCGCTGTAGGGATTCTATGATTATAAGCTTACCCAAAGAACAGGCGGGAAAATCTCCCGTATTCCTGCCCACTGAGCACTCTTTTTTTGGGGGAAAATCGTGCCCAAGGTGTTTGGATTCGGCATTATCTTCACCCTCTTCCTCAGACTCCTCTTCATCAGGTAACACTGTGGGGAACATGCCTCTTTGCTTTCGACAGTTAACTACATAATGATACAAAGAGTCACACCTGAAGCACCTTTTAACTGTCCCCCTGAGTATCTCTGGGATTAATTCACTCATTATTGTTGTTCCAATTCTGTCCTTTGCCCTAAGAGAAGGATCTGATACAAATGCTTTCATCCTCATACTGCTTGTCTTTAATCTTCTGTTGTATTGACACCCACAACTGGACTGTTTTCAAATCTGGCAATCATTGAGTTTTCCATTATTTGTGTCAGCATCAAATGTCTTATTTCTTCCATGAAGATCAAAGGGACTGGGCCGGGGTTCTCCGAGCCCCAGTGCAGCGCGCTGGGAGACATCACTGGGGAGGCCTGCAGCGGGATTCGCGACCAGTGTCCGGCCCATCACGAGTCTCCCAGGCCCTTTTCTTCCTGCATAATCAGCCCCGTGCTGGAAATCAGTGCAAGGCTGATTATCGTATGGAAATCTGAATCACCGTAACATTAACAGGCCCAGGACGGTAGTGTCTGCCCCCACCCCGTGGGGAAAGGTTCCCACCAGTGGGGAACAAGCATGCTCACTCCGCTGGTGGGGACATAGGTCATTGAGGCCTCCCATGGGAGGTCGGGAGTAATGGAAAGAGGTGCCCCTTGGGCAGTGCCAGCTTGGAACCCTGGCACTGCCCACTGGACACCAGCCAGTGCCAAGGCAGCGGAGCCAGAGGGATGGGGCCTCATGGGGGCAGAGCCTACTGAGGGGTGATTGGTGGTGATAGTGGGGGACCTGCTGCCACTCTGCAATGGGATTGGTGGAGAAGGGAGGGAGGAGAATGATAGGGGCTGTCCATTGTGGGGGGTCAGCATGGCCATGGAGGGGGGGGTGGTCATGACTGGTCAAGGGGGGAGGGGGGAGATTGGGGCAGGCCATGGGGGGGCTGACGATTGGGGCTGGTCATCATGGGGGGGCTGGCCTAATGGTGGGGTGTTCGGGTAGGCCACTGATGGGAGGCCAGTGATGCGGTGGGGGCGGGGGGGGGTGGTGCAGTGCACATGAGCCGACCTCCCCACTAACAGATTGGCGCATGCGCAGTGGCCCACTCAGTACTATGCTGCTGGCCTCTCCAGCACGATGAGGCCTCCTCCCCTTAACGGTGTGAATCTCTCTGAGACTCCCTATGAAGCACAGAGTACCAGAGATTCGTTCAGGTAAATACGCCCAAAAAATGGTCAGTAAATTCTCCCATTTTCTTTGTTCTTTTAGTTCTTTTTTGGGAGAATCCTGGTCATCATTTTTTTCCCAGGAATATTTTAAGGCAGCAGACATCTGATCCAAAAAAGTCTCCTGTGAAAACCCAAATGCCCGTTAGCACTAGTTGCATACCTATACAAGGCACCGTAGCACAAGGAGAATGGCCGAGTGGTATTATCACTAGACCAGAAATTCAGCGAATGTTCTGGAGATCTGGGTTCAAATCCCACCATGACAGATGGTGGAATTTGAATTCAATATGAAATATCTGGAACTAAGAGTCTACTGATGACCATAAAATCATTGTCGATTGTTGCAAAAACCCATCTGGTTCACTAATATCCTTTTAGGGAAGGGAATCTGCCATCCTTACCTGGTCTGGCCTACATGTGACTCCAGAGCCACAGCGATGTGGTTGACTCTCAACTGTCCTCTGAAATGGCCTAGCAAGCCACTCAGTTCAAGGGCAACTAGAGGTGGGCAATAAATGCTGGCCAGCCAGCGACGCCCATGTCCCACGAATGAATAAAAAAACACAGACCTGAATGGTGAGCCTTGCTCTTCAGAGATATTGAACCTTGCTGAATACTAAGACACAGCCTCTTCCCCACTACGTCTCCCCCTGTAGCCATCCCCTCACTGTCTCTCCCCCTGTATCAGTTCCCTTGCCACCTTACTCCCTGTGGCTGCTCCCTCACTGCCTCTCCCCCAGCCTCTCCCTCATCACCTCTTCCCTCTAAGTTGAACTTGTATAATCACTCGTTGGCCTCATCTGAAGAGTGGCCTTTAGTTCTGGGCGGCATACTCAATGAAGGATGGGAAGGCATTGGAGAGAGTATGGAGGAGATCCACAAGAATTATTTCAGAGATCAAGGACTGTAGCGATGAGGATAGATTGGAGAGGTTTGGTCAGCTTTCTTTGGGGAAAAGAAGGATGAGAGGAGACTTGATGGAGGTTTCCAAGATCCTGAAGAGTATGGGCAGGGTAAACAGTGAGAAGCTGTTCCCTCTCAGGTGTACATCAAGAACTAGAGGGCACAGATTTAAAATAATGGGCAAAAGGAGTACAAATGATGTGAGGAAAAATCTTTTCACCCTGAGAGTGGTTAGAGTCTAGAACAAATATTCTGAGAGGGCGATGGAGGCAAGTTCGATCGAGATGTTCAAAAGAAAATTGGATTGCTCTCTGAAAAAAAAAATGTGCAAGGTTACAGGGATAAGGCAGGGAGTGGGACTAGGTGGAATGCTCTTTCAGAATTAGTGCAGACCCGATGGGCTGAATGGCCTTCTCCTGCACTATAAAGATTCTGTGATTCTGTAGCTGCTCTCTTGTCGCTACAACAACTCTCCCTCACTGCCTCCCCCTGTCCTGTAGCCGTTCCCTCACTGCCTCTCCCTCCCTCACCGCCTCTCCCTCCCTCACTGCCTCTTCCCTCTCCAATATCTGTTCCCTCACCGCCTTTCCCTCCCTCACCGTCTCTCCCTCCATCGCACCTCTCCCTCCATCGCTGCCTCTCCCTCCATCTCTGCCTCTTCCTATCCTGTCCCCACTTCCTCACTGCTTCTCCCTCCCGCACTACTTCTGCCTACCCTGTTGCAGTTCCCTCGCTGCTTCTCCCTGTCGAGTAGTCGCTCCCTGGCCACCTCTCCTGCCCTGCAACCTGTCTCAGTGCCACTGCTCGGGTCCTCAGGCCTCAGGCCAGCACTGCTCAATGCTCCTCCAATGACAGGTTGGTCATGTCCTTACCAGTGAGCCTATCAGCAGCAATCCTGGGAGAGAAACGGCCTGTGATTGGATTGCACACCCTTACAGAATCTGTCACTTGCACAGATGTGTGTTTCAAACACAGGTTGTTGGGCTGGTTAGAAATATTGGTCACGTTGAACTCTGGCCTGCAGGCAGTACGTTGGACTCCCCTGTTGTAGGAAGTGACAGTGGAAGGGCTATACCTTGTTTTCTCAGTGATGGGGTAGTCGGGCAGTGGCACAGCGGTTAGCACTGCTGCCTCAGAGCGCCAGGGACCCGGGTTCGATTCCCGGCTTAGGTCACTGTCTGTGCGGCGTTTGCACGTTCTCCCTGGGTTTGTGTGAGTTTCCCCCGGGTGCTCTGGTTTCCTCCCACAGTCCGAAAGATGTGCTGGTTAGGTGCATTGGCCATGTTAAATTCTCAGTGTACCCAAACAGGTGCTGGAGTGTGGTGACAAGGGGATTTTCACAGTAACTTCATTGCAGTGTTAATGTAAGCCTATTTGTGACTAATAAATAAACTTAGTAACTCATGTCCACTTCATTTTTCTACTGGTCACATCGTTCAAATTCCTAGAACATCAGAGAGTAAGTATATCCTGAACAGATACACTTGATTTCTGCTTTCTCCCCAGTAGCCACCAGGATTGTGATTATTTTTATCTGAAATTTGTTTTTCTTAGTTTCCAGCCTTAACCTTTGGGCAAGCATCCTCTGTTATTCCGTTCTATTCCAGAAAGTCAGGTGATGAAAAATAGAACTGGGGCCAATTCTTATTCATATTTCTAGGTTTTTATTTACAGGAATACATTGCAAACATGTCCGCACTTTCAATTTGTTCCTCTTTATCGAGGCACAAGGGAACCTCCAGTTAATGCCCACCACCTGCACATAATCAAACACAATTAATAGACCGTTATAAAATTAAAAGCACTAACATTCATTAAAATACAGTGTTGGTGCGATCTCACCGGCCTGCTGCACCGGTCGCTCGGCGTGTTGAGCCAGGAAAAGGCCACACAAGTGGGTTTGTGCCCGGTGTGAATCAGTTTGATGTCAAACACCATCTTCCCGGCCCTGTTTCGGCATTGGGATTAGTTTTGCGTCAAGCCAATTTGAATATTAGTGGGATGCTTTTCATGACATTAGTGGGACCAGCACGGCCGTTTCTGTCCTCCTGCTCGCTCCTCCCCCCTTGTCAGCCAGACTGATGGTACCCACCAACGGGGACCAGGTGCCATGGGCACGCCGAGGGGATTAGAGGCCATTGCAACCTCCAAGTGGTTGGGGATATGGCTGGGCAGTGCCCATCGGGCATTGCCAGCCTGGTAGTGCCCACCGGGCACCCTGGCAGTGCATGCTGGGCACCCTGGCAGTGCCCAATGGGCACCATAACTGTGGCAGGTGGTCTCCCAGTGCACAGGGAAATTGGGACCCCTGCACAATGGTGCAAGAGCAGTCTGCAGCTGGCTTCCCCAGTGTGCATAGGCTCAACCCCCCCATGAATCTCCCAACGGCCAAAAGAATTGACAGAGTGTGGGAAAATTGCAGCGCCAAATTTGCCCAAAATCCCAGAGGAACACAATCCAGTTTTCAGATGTTTTTGATATTTTTTAGAGTTGTTTTGGTAAGATTGTGCCCATAATGTCTGTAAGAGTTAGCAGCTACTGGATTCACTGGCGTTGTGGATTCAGCAATATTTGTTGATGTAGGTAATTACAACACAGGCTGTTTTTACCACTGTTCCATATTTTATTTCTCTCTTCTGCTTTTCCCATCTTTTCTTTCCATGCCTTATTATTTTCCTTTTTTAAATTTCCAGATCTATGCACCTCTATTTCCAATTCTTCTTCATTTCTTTGCTTGTTTCTCCCTTGAAGTTTCCTTTTATTGAATCCATATGAGATGAAAAGAAATCCAAAGCTTTATTCTTTTGTCATGTTTAAAAATTGATTTTCTGCAGAACCTAAAAAGATAGCAGCTACAAGTCACATGACCAGACAACTGGTCCTTTGACCTGCAAACTACCACCAGGAGTTACAAGAACAAAATAATTCCTCTCTCAGCCTAATCTCACACCTCATTGTACAGACCCCTTGTAACCAATGAAAGCAGAGGAAGTGCAAACAGTCTGAACAATCACGAAAGAGAGATCGAAACTCATTATACTGCTGAGCTGTTAACAGATTCATCTCAGACCCAGAACTGTCCAGGCCCATTTCAAAAGGGAGTATTTAGGGAACAATGGAATTCTGACCAGAAGCATGGAAACTGATTGTTAGGCTGCAATTAACAATAATGGGCCATGTTACATGACCCAAGCCTCTTGCCTTTTGGACAGTTTTAACATTACACTTTGGCTTCCCAGGCAGACTACAGTTAGACATCCACTGGGAAGGACTCCAACAACCCGGCTGAGCAAGCAGTTGCTTACCATCACTCAACTCCTGCTTGTTTTTAAAAGTCGCTGTTCGCTGCCTGCCAAGCAGCCTAAGCACAGAAAACCCATACAAGCAGTGCCATTTGTTTCAAAGATATTTGTGTGTTTTCATCTCCAACCAGAAATCTATTGTGACTGAACTCCACCATGAAGGAAATGTCCACTGGACTTTGACTTTTCACAAGCTGGAAATTACGGGAACTAATATTAATTTCCTGTACTGTGACTATCCATAGTTGTAAAACTCTTTTCTCTATTCCCCCTTTTATTCTAGGCAGCACAGTGGCACAGTGGTTAGCTCTGCTGCCTCACAGTGCCAAGCTCCCGGGTTCAATTCCGGCCTCGGGTCGCAGTCTGTGTGGAGTTTGCACATTCTCCCGGTGGCTGCGTGGGTTTCCTCCGGGTGCCTGGTTTCCTTCCACAGTCCAAAGATGTGCAGGTTAGGTTGGTTAGCCATGCTAAATTGCCCCTCAGTGTCAGGAAGTCTAGCAGGGTAAATACAGGGGTAGGGTCTAGGTGGGAATGTTTTTGGTCCAGGCTTGATGGGCTGAATGGCCTCTTTCTACACTGTAAGGATTCTATGATTTATGGGTGTGTTTCCTTTTAGTTCACTTTCTTAAGATACCCTAAACTAAACTTTTCTGCTTTTTGTTTCATATTTGATACTTTTTCAACTATACATGTGTTAGCTGAATTCTTTCATGGTTTTATTTGCTGTTTTTCTCCCCGATCTTTTTACTGTTCTTTCTTTCTTCCCCTCATCGTCGTTGCTTTGTGATTGTCTCGATTCTACAACTTTTAGCAGAAATACTGATCACGTCAGTGAATTGGCAAAAACAGTAGTGAAATGGACAGAGTAGATAGCTGTCGTTCAGGAATATTCTACATATTTTCAACAGAGGAAGATTGGATGTGCTTAAATATTTCTATTTTTTTGCTGGATCAGATATAAGTCTCCATGGAAACTCTGAGAAGGGGATAAAACATACAGCTGTGGTTAGTAAGGCAAGGCAGCCAAGGCAAGGTAGGGGGCCCAATAAGGATTCCTAAATGAATATAACATTGGAAACAGGAGGGAATAGGACTCTGGAGAACGTTAGAAATGAAGGAGTGGAAAATAGAAAATCTTGTAGATTTTACTGAGAAATGCAATTAGTTCTGGTTTTTGTGAATGGGAGTTTTTTTGAGAGCAATGTGTCGTGTAAAATAGTGTTTAAGTGTTCTTTTATTGGTTACTTTTGACTAATGTGATACATGATACAATCAGCACACTCTATTGATGTGTCGGATAATTTCCCAAACCAATAGGGACATTCCCACCTTGGGTGACTGTATGGAGTTTGCACTTTTCTCCCTGTGTCTGCGTGGGTTTCCTCCGGGTGCTCCAGTTTCCTCCCACAGTCCAAAGATGTGTTGGTTAGGTGGATTGGACATGATGAATTGCCCCTTAGTGTCCCAAGCTGTGTAAATTAGGGGGATTAGCTGGTTAAATATGGGGGATTTTGGGGATAGGGCCTGGGTGGGATTCTTTGTCGGAGAGTTGGTACAAACTTGATGATCTGAATGGCCTCCTTCTGCACTGTATGGATTCTATGATATGTATTGGATTCAACATATTTCAATAAATAATGCCTAAACACAGGTATAGCCACATATATATAATCATCATCTGTAACATTCAATTAGGTGTACATTTTCTGAGCATACAACTAATATTGCACATATAGGTGGGCTAAGGTAGTGCTGTACATTCCTGTGATGATACACTATGCCACAAAACTTCTTCCTGACAATTGGAATATCCTAGTATCAGTCGGGCCAAATGGGAAAACTGCTCCCTTTAAGAGAGAAACACATTGATATAGTCACGAGTTAGGTTTTTTTCTGACTCTGCACAGGACATGGTTTCCCACCTCTGCTGATGAACTAATTTCCAGGATGGGTATGTGTCCAATGTGGAGTATCTTGTTCTTAAATTTTCCTACCTATCTCTTGGCCCCTTGAATGATAGTTTATTTTAAGGTTTATTTGTTAGTGTCACAAATAGGCTTACATTAACACTGCAATGAAGTTACTGTGAAAAGCCCTTAGTCATCACACTCCAGCGGCTGTCCGGGTACACCGAGGGAGAATTTAACATGGCCAATTCACCTAACCTGCACATCTTTGGACTGTGGAAGGAAACCGGAGCACCCGGAGGAAACCCACGCAGACATAGGGAGAACGTACAAACTCCACACAGACAGTGACCCAAGCCAGGAATCGAACTGGGGTCCCTGGCCCTGTGAGGCAGCTGTGCTAACCACTGTGCCACCGTGCACCCTCTCAATATGCAACAATATGTTCTGTTCATTATGCTATTCATTATCTTGTTTATATTTTCATATACTATATAATGTTTATAAATTAAAGCGATTATTAGGTGGCTGTCATCATAATTGAGTAGTTATCTCAGGTTCACCATAGACTGATAAAATGAACACAGTAGGACAGTGGTAAGGTAATGTGAAGATGGTTCGGATGATAATGATAATTACAGGGTCTACAGTGAGTATCTCAGGAAGCCATGTTGATTAGGTCTGAAATCCCAATGTGTTTTGCAGCACTCAATAGAAGTGCTGTTTTTATGTCGAAACAGAACCACAGGAAACCTTTCCTCAATGTTTTAAGGTTATATCACAGCATAAAATAAATAAAGTTTGTGTTTCAAAATTATTTTTATTAAAATGAATTAAAGTAGACAAAAAAGCATATAATTTTGTGCTAGTTTGAATTTGCCTTTACAATTTAAAACAACCACATGTGGAATTAATGGATTCTGCACCTTCCAGATCTTCTATAACATAAAGTTGAAAATCAAATATGTTGTGTTGCTGTGCGTTTATTTTCCTTTATCTTTTTCGCTGATCGTTACTAGATGTGTAATCATTTTGGATTAACCTCTTTGAGACACAAAGGGATCCGTACTTTCAATTGCTAAAATATTCCATGTCATGCAGCACGGTGGCACAGTGGTTAGCACTGCTGCCTCACAGCGCCAGGGACCCCGGTTCAATTCCCAGCTTGGGTCGCTGTCTGTGCGGAGTCTGCACGTTCTCCCCGTGTCTGTGTGAGTTTCCTCCGGATGCTCCGGTTTCCTCCCACAGTCCAAATATGTGCGGGTTAGGTTGATTGGCCATACTAAATTGATCCTAGTGTCAGAGGGATTAGCAGGGTAAATATCTGGGGTTTTGGGGATAGGGCCTGGGTGGGATTGTTGTCAGTGCAGACTTGATGGGTCGAATGGCCTCCTTCTGCACTGTAGGGATTTCATGATTCAAGTCTTTGTTGCCTCCTGATTGGTTACTGAGAGATGTCAGTTACTTTTAAATTTACATCTATGCAGTAGAAAATGAGTGTTTATATCTTCTGATGTCAAACTGTATGATCAGCATATTTCTTACATCACTTCCACTCCACAGCCAGGATCTTACGCTGTGACGTGTCTACCCCCGACAATGGCAGTGAGCTATTTAAATCTCCATTCAATATGGAAGGGACCCAGAGAGCAGGAGGTGCCCTGACATCCTGGCTCATGTTCTTTTATGAAAACTAAGGGTGAAATGGATGAATGGTTGCTGTAAGCCAACGGTTCCCAACCTTTTATATGTCATTAGATGGAGATGCCAGTGTTGGACTGGGGTGGGCACAGTAAGAAGTCTCACACACCAGGTTAAAGTCCGACAGGTTTATTTGGAATCACGAGCTTTCGGAGCGCTGCTCCTTCACCAGGTGAGTGGAGGTAGTTCACAAACAGGACATATATAAGCAAAGACACAATTGTCAGATAATTACAGATTGGAATGTGAAGAATGATTGGAATGCGAATCTTTACAGGTAATCCAGTCTTTACAGGTACAAACAGTGCGTGTGGAGAGAGGGATAATCACAGGTTAAAGAGGTGCGAATGATCTCAAGCCAGGATAGTTAGTAGGATTTTGCAAACCCAGGCCAAATGGTTGGGGTTACAAGTAGTGTGATATGAACCCAAGATGCCAGTTGAGGCCTTCCTCATGTGTGCGGAACTTGGCTATCAATCTCTGCTCAGCAACTCCATGTTGCCGTGTGTTGTGAAGGCCGCCTTGGAGAACGCTTACCCGAAGATCGGAGGCTGAATGCCCGTGACCGCTGAAGTGCATATATGTCATGGCAAACCTCTATACTATAAAAATATTTTGAGGCACACTTGCTGTTTTCTCTGTCTTCTCCCTCACTGGGAACTTTGTTCTCTCCCTGTCTCTTTCACTTCTCCCAATGTGTGTGTCTGCGCCTTGCTTGAGTTTTTGCTTTTTTGTGCATAACGCCACATCAGCGAGTTATGAATATACCTGGGGAGGGTGTGGGGGGGGGGCGGGGGGGGGTCATGTGAAAAGGGGACCAGATAAATTAGATTTGAATTTATTAAAATCTATTAAATTTATGATCATGTGGCCGGCGAGAGTCGCAATTTCTGGTTCTCTCCAGATTTTGTGTCCATGCCAGCCATCCCGGACAGTCTGGGCTCAAGATCCCGCCCAGCGTGGGGGCATCTTTATCACACAGACTGTAACCGCTCAGGAAGGCAGCACACCATTACCTTCACAAGGGAGATGAAGGATGTCAGTGATGGCCTTACCAGTGAGTGAATAAACGAATTGGCTCACTTTCGGCAGCGAGTCAGCAGGCTGTGAATTTGAGCCCCATTGCCAGGAATGGAGTATAATCCAGACTTTCCGTGCCGCAGCACTGGAGAAATGGTCTTTGGGTCAGATTTTAAATGGTGGGTCAAACGTGTGTTAAAGGTCACATCGAATAAGTTTAAGTTTTAAAGTTTATTTATTAGTCACAAGCAGGCTTTCATTTACACTGCAATGAAGTTACTGTGAAAACCCCTAGTCACCACACTCCGGCGCCTGTTCGGTTACACTGAGGGAGAATTTAGCATGGCCAACGCACCTAACCTGCACATCTTTGGACTGTGGGAGGAAACCAGAGCACTCGGAGGAAACCCACGCAGACACGGGGAGAATGTGTGAACTCCACACAGCCAGTGACCCAAGCAGGGAATCGAACCCGGGTCCCTGGCGCTGTGAGGCAGCAGTGCTAACCACTGTGCTACCGTGCTACCCTTTGCAGCAAGTTCTAAAGACATCTTGGAACGACATTCCTCTGTCAACCGAATTTATCAACAATAGCTGAGCATGCTGTTCATCTATTCATCCTATGGATCTGTCTATGCACGAAATGGTTGCTGTATTTACGTAAATGACTATAATCATTGTTCCACAGGACCAGGCTGAGGAGAAGGCAGTTGGTTTGTTCACTACATTTATTTATTTATTTTAAGTTAAATTTGTGTAAAAAATCGGAGGTTTTTTTTAAAACAGGAAGTGGGCCCAGCAGGAGTCTGGGAAGGTTTTTGGAGGGTTTAAAAGTAGGCCGCACTTTTGAGCGGGCAGCAGAGTGAGCAGGAGGCAGAGTGAAAGCTGTAGGGCTTTGGCTCACAGGGCTTGGGCGAGCAAGGGTGAGTTAATTCATTTTTTGCTGTTTCTACCTGGTACTGGCAAGGTATCTAGAGGGGATGGGTGTGAAGGCAGTGCAATGTTCCTCTTGCACTATGTTCGAGGTGAGGGACGACGTCAGTGTCCCTGCTGATTATACCTGTGAGAAGTGCATCCATCTGCAGCTCCTCCAAAACCGTGTAAGGGAACTGGAGCTGGAGTTGGAGGAACTTAGGATCATTAGGGATGCAGAGATGGCCATAGACAGAAGCTTCAGGGATACAGTTACTCCGCGGAATGAAAATAGATGGGTGACGGTGAGAGGGGCTGGGAAGAAGCAGTCGGTGCAGGGATCCCCTGTGGTCGTTCCCCTTAGCAATAAGTATTCCGCTTTGGATACGGTTGAGGGGGACGACATACCAGTGGTGAGCCGCAGTGAGAGGATCTCCGGCACTGAGTCCGTCCCTGTGGCTCAGGAGGGTAAGGAGGAGAGCGGGAGGGCAATAGTTATTGGGGACTCGTTAGTTAGAGGGATAGATAGGAGGTTCTGTGGCAGCAAAAGAGACTCGAGGATGGTTTGTTGCCTACCGGATGCCAGGGTCCGTGACGTCTCGGACCGTGTTTTCCGGATTCTTAAGGGGGAGGGGAAACAGTCACAAGTCGTGGTACACATTGGTACCAACGACATAGGTAAGAGAAGGGACGGGGATTTAAAACAGGAATTTCGGGAGCTCGGCTGGAAGCTGAGAGCAAAGACAAAACATGTGGTCATCTCTGGTACGCTACCGGTGCCACGTGATAGCGAGTTGAGGAACAGGGAGAGAGTGCACTTAAACATGTGGTTGCAGGGATGGTGCAGGAGGGAGGGTTTCAGATACGTGGATAATTGGAACACGTTCGGGGGAAGGTGGGACCTCTACAAACAGGACGGGGTGTACCTGAACCAGAGGGGCACCAATATCCTGGGAGGGAAATTTGCTACGGCTCTTCAGGGGGATTTAAACTAATTTGTCAGGGGAGTGGGAAAAGGAGTTGTAGTCCAGAAGTCAGTGTTGAGGGTGGTGAGGTATTGGGGAAGGTATCAAGGTCAAGGGTGGGTACCGGTAGACAGGAAGATGGGTTGAAGTGTGTCTACTTCAATGCAAGGAGCATCCGGAACAAGGTGGATGAACTTGGGGCGTGGATTGCTACTTGGGACTACGATGTTGTGGCCATTACGGAGACGTGGGTAGAACAAGGACAGGAATGGTTGTTGGACGTTCCGGGGTATAGATGTTTCAGTAAGTGTAGGGAAGCTGGTAAAAGAGGTGGAGGAGTAGCATTGTTAATCAAGGATAGTTTAACGGCTGCGGAAAAGCACTTTGAGGGGGATATGCACACTGAGGTAATATGGGCTGCAGTTAGAAACAGGAAAGGAGCGGTCACGTTGCTAGGAGTTTACTATAGGCCCCCAAATAGTAATAGAGATGTGGAGGAAGAAATTGCTAAGCAGATTATGGATACGTGTGGGGGTCACAGGGTAGTTGTCATGGGGGACTTTAACTTTCCAAATATTGATTGGAACCTTTGTAGGTCGAATAGTTTGGATGGGGCACTTTTTGTGCAGTGTGTGCAGGAGGGTTTCCTGACACAATATGTGGATAGACCGACAAGGGGTGAGGTCACATTGGATTTGGTACTGGGAAATGAACCGGGCCAAGTGTTAGATTTGGTTGTGGGAGAGAACTTTGGAGATAGTGACCACAATTCGGTGTCTTTTGTTATTGCAATGGAGAGGGATAGGGCCGGACGGCAGGGCAAGGCTTACAATTGGGGGAGAGGTAATTATGATGCGATTAGGCAAGAATTAGGGGGCATAAGATGGGAACAGAAACTGTCAGGGAAAGGCACTGATGAAAAGTGGAACTTTTTCAAGGAACAAATACTGGGTGTCCTTGATAGGTATGTCCCTGTCAGGCAGGGAGGAAATGGCCGAGTGAGGGAACCGTGGTTCACAAAAGAGGTGGAATGTCTTGTGAAAAGGAAGAGGGAAGCTTATGTAGGGATGAGGAAACAAGGTTCAGATGGCTCGACTGAGGGTTACAAGTTAGCAAGGAACGAGCTGAAAAAGGGGCTGAGGAGAGCTAGGAGGGGACATGAGAAGTCCTTGGCGGGTCGGATCAAGGAAAACCCCAAGGCTTTTTACTCTTATGTGAGGAATAAAAGAATGACCAGGGTGAGGTTAGGGCCGGTCAAGGACAGTGGTGGGAACTTGTGTATGGAATCAGTAGAGATAGGCGAGGTGATGAATGAATACTTTTCTTCAGTGTTCACCAAGGAGAGGGGCCATGTTTTTGAGGAAGAGAAGGTGTTACAGGCTAATAGGCTGGAGGAAATAGATGTTCGGAGGGAGGATGTATTGGCAGTTTTGAATAAACTGAAGGTCGATAAGTCCCCTGGGCCTGATGAAATGTATCCTAGGATTCTTTGGGAGGCGAGGGATGAGATTGCAGAGCCTTTGGCTTTGATCTTTGGGTCCTCGCTGTCCACGGGGATGGTGCCAGAGGACTGGAGAGTGGCAAATGTTGTTCGTCTGTTTAAGAAAGGGAATAGAAATGACCCTGGTAATTATAGACCGGTTAGTCTGACTTCGGTGGTTGGTAAATTGATGGAAAAGGTCCTTAGGGATGGGATTTACGACCATTTAGAAAGATGCGGATTAATCCGAGATAGTCAGCACGGATTTGTGAAGGGCAAATCGTGCCTCACAAATTTGATTGAATTTTTTGAGGAGGTAACTAGGTGTGTTGATGAAGGTAGGGCGGTTGATGTCATATACATGGATTTTAGTAAGGCGTTTGATAAGGTCCCCCATGGTCGGCTTATGATGAAAGTAAGGAGGTGTGGGATAGAGGGAAAGTTGGCCGATTGGATAGGTAACTGGCTGTCTGATCGAAGACAGAGGGTGGTGGTGGATGGAAAATTTTCGGGCTGGAGGCAGGTTGCTAGCGGAGTGCCGCAGGGATCGGTGCTTGGTCCTCTGCTCTTTGTGATTTTTATTAATGACTTAGAGGAGGGGGCTGAAGGGTGGATCAGTAAATTTGCTGATGACACCAAGATTGGTGGAGTAGTGGATGAGGTGGAGGGGTGTTGTAGGCTGCAAAGAGACATAGATAGGATGCAAAGCTGGGCTGAAAAATGGCAAATGGAGTTTAACCCTGATAAATGTGAGGTGATTCATTTTGGTAGGACTAATTTAAATGTGGATTACAGGGTCAAAGGTAGGGTTCTGAAGACTGTGGAGGAACAGAGAGATCTTGGGGTCCATATCCACAGATCTCTAAAGGTTGCCACTCAAGTGGATAGAGCTGTGAAGAAGGCATATAGTGTGTTAGCTTTTATTAACAGGGGGTTGGAGTTTAAGAGCCGTGGGGTTATGCTGCAACTGTACAGGACCTTGGTGAGACCGCATTTGGAATATTGCATGCAGTTCTGGTAACCTCACTATAAGAAGGATGTGGAAGCGCTGGAAAGAGTGCAGAGGAGATTTACCAGGATGCTGCCTGGTTTGGAGTGTCGGTCTTATGAGGAAAGGTTGAGGGAGCTGGGGCTGTTCTCTCTGGAGCGGAGGAGATTGAGGGGAGACTTAATAGAGGTTTATAAAATGATGAAGGGGATAGATCGAGTGAACGTTCAAAGACTATTTCCTCGGGTGGATGGAGCTATTACGAGGGGGCATAACTATAGGGTTCATGGTGGGAGATATAGGAAGGATATCAGAGGTAGGTTCTTCATGCAGAGAGTGGTTGGGGTGTGGAATGGACTGCCTGCAGTGATAGTGGAGTCAGACACTTTAGGAACATTTAAGCGGTTATTGGATAGGCACATGGAGCACACCAGGATGGTAGGGAGTGGGATAGCTTGATCTTGGTTTCAGATGAAGGTCGGCACAACATCGTGGGCCGAAGGGCCTGTTCTGTGCTGTACTGTTCTATGTTCTATGTTCTAATCACTGCACAGCAAATAATTCATTTATCATGGGAGGGGTGCTGGTTGGCTCGGTTGGCTAGATGGATTATAGAGGTTGACTTGGGACCTGCCTCCTTGTCCTCCACTCTCCCTGTCCCTGAGAGTGGAAGGCAATGGCCAAACTGCCAAGATAAATTGTCAGGGTGAGGCCTCCGCAGACAATGAGCCAAGGACCCGCCTTTGGGCTAAGCACAAATGAATGAATGAATATTTATAATGAGAACAGTCTCTGTAAATTCCTCACCCTGTAATTTCAAACTCTGGCCACACGGTGGCATCAGAATATCCATTCTGCACAAATCACTCAAAAAGCCTTTAAAACTTTTTCATCTGAAATTATTTTGTCCATTATGGAGCTTTCGTCAGTAACTTAAATTTCTAGGCCGGAAAATCCTGCCATCAATGTCCAAATAATGACTTATATAAAAGTAAAATAAATTCAAATGCCTCATATTATAGCATAACATGGTTAGCTGTATCCATCAAATTGTCTTCCATATCATTTCACTGAGTTTGATTAAAGTTTTTAAGTGAAAGTCTCGGGGGTGGGGTGGGGGTGGGGGTGGGCGTGGGGGTGGGGGTGGGGGTGGTGGGTGGGGGAGGGGGGGGTGGGCGGGGGGGGAAGATATTCTCCGTTATCAACAAGGATAAAGCTGGTTGGGAAATGCTGCATTGAGCCCACCAATGGTCATGGTGCTTTTCCTGTTGTATAGCGTGGCACTCAGTGCCAATCATTTTCATGCCCTGGTTCCACGCTGGCGGAGTGGCCTCTGATTCACCCGCCCTGCCATCCCCTCAGCCCTGCAATTACCAGGACGTCACATTTAAAGGCCAGCCCAGCACCTTCAGCCAAACTTCATAGATCACCGGGAAGTGGTGGCTGACAAGAAATCCGCCCCCACGTTTTCAGACGCCTCCCTGGAGAGACGCCTGTTCACAGGATGTCCTCTACCCACGCACAGGAGCAAAACCAGGTCACCAGCCCAGCATGGGGGGCAGTGGCAGGGTGGTCAGCGCCAACGCCCTGCGGAAGAGGACAGCCACCCGGTCCAGCAAGAGGATGAATGATCTCCTCCATTCTGCCAGGGTAAGTCACTTTTCTCATCACTCGAAGATCACACACCAGTCACACATCCACAGGCATCTCATTCACTGCCAGCTTGAGGGTTACCACCACCCACTCTCCCACACACATCTTTATTTCCCCTGTGGGTCGTGTCCTCATCACTTCACTGGGTCCCACTCACCATCCACGCGTACCGGGCGTCCTTATCGCCTGTCCAGGAACACGTCCTGCTTACACTCTCTCCATCTGTGTTCATGCAGGAAAGGTTTGCTCACAGCAAGAGCGAGAGTTCACAGAGGGTGGAGGGATGTCAGAGCTGAAGCTGCTCATGGGATTTGAGCACAGAACCATGCAGCAGCCAAGGAGGACATTGGCCACTCCTGCAGCAGCCCGGTGGCACAGTGATTAGCACTGCTGCCTCACAGCACCAGCGACCCAGGTTTGATTCCTGGCTTGGGTCACTGTTTATGTAGAGTCTGCACATTCTCCCCGCGTCTGTGTGGGTTTCCTCCCACAGTCCAAAGATGTGTGGGTTAGGTGGATTGGCCATGCTAAATTGCCCATTAGTGTCAGGAGAACTAGCAAGGTAAATACATGGGGTTACAGGGATAGGGCTTGGGTGGGTTTATTGTTGATCCAGGCTCGATGGGCCAAATGGCCTCCTTCTGCACTGTAGATTCTATGATTCTATGATACTGATGGTGAGGTCAGTGGTGATAATCCAAGTGAGGATCCAGTACTGCATCATCCATCAGACAGCAATGCTGTGAGTCACGCCTCCTGTTTCTAAAGGCCCCTTCCAAGCACTAATGACCTCTCCTTTTGCTCACAGGCACATCTGGGAAGCAGAGCAGGGAGTCCACCGACAGGTCCTCGACTCCAACCCAAGAGCACTGCAGAAGAGGATTTCACAGACCCCCACACTGAAACCTGTCACAGCACTCACCACCCCCTCACACTCTCCCAGCACAGAGACGCTCACCTCGGTGGGACCGAGTTTTACAACAGCCTCAGGGTCACAGTCTGGCAAACAGATCACACTTCCCGAGGCAGGGGGGTCCACGGTGCTGGCACTTGCAGGATTGCGAGTGGCCAGGAATCTGCTTATTCCCAGAATCCCAGATGAGGAGCCTCTGGACTCAGTCTTGCCTCAGTTACTGGAATTCCAGTACGAGAAAATCAGGAAGGACTGACTGGAACGCATCCTGCAGTATAACCCCCAGTACCCTGGAGTCTAACTCCCCAGTATCCTGGAGTCAATCCCCCCACTACCCTGGAGTCTAACTCCCCAGTATCCTGGAGTCTAACTCCCCAGTATCCTGGAGTCAATCCAACTTCTACCCTGGACTAAATTCCCCCACTACCCTGGATCAATACCCCCACTACCCTGGATCAATACCCCCACTACCCTGGAGTCAATCCCCCCAGTATCCTGGAATCTAACTCCCCAGTATCCTGGAGTCAATTCCCTGGAGTCAATCCCCCCCAGTACCCTGGAGTCTCACCCCCAGTATCCTGGAGTCAATCCCCCGGTACCCTGGAGTCAATCCCCCCGGTACCCTGGAGTCAATCCCCCAGTATCCTGGAGTCAATACCCTAGTACCTTGGAGTTCAACCGTCCCCCCCATCCCCTGGTCTCCTTCCAGCGTTACCCCATCCTGCCTCAAGTGTTACCGCAGTTTCCCTTCAAGTTAACCTCAATACCTCCGAGTCAAGCCAGGAGTCCCCTGTGTCATTGTAGTTACCATGACCTGGAAGGAAGGCTGTTCTCTCGTCCTGTTGACAGCAGAGCTCCAATCTGTGATTACGTGGAGATGGAGGCACTGACTGATTTCTAGCTACTAAGCTGGGGATCTTTCAGATTCCAGTGAAACTCCCAAGCATTCAATTCATGTCCTTCATGTTGCTGCAAGTCCCAATACTCAAACTTGTCAACTGCTGCACATTCTTGGAGACTGACGTCAGAGCCAATTGGTAAGTACACTGTTCCTCAAACATACTTCTGTTAAATGCTGTTTCTGGAGTCCAGGATATGTGTCAGCTGTGGCTCAGTCAGTAACACCCTGGCCTCTGAGTCAGAGGAGTATGGGTTAAGGAGCACAACATCTAGTTAATGTTAATGAGGGAATGCTGTCTCTCTTATTTAAAAATATACTGCGGATGCTGGAAGCTGAAACAAAAGCAGAAAATGCTGGAGACTCTCAGTAGGTCTGACAGTGTCTGCGGGGAGAGGATAGATGACACTTTGTCAGAGTTCTGATGAAGGGTCATTTAGACTTGAAACGTTGGCTCTATTCTCTCCCCACAGATGCTGTTGGATCTGTTGGAGATATTCCAGTGCCGTCTCTCTGCTGGGCTGGGAAATCCAGCTGCCATCTCCTCTCTCTCGGGTGTGAAAGATCTCATTTAAAGGCCCCATTAGAATTTGTAAGTACCCAGTGGATTACACACATTTACAAGGATTTTATGCAAATTGCTGCTCCAATGCAAATGCAGATAAACTGATCCAGGAGCCTTGTTTACACTTCTCCTGATCACTGACAGCCAGAACGAGGAAACAGTTCAGACCAGTTTCCCTGTTTTACTGGTGTTCCATTTGAAAGTATACACAACCAGTTCAGACCAGTCTGCCTATTTCCCCATTGTACCACTTACCATTGTACTCCTGGGAGACACAAATCACCAACAGTGGGTGCAGCAAATTCACTCTAAGGGCCTCAAGCATCTCCCTCTGACAGGACAGGACAGGACTTCAGCTTCCAGATCTCAAACAATGATGAGACACAGTACAGGAAAGAGATAGAAAATCTGATGAACTGATACGATTACAATAATCTCTCCCTCAATGTCAACAAAATGAAGCAGATAGTCATCGACTTCAGGAAGCATAGTGGAGAACATGCCCCTGTCTACATCAATGGCGACGAAGTAGAAATGGTCGAAAGCTTCAGGTTTTTAGGTGTCCAGATCACCAACAACCTGTCCTGGTCCCCCCATGTCGACACTATAGTTAAGAAAGCCCACCTACACCTCTACTTTCTCAGTAGACTAAGGAAATTTGGCATGTCAGCTACAACTCTCACCAACTTCTACAGATGCACCACAGAAAGCTGGTTGTATCACAGCTTGGTTTGGCTCCTGCTCTGCCCAAGACCACAAGAAACTACAAAGAGTTATGAATGTAGCCCAATCCATCATGCAAACCAGCTTCCCATCCATTGACTCTGTCTACACCTCCCGCTGCTTCGGAAAAGCAGCCAGCATAATCAAGGACCCCACACATCTCGGACATACTCTCTTCCACCGTCGGGAAAAAGATACAAAAGTCTGACGAAACGTACCAACCGACTCAAAAACAGCTTCTTCCCTGCTGCCATCAGACTTTTGAATGGACCTACCTCGCATTAAGTTGATCTTTCTCTACACCCTAGCTATGACTGTAACACTACATTCTGCACTCTCTCCTTTCCTTCTCTATGAACGGTATGCTTTGTCTGTATAGCAAGAAACAATACTTTTCACTGTATGTTAATACATGTGACAATAATAAATCAAATCAAATAATATCAGTATCATTAACAATACAGTAATAAAGTGCTGTATTAAATAATGTAAATGCTTACAGGTTTTGTAAGAGGGAGGTCGTGCCTTACAAATTTGGTGGAGTTTTTTGAGGAAGTGACAAAAACGGTTGATGAAGGAAGGGCCGTGGATGTCGTCTATATGGATTTCAGTAAGGCATTTGACAAAGTCCCACATGGCAGGTTGGTTAAGAAGGTTAAGGCTCATGGGATACAAGGAGAAGTGGCTCGGTGGGTGGAGAACTGGCTTGGCCATAGGAGACAGAGGGTAGTGATCGAAGGGTCTTTTTCCGGCTGGAGGTCTGTGACCAGTGGTGTTCCGCAGGGCTCTGTACTGGGACCACTGCTATTTGTGATATATATAAATGATTTGGAAGAAGGTGTAACTGGTGTAATCAGCAAGTTTGCGGATGACACGAAGATGGCTGGAATTGCGGATAGCGAAGAGCATTGTCGGGCAATACAGCAGGATATAGATAGGCTGGAAAATTGGGCGGAGAGGTGGCAGATGGAATTTAATCCGGATAAATGCGAAGTGATGCATTTTGGAAGAAATAATGTAGGGAGGAGTTATACAATAAATGGCAGAGTCATCAGGAGTATAGAAACACAGAGGGACCTCGGTGTGCAAGTCCACAAATCCTTGAAGGTGGCAACACGATCTGGAAGAAGGAGTAACTGGGGTGATCAGTAAGTTTGCGGACGACACAAAACTGGCAGGACTTGCAGATAGTGAGGAACATTGTCAGAGGCTACAGAAGGATATAGATAGGCTGGAAATTTGGGAGTTCAATCCTGATAAATGCGAAGTGATGCATTTTGGTGGGAATAATGTAGGGAGGAGCTACACGATAAATGGAAGAACCATAAAGGGTGTAGAGACGCAGAGGGACCTGGGTGTGCAAGTCCACAGATCTTTGAAGGTGACGTCACAGGTGGAGAAGGTGGTGAAGAAGGCATATGGCATGCTTGCCTTTATAGGACGGGGCATAGAGTATAAAAGTTGGGGTCTGATGTTGCAGATGTATAGAACGTTGGTTCGGCCGCATTTGGAATACTGCGTCCAGTTCTGGTCGCCACACTACCAGAAGGACGTGGAGGCTTTGGAGAGAGTACAGAGGAGGTTTACCAGGATGTTGCCTGGTATGGAGGGGCTTGGTTATGAGGAGAGATTGGGGAAACTGGGGTTGTTCTCCTTGGAAAGACGGAGGATGAGGGGAGACTTAATAGAGGTGTATAAAATTATGAAAGGCATAGATAGGGTGAACGGTGGGAAGCTTTTCCCCGGGTCGGTGGTGACGTTCACGAGGGGTCATAGGTTCAAGGTGAAGGGGGGGAGGTTTAACACAGATATCAGAAGGACATATTTCACACAGAGGGTCGTGGGGGCCTGGAATGTGTTGCCGGGCAAGGTGGTGGAGGCGGACACACTGGGAACGTTTAAGACTTATCTAGACAGCTATATGAACGGAGTGGGAATGGAGGGATACAAAAGAGTGATCTAGTTTGGACCAGGGAGCGGCGCGGGCTAATTGTTCCTGGTTTCTCGTTTCAAGGCTTCATTCTACGATCATCTTGCTGGTGCCAGTACAGAGTGAGACTGCGGATAGTTGGGAACCTGTCTCGGGGGCAGGGGATTCATATGGTGTTCGTGGAAGTGGAAATGACTAGGGTTGGGAAGCATTTTCCGATCGGGGCCATTGTGATCTCCTGGACTCGTTTCGATCGCCTCAGGGGGTCGGAGAGGAATTTCCCAGATTTTTTTTTCCCCATATTGGCCCTGGGGTTTTTCACTCTGGGTTTTCGCCTCTCCCTGGAGATCACATGGTCTGGAATGGGGGGGTGGGGGTAAGTTAATAGGTTGTAATGAACAAAGCATCGTAGCTGTGAGGGACAGCTCGGTGGATAGGATATTGGTATGTAGATAGGCTGGAAAATTGGGTGGGGATCCTGGATTCAGGATTCAATCCTGGACCGGGGAGCGGCGCGGGCTTGGAGGGCCGAAGGGCCTGTTCCTGTGCTGTATTGTTCTTTGTTCTTTGTTCTTTGTTCTTTGACGTGGAGGCATTGGAGAGAGTGCAGAGAAGGTTTACCAGGATGTTGCCTGGTATGGAGGGTCTTAGCTATGAGGAGAGATTGGGTAGACTGGGGTTGTTCTCCTTGGAAAGACGGAGAATGAGGGGAGATCTAATAGAGGTATACAAGATTATGAAGGGTATAGATAGGGTGAACAGTGGGAAGCTTTTTCCCAGGTCGGAAGTGACGATCACGAGGGGTCACGGGCTCAAGGTGAGAGGGGCGAAGTATAACTCAGACATCAGAGGGACGTTTTTTACACAGAGGGTGGTGGGGGCCTGGAATGCGCTGCCAGGTAGGGTGGTGGAGGCAGGCACGCTGACATCGTTTAAGACTTACCTGGATAGTCACATGAGCAGCCTGGGAATGGAGGGATACAAACGATTGGTCTAGTTGGACCAAGGAGCGGCACAGGCTTGGAGGGCCGAAGGGCCTGTTTCCTGTGCTGTACTGTTCTTTGTTCTTTGTTCTTTGTTTTATTTATCTAATGTCGCTTTTTTCCAATGTTCATTGTAGTTACGTTTCTCTTTTATTTTATTTTTAGCAACATGTACCATATAGTTTATCCTCTCTATCGGGAAGATGGGATGGGTTAGGAACAGGTAACTCTGCTCCAGTGGGAGTAATTCTCTATCGTACAAGTTCATTTCTCCCATACACAGTTGCTGTGACACTGGCCTGGATGGGCACCAAGAAATCTCAAACCCCTGACACTTGGCAACTCCAGCGGGGGCCAAGTTTCAACGTGGCTGATGGGGTGTAATTCTCACCCTGTAGTAGCGGCGGTGCTGGAAGAAGATTGTTGAGTTTATTTGGTGAAAAGCTGAGCTGTACAGTGAAACAAGTTTGGTTTCCGATCCTCAGTCTGTGTTGGCTGGAGCAGCAGCAGCCAGGCTGCTGTAAGTGATTCAGTGAAGGGGCTCTGAGGGAATGGGAATCAGCCAGGGTGACAGCTAAACAGTGACCCCTGCTGGAAGTGTACATGTCTGACCATCAGGTGAGGGCAGTAACAGGCTTGGCTATGAGCTTTCAACTCTTGAGTAGCCTGTTGCTGCACATGGTAAGAATACTATTTGGGTATTCTTCCCTTGTGAGCCCATTCAATAGGTACACTGAAGATATTGTGTAGCTGTATCTGAGAGCGACGTGACACTTCCAGGAGATGGGGAAAGGGATTGAAGAGGAAGTTAAAAAATAGTGGAAGATATAATACCCCATCAATTATTCAACATGATGCCAATCTTCATTTGTGATCTCTACCTCCCACTTAATAAACATATTTAAACTGAGATACAATGAGCAGGATAGGATCTATACCAGTAGATAGAAAGCTGGATAAGTTATCTGGTGCCCCTATTACTGACTTTCTCTTTTACCTGATCTTGGCTTGAGCCTTTGATGGGAATTTTATTTCAGTGACGGTTAATGACTGCAGGCTGCCAGCCTCAATCTCTTCAGAACTGAAAAGAAGAACAGATCTGAAAAAGAGCTGCCGATGCTGATGACGGAATGTCCCATAGACTCTCGCTTGCTATTTGCTTTATCATTAATGATAGTTTATTTATATCATTGATTTTTTATAGAGATGTACACAATGAGTTACTGTGTTTTAATAAGATAGATGTAGAATGAGATATTAAACTAATGAACAAGAAGGATTAAAATCTCAAGCAAGCTGTTATGACGAACACATGAATACTGCGATTTATTTCATATTATGGCACAAACAATATAAAAAAACTTAAATCACCATATTTTTGAAATTATGTCTTTCAAACATTTGTGTGTCAATACTTAGTGGTTTTGTTTGCCAATCTGAAGAGAGCCAGTTTATTTTAAATTGGTTAAATGCCTCTAAACACTTTCTGATTCTCTTGTCTGACCTTTGAGAGAGTGCCTTCCACATCTTTGCAACCTTTTGTGTGAAGATTTATTTTTCTGGATTCAATTTTAATGTTTGCTCTGAATTTTGAGTCTATTTTTGTACCTCTGACCCTCAACCCCCCAGTGAGATATTTACCCAGCTCTTTATTTATCATAGTATTTCTATACGGTTTTTCCATATAAATCAAACCTTGCCAACAAGGGTGCAGTTTCAAACTTTCACCACTTGGTTGGGCTGTTGCTCATTACTTTCATCTCAAGACCATTGAAAGTACTGTTCTGTACTTCAAATTAAAATCTCATCTGAAGCAATTATAGAAAAGTACCTCATTACATCTAATTGTATTTCTAAATAGCTGTTAGTGATTATTTAAAACTCGCCATGCAGTGATTGGCTCTTAATTGAAGAAATGCATTTCTGCCTCATTTATAAAGCTGGTTGTGGAATCTCGTGGATTGTCTCGATTTTCCTCTATCCCTATACCTGGGCTCAAGTGCTGTGGAGCAGTAGCACACTCCACCTGGGAGCACCTGAACCCAGGTGACTTCATATTGAGTGGGTGTGCACTGGATACACAGTGCCTATCCGGGGAGAAGTCCTCAGGCGTCTGCAAGCCTTGTAGGCACATCAGCTGCTGAGAAGGTCCCACAGTCACTCCTAGGAAGGGAAATCACAGTGGGAGCGCACACACTGGGATCAGGACTTTATATCTCCATAAATTAGGTTTTCTCGGTCAACACTTTGTGGTCGGACTTTTGTTTGTGAGATTCATGTTTCAAAAAGTGCTATGCAGAATGATCCACTTTGTGGCTATCGTTGGGTTTGTCCTGGCAGAGTTGGGCCTTACTGCAGTGGACGAGGAAATTGATGGAATAACTATAAATCTTGGATGTTGTGGGGAATATTTCCCCTATCGAGGTCTGATAAATGGTCAACAACTGGCGGTACTGACACCGCAATCTCTTCTATCTCCTTCGCTCTGCTTCTGATGTCTCTTATTCTTTAAGTCTGTGCCCTTCTCAGTTCTATTTGTGTGGAATACGCAGCATGTTGTTGCCAGGTTGGTGTAACACAACCTGACCACTCCAGTAATATACTCATCATTTACTCAGATGGAGGCATCAACTCCATTTCCCCTGTTCCCTGTCGGTGCTTCTGGCTGCTACTCTAAGGTAGCAAAGAACTGCAACAGGTCACCAGAATCAGCCTTTCATACAGCAGCGAATAGCGGAGGAACAGTCACATGCCTCTATATGAAGGCAGCATGTATACAGCAGCTGCACACTGTTTTACTGGTGAACAGAGAGTGAGGGATTCATTTATGGACCCCACCCTTGGAGAGGAACATGCTGAAGGATGTGCATGTGAACATTGCAGCTAAACCTGGGTTCGTCGCTGCTTTGAGCTGATGGGAAAACCTTTGCTGAGCAATTAATCAGTGATATGATGAGTCCATGCGACTAACTAATATCTGCAGTCACGGGTGGGCCCTGCAGATTGAATCCACCTCCCGCTGACACCATGACAAAATCAATTCACCGTCATTTTGATTGGGATCACTGTGCTACCCCGGCTTCAAGTCTTGTTGCAGCTAGCACACAGCCTCATGGGTTTGTGAGAGATAGATTCTGCTGATGGAGTCCAAGTGGGTAGAAACATAGAAACTAGAAGCTGGAGTAGGCCATTCGGCCCTTCGAGCCTGCTCCGCCATTCATTTTGATCATGGCTGATCATCAAATTCAATATCTTGATTCCTCCCTTCCCCCCCATATCCCCGATCCCTTTAGCCCCAAGAGCTATATCTAATTTCTTCTTGAAATTAGACAACATTGTAGAAACAAAGAAGAAGGTAGATACCTTCCCCTTCCTCCTGCTTCCTGATCATGGTCCTCCTCATGCACCTGTTACAATAGAATCCGAAATGAATAATGCCATTTCACTCCCAAGTGAAAATATTAACAAGATGATAAAGAAACTGCCGGTGAGATTTTTCTCCGAGGATGAGGGATAATGGGCTTGGTGACAGGTAGGACAATGTGACTGGTAACAAAGACAAAGCATTGGTCTCTGGTAGCTCTGCTAATCATTGACTCACCACAGTAAAACTGAAACCTCAGAGAATTGGGGGGAAACCTTTCTAATGGGTGGCACGATGGCACAGTGGTTAACACGGCTGCCTCACAGCACCGGGTTCAATTCCGGCCTCGGGTGTCTGTGTGGAGTTTGCACATTCTCCCCGTGTCTGCGTGAGTTTCCATCGGGTGCCCCGGTTTCCTCCCACAGTCCAAAGATGTGCGGGTTAGGTGGATTGGCCATGCTAAATTGACCCTAGTGTCAGGGGGGTTAGCAGGGTAAATATGTGGGGTTACGGGAATAGGCCCTGGGTGGGATTGTGGTCGGTGCAGATCTCAATGGGTCAAATGGCCTCCTTCTGCACTGTAAGGATTCTATGATTCAATGACTGGAGTCAAATTTGGAATAAAGGGAGATGGTTGCATTTGTTAGATTTCAATCCCAAGGCATTGCTGCAAGAATTCCTCAAGATAGTATCCGAGGCCCAACTATCTCCAACTCTTTAACAAGGACATTCCCTCTATCATCATTCAGACATGGGAGTGTTCGCTGATAATGATAAGGAAGATGATAATGCCATTGAATGTCAATGGGAGGTGATTAAACTCTCTCATCTTTAACAGCTTCTAACATTTTCCCGAAGACTGATGGTGACCACCACCAGCCCCCCCCACCCCCCCCCCCCCCCCCCCCCACCCCCACCCCCCCCCAAGTTCTAGTCTCTCCAGCCAGGTGAAATAACACCTCAGTATCAATTATGTCAAGCCTTTGAAAAATGTATACGGGTCAATGAGATAATTTCTCATTCTTCTGAACTTCAGAGAATATAGGCCTTTTTCACCCAATCTCTCCTCACAGGATATGCTTCTAATCTCAAGAATTAATCAAGTCAACCTTATTTGTATTCTTTTTAAGGCAAGTCTATCAGTAAGGAAAGCAAACTGTATACAGGTGTGCTCTCACCAAAGCCCAGAATTTACTGCCACATTCTATCCCCCTTGCAATAAATACGAGTGTTCCATTTCCCTTCCTAATTTCTTGCTGTGCCTACATGTTAACTTCATGTGATTTCAGTACAAGGCACCAGTCTTGAATTTTCACTGAGTCAGTTTGACCTGGGAGCCCTTTAAAAATGGTGGGTGGGTCATGGTTCCAAGACTCCCAACCCCATTCCCAGGCTGTCTGATTATCAGGAGTGTCTTTCAAGAGCTTGGGTGGTTCCTGTCAAAAGACCATATCCAGCCTTCCCAACTTGGCCGGCTCCATTGCCAGGATTGGCATTGTCTACTGCTCCACAATTTTCATGGAATCAGGCCAGGTTTTTTAATAGCACTCCCTCAGAAGAGCGATGAACCCTAGTCTGCATAAAAGTAAATGCAAAACATCCACCTCATGTCCCCTTTGCCAAGCTCTGCCTTTCCACCCAGCCAATATGGCCCCTTATGCCCCCATGCAAAGCTATGATACTTTCATCCTTGTTCAAGATTCTTTTAAGGTTAACATGCAGTTAGGAAGGCAAATGCAATGTTAGCATTCATGTCGAGGGGGCTAGAATACAAGAGCAGGGATGTACTTCTGAGGCTGTATAAGGCTCTGGTCAGACTCTATTTGGAGTATTGTGAGCAGTTTGGGCCCTGTATCTAAGGAATGATGTGCTGGCCTTGGAAAGGGTCTAGGGGAGGTTCACAAGAATGATCCCTGGAGTGAAGAGCTTGTCGTATGAGGAACGGTTGAGGACTCTGGGTCTGTACTTGTTGGAGTTTAGAAGGATGAGGGGGGATCTTATCGAAACTTACAGGATATTGCGAGGCCTGGATAGAGTGGACATGGAGAGGATGTTTCCACTAGTAGGAAAAACTAGAACCAGAGGGCACAACCTCAGACTAAAGGGGCGATCCTTTAAAACAGAGATGAGGAGGAATTTTTTCAGCCAGAGAGTGGTGAATCTGTGGAACTCTTTGCCGCAGAAGGTTGTGGAGGCCAGGTCATTGAGTGTCTTTAAGACAAAGGTAGATAGGTTCTTGATTAATGAGGGGATCAAGGGTAATTGGGGAAAGGCAGGAGAATGGGGATGAGAAAAATATCAGCCATGATTGAATGGCAGAGCAGACTCGATGGCCTGAGTGGCTGAATTCTGCTCCTATGTCTTATGGTCTTTCATGCCAATTGACCCATTATATAGAGCGCATCCCAGGACCAATGAATCCTATAATGATAGTAGGATGTGTAAAACAAGGTAACTTATTTATATCTTTCTCTTACATTGAAAAAAAGTAATTTAGCTAAAATATAATAAAAGCGTCAATCATTCCAACTCTTTAAAGTATCAATAACAAAAACCACAAACCCTTGAAACCACATAAAGTTCGGCTGAGAGCCCAGACAACCAGTAGGTTTGTAGAAACATCTGATTGACAGCTCAGGTTCTCTGATCTCTGCTGTCAATTTCACAATGTTCATTTACACAAAGTTAAGCTGTTTCCTGGGTATGTTGGAAGGATTTACAGATTGATAAGCCCAGATCTTCTGGTTCACAGACAGGGGCATTACCCGATGCATCACAAAACCACCTCATAACACACTAGTGAACACAAGTTGGAACATAAATCATTGTGCCGTATAAGGTAGCAGTTGAATAAATATTTGAAGCTGAAGAAGAAACAAGACTAAGGGGAATGAACAGTGCAATGGGATTAGTTTCGAATAGTTCTATCAATGAGCCTTGAAATGGTCCTGTGATGCAGTGGGCTGCATCCCTGCGACTGAGCCTCACATTCCCGGTTCAAGTCCTACCTCAGAATGATGGCCAAGGAAGGCGCATGCGTAACACGGCCAAACAGATTAATATCAACCTGCAAATTCTTCCAACACACATCAGTGATAAGAATGGGGGAGATTCCTAGTCAGCAATATGATAGAAAACAAGTTGGAGCCTCTACCATCACTGTCCATAGCTCCAGGCCACAACATGCATGTTGCCATAGCAACGTGGCCTCCCTGACTGAACTGTTATCTGATTGATTTCAGCCATGCAATTTATAAGTGATTCAGTAAATTTACTCTTGCTTGTGCACGATTTAACCAATTAAGACATAATCAAGATTCTTTGGAAAGTACATGTTAGGAAGTTTATTAAAGGAAAAATGTATCCTTAACAACTCAGGGCACTGCCTTTTATAACTTCATCTGGGTGATCAGTCCATTGAAGCGTAACCGTCTCAGCCATGATCCCACTAGTGGAGATAGACACTGCCTCGGGAGTCTTCAGTACTTGGCTGAAGAGGCATGATGGAGCGCGCTGGCTCTTAACCCCTGAATGACCATCACCCAACACCAGAGTCAGGCTTTTCTAATTTAATAATTGGTTCTTGCTGTTGCTTGGTTAATTTGATTGGTTTTTTATCAGATTAGCCACGACAATGGAGTTGTTTCCCACTGTCCCTAACCAGATCTTGAACAATTTCCGATTCACTGGGCCCATACCCTGCCAGGTTATAATGTGCCATTTTCAAGGAACCTTACTGCACTTCCTTCATAAATGCAAAGACTTACAATAATTGAACTTAATTTTAAATGAAAATCCAGTCTTTCTGATATGTTTATTGATTCATTACTTATAACTCAAATTGTTCTCATTACTTGTACAGTTACCTGTTTCATGACTGGTTACAACCTTAATACAGTAATTTGATGAATACACGTGGTTTACACAGAATACAAACTTAGTTCTATAACCATGTGTTAATATCAAAATGGCTTCCTTGACCTTGTTAGTTATTACAGTGGATATAATATAAAAATAGTCAAATTAAACTAAACTCTATCCACTCAGGTTTACTTACAGCATCACCAATGGGCTGTTGTTAATGGAGTTGTTTAATAGGAAGACAGATTATTACTTGAATGGGTGTAAATTGAGGGAGGTGGATGCTCAACGAGGTCTTGGAGTCCTTGTCCATCAGTTGCTGAAAGTAAGTGCGCAGGTACAGCAGGCAGTAAAGAAGGCAAATGGTATGTTGGCCTCCGTAGCGAGAGGATTTGAGTACAGGGATAGGGATGTTTTGCTGCAATTGTTGGTGAGGCCACACCTGGAGTATGGTGTGGAGTTTTGGTGTCCTTATCTGAGGAAGGATGTCCTTGCTATAGAGGAAGTACAGTGAAGGTTTACCAGGCTGATCCCTGGGATGGCAGGTCTGTCAAATGAGGAGAGACTAAGTTGGTTAGGATTATCATAGAAATCATAGAAACCCTACAGTACAGAAAGAGGCCATTCGGCCCATCAAGTCTGCACCGACCACAATTCCACCCAGGCCCTACCCCCATATCCCTACACATTTTACCCACTAATCCCTCTAACCTACGCATCTCAGGACACTAAGGGGCAATTTTAGCATGGCCAATCAACCTAACCCGCACATCTTTGGACTTATATTCACTGGATTATATTCACTGGAGTTTAGAAGAGTGAGAGGAGATCTCATAGAAACTTATAAAATTCTAACAGGATTAGACAGGGTGGATTCAGGAAGAATGTTCCCAATGCTCAGAACTAGGGGTCATAGATTGACAATAAGGGGTAAACCTTTTAGAACTGAGGTGAGGAGAAATTTCTTCACCCAGAGGGTGGTGAATGTGTGGAATTCACCACCATAGGAAGTAGTTGAGGGCAAAACATTGGGGGCGATTTTACCAATTTGAGTCTGAGTGCTGAATCTGGGCGCAATTCAGATCTGACTTGGAAACCTGTTCTCAGGCGCCCCCGTACCCATTTAGCCTGAAAAAAGAATCGGGGGTCTGAATTGCGCTGTGGGCGGGGCTTATCGCATCTGAAACGCTGCAGCTCCGATTGGAGACTTCAACTGCGCACGCACAGAGAGAAAAAATGTGAAAAACGCTCCCCTGCCACATTGCTCCCGGGCCACAAAAAGCAGATAAAGCGGCCTGGGAGTGATGGCTCCCACAGATATCACCCCACCCCCACAACATATCTGTCCCACTTATCCTGCTACGCAGACCGATTGCAACCCCCTGCACCCCCCCCCCACCAATCACCTGCAGAGTGGCAGCGGACCCCCCTGCCCTCCATCACCAGAGAACCATCTAGCCTCCCTCCCCCCGCCCCCCCCCACCCCACTCCAGAGAGCGATCTGGCCTTCTCCTCCTTCTCCTCCCCCCCCACCAGAGAACCATCTAGCCTCCCTCCTCCTCCCCTCCCCCCACCAGAGAGCAATCTGACCGCCTCCTCCTCCTCCCCTCCCCCCACCAGAGAGGAATCTGGCCACCTCCTCCTCCTCCCCTCCCCCCACCAGAGAGCCAACTGGCCTCCCTCCCCCACCACCAGAGAATGATCGGGCCTCCCTCCCTTCCCCCCCCCCCCACCAGAGATACATCTGGCCCTCCTCCTCCCCCTCCAACCTGAGATACATCTGGCCCACCTCCTCCTCCCTCCCCCCGCACCAGAGAACGATCAGAGCTGCCTCTCCCCCCCCCCCACCAGAGAATGATCAGAGCTGCCTCTCCCCCCCCCCCCCCCCCCCCACCACCACCGATCTGAGTCAGAGAGCCGTTGGAAGCTCTGAACTTACCTCTTCAGCAGCTGAAGCGCCCGAAACAGACCTTTGCCAAGTATGTCTGTTTCGCGCTGAATCTGGACGGGCGAACGCGATGATAAAAGGGGGAAATGCAGCTATGATTGGGCGCCAGCTCATTAAATCAATTTAAATGCATGCGTCCAACTTCTTAGAGGGACAAGTGGCGTACAGCCACACGAGATTGAGCAATAACAGGTGCAATTTGGATCGGGGCCATTTTCTGGCCTTGGTAAAGTGGGCACCTGCGTGGACGCGGGCGTGGACTGTGCTAATCACCTCACGCCTGACTTTACCAAGTTTTCGTGCCCGGAAACGGGCGCGACGCAACGGTAACATCAGGCCCGTTGTCTGACTTCAAGAAAAAATTAAATAAAACTCTTGAGGCTGAAAGGATCAAAGGATATGGGGGAAAGGGGCGGTCAGGATATTGAATTCGATGATCAACCATGATCAAAATGAATAGCAAAGCAGGCTCGAAGGGCCAATGGCCTACTCCTGCTTCTAGTTTCTATGTTCCTATGTAAATGTCTATGGTTTGATGGTTCTAATCTAAACTTGCATGCTCTCACTCCACCTTTACCAGAAATGGCTGATCAGATTTTCCAGTACCACACTTCTATCAAAAATACAGAAGGAGATCCAAGGAAATGTTTGACCTGTATAATAAGAATGCTGATTAATTGCATTACTTTACAATACCACCAGATGGCATTCAAACTCCAGATTTTGGTTTTGCCTCATTGTGCATGGATTATTTAACGGGATGTGTGGAAATCAGGTGAATGATGCGATTCCATGGCATTCAAATCATTCAGAAAGGCACAGAGGCTTTCAAACTGCAAACATTTAAATTCAACAGCTTATTTCTTGTATTTGAAGTCATGCTTGATTAAACTTTGGAGTATAACAAGAAGGATAAGAAGGCCTTGTTCTTAACAGAAAAACAGATTTCTTACTGAAATCGCTGATGTGTTTTTTTCAAACATTCAGGGCTGTTAAAATAGGCAGGTTTAGGCTCATAATTATTTTAAATGCTGTGGATTTTGATATGTTCCAAGTAACATCGAGTATTTAGACAAAATAGTGTCCAAAGATGTGTGGGTTAAGTTGATTGGCCATGCTGAATTGTCCCTTAGTGTCAGGGGGACTAGTAGGGTAAACACATGGGGTTAAGGGGATATGGTCTGGGTGGGATTGTGGTCAGTGCAGACTTGATGGGCTGAAAGGCCTCCTTCTGCACTGTAGGGATTCTATGATTCTAGTGTTGGGTTTTAGTCATTAAAACTGGATGATGTCTCAAATAAATTGACAAGCGTTGATTTTACGATTGAGCAGAAATGGTGTGTGAGAATTGTACCGTCCAATAACCAGTGCCATTCCTGCACGAGTCATCTCCAAACGTGGAAACTGCCTCTTATTGGTAGCTTCTCTACTGAGGCACGAGAATTCATGGAATGCTGGAGGACTTACAGCCCGGTACACGTGTAAGTCTTTTGCTTTCTGATAACTAGAAGTTAGTAAGATTATGTGAAGAAAGAACATTGGCAAAGAATTGAGGAGGCAAGAAATTGATCCTAAAACAGAAAATGCTGGAAAATCTCAGCAGGTCTGACAGCATCGTCAGACTGACCAAGGGTCATCTAGACTTGAAACGTTGGCTCTATTCTCTCTCCACAGATGCTGTCAGACCAGCTGAGAATTTCCAGCATTTTCTGTTTTTGTTTCAGATTCCAGCATCTGCAGTATTTTGCTTTTTATCTTAGGAACTTGATCCTCCCTTCTGATAGGCCCACAGCATTGCTCCTGGTATCCATGGTGAATTGGGACCTCTGCAGGCACTGTCCCTCTGACTGTCGGTTCTGATGTGAAGGAACTGATGGGTGATTGCAAACTGCCAGGCATCCTTAGGCTGATCCTCCGTCTCTCCTTCAAGATTCCAGTTGAGAGACTGATTACAGAGCAATTGAACTGTCAAAAAAAAACCCCAACAGCAGCACAAAATATCCTGAAAACCTAAATGGAAATAGGGAAAAAAACGACAAAAGAATTCCAATATAAATGGTGCAGTAATGGCCTGAATATCGTTTCACAAACCCTCTTTCTGGTTTCTTTGAACGAACTTCCAGCAGCTCAGCTAGCTATTGAATTTGGTTGGGTATATCACTCAACATTGGTAAATATGTAAATATAGTGAAATAGTGTGTGTGCAGCAACAGCGATCATTTCTCACTAAATGCTGCATCTCAAGTCTGCCTGGTGCAAAACAAGGAGCAGACGTGACTGATCCCATCTCCATTTCCGACTCTGAACGCCCATCATGTCCAAGGATCTTCCACCCACTGATTTGAAGAGAGTTTTAAATTTTGGGCCAAGCAGTTGGAAAGGTGGGCATTTTTTTGTGTAAAGGCAAAATTACTGCAGCTGAAACTTCGAATGAGTTTCATAAAATGTGAATTAAAATAACAGATTGAATGCTGGATTTCATTTCGACATTTTCATTGATTTGATTTGATTTGATTTATTATTGTCACATGTATTAACATACAGTGAAAAGTATTGTTTCTTGCACGTTATATGGACAAAACATACCGTTCAGAGAGAAGGAAATGAGAGAGTGCAGAATGTAGCGTTACAGTCATAGCTAGGGTGTAGAGAAAGATCAACTTAATGCAAGGTAGG
This sequence comes from Mustelus asterias, assembly GCF_964213995.1. Lineage (NCBI taxonomy): Eukaryota > Metazoa > Chordata > Chondrichthyes > Carcharhiniformes > Triakidae > Mustelus > Mustelus asterias. The sequence goes on from NC_135814.1 coordinate 54,063,461, forward strand.
TCCATTCAAAAGTCTGACAGCAGCAGGGAAGAAGCTGTTCTTGAGTCGGTTGATACATGACCTCAGACTTTTGTATCTTTTTCCCGATGGAAGAAGGTGGAAGAGAGAATGTCCGGGGTGCGTGGGGTCCTTAATTATGCTGGCTGCTTTGCCGAGGCAGCAGGAAGTGTAGACAGAGTCAATGGATGGGAGGCTGGTTTGCGTGATGGATTGGGCTACATTCACAACCTTTTGTAGTTCCTTGTGGTCTTGGGCAGAGCAGGAGCCACACCAAGCTGTGATACAACCAGAATGCTTTCTATGTGCATCTGTAAAAGTTGGTGAGAGTCGTAGCTGACATGCCAAATTTCATTAGTCTTCTGAGAAAGTAGAGGCGTTGGTGGGCTTTCTCAACTATAGTGTCGGCATGGGGGGACCAGGACAGGTTGTTGGTGATCTGGACACCTAAAAACTTGCAGCTCTTGACCCTTTCTATTTCGTCCCCGTTGATGTAGACAGGGGGATGTTCTCCTTTATGCTTCCTGAAGTCAACGACAATCTCCTTCGTTTTGTTGACATTGAGAGAGAGATTATTGTTGCCGCACCAGTTCACCAGATTCTCTATCTCATTTCTGTACTCTGTCTCGTCATTGTTTGAGATCCGACCACTATGGTGGTGTCATCAGCAAACTTGAAAATCGAATTGGAGGGGAATCTGGCGGCACAGTCATAGGTGTATAAGGAGTATAGTAGGGGGCTGAGAACACAGCCTTGTGGGGCACCGGTATTGAGGATGATCATGGAGGAGGTGTTGTTGCTTCTCTTTACTGATTGTGGTCTGTGAGTTAGGAAGTTCAGGATCCAGTCACAGAGGGAGGTGCCGAGGCCCAGGCCATGGAGTTTGGAGATGAGTTTCCTCGGAATAATAGTGTTGAAGGCTGAGCTGTAGTCAATAAATAGGAGTCTGACATAGGTGTCCTTGTTATCTAGGTGTTCCAGGGTTGAGTGCAGGGCCAGGGAAATGGCGTCTGCTGTGGACCTGTTGCGGCGGTAGGCAAACTGTCGTGGATCCAGGTAGTCCGGGAGACTGGAATTGATTCGTGCCCTGACTAACCTTTCGAAGCACTTCATAATGATGGATGTCAGAGCCACCAGCCGATAGTCATTAAGGCACGCTGCTTGGCTTTTCTTAGGTACCGGGATGATGGTTGTCTTCTTGAAGCAGATAGGGACCTCAGATTGTTGAAGATGTCTGTGAATACCCCCGCCAGCTGATCCACGCAGGATCCGAGTGCACGTCCGGGTACCCATCCAGACCAGTTGCTTTCCGTGGGCTAACCTTCAAGAAAGCTGCTCTGCCATCTGCAGTGGTGACCCCAGATACAGGTTCATCCAGGGCTTCCAAGGTGGAGGGCATGCTCTCGCTGACCTCTTGTTCAAAATGGGCGTAGAATGCATTGAGCTCATCAGGAAGGGGTGTGTTGGAGCCGGCGATTTTACATGCCTTCATCTTGTAGCCTGTTATGTCTTGCAGACTTTGCTATAGTCAGCGGGGGTCAGTGTGGCTAGCTTGGGACTTTAGCTTGGTCCAGTCCTGTCTTTTGGCATCTTTGATGGATTTCCTTAGATCGTATCTGGCTTTCTTGTATAGGTCAGGGCCGCCTGACTTGAACGCCTCAGACCTGGACTTCAGCAAGCAGTGGATATCCCTGTTCATCCATGGTTTCCGGTTGGGAAACACACAGATTTGCTTCTTTGGCACACAGTCTTCTACACACTTACTAATGAACTCAGTTACTGTAGTGGCGTACTCGTTCAGGCTGGTCACAGAGTTTTTAAATACTGACCGGTCCACTGACTCCAAGCAGCCCCGTAGGAGATCATCCCATTCCTCAGACCAACATTGCACAACTCTCTTTGATGGATTCTCCCGCTTCAGTTTTGTCATTGTCAGCCAAGGTGAGTGTTTAATATTACCGCAGAATAAATAGAACGCTATCTTAAAACATCTGAACAATAAAATCTTATTATATCATTTGCAACAAGTTTTGTTATCTTTACAAGTGCTTGCAAAAATTCCATGAATGGTATTTGTCATGTACTGTCCATGTCTGCGGGATCAATGAATCCAGATGTTGCACATACTGTAGTTACATGTTTTGTGTGGCCAAAACACATGTACACACAGTTGTGATATATTTTTTAATAAAACTGTATTTCTCACACTCAATTTAAAAACTATTTATAAATTGTGTTATAATCAGTATTTGCAAAATCTGACTAACTGTCCTGGCTGGAGACAATACACATCTCTTTAACTTGTGCTTAACCCTCTCTCCAATCACATTGTCTGTACCTTTAAGACTTGATTACCTGTAAAGACTCGCATTCCAACCATTATCTTGTAAATTGAGTTTGTGTCTTTATACGCCCTGTTTGTGAACAGAACTCTCACTCACCTGATGAAGGGGCAGTGCTCCGAAAGCTTGTGCCAAATAAACCTGTTGGACTTTAACCTGGTGTTGTGAGACTTCTTACTATAATCAGTATACTGAAGGGTATTTTTGTTAGTGCATAAACAAGTTGCGACAGGATTTTCTTCATGTCTCATGTTCCTTTTCCTTTTCTTGCTGTTTAAACAGCAGCATCCACACTTCACAAAATTTGTGCATCTCCTTTTACCATGAACTCATTTTGGGCCATTGGCACCACAGAGAGTTTCTTATTTCAACTGTGAATTGTACTGCTTTGAAATTGAAGTCATTCGTGTTAAAGATATTAAAAGCACAATTAACTAACTCACTTACAATTGAAACCGAACTCTTGAAATCACATTTCCTTCTACACCCATTGGACTTGAAGCCCCAATAAGTTCAAGTTGGATACTTATCAAAAATTGGAATATTAAGTGTTTGTTCTGAGTACTGTTTCAAAGATTACTAAACGGGCTGAGATTTCTTGTGCTTTAGGTTTACCTCTTGCAAGGTTGTCCCTTCAAATCTTCTGCTACCACTCTATGGTCCAAACTCCCCATTCACACAGGCGTCTGTAGCAGGGGTCAAAATATTTCTTTCTGAGGACTCTTCCCGAGATTTTTTTCAGGCTACCTTTTGATTTTAGGGAGCTACCGTTTGCTTGTCAGGGGCTCCTGTTTTATTCTCACTAACTCTCCTTTATTGCATGTTGCAGTCGCATAGTAACACCACCTCCTGTATTTGTGCTAATCTGTAGGGTATTTGGACTCAGACAGAAAGCAGAATGAGAAGAATTCATCAATATTCTCAATAATCCTCACTCCTCCATTAAACCTAAAAGCCACAAAACACAAGTCAAGCACTAATTTCTTGGACACCACAATATTTAAATTGGCACCAAGCAAAATGGCATAAGCTAGCAATGAAAGGTTTTTTCAAAATAGCTGACACACCTTGACACACAGAAAGGCACCCCTCTAAACACACCTGTGGACTAGTGAGGGCACAGCCATTATGTTTCCATCACATATTCAATTTAACACAACTGGAAAACTTGAACTCGAAGGTTACTATCCTTTTAATTGCATCTCAGACCTCAATCACAGATTTGAAGTGAACAATTAGTCTAGCATTGATATTGATCGAGCATCAATTGTTGTTTAGGGAAGAGAATTCCAAACTTCGAACACTTACATTTCCTTAATGATATCAATGATTCACTGCTAAAGTGTTTCATTGACTATAAAGTACTTTGGGACGTCATAAGGTCAGAAAAGCAGATAAAAAATGCAAGTCATTCATTACATTTGGGATCTTAGTATTTGCAAAATATTCATCTCTGATACAGTCACTATACCCCAAGTAATTAACAATAAGCATGTGAAATGCTTTGAGATGTGATAATATAAATGCAACCTTTAAGAAATAGAACTGTTCCGTATTAAATTATCCAACTGACACAGTGGGGGAATCTTACGAGAATTTGTCAAAGTGTCAGTTCTGGCAACAAAACCAGGGGGAAAGTCCAGCTCCACCGGCCAGATTCTCTCCAGATCTTGACCCTTTGAAAGTAGTCAAAAGATACTGGTCATGGTTTGCGCCATCACTCTGGCGAGGTGGGACTCTTAAGAACTGGGAACTGGCTCCACAGAGCAAATAAGAAATAACTCCCACAGTGACAAATAATAATTAACCCCCCCAATCTTGGGCTTCCCCGCACCCCCTCCCCCACCCTGATTATCTCTGACCCATCCCCTTCAGTGTCCGCTCACCTACCACTACAAACAGATGAGTCCCCGCACATGAGGATACCCCTAGGGCCCGCCCTTGTACTGCCTCCTCTCTCATGTCCCTCTCTCTTGGGGAATGGGCTGATCTTTATGCCCCTGGAGGGATCTCCTTGACAGTTTTAGTGTGCAGAAGAATGTGTGCCAAATAAGCAAATCCATGTGCTTCCCAGCCGGAAACCATGGATGAACAGGGATATCCACTACTTGCTGAAGTCCAGGTCTGAGGCGTTCAAATCAGGCGACCCTGACCTATATAAGAAAGCCAGATATGATCTACAGATAGAGATCCATCAAAGATGCCAAAAGACAGTATCGGACCAAGCTAGAGTCCCAGGCTAGCCACATGGACTCCCACCGACTATGGCAAGATCTGCAAGACATAACAGGCTACAAGATGAAGGCATTTAAAATTGCCGGCACCAATGCACCCCTTCCTGATAAGCTCAATGCATTCTATACCTGTTTTGAGCAAGAGGTCAGCGAGAGCCCAGAAGCCTCGGACGAACCTATATCCGAGGTCACCATTGCAGACGTCAGAGCAGCCTATTCAAAAGTCAACCCACGGAAAGTGACTGGCCTGGATGTGGTACCCGGACATGCACTCAGATCCTGCACGGACCAGCTGGTGGGGGTATTCGCAAACATCTTTCACCTTTATTTACACCAATCTGAGGTCCCTATCTGCTTCAGGAAGACGACCATCATCCCGGTACCAAAGGAAATCCAAGCAGCGTGCCTTAATGACTATCGTCCGGTGACTCTGATATCCATAATTACAAAGTGCTTTGAAACATTAATCATGGGACAGATCAATTCTGGCCTCCCAGGTTGCCTGGATTCACTACAGTTCACCCACCACCACAAGGTCAACAGCAGACGCCATCTTCCTGGCCCTGCACTCAACCCTGGAAAATCTAGATAACAAAGACACCTCTGTCAGACTCCTATTCATAGATACAGCTCAGCCTTCAACACCTACAAAACCCATTCATAGCCTGGGGCTCAGCTCCTCCCTCTGCAACTGGATCTTAGATTTCCTAACCACAGACCAAAACTTTAAAAATCAGTAAGGAGAGCAACAACGTCTCCTCCATTATTATTTTCAACACCGGTGCCCCACAAGGCTGTGTCCTCAGCCCCTTACTATACTCCTTATACACCTATGACTGTGTGGCCAAATTCCTGTCCAACTCAATTTTCAAGTTTGCTGATGACACCATCAGAGAGGGTAAGATCTCAAACAATGATGACACGGAGTACAAGAAAGAGATAGAGAATTCGGTGAACTGGTGCGACAACAATAATCTCGCCCTCAATGCCAACAAAACGAAGGAGATTGTCATCGACTTCAGGAAGCGTAGTGGAGGACATACCCCTGTCCACATCAATGGGGATGAAGTGGAAATAGTCGAGAGCTTCAAGTTTTTAGGTGACCAGATCACCAACAACTTGTCCTGGTCCCTCCATGCCGACACTATAGTTAAGAAAGCTCACCATTGCCTCTACTTTCTCAGAAGACTAAGGAAATTTGGCATCTCGACTATGACTCTCACCAACGTTTACAGGTGTACCATAGAAAGCATCCTTTCTGGTGGTATCACAGCTTGGTACGGCTCCTGCTCTGCCCAAGACCGCAAGGAACTACAAAGGGTCATGAGCGAAGTCCAGCCCATCACGCAAACCAGCCTCCCATCCATTGACTCTGTCTACACTTCTTGCTGCCTCGGCAAAGCAGCCAGCATAATCAAGGACCCCACGCACACTGGCCATTCTCCCTTATACCTTCTTCCGTTGGGAAAAAAATACAAAAGTCTGAGGACTCGTACCAACCAACTCAAGATCAGCTTCTTCCCTGCTGCCATCAGACTTTTGAATGGACCTAGTTCGCATTAAGTTGCTCTTTCTCCACACCCTAGCTGTGACAGTAACACTACATTCTGCACTCTCTTCTTTCCTTCTCTATGTATGGTATGCTTTGTCTGTTTAGCAGGCAAGAAACAATACTTTTCACTGTATACTGATACATGTGACAATAATAAATCAAATCAAATCAAAATCAAAGTTTTATGCGTTGGTAAGCTGTTGTAAACTTCGCCAATATGATGTCACATCAGCGAAGTATGAATATTTTGTGCGGGGGATAATTTGGTGAGGATGATGTATAATTATATTTAAATTTAATAAAATCTATTAAAATCAGGTTGATGTGCATTATGTTGTGAACTTGATGACATGGCTGGCAAGGGGTGGGGAAATTCGGAGTTTGCGACCTTGTTGGCGAGATTTGCGATTTCCGGTTTTTGCCGGATTTTGAGCTTACTCAAGCACGAAGAGTGTAGACTGAAGATCTGAACCAATGTTTATTACAATAGCATCCACTCCATTTTCTCCCATATAGTAACTCCTGAACTTCATCGGTTTGACACATGGAGGAATCAAATCTATTCCCAAGAGTGAAATATGGTCTGTATCTATCATCATGGACAATAAAGCACTATGTCATTTTACAGAATGTTCAGTCAAGATCGCTCATGGGCATTTCAGTGTCACTCTACAGTGATGGTGGTGCGAAAGTGTCTATATTGAGTGTCAAACTGTACCCTTTTCTGCAATTTTCTCTCACTCCAGTTACAGATACTCTTCATGCTTACAATCACTCGATTATTGCAGCTTTGCATGATCACAGTTCCAGCATGCTACAAGAACGTAAACATAGACAAGTTCATAGTCTATGTAGCCAAAGCCCCTTTCACCCCTTTGCAGCCCCTCTACCCTGCAGTCTTACATCCCACCTAGCTTTGCTTCTCTTTTTCTCTCTTTCTCTCTCACCCTATAATGAACTTGTTGACCCCTTTTGTTCCTAATGTTCATCTCCCAGGCAACTTGGTCAAATGGAAAGGCAGCTGATGTTTTTAAACAGAAATGAGCTCCTAGAGAAAGCTACTTCTTAGAGGGACCATCACCATAAATGCACCGGGGCCATCAAAAAACTGTTAGCTGAGTTTTCCCCAAAACAGCATCAAAAACAATTACTTGGTTATGAAACACTTTGGAATGTCAGTGGTTTTGTTTTATTCATTTACGGGACATGGGCGTCGCTGGCTAGGTCAGCATTAATGACCCATTTCCTGATTGCCTTTGAGAAGGTGGTGGTGAGCTGCCTTCTTTAACAACTGCAGTCCATGTGGTGTAGGTCCAACCACTGTGTTATTAGGGAGGGAGTTCTGAGATTTTGACCCAGCAAGAGTGAAGTAATGGCAGTATATTTCCAAGTTGGGATGATGATTGGCTTGGAGGGGAACTTCCAGGTGGTGGTTGTGTCTCAATGTGTTTGCTGCCCTTGTCCTTTTAGATGGTAGTGATCATGGGTTTGGTAGGTGTTGACTAAGGAACCTTGGTGAGTTGCTGCAGTGCATTCTGTAGATGGTACACTTTGCTGTCACTGTGCATCAGTGGTAGAGGGAGTGAATGTTTGTGGATGGAGTACCAATCAAGCGGGCTGCTTTGTCCTGGATGGTGTCAAGCTTCTTGAGAGTTTTTGGAGCTGCACCCATCCAGACAAGTGGAGAGTATTCCATCACACTCCTGACTTGTGCCTTGTAGATGGTGGATAGGCTTTGGGAAGTCAGGAGATAAGTTACTCGCAGCAGAATTGCTGGCCTTTGACCTGCTCTTAGAGTCACAGTATTTATATGGCTAATCCAGTTCAATTTGTGGTCAATGGTAACCCACAAGATGTTGGCAGTGGAGGATTCAATGATGCTAATGCCATTGAATGCCAAAGAGTGATGGCTAGATTCTCTCATGTTGGAGATGGTCATTGCCTGGCACTTGTTAGGAGCGAATGTTATTTACCAATTGTCAGCCCAAGCCTGGGTACTGTCCAGGTCTTGCTGCATTTGGACATGGACTGCTTCAGTATCTGAGGAGCTGTGAATGACACTGAACATTGTGCAATCATTATCAAACATCACCACTTCTGACCTTATGATGGAAGGAAGGTCATTGATGAAGGAGCTGAAGATGGTTGGGCTGAGGACACCACCCTGAGGGACTCCTGCAGAGATGTCCTGGAACTGAGATGATTGACCTCCAACTACCACAACCAACTTCTTTTGTGCCGGGTGGGGAGAGTTCCCCCCCCGATTCCCCCCCCCCCGCCCCATTCCCATTTTCATAAATGACCTGGATGAGGAAGTGGAGGGATGGGTTGGTAAGTTTGCTGACGACACCAAGGTAGGTGGTGTTGTGGATAGTTTGGAGGGATGTCAGAAGTTGCAGCGAGACATAGATAGAATGCAAGACTGGGCGGAGAAGTGGCAGATGGACTTCAACCCGGATAAGTGTGTGGTGATCCATTTTGGCAGATCCAATGGGATGAAGCAGCAGTATAATATGAAGGGTACCATTCTTAGCAGTGTAGAGGATCAGAAGGACCTTGGGGTCCGGGTCCATAGGACTCTTAAATCGGCCTCGCAGGTGGAGGATGCGGTCAAGAAGGCGTACGGCGTACTGGCCTTCATTAATCGAGGGATTGAGTTTAGGAGTCGGGAGATAATGCTGCAGCTTTATAGGACCCTGGTTAGACCCCACTTGGAGTACTGCGCGCAGTTCTGGTCACCTCATTACAGGAAAGATGTTGAAGCCATTGAAAGGGTGCAGAGGAGATTTACAAGGATGTTGCCTGGATTGGGGGCATGCCTTATGAGGATAGGTTGAGGGAGCTTGGTCTTTTCTCCCTGGAGAGACGCAGGATGAGAGGTGACCTGATAGAGGTTTACAAGATGTTGAGAGGTCTGGATAGGGTAGACTCTCAGAGGCTATTTCCAAGGGCTGAAATGGTTGCTACGAGAGGACACAGGTTTAAGGTGCTGGGGGGTAGGTACAGAGGTGATGTCAGGGGTAAGTTTTTCACTCAGAGGGTGGTGGGTGAGTGGAATCGGCTGACGTCGGTGGTGGTGGAGGCAAACTCGTTGGGGTCTTTTAAGAGACTTCTGGATGAGTACATGGGATTTAATGGGATTGAGGGCTATAGATAGGCCTAGAGGTAGGGATATGATCGGCGCAACTTGTGGGCCGAAGGGCCTGTTTGTGCTGTGGCTTTCTATGTTCTATGTTCTATGACTCCAGTTTTGCTAGGGCTCCTTGATTCCATACTCAGTCAAATGCTGCCTTGATGTCAAGGACAGTCACTCTCACCTCCTCTCTGGCATTCAGCTCTTTTGTCCATGTTTGAACCTGTGGAAACCAAACTGAGCAGGTTATTGCTGAGTAAGTGCCATTTCATAGCACTTTTGATAACAATTTTCATCACTTTACTGATGATCTAGAGTAGACTAAGGGTGCAGGAATTGGCCAGGTTGGATTTGTTCTGCTTTTTCTGTATGGGGCAATTTTCCACATTTCTGAATGGATGTACAGTACATCCTACAGTACACTGTAGGTTGTACTGGAACAGTTTGGCTAAGGGCGCAGCAAGTTTGAGAGCACAAGTCTTCAATACCATCGCTAGAATATTGTTAAACACTGTTTCCATTGTGTATCTTTGAGCCGTAGTTTTTGAAGAGGTTCCGTGATCTCTGCATACTTAGGAATGGATTTGTGGTAAAAGTTGGTAGTACCAAGGAATAATGCCAATTCTTTCACAATGATGGGATCAGAAGTGCATGAATGGCTTTGACATTGTCATGTCTAGGCTGTACTGCAGCTGCTGTCACTCTGTAACCAGGAAAGTCAATCTCAGGTGCCAGGAATGTCCTTGTTGAACGTCACATTGTGTTGTGAGAGTCGGTCAGTGGAGCATCGCTGATAATTGCTGATTTTTGACATTCATTGAAATTGTAAAATTTACATGGATTCAGAGAATTAAAAACCAAAGGAAATCGTCACAACTTCCTGGACACAGGAAGTGGTTAAGCTTCAATGACTGATTCAGCAGTATGAATAATCTATTTTTGTTTTGCTGTCTAGTTGTTTTCTGACTGCATCAAGTGACTCATTCATATTGGGTCTGATTACAGTTTTGTAAAACAGGAACACCCTTTAGTGATCCTCACTTTGATCTCATTCTTTGAGACAGGCGAACTACTTCTCAGAGCTAAATCCACAGGCCTGGATTTTCCTACTGAGAGGGCAACTCCAGCCAGAGGGGAACTCCAGTTTTGACACGGAGTGCTTTTCTAACCCTGGAGTCAGTTGACAGATTCCTTGAATTTCTTGCTGAAACCATGGTGAGAATGCATCGGGAATAAGCAACTACAAGAAGCCTCAGAACGCATGCCCAGAAGCGGGTAAAGGGGAAGCTTCAGAGGTCATGGAAAGCACAGATGACAACTGTCACTGGAGTGATGTCAGGGATGGGAAACTATAACCCTGAGGACAAATTTGAGACACTAGGATTATTTCCCTTGGAACAGAGCAGTGTAAGAAATAAAATCAGGGTTTTAAAATTCTGAAGTGCTTTTATAGGATAAATAATGAAAGCTGGTTGATGAGTTAGTGAAGAGGCCGCATGAATTGAAACTGTCAGTAAGAGAATAAGGAGCAAGGTTAGGAGAAATGTATTTATTTGGATTTGTCTAATTGACCTAATTAACCCCAAATCAGAAAATCTGGAAGTCATAAAAGCTATTCTGTGGCCCAATGAAATACGGGCATAAATTCAGAAATATATTCCTGAAAGTTGCACATATGAAGCTGATAGAAAGATTAGAAGTTGTGGAATAAATGGTGAATCAACTAATTGGATTGAAAATTGCCTTGACTGCAGAACACAGATAATAATGAATGGGAAAAACTCTCATTAAAGGGTAGTAATAAGAGTTACATGTTGTGGGTTTGCTACAATTAACAATATTCCCCAGAGAATACAAAATATGAAATATGAAATATGAAAAATTTGCTGATGACATTAAGCTGCTAAGTGAAACATAAAGCAGAGATGATAGCATTCTTAGGAATCTGTACCAATTAAATAGAAGTAGCAATAAAGGACAGATTGATCTTTACATTGATGAATATGAAGTTAAGAATATTAGAAAAAGACAAATAAAACAAGCAGATATGATGAAAGTGTCTCTGATACTCCTGGGCTCTGCTTCAGTGGAGCAAGTGCAACCTAGCAGTCTACCCATTCAAGCAACCACAAAATACAGGGATGGCATCATTTGCACTATTGAGTTGGGAGCACGTGACTATAAGGGCATTTCAATTGTGTATGTCCTGAACTGTTGACTTGAATATTGGAGCAAAATCATCAAACTCCATTTGTTTTTAAAGGAAAAGATCCTCTTTTCATCTTCTCCTGATGGAATAAATGGATATATTGGATAAAGTAGTTGCAATCAGGTCCAATAATCTTTCTACAGTAAGGGTTTGAGGCCTTTTCCAACCTTCAGCAGAACCCATGTCAGCTCTCAGATAGCAAGAGGTTGTAAAGGTCAGAAATTATGGGATGGCTGGGAACCTTACCTGTTGTGGAGGGGAGGGAGGGAGGGCGTGGAGTGGGCAGATGATCCCTTATCCAACCTAACCCCTAACCTCCCACCCTAAACTGGAATGTAAGGGGGCGCTGCCAATGGGATAGAATCCCATTGTAACTGGATTCAGCCACAAGTTCCGGCCTCTCCTTGCCTAGATGAAAATTAAATAATTCTCTCCTCCTGGGGAATTTCAAGACTACTGTAGCAAAAGTGCAAAAGAAAAGATTTTGCTGTGGTGAATGATTATTCACTACAAGTATCTAATCAATGCAATGCTACATAACTAATGAACCGTTAGAATACATTTTAAGGGCATTTGACTGTAGGATTCAAAAATGTTCTTATTATTGATGCGGCCACATTTGGAGCATTTGAATATTGTTTACTTAAGAGACAAATGACAGACAATTAGGAAACTTAAGACTTTTGTATATGAGGCAGAACTTGTTTTTATTAGTAAAAAAAAATTGTCATGATGAATGAATAATTTATTGTAGAACATTGTTTAATTTGGACTATGAGCAAGACCAGAAGACAAGGACAAAATTAATAAGCTTTAACTAAGAGTTGAGACTTGCGAGATATTTTATCTCAGTATTAACAGATATATGGGATGGAATCTCAACTGAAGCAGTTAATGCCATTTTGATTCATACCTTTGCTGAAGAGTGGGATGAATATTGGTAAGAAATATGATTTGTTGAATAATGGAAGGTGTAAGGTCAGGGAGATATTGGATCATGACTGATCTGCAGATCTTGTAATGAAGAGATATAGGGAGCGGGTAGGAAAGTGGAGTTGAAACCAATGATCAGCTATTGAATAACAGAACAGGTTCAAGGGGCTGAATGGTCTATCCTGCTTCTATTTCTTTCCCTCTTATGACCCATCAGCTGATGAAGAACAATAGTTTCTTTAAATTCATTCATGGGATAAGGGCCTCACTGGCTAGGCCAGCATTTATTGCCCATCCCTAATTGCCATTGAGAAGGTGGTACTAAGCTGCGGCCTTGAACTGTTGAAGTCCCTGAGGTGTAAGTACACCCACAGTGCTATTAGAGAGGGAGTTCCTTTGACCCAACGACAGTGAAATAATGGCAATATATTTTCAAGCCATGAATATTAGTGGCTTGCAAGGAAACTTCTAGGTGATAGTGTTTCCATGTGCTTGCTGCCCTTGTCCTTCTAGGTGGTTGGTAGTGGTTGTGGGTTTGGAAGGTGCTGTTTAAGGAGCCTTGGTGAGTAGATGGTACACACAGCTGCTATTGTGTGTCAGTGGTGGAGAGAATGAACGTTTGCAAATGGGGTGCCAATCAAACAACCGCTTCATCCTGGATGGTGTTGAGCTTCTCGAGTGTTACTGGAGCGGCACTCAGCCAGGCAAGTGGAAAGAATTCCAGCACATTCCTGACTGATGCCTTATAGATGGTGGACAGACTTTGGGGAGTCTAGAGGTGAGTTACTTGGCACAGGATTTCTAGCCTTTGACCTGCTCTTGTCACAGTTTTAAATGGCTAATCTAGTTCAGTTTCTGGTCAATGGTAATCCCCAAGATATTGATAACAGCAGATTCAGCAATGGTAATGCCATTGAACGTCAAGCGGTGATGGTTAGATTCCCTCTTGCTGGAGTTCATTGCCTGTCACTTGTGTGACGTGAATTTTACTTGCCACTTGTCAGCCCAAGCCTGGATATTGTCCAGGTCTTGTTGCATTTGGACATAGACTGCCTCAATATTTGAGGAGCCATAAATGGTGCTGAACATTGTGCAGTCATCAACGAACATCCCCACTTCTGATCTGATGATGGAAGGAAGGTAATTGATGAAGTAGCAGTAAATGGTTCGCTTAGGACATTACGCTGAGATAGTAATCAGCAAGCAGTTTCCTTCCCCATGTTTGACCTGATGCCATGAGACTTCATGAGGTCCAAAGTTAATACTGAGGACTCCCAGGTTTATTCTCTCCCTCTGTGCCTCTGTTGTGTCTCCTTCAGGTGGGACATACCTAGCGATGATGATTGCAAAGTCTGCAACTGTTGCTGGCCTAGTGTCTGGGAGAGTTCTAATTTGACACAAGTCCCCAGATGTTAATGAGGAGAACTTTGCAAGATTGACTGAGCAGGGTGTGCCTTTATTGTGGCTGTTACCTGCCATAGATCGCAGTATATACATCGACATGTAAGACAACCCCATTTCTTTTCAGCACCAAAGACCATGTTTGGGCTACATTTGACGTATAAGTAAACTCCCCTTTTTCTGCTAATATATACTGACCTGGATTTTCTTCAATATCGGCAAAGACCAATGTCAGGCAGGAAAAACGGCATTGAAGCCATTGAGGGCAATGGCGGTTTTCTGCACATTACAGATGGCACTAAAGTAACTTGAAGCCATGGGTTCTGCAATGTATCGCTGGCGGCCTCTGATTTGCAAATCCTGCCATCAATTCAAAACACTTGATGATCCAGGAGTCCATTTGTAAAGGCTGCCCCAGTGCATAGCAAGCAAACCAGTTCACCCAACTGCACCCCCAGCACCACTCAGGCACTATCCACGCATGGCCTTCTCCCCTTGAACATTGTGCTCACCTGTGAACACCCCTGGGAGGACTGCTCACCAGGTTCATGCCTTCTAAGGCCAGTCACGCTTCACACTTCAATGCTTTGATTGAGGTTAAAGGTATCCTTGGAGAATTATTTCATTCAATAAAACATCTCACATTGATTTAATTTGAATTAGGCAATTTTTTCACATTACAAAATTGTTCCCCCTATACCAACACTGGTGGTTCACATTCTACACTTGGCCTATCAATCCAACCACATTATTGGAAAGATTTTTTGAGGCTTAAAAGGTTAATTTCTATGCCCTGATCTACAGAAGGTTGGTGTCAGATGGCCTGTCTGGTTTTATTCTTGGTCAAGCTTTCTGTCGGTGTTTGATACAACTAAGTTAAAATTAAACCACGTTATTATAAAACCTGGGGTCACATGTAAAGCAGACCAGGTAAAGATGCCTATTTCCTTCCCTAAAGGCCGTTAGTGAAGTGGATGGGTTTCATTTGACAACCCAGTAGTTTACCATTGCTAATATTAGCTTTTAAATCCATACTGACCAGTTAATGAACTGATTTAAATGTTCAAATTTGAAATCATGCCTCGGCTCATTAATCAAAGCCTCTGAATTACTAGTCCAGTATTCTTGATGACTATGCTACTGTGCAAATTTAATTTCCTTATTTTCATTGACAATGTTAATCTTCAAGGGCCTGTATTGCTATTGACCAGCCCTTTGTTCCTAATATAATTGCTTAAAATCCTCGTGTTAATTTTCAAATTCCTTGCAAGTTTCTTTTCATACTCTCTTTTTGTAGCTTTTACCATCTGTTTTGTCACCATTTGGTGTACTTTGGATTCCCCTCTTCTGGATCTATGCTTCTTATGCTTTTAGTTCTTGTAATGTCCTAACTATGTCAGGGGTTATGGGTTTTAACAGGAAAGGAAAAAACTTGGTTTGCACACATAGATTCAAACAAACACACAACGGGTTTTATTGAAGAGCTGCTCTCTGCTCTGTAACAAGTACAAAACTGAAAGTAAAACAGCAGCCTGAACGCACACGTTAATGACACCCCATCAAATCACGTGATCTGCTCTTAAAGCAACCATGCAACCCTTTAAACTATATAACAGTTCTATGTTGTATTTTATCTCTCCAGTTTTATGGCTTTTTTTGGCAAGTAGAGCTCCTGTTCCTAAGGGTTATGAATTTGTTCTGGGAGCAACATTAAATTCTTAAAATCTCCCGATGATACTTTGGACAGTATGTGGCTGAAGTCAGCATTACCTAAATTTAGAATCTTTTGCAGCTGTTTTGCATTTCTCCCATTCAAGTATTATGTTGAGATCAATCATATTATACCTGTTAATAAATAAATAGTCACAGTTAGGTTGTTAACTAAAAGTGGCTCATTACTCATCACAGTGGTTAGCACTGCTGCCTCAGCACCAGGGACCTGGGATCGATTCCTGGCTTGGGTGACTGTGTGGAGTTTGCACATTCTCCCCACACCTGCACGGATTTCCTCTGGGTGCTCCCACAAGTTTCTTCCCACAAGTCGGCAAGACGTGCTGGTTAGGTGCATTGGCCATGCTAAATTCTTTTTCAGTGCAGCCGAACAGGCGCCGGAGTGTGGCGACACGGAGATTTTCACAGTAACTTCATTGCAGTGTTAATGTAAGCCTATTTGTGACACTAATAAATAAACTTTACTCATTACTAAATTTGATGTTATAGAACAGTACAGCACAGAACAGGCCCTTCGGCCCACGATGTTGTGCCGAGCTTTATCTGAAACCAAGATCAAGCTATCCCACTCCCTATCATCCTGGTGTGCTCCATGTGCCTATCCAATAACCGCTTAAATGTTCCTAAAGTGTCTGACTCCACTATCACTGCAGGCAGTCCATTCCACACCCCAACCACTCTCTGCGTAAAGAACCTACCTCTGATATCCGTCCTGTATCTCCCACCACGAACCCTATAGTTATGCCCCCTTGTAATAGCTCCATCCACCCGAGGAAATAGTCTTTGAACGTTCACTCTATCTATCCCCTTCATCATTTTATACACCTCTATTAAGTCTCCCCTCAGCCTCCTCCGCTCCAGAGAGAACAGCCCTAGCTCCCTCAACCTTTCCTCATATGACCTACCCTCCAAACCAGGCAGCATCCTGGTAAATCTCCTCTGCACTCTTTCCAGCGCTTCCACATCCTTCTTATAGTGAGGTGACCAGAACTGCACACAATACTCCAAATGTGGTCTCACCAAGGTCCTGTACAGTTGTAGCATAACCCCACAGCTCTTAAACTCCAACCCCCTGTTAATAAAAGCTAACACACTATAGGCCTTCTTCACAGCTCTATCCACTTGAGTGGCAACCTTTAGAGATCTGTGGATATGAACCCCAAGATCTCTCTGTTCCTCCACAGTCTTCAGAACCCTACCTTTGACCCTGTAATCCACATTTAAATTTGTCCTACCAAAATGAATCACCTCACATTTATCAGGGTTAAACTCCATTTGCCATTTTTCAGCCCAGCTTTGCATCCTATCTATGTCTCTTTGCAGCCTACAACACCCCTCCACCTCATCCACTACTCCACCAATCTTGGTGTCATCAGCAAATTTACTGATCCACCCTTCAGCCCCCTCCTCTAAGTCATTAATAAAAATCACAAAGAGCAGAGGACCAAGCACTGATCCCTGCGGCACACCGCTAGCAACCTGCCTCCAATCCGAAAATTTTCCATCGACCACCACCCTCTGTCTTCGGTCAGACAGCCAGTTACCTATCCAATCGGCCAACTTTCCCTCTATCCCACACCTCCTCACTTTCATCATAAGCCGACCATGGGGGACCTTATCAAACGCCTTACTAAAATCCATGTATATGACATCAACTGCCCTACCTTCATCAACACACTTAGTTACCTCCTCAAAAAATTCTATCAAATTTGTGAGGCACGACTTGCCCTTCACGAATCCGTGCTGACTATCTCGGATTAATCCGCATCTTTCTAAATGGTCGTAAATCCCATCCCTAAGGACCCTTTCCATCAATTTACCAACCACCGAAGTAAGACTAACCGGTCTATAATTACCAGGGTCATTTCTATTCCCTTTCTTAAACAGAGGAACAACATTCGCCATTCTCCAGTCCTCTGGCACCATCCCCGTGGACAGCGAGGACCCAAAGATCAACGCCAAAGGCTCTGCAATCTCATCCCTTGCCTCCCACAGAATCCTAGGATACATTTCATCAGGCCCAGGGGACTTATCGACCTTCAGTTTATTCAAAACTGCCAAGACATCCTCCCTCCGAACATCTATTTCCTCCAGCCTATTAGCCTGTAACACCTTCTCTTCCTCAAAAACATGGCCCCTCTCCTTGGTGAACACTGAAGAAAAGTATTCATTCATCACCTCGCCTATCTCTACTGACTCCATACACAAGTTCCCACTACTGTCCTTGACCGGCCCTAACCTCACCTGGTCATTCTTTTATTCCTCACATAAGAGTAAAAAGCCTTGGGCTTTTCCTTGATCCGACCCGCCAAGGACTTCTCATGTCCCCTCCTAGCTCTCCTAAGCCCCTTTTTCAGCTCATTCCTTGCTAACTTGTAACCCTCAATCGAGCCATCTGAACCTTGTTTCCTCATCCCTACATAAGCTTCCCTCTTCCTTTTCACAAGACATTCCACCTCTTTCGTGAACCATGGTTCCCTCACTCGGCCATTTCCTCCCTGCCTGACAGGAACATACCTATCAAGGACATCCAGTATTTGTTCCTTGAAAAAGTTCCACTTTTCATTAGTTCCTTTCTCTGACAGTTTCTGTTCCCAACTTATGCCCCCTAATTCTTGCCTAATCGCATCATAATTACCCCTCCCCCAATTGTAAACCTTGCCCTGCCGTACGGCCCTATCCCTCTCCATTGCAATAACAAAAGACACCGAATTGTGGTCACTATCTCCAAATTGCTCTCCCACAACCAAATCTAACACTTGGCCCGGTTCATTTCCCAGTACCAAATCCAATGTGGCCTCACCTCTAGTCGGCCCATCCACATATTGTGTCAGGAAACCCTCCCGCACACACTGCACAAAAACTGCCCCATCCAAACTATTTGACCTACAAAGGTTCCAATCAATATTTGGAAAGTTAAAGTCCCCCATGACAACTACCCTGTGACCCTCACACATATCCATAATCTGCTTAGCAATTTCTTCCTCCACATCTCTATTACTATTTGGGGGCCTATAGTAAACTCCTAGCAACGTGACCGCTCCTTTCCTATTTCTAACTTCAGCCCATATTACCTCAGTGTGCAGATCCCCCACGAAGTGCCTTTCCGCAGCCGTTAAACTATCCTTGATTAACAATGCCACTCCTCCACCTCTTTTACCAGCTTCCCTACACTTAGTGAAACATCTATACCCCGGAACTGGGACATATGTGCTGAATTTTCCCAGCCCAATGGAGACAGGCTGCGAGGCAGGAAGACTGGCAATATGGTGAAGGACTGTGTTGGGAGGGCAGCCTGATATCTTCCCACTGCTATGGCATGTTGGCAGCAAGGTTGGCTCCTATTTTTGGCCTGAGCAGCGGTGGAACTTACAATTCCACCAAAAAAAGTCAGACATTTTTGCAAGAAAACAAGCCTGGAGAAATTCATTACTTTTCTATGTGTGCTTGCCTGCTCACCTCATATTTTGAGTTGCCCCAGGTTTTCAGGCGCCATCTAGGAGGTCCTGGTGGAAGAGGTCATGAACTAAGGGAGACACTCTACCCTGTTCCCCTCAGCCACATCTCCAGAATGACTATCCGGCAGGTAGTTGAGATGGGTCAATGGCAGCAGCAGCATCTCAAGGACTTTGCTTCAATGGGAAGCGGTTTAATGACCTCACAAGGATCAGCTAACTCTTCATGAATTTGGCTCACGTAGCAACACCTGAAAAACGCCTCATTCACCCTGCCCCCACCAACTTTGACAGTTCTCTCTCCCCTACCATATTCTTTAGCATATCATCACAAAAACACATTGTAACACCTCTTTCTCATACTGAAACGTACTTACCTTTTCCTTTGGTCTCTCCACGCCAGAACACTAACATCATTCTCCTCTCACATTTAGAACTTGCAAAATCGCCAACTCTTCCCAGATTGCTCTTCCTCACTTGACATTCCACACACTTGTGTTTCTATTCATGTCCTTTGCACCTTCAGTCTATCTTGCTGGCATGCCGGCTTCTCAGTAGGTGCACTATGTGCACAGCCCGTACACATCTCCACTTTCCTTTTAACAGCCCCTCACTAACTCACGTACACGCTGCAGTACAACATAGGGCTTAATGCACGGATGAGGAGTGAGATCAGGGTAGGAATACCAGACATTGTAGCCCTAATTCAAATGGAGCACAAAGCACTGCAGGAGCTGAAGTAGAAAACTGCACAGCTTTCAAGCTCAGCTTGAATTCAACTTAGTCCCATATTAAATATCACCAAGACACAAAATAGGCATTAACAATAGCCTGACATGCTAAAGTTGTTAACATTGTTTCGTCCAAGTTCAAAATAGTTAGCTTCACTACCCACATCATTCAACTTTTTTTTGTCAATCATTAAAAGAGCTGTTATGATGTTGAGGGACTGTTCCATTCTCTTGTTCTGATTTGGTTGTAACACGGGCAGCAGTTTTCTGACTGGGTAATCGCTGCTGGAACAATCAATTCTATTGAATGCTGCTGTCATGACAACACCAGTGTCTGGCCCAAGCAGCTTCTCCTCTTACATCTGAGCTCAGAGATGCCAGAAGGATAACATTTGGTTTATGTCTGCTGTACACAACCAGACTGCGCCGTTACTATTTAAAATTATCTGCAAACTCATATGACCTTTGATATATTGAAAAAGTACGATGAATGGTACTTATTTTCTTAGGACATGCAAGGTATAACACTTTAAATTGACCATTTCTATTCAGAAGATCAGATTGTCATGGTTGTGGTCGGGGGTGTCTGACCAAGGGCTTACACTAAACAGTCTGGGTGAGTTTTAATCTACAGGGGCAGGAGTGGATGTCAGTGCGTACGGCAGTTAAAACAGCAGGAAGTGGCATTATGTTGAAGACACACCAGCTTCCCGCTCACTTTCACATTTAACCAGCTCATGTTTGGAGGTGTGCAGGAAACCCTCATAGGACTGGCTGGTCAATGATTATAATATATAAAGTGGCAATTGAATGAAGATTTAACTCCTCTTTAATTGCCAGTGCATGGGTTTCCTCGGCCATCCGAAATTACAATGGGTCAGGAGAACAGCCATGATTGACAGGCCAGAAAACCTTTAAATAATGAAGCAGGACAGCACAATCCTGACCCACTGGGAAGAGGGGATAGTAGAACTTGGGGGTCAGTATGTGGGGCCGTCCCATTGCGGATGGTGAGATGGGAGTAGGAGTTAGAGAGTGAGTGGGCCTTTGCATGGTGTAAGAGAGCCTGTGACAAACAGGAGGCATAATGTGTCCATCACTGGTGACATGGGATTTCACAAACTGAGTGGAATAAATCATGTGATAGAATGTACATCCATCTCTAATTACCCTTGTCTCTCACGCAGCTCAATAGTAAGAGCAGACCCAGAGACCGGGAGACAGACCCAGAGACCGGGAGACAGATCCAGAGATGAAGAGACAGACCCAGAGACCGGGAGACAGATCCAGAGACCGGGAGACAGATCCAGAGATGAAGAGACAGACCCAGAGACCGGGAGACAGATCCAGAGATGAGGAGACAGACCCAGAGACAGATCCAGAGATGAGGAGACAGATCCAGAGACCCAGAGACAGATCCAGAGACCCAGAGACAGATCCAGAGACCCAGAGACAGATCCAGAGACCCAGAGACAGATCCAGAGATCAGGAGACAGATTCAGAGACTGGGAGACAGCTGGCCACCTCAGACGAGGCAACACCACATCATTCCCTTACACCCTTCACCGGCACAGATACGCTAATGTTAGTGACTATCCACTTGTGAGAAGGAGAAGGAGAGGTGATAGCCAAGTGGTATTATTCCTGGCCCATTAGTCCAGAAACTCAGCTAATGTTCTGGGAGGTCGGGTTCAAATCCTGCCACTACAGATGGTGGAATTTGAATTCAATAAAAGATATCTGGAATTGAGAATCTACCGATGACCATGAAACCATTGTCAATTGTCGGAAAAACACATCTGGTTCACTAATGTCCTTTAGGGAAGGAAATCTGCCATCCTTACCTGGTCTGGCCTACATGTGACTCCAGAGCCACAGCGATGTGGTTGACTCTCAACTGCCCTCTGAACATGGGCAACTAGGGATGGGCAAGAAATGCTGACCAGCCAACGATGCCCATGTCCCATGAATGAATAAAAAAAACTAGGATTGCAAGCTCCTGAGCAGAACACAGAGCAGCTGATGGAGGTGGTGACACTGAGAACATTAGCGTCCGATGGAGCGCAGGAGAACCCAGTAATGCTGAGCCTCTCAGGCTGATGATATGTTCTGGAGTCGTGAGCAAGGGGTCAGATGCTGGAGCGACAACATGAGATGGGGAACATCAGGTGGAGCATGTGCACCCTTGTGTGGACCATGGACCATGGAGCATCCGGTTGATGCTTTAGAGATGTGCAGGTGAGCACGCCATTGCCACCTCCATGATTTTCAATAATCAATCAAGAGGGATTCAAGGTGTCCAGAAGCAGGAAGGTACCTTGAAAGGGAAGAGGAGCGGCTGCCTGATGCACATGGGGGCTCCTGCTAGGATAGTTCAGGTGTAGACAGCAGCTTCCCACGATCTCTGTCGGTGCCACCAGCACCTCACTCAGCTGTGATGGCGAAGAAGGCACTTGGGCAGGAGGCCTTTGCACTGCCCTCCAGACCTCGGGCTTCCAGAGACCAACAGCCAAGGCCATCCTAAGCAATGTGAGAAAAACATCAGCAGCTGTCCTCCACCTCAGTCCACAGATCAGGGAAGCACCATGCAGGAGCACACAGGGAGAATTAGGAAGACTACGAAGCACCACAGGATTAATGGGCTAATAATTTGTTGAAGAATGCTGCCTTGTAATTTCTTTGTTCACCAATAAACATGTCACGTGGTGGAAGCAAGAGGTTTCCTTGCATTCCTTGTGAGGCTGCTGGGATTTCAAGAGCACTCTAGCTCTATCAGGGGCATTGATGGAAGGGATCACACCATGTGAAGCTGTTTAGTCCTCGTTCCACAGTACAATGTCTAACTGGGTGCGGGTAAATGGAGATGCCAACGAAGGAAGTGGCAAAACAGCTGCGGTGTGCTGTAGGTTTATTGAACTGCATGGATCTATCATTAAGGATCATGAGAGCCTATATTAAGGTGTCCCAAGCTTCCCTTGCATGTTATCTCCTGGGACTCCTCCCAACCTACCTAGGAAACTGAATCACATCTTCAGAAGCCCTATGGCTTGCTCCATAGTGGCACAGGTTGTTTCCTGGCATGTGCTGTACTTTTCCTCTGCACCAGTGTGAGGGTCCCTCAAAAATGTGCTTGGCCACATCTTCAATGGATATTCCTTGTCACACAGTATCTATCCTTGAAGGCATGTGGGGGGGAGGGCTTGAAAGGTCTGACATCTGGAATTGCCCTAGTATGTAGGATTCATGGCTGCTTCCCGGGAACTGTGCACACACCCTGCAGGAATCGTTTGCAGACGAGCTGAACAGACGGTGAGTGTTATCACTTCCTGTTGATAAAAGCTGTTGCCTAGTCTGTGGGAGCCTTGATGACCACATGTGTGAAGTTGATGCCACACGGCATCTCTAGGAGTCCAGCAATGGCTCCAAATCCTTTGTCTAAATCGATCCAAAACTGCACATACTGGCTGAGCTTCTTGAACGTGGCATTGGCAACCATCTTGATGTACCGATGAACCGCAGACTGCAAGATCCCATAAAAATTGGATCCCGGGAATGATTGTGAGGTGTAGAAATTTCAAGTCAAGGTGATTCTCACTGCTACTGACATTGGGTGGCCACCATTTACAGTTGGGCTCAGGTCCTCCTCCATCATGACTGCCTCCCTGGAGAGGCGCAGTCTGCGGTGACACTGCTGCTCTGACATTCAAAGGCAGTTGAGCCTCTATGCTTCTTCGCACAGATTGGTGGCTCATCACTCTGTGCTCTTCTCTTGCTTTCATTCTCTGATCACTCACGGGCTGGCCACTCTTCTGCCCCTCTGGTTACTGTTGTCCTGTAGCCTACAGTTGCAGCTCTATCTCTCTGATACTCCACCTCATTTTTGTCAAATAAAGGTCTGACACATAGAGGCTTAATGTGAGACTGAGTACAGTGCCGCCCACACAGTGGCACATGACCCAAGCCTAGGGTCACTTTGGTGTTGAACAGAGATATGGAGATAGCTCCTTGCCTCTATCCTCCACTGTCTTTATGTATATAATTACAAGTCATCAATGAAGACCTGCTGTTACCCGACCCTCCCAACAATTGGAAGACCCAAAACTTGAGTGAGTGAGGTCCATGGAAGGTAAATGCACTCAGTTTCCAGGACCTCTTTCCTCTGCTCTTGCTTTCTGTACACAAGTGCCGCCCCAAGCTGGCACTGTGGTGGTACACCTCCACAGATCTGATAACTTTTCCTCTTCTCCCCACTGACAGTGCCCATGCAGCATGACTCTCCCTGCCAAGGCATACAAGGTTTCATAATAGTTGCTGTCTGGAGCTGGCATTGACTTTCTAACTCACCACCTCCTTCTATCTGGCGAGGCTCGAAAGCTCGTGGTTCCCATGCACTTTTGTAAAAATCAGAAAACACTGGTAAAATTGAAATGAATTTGTTGTTTAACGGGTTTACTTATACACACACTCATGTGTGAATGCAAAGTGCTACTGCTATGCCAGCTGCCCTTCAGAACATCTGGCTGTCGTCCCAACATTCTAGCCCTTCCCACCTCCCAACCCAAGCCCAGTGGAGCCATGAACATTCACTCCATTCTTACTGAATTGAAAGCTCTTTCAGAATTCCATTTGCTGAATCATAGGCCAATGTAATCGCAGGATCTTGTTCTTGAAATGAGCAGTTTCTGAGAATGTTTTAAGTCGGCAGTCAGGACACACCTGTTGCAATGGTTCTTCAAAATTTCTCAGGAAGTTAATTTGTGTAAATGTCAGGAAGTTCATTAATCCAGCTGTTACGTCTGTTATTCCACTAGAAAGTGTCACTTCACAACTAGATTTCAGCAACAATGAACTGAAAATTCTCATGTCTCTATAATTGAATATTGTGAGGATTTTTTTTGTTAAGGCAGGTTTGAATCAACATCACTAGGATATTAATAACCAAATGAACTTAATCATAAATAAAGATAAAACTACATGGCATACCAGAGTATAAAGCTATAATATTACAAATTTGGAATTTGCCATTTGCTCAGCAAGAGTGATGTTAGTCACTCATAAAGCTGACACAAACATTTAATGTTTTTGAATGTTCCTATATTGCCCGATATCTAATTTACGATAACTTTCCCCAGAGCAGGGGTAAACAACCTACGATTCCAGATCTGCACGAGGCTCAATAAGGACTCATGTACAGTCCCAGCCTTGATTGTTTGCATCTATTCTGACGTAATTGAAAGACTTGCTTCATTTTTAAAAAGCTTTTATGAACATTGTACTTGTGAGAAAGTATCATTCAATTAACATCTTTCCAAAATATTGTTAAGACCTGTCCTTGCTTTGCACTATTATTAACATTTGAGTAACTGCATTGTGGTCCTTGAGATATTCACTTTAGGTTAATTTTTTAAAAAAGGTTCTTGTTATTAAAGATGCTGATCCCTGCCTGAGGGTGTAATAATACCTTGTAATCTGAACTGGTTATGGGATCATCATAACCTTTCCGTAGGCGGACTAAAAACTTTACTGAGATCAGGCCTGATTTGAATTAATCATTTACTTTTTTCCCCCAGAGAAGACAGTGAATATACAGATAAGAAATTATGATTTATTTCAGTTAATAACTAATTCATATATCATTCAATAGTTCATAACTATTTTGGATGGCTCCTTGTGAAAAAGAACAATCATTTAAAAAATAAGCCTTACTATCCTTATTCATGAATTCGCTTTGCCTCTAGTTCTGACTGGCTCTGATTAGCAAGTTTTCCATTCTTGGATCGGCGCCCTTCCAGCATGGACTGACACAACTGTCTTGATTTTACCATGATCTTGGGGACTGCAGTGGGGTTCCTGAGCCGGGACTTGCTCAGCAATCTTCTGGAAGATGACCTCCTCATTGTCTGTCTCTGTACTCACCGCCCTGGTTCCCAGTGCTCCCCCATTCCCCCCTACCCCCCGCTTATAAAGCCTCCCCCACTGGAGGCAGCCTCGAGTCACCTAGTAAAGTAAATAAGTTTGCCCATAGTCCTAGAGAGGGTGATTTTAATCTGAGGATCACCATACCCACGCGAGGAGCAAAGTTGAGAAGGCCGGGTTTTTATAAATAACCTCAGCCAGTGTGGGAATTGAACCTGCGCTGTTGGCATCGCTCTGCATCACCAACCAGCTGTCAGGCAACTGAGCTAAACTCCAACCTGGTAGATGTACTCTGCAAGCGGTGGGAGAGTTGCTGTGTCCCTGCCAGAATGCAGGTGAGTCTGCAAAATGGTGCCTACTCGGGGTCTGAACAATGGCAGTCTTGCTACCTGCCTCCATGGAGCGGGCGACCCTTCTGCTTCCCAGCTCCATCCAGCATGGGGAAAATCCCCCCGGCGACAATGCACCCATTACCTCCCTCCAATTTTCCCTGCCTTCATACCCCGCACCATTTTTATCATGAAAGGTGTAATTGTTTGATTAAGCCATCTGAGATGACCCCAGTCTACAGTTAACGCTCAAAACTCTTTTCACCTCAGAGACTGGAGACGTGGCTTTTTAAAATTGCAGATTCACTTTGTTTTAAAACAGAACACATAAACTTTACTTTCTGTGATGAAAAGATCGAGAGCTCTGACGTAAATGTGTGCTGTCAATGTTTTTAGCCAAGATATACAGATGAAGTCCCATTTTAAAATCATATTTCCATTCGAAACTTCTGTGCCCTCCTTGCTGCAGTGGATATACCAATACTTTTATAATTTCATTCCGTGAATGTCCATTTATTCAAGAAAACTAACTACCACTGATCCTGAGCATAAGTACAGGCTGCTGCTTGTAAAGCTTGCACATTTGTGTAAAATGCTGGGTGGAGACTTACTGCCCTCCCTAAGAATGTATATTAATCATCTATCACAAATTTTATTCATGCAAGACATGTTAGACCAAATGTTTGAAATGAAATCAGAACACACCCTGACTGACAGTAATAACCTCACCCTTCCGCTCTTTTCTGCCTTCATCAAACATCTTCTTGCAGGGGTAGGTTTCCTTCGATGTTTAAATTACATGGCACAGATCAGCCAGCCTGAGGTTTTAAAATCATTAAATTGTCATAAGTGGCCAGTGGCCATTGGTTGGGTTTGAGTCTTTATCTGTAAACATAATATGCCACACCTTAAAAACATAGAAACGCAGGGCAAAGTACAAGTCAATTGCAGATAATAGCGCTAACATCATGAGCAGAATTTACTGGCAAGAAACATGGAAGCAATTCCAAGATTCTGACTCTTGAATTTTCTTTGCTGTGTCAGGCTTCCCCGTACTTTTGTCGAATTTTATTGTGAAGTGTTAGAATAGATCAGCAGGTATAGTAGAGCTGGGGGTGAGAGCAGGAGGAGGGGGTAGGTGGGAGTGGGGTAGTATCAGTGCACTTCTGGTTGAAGTTTAGTCCACAGTGTGAAGGAATTTATTGAGCAATGTTAGCGCAATTTTACAAGAGGTGGCTGTGAGCTGATCACCAGATCCTCTGTCATATTTCAATTCAAACCTGTTCAAGGATGAAGAGTCTAAAGGCTCAGTAATATAGTGGAAAAGTGGAATCGGAGTGGAGGAAGTCATATTACTCTTCAATTCTTTTAATATCCAGCTGAAGTTTGATAATTGGTCACCAATTATCTGTACGCACTGATAGAACTGAACGGACTTGCTTTCCAATTTCAGCTCGCAAGCTACATCATTCTACTGCACCAAAAAGCAGTACACCTTTTATGTAGTCTTTGCTTTCCAAATCGCATCTTAAGAACCACCTTATGTTATTTTGCCTGAAATAAATGGTCATCAACACAATAAGAAGATCTACAGCAACATCAAATAGTACCCTTACTTGCTTCAAAGAAACCATTACGGATATCATAGACTTCTCCTTTACTGTATCACTATCATGAGTATTTTTTGGGAACAGAGGTGTGTTTCTTTATCATCAGGCTGATTAGGTGCAGGGCTCTTGACCATGTCTGCCCCATTTATGCTATCACTGGTCTCACTCCACCTGTCTACTCCCAACTATGAGAATGTCTTCCTTGACCTCAAGCTTCCAGCCCACTAGCCATAAACATTCATTTTGGATGGTGGATGACTGGATTATCTCACAACTGAGATAACTCCAATATAATGGTGGAGGAGCAATAGCAGCAAAGGATAGTTGGAAAGAAGAATGAGGTAGCAGTTAAGGCGAATGCATTAGACTGGTATTAACCCCCCTCCCACCAAAAATATGCAGGTAACTCAAGACCATTAAAGTCTGTTGTGTGTTCAAAGATTGTGATTCAATGAAGAGGCAAAATGGGAGCTTTACCATCTAGGGCACGAGGACCTGCAGCCCTGACCTGCACTGCTCTGTCAGTGGCTAGGATTACTGAAATACTATGGCACAGCATAATGCCAGCACTCAGGGATGTCAGTAATATCACACAGCTATATATATTTGTCAGGTGACTGAAATTGTACCAGATAGCTGGGAATTGATCAACTTTGGCATCAGAGCAAGGTAGATGAGAGATAGAACCATCCCATTTTCTGGCTTTCCCAAGGTCCAGGGTGCAATAAATGGCACTCCTCCTCCTTTGTGAGCTCTGATGGAAAGCAGCCTCAACTTCCTCAAGTTGGGCTTCCCCTTTCTTAGTTACCATAGTAACTCATTCTCATTGAATTTCAAATAAAAGACCTCGGGCAGGATTTTATGGCCTTGCTCAACCCAAAATCGTAAAATCCCGCCCGAGGTCAACAGACCTTTCCATGCTCCGCCCCTCACCCGCTCCGATTCCTGTGGCGGGCGGAGCGGTAAAATTCTGGCCCATGTATACATCCTAGAACATCACCCACAGGCGGCACGGTGGCACAGTGGTTAGCATTGCTGCCTCACAGCACCAGGTTCAATTCTGACCTCGGGTCACCGTGTGGAGTTTGCGCATTCTCTCCGTGTCTGCGTGGGTTTCCTCCGGATGCTCTGGTTTCCTCTCACAGCCCAAAGGTGTGCGGGTTAGGTTGACTGGCCATGCTAAATTGCCCCTTAGTGTCAGGGGGCCGAGCAGGGTAAATACAAGGGGTTTCGGGATAGGTCCTTTGTGGGATTGTTGTTGGTGCAGGCATGGTGGGCCGAATGGCTGCCTCCTGTACTGTAGGGGCGCTATGATTCTATGATAAGAGAGCTTTTTCTCTACATAACCATTTCTTCACAAATATCTGATTGATGAATGTTGATCAACACTAAGTAATTGTCCTCTGTCCTCTATGCCTCTACCCTCTATGAATAAAAGAATGCAACAAAAATGCACCTTAATAGAACATAGTCCTAAGTGAGTACATGGCAACCTACCCTCTCCTCACACTATACTTCCACTGGCCATGGCCACCCTTGATTGCACCACCTTCTTCTCCATTTTCCTGTGGACAAGGCCAGAGATGCCCTGCAATCCCGGGTCCAAATCGAGTACAGGTTCCATGGGAAACTTTTCAACTTCCAAAGGTTGAAAGCAAGGCCAAAATCTAATGCACAATCATAACAGACTTCCAGCATGCAGGTGGCTGTGTTATTTTGGCGCACACAGAAGAAGACCTACAGTCTACTCTTCAAACAAACTACCAGAAGGACGTGGAGGCGTTAGAGAGAGTGCAGAGAAGGTTTACCAGGATGTTGCGTGGTATGGAGGGTCTTAGCTATGAGGAGAGATTGGGTAGACTGGGGTTGTTCTCCTTGGAAAGACGGAGAATGAGGGGAGATCTAATAGAGGTGTACAAGATTATGAAGGGTATAGATAGGGTGAACAGTGGGAAGCTTTTTCCCAGGTCGGAGGTGACGATCACGAGGGGTCACGGGCTCAAGCTGAGAGGGGCGAAGTATAACTCAGATATCAGAGGGACATTTTTTACACAGAGGGTGGTGGGGGCCTGGAATGCGCTGCCAAGTAGGGTGGTGGAGGCAGGCACGCTGACATCGTTTAAGACTTACCTGGATAGTCACATGAGCAGCCTGGGAATGGAGGGATACAAACGATTGGTCTAGTTGGACCAAGGAACGGCACAGGCTTGGAGGGCCAAAGGGCCTGTTTCCTGTGCTGTACTGTTCTTTGTTCTTTGTTCTTTCTTATCAAGCCCTTGGGCTGCTGCATCTGTATGTCATTAAGATAAAAGTCTTCCTCTAACCAAACTGGGCTTGCACCAAATCCTCCCAGCTTCTCGGCTGTGGTTTGTCACCTGGAGGCAGTTGGCCACTTCTGCTGTCTCATTAGCCACGTGATCCAGTCAGCGACCATAGACTTGGGAATCCTGCACAGGATCCAGTAGGCAAAATCCTCCTTTGGAAAGTTGCACAGATGAGTCTTCATTAACCAGCACCTGTTGGACAGTCTACAAGGCAATATTCCACCCAATACTCTTCTATGGCTGACGTATTACTGATACCTGAGAAATCTCGAGGCATACTGCTAGCGGTGCCTGTAGAAGATCCTACATGTCTCCTGGAAACATTTCAAAGACACCCTGAAAGTCTACTTGAAGAAAATTGGCTTTGACTTAAGAGGTAGTCATGGACCATCCATGATGGTGAGCCAAACTTCACCAAGAGGTAGAGGGATTGTCTGCTCATTATCACATTACTGTTTGTAGGAGCTTGCGGTGCATAAATTGGCTGCCATGTTTTCTATATTACAAGAGTAACTACACTCCAGAAACTCCATTGGCTGAAAAGCATTTTGACATGTCTGGTGAGTGGGAAAAGAACCAGATGTGCAAGTCTTTCTTTATTTCCACCATTTTCTGCTTTTATTTTATTGCCATTGAGGTTGTATGGGTGTGAGCAACACTGAAGCATCTGGAGATGATAATGGTTCTCATACTCACACATGATCAATACCACAACTTATTTGTATGAACAGAAGCATTCCCCAAGAAGCAGGCATTCTGAACACCGAGGGAACCATTCTTGCATCTCAACTA
The DNA here is from genome assembly GCF_964213995.1 of Mustelus asterias. Lineage (NCBI taxonomy): Eukaryota > Metazoa > Chordata > Chondrichthyes > Carcharhiniformes > Triakidae > Mustelus > Mustelus asterias. The sequence continues at coordinate 54,094,150 of NC_135814.1, forward strand.
CTCAGGACAGGCCACAATATCAGAATGCCCAACACCTGCCTTCCAAAGTACATCTCTCCTCCTAGTTCATGACTAGTCAAAGGTCAGAGGGCAGTTTCTGCACTCGTCCATAATAGTCTCTGCACAAAACTCAATTCAGTAATCTAAACACACAGACACAAACAAAACCACATTCCTCACAGCAGACTGTGGTCAAAGTAGCATGACTTTGCAGTCTACTTCTGGCCTGTGGTCACCTATTTGAGAATCTAGCTGCACGGCATGCATCAGTTTTCACTACCTTACTGATTTTGAAAGAATCTGGTTTGGACATTCAACCCATTAACTTCCTCTCCCTTTCTGTTTGATTTGCTTTATCAAAGGACTCACTTATTTTCAGTTTAGATGAAAGATCTGCATCCAGAGTTTGATGTGGAGATGCCGGCGTTGGACTGGGGTAAACATAGTAAGAGGTCTCACAACACCAGGTTAAAATCCAACAGGTTTATTTGGTAGCACAAGTCACTAGCTTTTGGAGCGCTGCTCCTTCATCGAGTAAGTGGGAGTTCTGTTCACAAACAGCCCTGTTTGTGAACTGAAATCCCACTTACCTGATGAAGGGGCAGTGCTCCGAAAGTTAGTGGCTTGTGCTACCAAATAAACCTGTTGGACTTTAATCTGGTGTTGTGAGACTTCTTCCAGAGTTTGAACCAGCCTTTGCAGATGTATCAGTGTTAGATTCTGGTGAGTACACATTCCCAGTCAAACGTGAACGTGAACAAGTTGCAATTAAAGGTTCACTGCCACTCCTTGAGCTTCAAAAAACCAATATCTCGGTGCCAGATGCATCATTCTGTGTCAGTCGTGACTCAGTCAATTACAGCCTTCCGGTCTCAACATTGAATTCAACAACTTCAGATGATTAGCTCTACCCCACCTTGACCCCTTTGTTTTCAGTTTATTTAATTTTTAACTGTTCTCCACCTTTTTTATTGAATTTCTTTATTTTTCTCCCCCCCCACTCTTTCCCCCAATTTTATCCCCCCTTTCCTTACCTTTTCTCCCCCTTTGCTTCACCTTCCTCCTTTTTTCTCAATTTTACCTCTCTCCCACCCATCTCACCCTTCCCCCCACATCTTCATCTGTCACAGCTTATCCTCTGATTTCCGCTTCTCTGCCCTTTGGCCATTCACACCTTCTATTGTCTCTATGGACTGCCATTAGCAGCCTTTCCCCTTGTTTTTGTGTCTATGACTCAACTTTCATTCCCTCACCCTTTTACAGATTGCCTCAACTTTTACAGATGCACCATAGAAATCATTCTTTCTGATGGTATCACAGCTTGGTATGGCTCCTGCTCTGCCCAAGACCGCAAGGATCTACAAAAGGTCATGAATGTAGCCCAATCCATCACACAAACCAGCCTCCCATCCATTGACTCCGTCTACACTTCCCGCTGCCTCGGCAAAGCAGCCAGTATAATTAAGGACTCCACGCACCCCAGACATTCTCTCTTTCACCTTCTTCCTTCGGGAAAAAGATACAATTGTCTGAGGTCACGTACCAACCGACTCAAGAACAGCTTCTTCCCTGCTGCTATCAGACTTTTGAATGGACTTACCTTGCATTAAGTTGATCTTTCTCTACACCCTACATATGACTGTAACACTACATTCTGCACTCTCATTTCCTTCTCTATGAATGGTACGTTTTGTCTGTATAGCGCATAAGGAACAATACTTTCCACTGTATGATAATACATGTGATAATAATAAATCAAATCAAATCAAGTCAAATCAAATCCTACAGTATAAATATCTCCCACTTTCTATGCATTTTGGCTTCGACAAAGGGACTCGAAACGTCAGCTCTTTTCTCTCCTTCCAGATGCTGCCAGACCTGCTGAGATTTTCCACCATTTTATCTTTTGGTTTCAGATTCCAGCATCCACAGTAATTTGCTTTTAATACCGAGTTGCTAACCTGCTCAGTTCTGAGTTACAAAGTTCTGAGTTCAAGTCCCACTCCAGCGCCTGAGTGTAAAATTCATGGTTGACAGTCTATACTGTACTGAGGGAGGGCTGCACTGTCAGAGCTGCTAATTTTGGATGAGATGTTAAATGTCTGTTCTCTCAGGTACACATTTGGTGCTATTTCGAAGAAGAACAGGGGAGTTATGTCCGGTGTCCTGGCTGATATTTATCCCTCAATCAACATCACAAAAACATCAGCTCATTATCACACTGCTGTTTGTGGGAGCTTGCTGTGCACAAATGGCTGCCGTGTTTTCTACATTACAAGAGTGACTACACTCCAGAAGTGCTTCGGTGGCTGTAAAGCACTTTGAGATGCCCGGCAAGTGTGAAGAGTGCTATATAAATATAAGTCTCTTGCCCACTTTTATGATATTGCCTTTGAGGCTGTATGGGTGTGAGCAACACTGAAGCTTCTGGAGGTGACAAATGGTTCTCATACTCACACATGATCGTTACCACCATTTATTTTCTGTGCAGTCTTTGTGCTCTTTCATGAAGCATCTTCACTCAGTGCAGAAGCAATGAAGACAGCAATTCCCATTCTGTAGCTTCAGTTCTGAAAAGCTGCACACCCAGGTGAAGAGGCTGGCAGCTAATCAGACCACTTAACTCAGTTCCCAATACTTGAAGTAGGAATTTGCTCGAAAGGCAGTAGTGAATTTGAAGAAGGAAATTATGTTTAATCCTGGATGAGGTTGGGAAGGGTTGAAGATGGATTAGCTGTTATGTTTGGAGATAAAGCATAACCAGAGAATTTACTGAAGTCCTTTGTGATTCAGACCTCATGAGGTCACTGAGGAACTAGAAGAAATTGCATTAGCACAGCACAGTGGCACTGTGGTTAGCACCTTACAGCATCAGGGATCCAGGTTCAATTCCTGGCTTGGGTCGCAGTCTGTGTGGAATTTGCATGTTCTCCACATGTTTGCGTGTGTTTTCTCTGGGTGCTCTGGTTTCCTCCTTTGTCTGAAAGACATGCTGGTTAGGTACATTGGCCATGCTAAATTCTCCCTCAGTGTAGCCGAACAGGTGCCGGAGTGTGTCGACTAAGGGATTTTCACAATAACTTCATTGTAGTTTTAATGTCAGCCTACTTGTGACACTAATACATTTTTTAAAGATCTGAATAAGTTCCTGCCTTATTTTACAAATGAAGAAAGCTGATTCAGCTGAAGTTACACATCCTATTACACTTTTGGGAAATGCCATGGAGCAAAGATTGTCTGTTCTGCAGATTGTTATTGGGGGGTTAGGGACACTCACATACACTGGAAGTACAGTATCAGCATCTCTCAAGGACACTCCGGGGGCATTAGATAAAGTGCTTTCAAGTCTCCTGGATTATCCTCTCCCCATGGTGCTTCTCTATGTACAAGTTTGTACATACACACACATGCTGCTGCATTCACTGAAACAAAATCGTTTTGAAACTTATTGTATACACTATTTTCTGGTTGAATTCTACTTGCTCCCCAGAGTGGAATCCATGTCAGTTTCAACAATGAAATGTTAATGGAATGCGTGAATCAAGTAAACCCCATGCATGCTTCCTATTAATTGATATTTAACGACCAAAGATCTGTTAACTGAGTCAGTGCAGTAATGCCCATTAGATTGACTTACCCTTGGGATCTATTTGAGAAGGTAATCTATTAACAAAATGCCCTACTTTAATGTCCAATTAATGTATTGCCCAAAAGAGAAATAAGATGTGTAACTTCAACCAAATCAGCTTTCATCATTTGTAAAATGAGGCAGCGACTTGTTCAGATCATGCTAATGAAATTTCCTCTCGTTCCCCAGTGACCTCCTGAGGTCTGAATCACAAATCGCAAATTCTCTGGTTATGCTTTATCTCCAAATATAACAGCTAATCCATCTTCAACATTTCCCACCCTCACCCATGATCAAACATGGCAATGCAGCTCTTCACACCCAAGGAAAAAGATTTAAGGAACAACACGTATCAGAGGATGTTGCACAGATTTGGTGATACATTTTTAAAAAATTAAAGTAAAAGTAAAGTTAATTTATTAGTCACAAGTCAGGTTTACATTAACACTGCAATGAAGTTACTGTGAAAATCCTCTAGTCACCACACTCCGGCGCCTGTTTGGATACACTGAGGGAGAATTTAGCATGGCCAATGCACCAAACCAGCACATCTTTTGGACTGTGGAAGGAAACCGGAGCACCCGGAGGAAACCCACGCAGACATGGGGAGAACGTGCAGATTCCGTACAGACAGTGACCCAAGCGGGAATTGAATCTGGGTCCCTGGTGCTATGAGGCAGCAGTGCTAACCACAGTGCCACCGTGCCACCCACATCCCAGTGGATGCACTGTCTGAATCTTGTTCAGCTAAATACAATGTTGAAGTAGGCAATTTTCCAAAAGCCATATTGGCACCATTCATAACGTGCCTACAATGCAGAGGGGAACACCCGGATGGATATTCGTTCAAACCCCCTCTGCACAGCTGAGAGACCTTTAAATTTCAAAGCCAACGAAAGACCCTTATTCTGCCCAGCAACAGCGCGAAGCTGCATTTTAAACCGGCCTTTGGCCAAGGAAGATCGGAATATCTGCGAGTCAAGACCGAGAGTGGGCTATATGGAATAACCAGACTATCAATAAAATATTACAGGAATAAAATGGCCAAGGCAGGCAAAGAAACTTAACAAACTAGGGTAAAAGGAATAAAAGATTAGATTAAATCTCCCTACACACAGCAGGACAAAATGACATTAACACCTAATCTCGCAAGCAGGGAACACAGACACAAAACAATGAGGTCAATTCAGATAAGGGGACACATAGAGGGGATAATGGGAAACACATTAAAACACCGGGGCAAGAACAGGTAGTCCCACTAACACAAACACACACCATACAAATGCAAATTGACAAGCCTCCCAGAGAACTTCCTGACCCGACAGACCACTTTATACATATTGTAAAAATGCATAATCAAATGTTCCCGCTCGAATTTGGATCCCTATAAAGATCCAGAGCTGATGTGAAAGGATTGAGATCATCGTGGCCAAGCCACTGTTTCTGAGCTGGTTACATTGGTTCTCCCTGGGTTCCCAGTAATTGTACAATAAAGAAAAACACTTTGAACGTTGCCTTGCGACTCGACTTCTTTGAATGCACTGGTACAAGGGATTTTTCCCTACAACAATGTTAACAATCATACTGTGGAGATGCCGGCGTTGGACTGGGGTAAGCACAGTAAGAAGTCTCACAACACCAGGTTAAATTCCAACAGGTTTATTTGGTAGCACAAGCTTTCGGAGTCTCGCTCCTTCTTCAGGTGAGTGGAAGTTGTCGTTCACAAACAGGGCACAAATAGACACAAACTCAATTTACAAGATAATGGTTGGAATGCGAGTCTTTACAGGTAATCAAGTCTTAAAGGTACAGACAATGTGAGTGGAGAGAGGGTTAAGCACAGGTTAAAGAGATGTGTATTGTCTCCAGCCAGGACAGTTAGTGAGATTTTGCAAGCCCAGGCAAGTTGTGGGGGTTACAGATAGTGTGACAAGAACCCAAGATCCCGGTTGAAGCTGTCCTCATATGTGCGGAACTTGGCTATCAGTTTCTGCTCAGCGATTCTGCGTTGTCGTGTGTCGTGAAGGCCGCCTTGGAGAACGCTTACCCGAAGATCAGAGGCTGAATGCCCTTGACTGCTGAAGTGTTCCCCAACAGGAAGAGAACACTCCTGCCTGGTGATTGTCGAGTGGTGTTCATTCATCTGTTGTCGTAGCGTCTGCATGGTCTCCCCAATGTACCATGCCTCAGGACATCCTTTCCTGCAGCGTATCAGGTAGACAATGTTGGCCGAGTCGCAAGAGTATGTACCGTGGATGGTGTTCTCACGTGAGGTGATGGCATCTGTATCGATGATCCGGCATGCCTTGCAGAGATTGCTGTGGCAGGGTTGTGTGTGGTCGTGGTCACTGTTCTCCTGAAGGCTGGGTAGTTTGCTGCAGACAATGGTCTGTTTGAGGTTGTGCGGTTGTTTGAAGGCAAGATGTGGGGATGGCCTTGGCGAGATGTTCGTCTTCATCGATGACATGTTGAAGGCTCCGGAGAAGATGTTGTACCTTCTCCGCTCCGGGGAAGTACTGGACAACGAAGAGTACTCTGTCCACCGTGTCCCGTGTTTGTCTTCTGAGGAGGTCGGTGTGGTTTTTCGCTGTGGCACGTCGGAACTGTCGATCGATGAGTCGAGTGTCATATCCTGTTCTTTTGAGGGCATCTTTCAGCATCTATAGATGTCTGTTGCGATCCTCCTCATCTGAGCAGATCCTGTGTATACGGAGGGCTTGTCCGTAGGGGATGGCTTCTTTAACGTGTTTAGGGTGGAAGCTGGAGAAGTGGAGCATCGTGAGGTTATCCGTGGGCTAGCGGTACAGTGAGGTGCTGAGGTGACCGTCCTTGATGGAGATGCGTGTGTCCAAGAATGCAACCGATTCCGGAGAGTAGTCCATGGTGAGTCTGATGGTGGGATGGAACTTGTTGATGTCATCATATAGTTGTTTCTCCCTTCTCTCTGGCAGTCAGAGTGGGCCTTGAACGGCCAGAGAATTCCAGTCAAAATGTAATTTCTGGTGTGAACATTGGTGAGATTCCCGCCAGCCTGGTGGTGCGATCCAGATCGTAATTTTTAGGCACTTGGAAAAATGTTTCCTTCCCATGAGAAAAATGCCACGCTTGAGGTGCAAAGTGTCTGATCCACCCGTCCCAGAACTCACCTGAGCACTTCAGTGAAAGGGATGCTGCATTTAATTGGCTCCACATCATTTGCTATTTCAAGCCAGAAAGATGGCAGCGAGGAAATCAGCATCCCCAATTCACGGAGGGGGCCCTCCCCCGTTTGCTGGATGCCGTGGAGGAGAGGCGGGCAACAAGATATCCTCGGGCTGGCAGGGGACCCTCTAGCAAGGTGCCAAATCCCAGCTGGGAGATGGTGGCAGCATTGGTCAGTGCCAGCAATCTGACCAAGAGGACGGGGGGCGCAATGCCTCTCTGGTGAATACCACACTGTTTCTGAACCACACCAAGTGAAGGCAAGAACCTCTGAGGGATCAGACGGTCAGAGGTCTGCTGGATTGCAAGAATCAGCTTTGTCCCAGCCAGGTGCTGTCTCTCTGGGCACGTTCGTCCCTCTGCTGCTGGAGATGCAAAGGCAGAGCTGGGAATACCAGGAGAGAGTGTCAGCGGCACTACTGTGACTGCAAAACAAAATGGAGGAGTCCCACAGCCTTCTGTCTCAGGAGATGGTGCCGAGAATGCATGGCACCCAGGCCAACATTGCAAGGGTGGGGTCTGCAGTGGAAAGCCTGGGGCAGGAGGTCAGATCCATGGCAAGAGAACTGTGAAGCATGACTCAGTCCCTGAGGACCATGGCTGAGGGCTTCAACAATTCACACAATGGCGGCCCTCCATGACTGGCGGTGCCAGATGACATTGGGGCTTGTGGAACTCACTCCAGTTGCCCCTCTTTCCCAAGGGTCCACAAGCACTGGACGGTGGAGGATCCGCTGGTGTGCATCCCAGGGCTTCCACCCAGGAGAGCCTGGGGGTGATCACCCAAACTGAGGCTGGTGCAATTCAGGCACAGCAGGCAGAACAAAGGTGACATGAGAACACAGTGTCGAGAGAGACTGGGACTGTCCTGGCTCTGGCCATCCAGAGTATGTCAGCCAAGGACATCTCAGTCACAAGGCGTGGAAGGCAGCCACCTGGTCTCGTTCTACATGCTCTTCCCTTGGTGCTGCTGTATGTTGCTGCTGGAGTCTGTGCTCCTCCAGTGCAGTGTTTAGTAAGATAGCCAGTTCCACTGGGTCCATCCCAATATTGCTCACAATCCTGCGGAGGATGAGAGAGTCAGGTTGGTGTTGCAGTTGCTGACTATCAGTACCTTCCCTTACCGATTGGCCTCCCAGACCCGGAAGCAGCCTATCCCAGACCTTATCCGGCGGCGACCACTTACTCACAGCCCAGATGCCCTCCCATACCCATTACAGGACTGGCCCCGGCCTCTGCCCTCGCCCACTTAGATTCACCTTTGGCCTCCCGCTTGGTCTCCCCTCCCTTACCTGGGGTTATTGGCAGGAGGGTGATGTGTTTGCAGTGATGTCTGTCTTGGGGGCTAATGGATCCAGGTGTTGGAGTCCCAGCAGAGAAGTGAGCCCAGTGCCTCTTATTCCTGTGCAACCAAGTGTTGAGTCCTGAATCCTGAGTACTTATCCCAGTCCCCTAGAGTTTGAGGATCTCCCCAAAGAGTGGGCAGAGTGTTGCTTTCTGTTGACTCCTTGATGCTGATCACATCCCATTCCTCACCCCATGTGTCCTGCAGCCTCCCCCATCCCATACACCCATGCCACAGTCAGCAGACTTACACAGCACTAAAACTTCACTCAAACAACAGTCTGCAGATCCCTTTCCCACCCCGCAAGTGCAGACTTAGGCCCTGACTTAGACTTAGCTGCCCTTCTCTTGCTCTCACATACTCTTAACCCCCTTCTCCATACCACCGAACCCCCGCAAATCCCTGACACCTCCCCCCGCCACCCCCACAGATAGCGCTCCCACCTCTCCACTCTATCTCTGGAGCTGGCCAGCAGGCTCTGTCCTATTAGACTCCTTGGTTCTCAGTGGAGACAATGGTGCTCCTCCCTCGGTATTTCACACCGGTGTGATACCACGCCCGGTGGGTGGGAAGATTGGATGTGGGCTGAAGGTGTGACATTAACCTCGCTGAGGTATTGACCCACCTGAGGAAGGAGCAGCGCTCTGAAAGCTCGTGATACCAAATAAACCTGTTGGACTTTAACCTGGTGTTGTGAGATTAATACGTTATAACTATTTTATGAACTTTGTAGCAAGCAGTGTAGTATACTGAACATTGTTTTCTGAAATCACAATAATTTTGTTTCAAACAAAAGTAGTTTCCTAGCACGGTTAGTATAGTTTCAACTTTATTCCAATTTTTAAAAAAAGTTTTGAACAATTTAATGTGGAACTGAAAATCTGACTTAGACGGCATCTGTTAATTGTATTCTGTTTTTTTTCCACTACAGTTCACATCAAAAAGCTGTCACGGTTAAGCTATAGCTTATATACAATTGTAAGTATTTCAGACCTTTGTAAGTATACCTTCACAATGTTATGACACATTTCGCTAAGGTCTTTGTTAAAAATCACTGCATTTTTTTCTGTCTGGTTTAAACCATCTGCAAATTATTTTCTGCTATATAAAATTTCATTGCATTTGTGGCTGGATTATTTAGTACAAAGACAATCATTCATCAGCATCGTAGGTTGAACTGTTCAAACATTTTGTTCCGATGTTTGAAGCAAAGCTTGTGTGGAATTACTCATTTGCACTGCACTATATGATACATGCACCTAGAGATACCTTCAACATTCCAGACCTGCATGCCTGATTTCCCTGTCTTAGAAGAACTTAAAGAAACTCCCAGTTTTATCCGCATCCTTTTAAAATTCTGGAAGTTAATGGCTTTCTAAGACCCTTTGAAATCCTGAATATTCACTTTCAAATTTATTGTTGTAATGATGGTGATTGGTTTGTGTTATGTGGACTGTTTGATTATGTCATGTGAGTATTGTCCCCCGCTCACAGACAGGAGGAGGGGATCAGTTTAAACTACCTTGATTTTCCCGCTCTCTACCCCTTCGGAAGCAGAAAAGTGTTTTTTAAATTATGATTCCCCCTTTGTAAATGGTGGCATATTTTCCCCAACACTTGAAAATATTCCAAATCCTCGTTTAATGACATATGCACAGCAAACGCACGCTCGCACGCACACAGACACACACATGCATGCACACACATGTGCACATACACGCGCACCCATCCACCCACCCACACACACATGCACCCACCCACACACACACACACACACACACACACACACATGCTTGCACGCACACATGCACCCGCACGCACACATGCACCCACCCACACACACACACAAACACACAAACACACACATGCTTGCACGCACACACACATGCACCCACCCACGTACACACACACCACACACGCACACATACACACACACACACGCTTGCACGCACACACACCACACACACACATGCACCCACCCACCCACCCACGCACACACACGCACACGTACACACGCACACACACAGTAAATGGGGAAATGGGGGATAAAGAAACAAGAAGACGGTTCAGGCAAACCAAAATAAGATACAAGTATTGGTTTTACATGAGTCTGAAATCATGAGTCAACTGGAATGTTCCTTCCGAGAGGAGGTTGGCTGATTGTAGAATGCCACATGGTATTCTACATGCCATGTAGAATGAACAGAGTGAAGCTGGCATGACAGGCGCAGGTACGTAGATTGAGTCTGTCAGGAGACATGAGCTCTGAGGTTCCGGCAGTTGGCGGGGCTGATGAGGGGCGGAGGTCTTTCTGCTGCCATTGGCTTGATGGTGGACAGCACAGACTGTTCCTGGAGTTCTATTCACTTTGAAAATCAAACAGGAACTCCTGGAATTCAGTTCTAACAGACAATATCACAGTGCAGTTGGGGGTGGTTATGTGACTTGATATTGGACACAGGATGTATATTCCCAAGGTTGGAATCTAGGGTCAGAATTTTACCAGCACACCCGCCCCAATTCTGGGGCGGCCTCGGCTCGCACAAAGGCATTCTCTGTTGGCATGGGGCGGGTGAGGCAGTAACATTTCAGCACAGGGTGTTTAATTGTAGGGATTCCTTTTGTTTTTGGAGACACTGGTGTCGGGTTAACTTTGACGCTCTCTTTACTGAGCCCGTGGGGTGCTATGATTGTCACTGCTTCGGCAGTTAGCACTATCGCGGGCGATTCTGAAGGCTCTCCTTTGTTCAGTGTCAGCTGGACCAGACACCCCATCCCCCGAGGCCACTGTTACCTTGAAACTGCTGCAAGGCATTTGTTAGTTCAGTAATTCTCCATGTTTAACATGAAAAACAATTTATAAAATAATCCAGTTGATGAATATGTATCTGTCATGTCCCCACTGTGACTCTCCGTTAATAAAGGGAGAACCAAGAAATTGAAGTTGCATATTTAAGAACTTAAACTTTAAAAAAATATTTTTTGCAATGTTATATTTTATACATTGAGTTATGCCTTTTGTTCCCATATTTTAATATATTAAATATGTGAGTGCTATGGTATATACAATAGGGATCTCTCACCCTATCAAAATAAGCTCATTAGGACCCAGTTGGCAGGGTATAATATTGCAACCTCATATTGTGCTTTCAAACTTTAAAATCTTAGGGAACAATAATTTTACAATTCCTTTACCTTTTTCCAAATAACGATCCTTGCTGCCTGTATTCAGAACAAGGTTCTTTTAAATTGACTTGAATTTAGAGACCACATGAAGTCCAGTAAGGTTCTGCTGCTCCAGTGTTTACACTGAATGTTGCCATATTCCTGTTTAAGAACTCATCTGTAACTTACACTGACATCCAGGACAGAATTCTCCGTTTCTGAGACTAAGTTTTACCGCCTCTCCTGCCCCAGAATCGGGGTGAGCGAGGCTCGCAGAGCGGAGTTCTCCGTTGGCCTTGGGCGGGATTTTATGAACCATACGGGCCAAACGTGTGCACAACAAGAAAGAGCAAACCCACCTGGGGAGGGACGGCAGGGATCATTACCCTCGCCGAATTCGAGGAGGCTGCCACAAAGCTCACTGGCGAGGACAGATTTTCCTCATTCCCTCAGTACAGCCGTAACCCTGCAGCCCTTGTAACGCTGCCCCTGCCTTACCACTGGTAGGTAGAGACTTGGCTGTGAGCCTGGGTCTCTGGTGTTGTGAGGTGGCAGTGCTAGTTTTAAGGCAAGGATGGATAAATTTTTGAACAGTAAAGGAATTAAAGGATTATGGTGAGCGGGCAGGTAAGTGGAGCTGAGTCCACGAAAAGATCAGCCATGATCTTATTGAATGGCGGAGCAGGCTTAAGGAGCCAGATGGCCTATTCCTGCTCCTAGTTCTTATGTAACCACTGTGCCACCATTCTGTCCTTATGGAGTGAGCAAAATGGGTGAGAAATACGTCATTCTAATTGATGTAGCCTGATGATTCAGTGAGGGGGGCTGATTCTTGCAAGCAGGGCTTTTAGTAAGATGCCGATGTATTAAAATGACATTCGCTATGAGCCGGGGTGGGAAACACGGCCCACCATCCCCCAGTCACAAACTGGTTTTACAAGGAGGTAAAACTGATATTTGGCAGTTCCTGATATTTTCCACTCCAGGTCGCCATGGCGCCTGCCGTGAACGGGGGCGGAAAATCCAGGCCCTAATTTCAGAAGCAACATCTTCACTGATGTGTCGCAGAACCTGATCATCTGCATTCCATTTAAATATTACAAGGACAGATCCTGCCACCCTGACTCGAAAAGATTTGAAGTTTAACCGCTGGAGGAGGTAACCACACATGAACAAACCTCTGGGATAAAAGTGAATCTCCAAACAGGTAGTTTAAACAGAGTACTGCTCAGCTGGAATGCATTGTGAGCCTGGTAGCTACAATAGAAATGCCAGGTAAGGTAGAGAGAAGGGGCCTGATTTTACCATTTTGATTCTAAGTGCTGGGCGGACTTGAAACTGGGAGTGTTTCAGATCCGACTTTGAGACCTATATGCATTCTGCCTGAAAAAATATCAGCGATTCTGAATCGTGCTGCACAAGCCTGTGGGCGGGGCTTAACGCGCCCAAAACCCTGCAGCTCCCATCGGCGCCTCCAACTGCGCATGCGCAGGAAATAAAATGATAGAATGCCATTCCCCTGCTACATCCCTCCCAGGCCGGCTAATGCCTCTCCGGTTCCCACAGACATTGCCCCATCCCCACAACATTACTGACCCCCTTATCCCCCCCCCCACACTCCCACCACCCAGACCGATCGTGGACCCCTTCTCCCCCTTCCCTCCCACTGATCAGAGGCAGAGTGGCAGCGGACCCCCTTTCACCCCCACTGATCAGAAGCAGAGTAGCAGCGGACTCCTCTTCCCCGCCCACTGATCACAGGCAGAGGGGCAGCAGACCTCCCTTCACCCCCACTGATCACAAGCAGAGTGGCAGCAAACCCACCTCCCTCGCCCCCCCCCACTGATCTCAAGCAGAGAGCCGTCGCACCCACCTCCCCCCCATCCCCCAACTGATCTCAAGCAGAGAGCCGTCGGATGCTCGGCACTTACCTCCTCACTAACCCTCACTGATAGAGCGCTGGAAATTGGACTTTCATGGAGCATGTCTGTATCGCATCAATTCTGGATGGGCGAACACGGTGGTAAAGGGGGAGGTGCCAGTAAAGTTGGGCATGCAGCCCATTAACTCAATTTAAGCGCATGCAAATACATTTAAATGGCCATCACGCCCGTTTCGGGCGCAGTCCCAATCATGGCCATTTCTGGGCCTTGGTAAAGGGGGAACCGGCGCGGAGGTGGGCACGGATCGCGCTACTCACCTCACGCCCAAAAACGGGCACAACGCGATGGTAAAATCGGGCCCAAGGTCACTTCTCCCCAGTTGACCTTTTGGCCTCAATCTTTGGTCTTCGCTTGTTGGCAAATTTCAGGTGGGATATTCATGTAGATATTCGAGTTAGCTTCTGTTTCCTTGGGCCAAAAGTGGAAACAAAATGAATGAAACTTTCTACACCACTGATCACCGCTGAAAAGTACACGTGGATGTTGGGTAAACATAAGATCCATTGATGCCCCCATGTGTTTGAATTGCCTTCTAATCATGATGTCTAGACTAACAAATGGTCACATGAGTAAATGATTGGAGAGGTGCCAATAATATTAGTCACTGGTAAGGAGAAAAGGTAAATAAAGCAACGGAAAGTCTGCTGTTTTCAATTGATTTGGGAATGTGACTAAATGAAGTGGATCTGAAGGAAGATCTTAAAAGAAGTGGGAATAAGTGAGAGTTGGTGGTTAAGATGTGGAATAGTACAATGTGAGACTTAGGTAGGTGAAGGAATAAATGTCTGAGGCTAGGAGTCAGAGAAACACATTTCTGGGAGAAGAAATGTTTCAGAGAGAAGTTACAGTGAAAGACTGGGCAAGTTCATGGAAGGACATACGTACAAGGGGAAGAGGAAAATTCAAGTTCAAACTATCAGTCCTTTAAAAGCTTGAATGCACAATTAATTTCTATTGATTCAGGATTGTGCTGAATTGTTTGAAAGTGTGCCAAGAGGTTATTTGATTTTAGTTTCTGTTTAGTGTACATAAACTGTGTTAAGGAATTCACTCATGACATGCGGAACACTTTACCCCAAGGAATTATGTTTTATGGGACGTGGACTGTATTATCATTGAATGTTATTATAACGAGTGTTGCATTTGATATGCTTATGGGAAGACCTGACCTCTTCAACACACAGATGTGACAACAGACTCAGCACTTTTCTAAAACATGCACCTGATCTTACTATTGTTCAATAAAAATGTTAAGTCAGAAGGAGGTTTGGTTAGGTTAGGAGTGGTGGGACAGTTTTTGATGACAGTATGGTATGCATCCTACATTATTCAAGTATCCTGCCTAAAGTGAACTTGATTTTAGAACAGGAATGATGTTGCAGCTTGTTGTGGGACTGACAAAGTCAGGGTGGAGCAGCTAAGTCTGCTTCTAGGCAATTGTATGGAATTTGTCTGCTGTGCATGTTAAAACATGCACAGCCAAAGCACATTTCTTTTCAAAAAACTATTTGCAAAATTGGAAAATTCAAGTTCCTACTGGACAGATACATCTGACCAGCTCACATTAGAAAAGACAACATTTCAACTACAGAAAACAAGTCTTCATATGATCATCTTATTTGAACTGACTTCACTCCCATCATATTCCAAGTTAGAACTTTTAAAATGAGAATGCTCGTGGCCATAGCTTGTGAAAATATTTAACACTACAAATAGCCTTGTGACGAAACATCCTGAGGCCTCGTTCATCTTCACCAGTGTCTTCAAACAGGCCAATCTCAAGAGTGTCCTACCAAGATACCATCGACACGCCTCCTGTCCCACCAGAGGCCCAAACAGCCTTGACCACTTCTACACTAACATCAAACATGCCTAATGCTCTATGCCCCGTCCACACTTCAGCAAATCAGACCACAAGGCCATGCTCCTGCTCCCGGCTTACAAGCAAAAATTGAAGCAGGAGAATCTGATAAAGAAAGTCGTGCAATGTTGGTCCGAGGAAATGGATAATCTCCTATGAGATTGCTTTGAGTCAGTGGACTGGTCAATATTCAAGAACTCAGGGACCAACCTGAAGAGTATGCCATTACAGTAACAGACTTCATTAGTAACTGTACAGAAAACTGTGTGCCAAAAAAGCTAATTCGAGTGTTTCCCAACCAGAAACCATTGATGAACAAGGATATCCACTGCCTACTGAAGTCCAAGTTGGGTGACCCTGACCTATACAAAAATCCAGATACGGCCTATGGAGAACTATCAGAGATGACAAGAGATAATACCGGACCAAGCTAGAGTCCCAGGCTGGCCACACGCAGCCCCACCGATTATGGCAAGGTGCACACGACATAACAGGTTACAAGGTGAAGACAAGTAGAATCGCCGGCAACAATGCAACCCTCCCTGATGAGCTCACCGCATTCTATGCTCATTTTGAGCAGGAGGTCAGCAAGAAGATGTCACCTGCCCCGACAGCCTCGATCAAATTGATATCCGAGGTCACCATCGCAGACACTAGATCAGCCTTCTTGAAAGTCAATCCAAGGAAAGCGATTGGCCTAGATGGGGTACCAGACGAGCACTCAGATCCCGTGCAGTCCAGGTGGTGGGGGTATTCGCAGACATCTTTAACGTCTCCTTACTCCAAACTGAAGTTCCTTTCTGCTTCAAGAAGATGACCATCATTCCCGTTCCAAAGAAAACCTAGCCAGTGCCTTAATGACTACTGGCCAGTAGCTCTGACATCCATCATTATGGAGTGCTTCGAAAGGTTAGTCATGTTCCTCAGCAGACGCCATCTCCCTGGCCCTACACTCAGCCCTGGAACACCAGGATAACAAGGACACTTATGTCAGATTCCTATTTATTGACTACAGCTCAGCCTTCAACACCATTATTCCTACGAAACTCATCTCCAAACTCCATGGCCTCAGGAAGTGATCCTTCCTCTGCGACTGGATCCTAGATTTCCTAACTCACAGACCGCGATCAGTAAAGATAGGCAACAACAAGTCCTCCATGATTATCCTCAACATCGGTGCCCCACAAGGCTGTGTTCTCAGCCCCTTACTATACTCCTTATACACCTATGACTGTGTGGCCAAATTCCCCTCCAACTTGATTTTCAAGTTTGCTGATGACACCAATGTAGTAAGTTAGATCTCAAACAATGATGAAATGAAGTACAGGAAAGAGATAGATAATCTGGTGAAATGGTGTGATGACAATAATCTCTCCCTCAATGTCAATAAAATGAAGGAGCTAGTCATCGACTTCAGGGAACAGAGTGGAGGACATGCCCCTGTCTACATCAACGGGGATGAAGTAGAGATGGGTGAAAGCTTCAAGGTTTTAGGTATTCAGATCATCAACAATCTGTCCTGGTCCCTCCACGTTGATGCTATAGTTAAGAAATCCCACCAATGCCTCTACTTTCTCAAAAGACTAAGGAACTTTGGCATGTCCACTGCGATGCTCACCAATTTTTACAGATGCACCATAGAAAGCATCCTATCCAGATGCATCACAGCTTGGTATGGCTCCTGCTCTGCACAAGATTGCAATAAACTACAAAGGGCTGTGAACGGAGCCCAGTCCATCACGCAAACCATTCATTGACTCCAATTACACTTCCCACTGCCTCGGGAAAGCAGCCAGCATAATCAAAGACCCCAAACACCTGTCGGGAAAAAGATACAAGAGTCTGAAACACGTACCAACTGACTCAAGAACAGCTTCTTCTCTGCTGCCATCAGACTTTTGAATGGACCTATCATATATTAAACTGGTCTTTCTCTCCACCCTAGCTGTGACTGTAACACTATATTCTGCGCCCTTAGGGTGGCATGGTGGTACAGTGGTTAGTTGCCTCACAGTGCCAGGGATATGTGTTTGATTCCCAACTTGGGTCACTGCCTTTTTGGAGTCTGCACATTCTCCCTGTGTCTGCATGGGTTTCCTCTGGGTGCCCCAGTTTCCTCCCACATTCCAAAACAATTTGCAGGTTAGGTTGATTGGCCGTGCTAACTTGCCCCTTGGTGTCGGGGGGATAGTAGGGTAAATATATAGGGTTACGGGGATAGGGCATGGGTGGTATTGTGGTCGGGGCAAACTCGATGGGCCAAATGGATTCCTTCTGTGCTGTAGGAATTCTATTCTATGATTCTCCTTTCCTTCTCCCCTATGTATGCTAAGACTTTCTGTGTAGTGTGCAAGAAACAGTACTTTTCACTGTATGCCAGTACATGTGACAATAATAAATCAAATCAAGAACTCTGATGGATAGCGATGATCCCACTTATCTTCTACCTGCAGTTTCATTCTTTAGTTCTCTGGAAATGGTTTATACCCAGCAACATTTGCCTGTAAGGAATATATTTCTATAGGCAATTTATAATATGAGTGACTTCAGTCTTGGGATAATATTTTACTTCACTTGCATTGGAAAATCTGTTGACTTATTAAAGTGAGATGGGAGTTGATGGTGATTTTCTCAATGATTTGTGTCTTGTGCAAGACTTGAGGCTGTATCAAATTCCAATCAAACCCCAGGCATCCCCCACTTGAACTTACTGATTTGGTGGTGGGAGGGTTACGTACACTCTAATACCTATTCAATGCAACTCAAAGCCCTTCAAAGAAAGCTCCGGTTCTACTGGCAAGCATTGGCAAAAGATTTTGTTATTTTTTTTCAAAGTATCCGATAAGGTGATGCAAGGCAGGGCTCCAGGATTTCAATCACAGCAGTCAAGCTGATGCTGTGGAAATGGGCGAAAGGAATGATGCTCCCTTTGATACTTCAGGACAACGATAACATTCAAATACTCCTCGAAAAGCATCAGAAAAGCCATGGTAAATGTGTGGGATTACGGGAATAGGGCGGGGTGGTGGGACTGGGTAAGACAGTCTGTCAGAGAGTCAGTGCAGACTCGATGGGTTGAATGGCCTCTTCTGCACTGTAAGGATTCTATCCATGATAGTATAACAGGATCGCCAAGATATCTCTTAATTTTCACTCAAGGAGGAAGAACTTCTAATGTGGTCTGTTCTGCAATATTTTGACCTGAATCTTCTGAGATCCAGAGTGGCAAGTTCTGGATTTAAGTAACTGATGCGCTTTGGGAAACTGAGGAAGTTCTAATGTGCACAGAAGTGCAGTAATTGCCCAGGTAGTTTAGACTTGCCATGGGCTGATTTGTGTTCCTGGCCCTCAACAAATGTCACTTCCAGATACTTGGGCTTGATACGTGCTATTTACCCAGATACTAATCCTAGAATTGTTACAGTTTAATCTCTGGCTTAACTCATTGAGTAACTCAACCCAACACCACTCCACACTCACTCTCTCACTCACTCAGCTGCTTAATCACTCACTCTCCCACCAATCTCCTATCTATTCATTCACTGCAAGACTGAGACCTTTAAAAACTTACCTGAATAAGGCAGGTAATGTCATAAAAAGGGGACATGTCCACCACACTGTTCCTCTTTGCCCATCCATCCTGTGCACACTGGTCTTCCCCCACACTGATCCATCGGTGCTGCAGCCCAGATTAGATCACATGGCTGGAAGAGCGCAACGAGGTCAACCCACAGATCGCTTCGCAGGTAGTGGCAATGTACACAGCATAACCGGAAGATTTGGGTTTTCATGTTTCAATAAACACTGAAAATGTAGAGAGTGATATTACAGGTGTCGCCCTTGACACCCATGATGAAATATTAAGATTATTAACAAATTGAATGGACTTACCTCACACTAAGTTAATCTTTCTCTATTCCGTAGCTATGACTGTAACACTACATTCTGCACTCTCTCCTTTCCTTCTCTATGTACGGTATGCTTTGTCTGTATAGCGTGCAAGACTCAATACTTTTCACTGGATACTAATACATGTGATAATAATAAATCAAATCAAATCAAATGCTGAGGAAATAGGTGTAAATGTAGATTTTGGTAGTAAGGATTTTGAGTTCCACTGAGGAAAAAGAGAGCGGTTAGTAGAAATCATATGATTAAAGTTATAAATCTAACCAAACTAGAGTCCAACCAAGTAAATTTTAAAAAATGAAAGTAAATTCATCATGAAAAGAAATATTTTTGCAAAAATAATATTTTGGGAATAATAACTGTGTAAATTTATGTATTTGTATTTCATATTTGTGGGCTTAAAATTCTTAATAAAAATAATTGTGTGAAAGAAAGTAATTCAGTGAATCGTTGAATAAAATCTGTTGGATATTCAATCCATGTGCTCTTTGGGTGAATATTTCAATCGATTACCTCATAAAAACATTTTCTTTGTCTTATTTTTAAAACGTATTTTTAAACTTTCATCCTTTATTTCCCAGATATAGGGCAGGTAGCCCAGCTTATACCAGTAAAGGACAGAAGGCAGCTGCGTGGTGATATCGATAGGATGGTGAATGATTTGAAAGATGGATGGATCTCAATATCAGTAAATGAAAGAGAAAGTAAATTGATAATTAATTAATTAATTGATTGATAATTACACGTTCGGGAAACAGTGGCTGGTGCAGAAGGGCACAGACGTTTGTGGTTCAGGCTCATGAGACCTTAAAAGCAGCACCTTAAGTGGGTAAGGCCTTTATAAAGCTAATAGAATATGGGCTTTTATAGCTGAATATTTATGTCAAGATATATTGGTGAATTGTCTGCATAGCAACAAAATGGAGGATTTGGAGGAAGCAATTAGAGGGAGATATAATATAAATATCGGACAGACAGAGCAGGCTCGGCAATTAACTATTTCATGGTTGTGATGTGCCTGCTGGAGAATCCAGGCTCTGTATTGCAGCCTGTGTCAGATTTATTCCACTCCACCTCTGTCCAGTGAGGCTCATAGTAAAATGGAACAGACTGAGTTGACATTTAGAAGGATGAGGATTAGGCTAAAGGGTGTACAGAACCTTGTAAGCAGACATGTTGGGCGCGGTCTTACTGATTCACCGTGCTGGTCAATCAGCATGGCGAGCTGGGAAGATAGCGTGCGAGGCCACAAATCTGATCCAGGTTTGCTAGGGACTGTGCTAAGAGATTGTGGCCGAAGCAGGGGTGGTGCCTGAGTGAGGATGGGGCTATGACGGCGGGTGTATGCACAATGATGGGGGGCTAATGTAGGAGGGTGCTCAGCAAGGGGGAAGCTCTGGAGTTTGGAAGGGGGTGGTTAGCAAGGGGGGATCTCTGCAAAATGGGGGTCATTAACGGTGGGGGAGTTGTGCAGAGGAGGCGTGCAGGGGGGGCATGTCGGGGCCCACCAGTGGACTCATTGGGAGGGTCCTGAAGCCCCGATGCCAGCGGCCTGTGCTGATGTGGGTGGTAGCAATGCCGCCAATGATGGGTGCATGGTCCAATGGTCTGTGGGGGGGATGTGGGAGGAGGTCTCCTGGTTCACTGTCTAATCGGAATACCTTGTGCGATAGCGCCCGAGCGCTCTGAAATCGGCTTCCCCTGCATACTTAGGCTCCACCTCCCCTACCCCCCACCAGCAGAAAGCTCCCAGCTGCCAAAATAATTGACAGAGTGCCGGAAAATTGCAGTGCCGAGTTGCCCAAAAGACTGGTGCAGAGGACCCCCTTTTTCCCGCTACTTTGACAGAATCTTTTGTCAATTCCCATTGACAGCGGCGGGATCAGTGAATCCCACCGTGAGAAAACAACACGCCAACTCCCGCCGGCGGGAAACAGTCGGTTGAGAGGCTGGAGAATCTCTCCCTGAATCTTTTTGGACATTTTACAAATGTAATTATAAAATTGTTCTCTGTATAAATTCGAATGATTTCAAGGTTCACCTCCTCGTAACATACACTGTGAGTTATGTTTGCAAAAGAAATAAGGCTGAATGTTTCTTTATAAATATTTGCTGGCCTAACTGAAGCCACAGATCATTTTTACTCATGGGTTCTACAATTTGTGAAATGTTGTGATCACCTATCACCAACTTTAGTTGTCTCCAGTTACCCCCAATACTGAATGGAATATATCCTGCACCATTGGCATTGATATTTCACAACAGAACTTACCCCAGGAGATGGACTGAGATATTATTGATCAGGATAATCCCAGTGTAGGACACGTTCTTCATATTGGTAACTCATTCTTTGCCATTCAGTTGTTCATCTGCATTCCTGCTGAAAAAGAATTCATCTCCAAAAATTGACAACAATGTGTAATGTGAGGAACAGTGAACCTATGGCAGTTAATGGTGAATGTGTGGAACGTGGCAGCAGCAAACAAAAAGCATGATGCAGTTTGCTTCTACATGGTTATCTATATTTACTGGAAAATTCAGCAAAGCCTTCCATTTGGTTAGTTTTAATAACTGGACAACAGGCTCCATTTTGAACTCACTGAAAACAGTGATCTGTTTGTGGCTGAAAATGGCTTTTGGACACCACATCCAAGTTCAACATGGAAGGTGCTGATGCATGTGCCAATGGTTTAAAGCCATTCTGCAGCATTCAAATCTAAAACGTGAATGGATTTGCTCTTTGTTTAAAGACCTTATATAAGCAGAGATTAATCAATAAGTCAGTTCTCTTTTATAGAGGTACAGTAAAAGCTGGAAGGTTGAATTTCCTTTGGCTCGGGTTCATAATGCTTGCACCAATCAGTGCACTTCAAACAGACAGAAAGAGAGTGGTAGTTGGCTCAACATTGCCAGGCTGTGAAGCTGTGCACTGAGCCACACAATGTTGCAGGGGGAATCAGAGATGGTTCACATATGGGCTGAGGAGCATGGGCAGATTCAGATTCCTGCGACTCAGAACCCTTCTAACCCTCGTGTTTTCCCATCAGGTTTTACTGAATAATCTGTGGTAGATGCTCCACTCATTGGCTGTAAATGGCATTGGCAATCTATGGATCTCATAGAACACCCTGTAAGATCCTGGAACAGAACCCTAAGTTTTTGGTTTGATTCTGTAAGGAACCAGTTTAAACTAGACAAAGTTTGAGATCCTAAGCACTTACTAAGAGAATAAAGCCACAATAATCCAAAGTTTTTGAATAAATAAAATAAACTTTATCATCCAAAGAAAAGTAAAGCAAAATGATTTACAATATCTACCTTATGCGTTAACATTCAGAATCAACATAAGGTACATGTGAATTAACAGGCAAATTGTGGTCAAACACACCACACCTCACAGTGCATAGCAGATACAACCAAGACAGATCCCATGGATTTCTTAGCAACCCATCCAAACATCAGTGTCCACTTGAAATATATAATCCCATTAAAACTCTGTCTCCCTTATGAGGGATTTCAAGTCCACACTTTTGAAGATCTAGCCTCTGGATTCTCTCCAATGGTTACTCCGACTCAAATGCCTCAACCACTGAAGGTTCAATCTCTTCTCCTGAGACTTTGTCCACGGCATGGTGGCACAGTTGTTGGCACTGCTGCCTCACAGCGCCAGAGACCCGGGTTCAATTCCAGCCTCAGCTGACTGTCTGGGTGGACGTTCTCAATGTGTCTGTGTGGGTTTCCTCCCACAGTCCAAAGATGTGCTGGTTAAGTTGACTGGCCATGTTAAACTGCCCCTTAGTGTCAGGGAATTAGCAGGTTAAATATGTGGGGTGACGGGATAGGGTTTGGGTGGGAGCGTTGTCAGTGCAATCTCGGTGCACTGTGGGGATTCTATAATTCTACTGGCTTCCTATGGACACAACCTCAGCTCTTCGGCTATGCCAAACAGAACGGCACTGCTCCAAACAGTTACCTTTGCCGCAAAGAGTGACCAACCTTTTCACAGTCTGGGGCTTTTCCCAAGCCCTCACTGCTTGGGGCCTGTCAGCTATTGCCCAGAGCCTCTTACTCAGGCTCCCAACACTCCCCAGTCCCATAGGTGCACCTCCCTGGTGGTTCCTCCCAATCGTCTCTTCCTGGTGGTTCCTTCCGCAGTGACTTCTCTCCCTTTTTCCTCCTTCTCTGGGATCTCTCGCTGGGTTCTCTCAGGTTCCCAGGTTCCTGGGACTCCCTTCGTGCCCAAATACTGGGTCCCAAGATTCTTGTTTTTATGCCACACAAGTGCACTCTCGATGTCCCTAACAGCAGGGTTCCTTAACAAAAAACAAAACAAACTACAATGGAACATGCACAGTCTTGCCATGCTCTGCAGATTTATTGCCTTCTTTGTGGAACGTACATCACTGACAAGGCCAGCATTTTTGCCCATCCCTAACTGCCCTCGGACTGAGCAGCCTGGCACATCATCTGAGAGGGCAGTTAAGGATCAACCACATTGCTGCAGATCTGGAGTCACATCTCGGTCAGACCAGTTAGGAAGGTAGTGAACCAGATGGGTTTTAATGATAATCTATGATAATTTCATAGATTGAGTAGCATGGTAGCACAGTGGTTAGCACTGCTGCTTCACAGCTCCAGGGACCTGGGTTCGAATCCCGGCTCGGGTCGCTGTCTGTGAGGAGTTTGCACATTCTCCCTGTGTCTGCGTGGGTTTCCTCCGGGTGCTCCGGTTTCCTCCCACAGTCCAAAGATGTGCGGGTTAGGTTGATTGGCCATTCTAAATTGCCCCTTAGTGTCCCGGGATGCATAGGTTAGAGGGGTTAGTGGGTAAATATGTAGGGATATGTGGATAGGGCCTGGGTGGGATTGTGGTTGGTGCAGACTCGATGGGCTGAATGGCCTCTTTCTGCACTGTAGGATTCTATGATTCATAGCCACCGCCACCAAGGCTAACTTTACATCCCAGATTTTATTAATTGAATTTAAATTCCACCAGCAGCCACGGTGGAATTTGAACCAATGTCCCCAGCCTGGATCTCTAGATTATTAGTCCAGTGACATTACCACTATGCCAACATCTCCAAGGCCCTCCCAGGAAATTGAGTCCTCTGGCTCCACCTGGAACAGATAAGATCCTATTTCTTAACATCCTCTTAACATAAATTACTGAAAGAAAGACTTACATTTATATAGCCCCTTTCATCAGCTCAGGACATTCCAAAATGTTTTCCAGCCAATGAAGCACTTTGAAAGTGTAGTCACTGTTTCAGTGTAAAGAAGATTCTCCTAAATTCCCGATTGGATTTATTCATGACTGTCTTAGATATATGACTCTTAATTCTGATCTTGCCCACAGAAATGGGCCCAGATGAGGAAGAAAGCTGGGGTTAAGAGCACCCTGGCATTAGGGTGATAGAAGCACCAAATACACACACACAAAATATGACAGTACAACATGCGACTGAAATGAATAGTGAAAGAAAGAAATGAGGAGAGGGGTTGATGCTGTCGTTTTGGTCAATAATGTCATCATTGTCACTAGTGCGCCTGACACACTGGTGGGTATTTGACTCACACCATGACAGAATGGCACACAGTGAAAATAGCTGCACAAAGATGTCCTGACTCATTCCTGTTCAATCTGTGCCGGCCATCTGTTTTGTCTCGCCAATTCCTGGTTGCTGGTTGACAAGTGACCTTTTTAGTTGTTTGATGATGAATAGGAATTGATGGTGAGGAATGAAAGGATGTGAAGGGAATACTGGCTTGTTTACAGTTCTGCTTGATGTCAGTGTCATTATTCTGGGACTGATACTGACTCCCTGGATTTCCCTAGCATTGAGGATGGGGCCATTTGTGAACCTTCTTCTCCGGTGATTTAATTGTTCACTACCATTCATGAGTGGGCTTGGTAAGACTGCAGAGCTTTGGTTGTGGAATCAGCTAGCTCTATCGAGAGCTGCTCCCTGTGCCGAGCTTGTTTTCAGTCCTGTGTTGTGTTGGTGCCTCATTTTAAGCTATGCCTGATCCTGCTGCTGACAGGCTTTACTGCACTTCTCATTGAACCATGGCTGAACCCTGGCTTGATGGTCATATGGAGGGGGATTGGCGCGAAGCTCAATTCTGCTGCTGATGGATGTAAGGGCGCCTCATAGCGCCAGGAACCGGGTTCGATCCCCAGCTTGGGTCACTGTGCAGAGTCTGAGCATTCTCTCTGTATCTGCATGGATTTCCTCCGGGTGCTCCGGTTTCCTCCCACAGACTGAAAGACGTGCTGGTTAGAAGCATTGACCTGAACAGGCGCCAGAATGTCGCGCCTAGGGGAATTTCACAGTAACTTCATTGCAGTGTTAATGTAAGCCTTACTTGTGACTAATAAATAAACTTTACTTTAAGTGCCTTATTAATGTCCAGTTTTGAGCTGCTGGATCTGTTCTCAATCTATTGTATTTAGCAGAGTGGTAGTGCTACACAATGTGATGGAGGGTGTCCTCAGCTTGAAGATGGGACATTATTTCCACAAGAACAGTGTAGTGGTTACTTCCACAAATATTGTCATGGATAGATGCATCTGCAGCAGGTAGATTGGTGCGGATGAGGAGAAGGTTGAGGTTCTATCACCAGATTCCGCAGACCCAGTCTCGCAGCTAATAACGGTGTTACTTTGCTACCAACGGACATTAATGCAGCCCCTCCTCCGCCCCCCCCCCCCCCGCCCCAACCAGAGTACAATTTGTGTCCTTGCTACCTCAGTATTTCTTCCATTTCTTTGAAGATAGCAATTAAATTTATTTTAACACATTGTGAAAGAGATGGCGGCAGATATACAGCAGCAATATTGGTGGAAGTAATAAAATGAGAGGAATTTTCCCAGCAAATGGAGGCAGTTTTGGGTGCCTGTCGGAGTTAAATCTCCCATTGAATTAGGAACCCACCTTCATCCCGGCCTTTTCCAAGTTTCACCCGAGCTGGTTTGAAAGCAAGCAGGGAACCCTCGCATAACTGTCGGGTAAGTAATTAAAATCTTCAAATAACTCATTAAGTTGTGTTTTAATCAGGGATTCTGGCTTGAACAACCAGTGGAACCCATTTCCTGAGTTGTCAGCACCTTACCAAAGTCACTGAGATGAGTGCATAGCAGGGAATGATTCAAAACTAAGACTAACAGGTTGGGAAGTCTTTGATCAGTGAAACTGAAGAGCTGCAGCTGTGGCCAGGTGGGAGGCTCTCGAGCACAACACTCCTTCTCAGAGAGTAATTTAAGTGCTTGGCAGGGTATTGCCAACTTCTTGAAAATCACCTCACCTCTCTTGCATTTCACTCATCCACAGCCACCATTTCCTGTTACCAGGCTTCACCATGGCTTGGGAGCAGCTTATGTACAGCTCTCTCCTGACATCTGATGCAAGCAAAAGCACCGCAACAACAACAGCTACCCTCTCTTCAGGTACTCACAGGGCAGAGGGAATGGACACAGTGATCCAGCTCATAAGAGGCTATATCCCAACCACAGGAAGTACAGGCAGAGGAGCAGCCCTTCCGACATGGTTGGGGATCAATGCTTTAGGAGGCTCAAGCTCTTGTGACAAGTCATTACTGACAGCTCTCCCCTCCTTCAACAAGACTTCTTGCCAGTTCGCTAAGTGGGAACACATTGCCAGTCGCCATCAAAATACCTGTCACTAGAGGGCCAACACACAAGGCCCCAGCCTCCCTCTAGTGTGCTCTCATCCCCTGCAAGGAGCAGAAGTAGAGGGCCATGAGTGTTAGCAATGGCATTGTGGGTGACAGGGAAGGACAACATTTGTGAACAGTGGCTGTGAGGCAAGAGGGCAATAGGGTGAATGTGAGTGAGAGTTGGCTGCTCAGGTGGATTTGTGAGGTAGTACCTGGTCAGAGAAAAATGAGTGAACTGCAAGATGTGTTTCCCTGAAGAACACTGTGCAGGAGAAAGCTCGGAAAGTCAAAGTCACCTTTCCCACCCTACTGAGGTCCTGGGTTCTACCTTCCTTCAATTCTGAAGAAGAGTTTTATTCAACTCGTAACATGAACTTTGTTTCTCTCTCTCCACAGATGCTGCCAGACTTGCTGAGTATTTCCAGCATTTTCTGTTTCTATCTAATAGCTTTAAGTCTGTAATTTGCAGTATGGAATATGCCAGATGTGAGGTCATGTCCTATCACTTCATGATTTATAACACCATACTAGACTGACGAGGCTGTTCTCAGTGTCAATGATTCTATTTTACTGAGTAAAGTAAATTATGCATAGGATTTAAGCACTGCTTAATAATTCCACACTGAACTTATTGATGACCATATATTCAAACTTATTTTGCAATATAAACCATTTAGTTCCAGTAAATACACAAACAGGGTGTTAGGAAGTAACCTCGCAACTCACACTAAATCAATACGCTTTCCATTGTTAAAGTGCGCATTCTCATTGGCTGATTAAGTTTATTAGATTGCTGAGTGAATGCTATAACAGGAAAACATGACCTAATTCACTGCATCAGTACAAGGCATGATATCATAATTGTAATGGATAGGAAACATGATTAATCTGGGAGAGATTGAGAGAAAAATTACATAAAGAGAGCAGAGAGGGCTAAAGATCCAGCTGGACACAGAAAAATGCTTTTATGCTGCAGCATTTTTAATTCAAGGGAACGCTATGACAATTAGTAATGGAACCAAGGTACAGTTGGTTCAATCATTCTACTCAGGAAATCAACTTCTGAAAATACCGTGTAAAATGTAGACACCTTGTAGAAGTTGACTCTGGCTGAATACGACAAATGAAGAACCTGTTTCAATCTGATTCAAATTGATGCGAGTATGACTAAATATATCAACTCCTTCTACAAATAGAGAGTTATTCAAATTATCAACAGATATTGGGTGGGATTCTCCAGCCATACTCGCTCCAAAACCGGAGAATCTGGCCCGAGGTCCGTGGACCTTTGCGTGATCCGACCCCCGCCCACTACAATTCCCGTGGCAGGTGGTATGGGAGAAATCCCCCCCTTATCTTTACCAATGAAGAAAATACGACTAAAATCATAATGAAAGAGGAAGTAGTTGAGATATCAGACAGTTAAAAATTGATAAAAGGCAGGTTGTGCTTAAAGTTGATCAGTCACCAGGATCAAATGGGATGCATCGAGCGTACTGAGAGAAGTAAGAATAGAAATTACAAAGGTACTGGCTATAAGTCTTTCAATCCTTCTTAGATATGAGAGGCGGTGCCAGAGGTTGGTAAATATTACACCCTTGTTCAAAAAAGGGTGTGAGGATAAACATGGCAACTACTGGCCAATCAATTTAACCTTGGTGATGGGAATGAGTACAGAAGCAATAATCTGGGACAAAATTAACAGTCACTTGTACCAGTGTGGATAGATAAAGGAAAGCCAGCACACATTTGTTATAGGCAAATTGTGTTCTTCTAACGTGATTGAGTTTTTGATCATGTAACAGAGAACCGGAGCTCCAGCAGCCAATAGGAAGCTTTTGGGGGAGAATGAGAAAGGGACATGGGGCAACAAGCCTAATTGCAGAAGGTGTTATCCGGCTCAATGGGTGGACCGGCAGGGATTCAGTTTCCTTGTGGACAAGAGGCATCCACTGAAATCAAGGCTACTGACACCTCTATACGAACCCAAAACCCAGGCAGAGTACATATATAACTGCTGCCATATACCAAAAGGCCATTGGTCTCCTGAAGATGAGTTTACAATGCCTGGATAGATCTGGGAGAGTCCAGCAATACACAACCTCAAGAGTATCCCCCCTCCTTGTCATTTGCCAGCCATTGCATAACCTGGCACGCCTGAGGAGGGTAGTGCCATAGTCAGAAGAAGACACCGAGCGAGCTGCATCGTTAGAGGAGGAGGAAGATCTTGATTGATGAAGATTTTGCTGGGAGGCCCAGGCCACATATAGTTGGGAGATTGATGGCTCTTTAATCAGCAGGCATTTCACTTGAGAACAAATGCAGGGACACACTGAGCCTAGATTCTCCCTTCCAGAAGCATGGGTTACTGACCTGTCATCAGAGACTCTCGTCAGCTCTGTATCCATGAGCACATTGTGCAAAGCCCTTCATCATAAGACCTGCACTTTTCCAGACCTATCCTTATTGGATTCAACATCTGCCAAATGTCAATTGTCATATTGAAATAAATCAAGTTCAACAACATTTTCTTCTGTTAAACATTGTTTAAAATTGCATGTGGACAAATTAATATTAACCCGAGAGCTCCCAGTATTAGTCCATGCAACTGAAAGTGTTTTTCTCTTGGTTTTATCTATATTGTTTACCAGAAACAAAAATGTATTAGTGGTGACATTTCATTCAGTGTTATATATTCAGAGCAATTATAATACATACTGTAATTATTTTAGTATTTTGGAGACCAAGATCAATTTAACTATCGAATCTCAATAGAATATCCATTGGAATAAATGGGGCTATAAGACTTTCAATGCATATGTTATGTTATCTATCATGTATCCATGAACTGAAGGCAGAACAATCCTTTTAAAAGCTTGATGGAAAGACACGGAAACAATAAATTGAAATATAAGCCTTAATACAATGCATGAGAGTGATGTAGTAATCTTACTCAAGAGCCAGCGCAAGCTGTGCAAAAACTAATCCTACCTCAAATCAGATTAATCATAAAACAAATAGAACGAAAGGGGTTGAAAGGTGAAAGTCACAGAAAAACCAGCCAATAAAGATTTATGGAGACTGACTTTGTTTTACATCAGCTGAGGTAGAACCTCCTCTACATTATCATAATAAACTAACTGGTGGATGCTTAGTATTAGTTATGGTTCAGCTGATAACACTCCTGTCTCTGAGTCACGGGGCTCCAGATTTAATTCCCACTCCAGGGCTTGAGTACAAATATCAAGATTGACAGTTGAGTGCAGTACTGAGGGAAGGCTGCAGTGTTGGTGATACCATCTTTCAGATAGATTTTAAACTGGAGCTTCAGCTACATGCTTGGCTGGGTGTAAAAGATCCTATGGTATTTAGTGCATAGCTGTTGGTTTCAAAGCAAACTGAAGTTGAAGTTTCTTTCTATTGTTGAAGAATTTCAGGAGCTGGATTGTTGCGTGTGTGTGTGATTGGGCTCATTATCTTCCATTTGGCCACTTTTGTGCTCGGTGAAGTTTCTGGTCCTCCGAGGTGCTCGCCTCTGCACAGCAGGCCCAATCATGTTTGTCTGCCTTTGCTTCTTGCACTGTGCAGGGATCTCCCACTTCCTGGGTATGCTCGGTGGTACTAATCACCTCCAGCCTAGTTAGGGAATTTATGTTTCAAGATAGTGTTCTATGAGTGACACAGTCGCAGTGCTGGGTCAGGGACCAGAAATTATCCAGGCATGGGTTGCTTATCCCAATTTGAAAATCAGGCAGATGTGAAATCTGCTCCTGCCCTCCCTCCATCAGAGATTTCACACTGGCTAGCCAATTAACTGGCGGCCAGGGTGAAATGTGCTCAGTTCTGAAGGGGTGGGGGTGGCGGGTGGGGGGGGGGGGGGTATGGGGGGAGCTGAGACAAATTAGGGTGTGGGTAGCTGGTTTAAAACAAGCTCCATGAAGCTGCAACTGCTGTGGATCTGCATCAGGGAGCTGAAGTTTTCTCCAAACAATGTTTGCAACACAAAAATGCCACAAACAACTGACGTCAATACTCCTACCTCCTCAACCTTCAAACATCTGCTGAGCATTTTATCCTTCCCTGCATCGAAAATGATGCAAAAATGTGAAGGCCGCCTGGCTGATTGGCTTGGGTGCCAAATGTAAAAATGCACAGGCCACTAAAAATCCCAGTCTTCTGGAGCTTTAACTGTCAGCAGGTGAAGTTCTGACTCCTGCTGACAGTGTTATGACGTGATGCCACACTGTGGCCGGGACGCCTGCCTGATATTTTCTTGCACAATTTTGTACTTGAGTGACTGTGTGGAGTTTGATGTTCTCACTGTGTCCGTATGGGTTTCCTCCGGCTTCCTCCCACTATCCAAAGATCTGCAGGTTTGGTGGATTGGCAATGCTAAATTGCCTCTTGGTGTCTCAAGTTGTTTAGGAGGAATAGCGGGGTAAATAGTTGGAGTTATGAGAATAGGGCGGTGGGTTGGGCCGATGTAAGATGCTCATTGGAGAGTCAGTGCAAACTCGAGGGGCTGAATGGCCTCCTTCTGCACTGTAGGGATTCTATGATTCTAGTATGGGTCGGCCACACGCCCAATCACCGCAGCCAAAATTCTGGCCTATGTTTTAGGTTTTCTCCTCACCCACCCCCTACCTCCTCTGAAGGAGTTGTGTCACGCTGATTGCCTCCCTGGATTTTGAATTCGGTATAGTGTGAGTGAGTCAGCTGGCAAAAATTTCACCTCTGAATCCAAAAGTTGTGGCTTCAAGCCCCTTTCCAGAGGCTTCAGTTTAAAATCTAAACTGACCCCCCAGTGAACGAGTGAATAAGTGCTGTACTGTCATATGAGATGTTAAAATGAAAGGTCCCATTTGAAGAAGTGCAGGGGGGCTTTCCCCAATCTTTTTGGCCAATATTTATCCCCCAATCAACATCACAAAAACAGGTTACTGTATTTGACCATTATCACATTGCATAGAATCCCTACAGTGCAGAAGGAGGCCATTTGGCCCATCGAGTCTATACCGACCACAATCCCACCCAGGTCCTATCCCCGTAACCCCACATATTTACCCTGCCAATCCCCCTGACACTAGGGTCAATTTTTTAGCATGGCCAATCAACCTAACCCGCACATCTTTGCACTGTGGGAGGAAACCAGAGCACCCGGAGGAAACCCAGGCAGACACAGGGAGAATGTGCAAACTCCACACAGACAGTTACCCAAGCCGGGAATCGAAACTGGGTCCCTGATGCTGTGAGGCAGCAGTGCTAACCACTGTGCCACCATGTCGCCCTGCAGTCTTCACCCCTCTCCTTGATCCCATCATCCTAGTACAATACCATCCCATCTCTAACTTACCTTTCTTCTCCGAAGTGCTTGAGAGTCTTGTCATCTCCCAAATCTGTTCCCATCTCTCCTGGAAGTCCGTGTTTGAATCCTTCCACCCAGGTTTCTGTCCCTGCCACAATACTAAAACAGCTCTGGTCAAAGTCACAAATGGCATCCTATGTGACTCTGACAAGAGTAAACCTTTCCTCCTTGTCCTTCTCAACCTGGCTGCAGCATTTGATAGGACACCATCCTCCTCTATTCTTCCACTGTTGCCCAGCTGGGTGTGACTACTGTCACTTGCTTCAATTCTTAACTAAATATAGCCAGAGAATGTCTTCCAATGGTTTATCTTCCCGCTCCCGCATCCTTACGTCTGGTACTCTTCAGGGATCTATCTATGACCTCCTCCTATTTCTCATCAATACGCTGCCCCTGTGGACATCATTCTACATCACGGCATTGGTTTTTACGTATACACTGATGACACTCAGTACGACCTCGCCACCACCTCTCTTGATGCCTTCACCTTTGCTACAGTATCAGGCTGCTCATCTAATGTCCAGTCATGGATGAGCAGAAATTTCCTCCAGTTAAATATTGGGAAAATTGAAGCCAATGTGGGCGATTCTCCCAGCGGGCCGGGAGACATAAGCAGAGGCCGTGTAGTGGGTTTCCCACTGAGCATTGGATTTCTGGCGTTGTCAGTTCCGCAACAGAAATCGGTGAGGAGCTGCTTTGAATATTTAAATTCTAATTTTAATGTCATTAGTGGGCCGGGGACTGAAGTCTCCGGGCCCGCTCGCGTCTACCCCCCGCCCCCAGCCAGGAGTGGTTCACTCCAGCGGGGTTTACAACAGCTCCCCACTAGCTTGGAGGTGGCGGCCTGGCCCCGCTGGAGTGAAGGGAGGTCATGGAGGCCCCACAGGAGGTCGGGAGTAAGGTGGGGGTGCCCCCTGGGCATTACCAGCTTGGCAGTGGCAGCCTGGCCCCCTGGCACTGCCGAAGAGGCAAAGTGGTAATGCCCAGGGGTACCTTGGCACTTCTCACCAGGCCCCAAGGTGTCAGGGCCTAATGGGGCGATAGGTGGGAGTGGGGGGTCCCACAAAGAGGGGGGTGCCGTGGGTCGGGCCTGGCCCGGACACGTCCGGTAGGCCAGCGATGCGGGAGTCTCGCGGCTGGCCAGCAATTGGGAGGCCAGCAGTGCGAGGTTATTGCATATGTGCCTATCTCGGCATTGATAGATCAGCACATGTGCAGTGGCCCCCTCAGCACTGTGCTGTCGCCCTCTCCAGCGGGAATAAGCCCTGTCCCAATATTTATCAATATTCACGCTAGGGCTCTCTGTGATGCACAGAGTGTGGAAGATTCATTTTGAAAATCCCACTAGGATTGACTCCAGTTTTTACACAAATTCGGCACTGAGAATTATTGTGGGAGAATCCCGGCCACTGTTTGTGGTCCCAGCTCCAATCTCCATTCCTTTGCTACCAACTCCATCCCACTCCCTTGGAACAGTCTGAGAGTCAGGCAGTTTGTTCGCAAACTTAGCATCACATTTGATCCAGAGATGAACTTCTGATCTCATATTTGTGCTATCGCTAAGACCATCTATTTCCACCTCCATAACATTGCTTGACTTCGCCCTGTCTCAATTCATCAGCTGCTGAAACCCTCACCCATTTGTTACATTAGACTGGACTATTCCAACACACTCCTGGCTGGATTTCCACATTCTACCAAACCTGAGATCATCCAAACCCCTGCTGGCCATTTCCTCAGTCTCAGCAAGTCCCATTGCCCTATCACCCCAGTGTTCCCTGATCTACATTGGCTTCCAGTCAAGCAACATGTTGATTTTAAAGTTCTCACCCTTGCTTTCAATCTCTCCATGGCTTTTCCCCTCCACCTCAGGAAGGACATACTGGCACTGGAGCGGGTCCAGCGGAGATTCACACGGATGATCCCAGGAATGGTAGGCCTGACATACGATGAACGTCTGAGGATCGTGGGATTATATTCATTGGAGTTTAGGAGGTTGAGGGGAGATCTGATAGAAACTTACAAGATAATGAACGGCTTAGATAGGATGGACGTAGGGAAGTTGTTTCCATTAACAGGGGAGACTAGGACGCGGGGGCACAGCCTTAGAATAAAAGGGAGTCACTTTAGAACAGAGATGAGGAGAAATTTCTTCAGCCAGAGAGTGGTGGGTCTGTGGAATTCATTGCCACAGAGGGCTGTGGAGGCCGAGACGTTGAGCGTCTTCAAGACAGAAATTGATAAATTCTTGATTTCTCGAGGAATTAAGGGCTATGGGGAGAGAGCGGGTAAATGGAGTTGAAATCAACCATGATTGAATGGTGGAGTGGACTCGATGGGCCGAATGGCCTTACTTCCGCTCCTATGTCTTATGGTCTTATGGTCTTATGTCGCTGTAATCTCCTCCAGCCCTACAACCTACCAAGATCTCTGCATCCCTCTAATTCTCACCTTTAATGCATCCCCAGTTTTAATTGCAGCACCACTGGTGAGCATGCTTCAGGTCCCTCAGTCTAAAGCTTTGGAATACCCTCCCTATACTGCATCTCTTTGCCTTGCCTCTACACCCTAGCTGACTGATGACTGTAACACTACATTCTGCACTCTCTCGTTTCCTTCTCTATGAACGGTATGCTTTGTCTGTATTACACCCAAGAAACAATACTTTTCACTGCATACTAATACATGTGACAATGATAAATCAAATCAGATCAAAATGCTTTCCTCATTTAAGACACTGCTTAAAACCTACCTCTTTTACCCAAGCTTTTGTTCATGTGACCTAATAGCTCCCTGTGTGGCTCGGTGCCATACTTTGTTTTATAATACCCTTGTGAAGTGGCTTGGGACATTTTGTTATGTTGGAGGCACTATGTAAATATAGGTTGTTGTTGTTGCTGTTTGTTAGAGTTTTGCTGTGATCAAATCAGCTTCAGTGTTCTATGCTTTATAGCAGTGATTATATTTCAAAAGAACTCCATTGGCTGCACAGCAATTTGGATTAAGAAAGATGCTAAAACAAAACCAGACTTCCATTTATTAAACTCAATACTTTATTGATGCAACCAGCTTGTGGAACACTAACACAGAAATATAAGCGACACAAAAAAGGAGTCATCATATGCCCTTTTTCCTAAAGTTATTTCATACATATTTATCAAATACTGGTATAAAATGGCAGAAGGGGATAATTCATAGAATCCTTATATAGCACAGAAAGAGGCCATTCAGCTCACTGAGTCTGCACTAACTCTGAAAGAGCAACCAACCCAGGCTCTCCCCTCTGCTCTAAACCCATAACACTGTGCATTTACCATGACTAATCCACTTAAGCTACACATCCTTGGACACTAAGGGACAATTTAGCATGGACAACCCACCTAACCTGCACCTCTTTGCACTGTTGGAGGAAACTGGAGCATCCAGAGGAAACCCACTCTGACACTGAGAGAACGTGCAAACTCCACACAGACCAAAGTTGGATTTGAACTTGGGTCCCTTGCATTGTGAGGCAGCACTGCTAACCACTGTGCCATTGTGCTGCCAATGGTCAGATTTTGTTTGAATTCAAAGGAGTGACAAGAGGCTTTGAGATACAATTTGTAAATGTCATCGATTAATAAAAGATGAACCAACTATGTTGTTTTTCTCATCCCTGAGTACGAGTCAGTGATGTAGGAGCAGGCTAACTTAATAAAACACCGGATGAATCTATTCTAGTGCAATTTTATAACAGCTATTGTTCGTGATTGTATTTGACATACATTGCCTTAAACTTAATTAGTACACTGCCGACTTTGCTATTAGAAAACATGTTACCATATTAGCAGGAGGAAGACATGTATATGCACAGCAAATATAGTAACTACTCCGAACCAGACAACATCAGTTGTGAATATAAAGTCTAAATGGCCCAAATTAAAATGAGCTGTGTGTGTTACAGCTCCCAGCAGTTTTAAGTATGTAATTCCATTTTTTAAAAACTGCATATTGCTTTTGAAAGAATGCTTTAGCAATTTGATAAGTCGGTCCATTTTGCAATACTGCTTCACAATGCCCTCTTCACTAATTCCTTTAACATCCATTTCAGAAAGCAAAGTTATTCACAATCATTGATGTCACCATTGAGATTGAGTGAATATGATTGAAATGGGCTTTGGGAGTGAAATGTAAAAAGGTTTCGGAGACATACAAATGCATGAAACCAATCAATTTGTCAATATGCTAACAGTTCTATCTTCTTGTACAAGAACAGATATTGATCTCAACCAACAAAGTGCAAAAACTTGGCTAGAAACGAGAGCACAGAGACAATATAATATCAATAGATAATTTACATCCACGTCCTTTCAATTTCATGTTGTATAAGTTGCAGAGCAAACTACGTATATGAAAAGCATTAGTGATCATCACAAAGTTAATCATCTGCAAAGGGTAAATACCTGGGGATCTCTGCCTTTTTACCGGAGCTGTGAAGGAATTATTGGTAATGTTGTGCAATTGCCAAAACATTTATTATGTGAGGCACAATCTTCACCAATATCCCTTCGGTTCGCAGGAATAACAACACAGGGAGATCTGACATGATTACACTCAACAAACCTTTAAATTAGTGGGATTTCTGTTGTGGGAAAGTGGATTTACCCCATTTTCTGGATAGTGGGTCTAACTGGTGAAAGTGATGGGTCAATGGGTGGGGTGTGATTTCCCCAGTCCTCCCATCCATTTTTATTGAATCTTTCTCTCTTGTTGAGATTTACATTAGAAAATAAATAAATTTGAACAGGAAATTCAGTCTGCTCAGGCAGCATTTACTGCAAGTGAGGCTTTGCAGGCTCTCATCCTTAGGCTGGTTTGTTTACTTGTGGGAGTGATACGCGTTATCACACACGAGGCTTGAGATGCTCAAGGAAATAAAGGCTTTTATTTACTATTACAACGAAGCTACCATGTATAGTACACGATCCCAGACTGAGGGGTCCCAGACAGAGCAGTGACCTTTATACCTCTACCAGGAGGCGGAACCCGACTGGGATGTACCATAATAACTATAATACAGGTAGAACAGCCCAACCCTAACCCCAACAGCAACAAGTAGAACAACCCATCCCTAACCCCAACAGCAACATATATACATACTCGTAGTACTGGCCAGACCCTGGCTCAGTACTACCTAGTGGGAACCAACGATGGTTCACCACATTCACCCTTCCTTTGAAGACAAAGGCCGGCGGGGTACGAAAAAAACAGAATAATTTGTCATCAGTCTATAAGTTCAGACGGTCAGGGGGACCGCACCGTCGTTGTGACCTCCTCAACACCGGTGATGACACCGGAGTAGGCACTCGCGGTGGCGTTCTCCCCAAGGCGATGTCCAACGGTTCCTCCACAGTCTCACGGGCCGGCTGACCCCGAGGTGATGATAATCTGTTGAGTTCCGACACGCCCTGAAGTGGTGACCATCTCCTGGACTCAGGTAAGCTGCACATGGGAGTAAAAGGGTTAAGTAATGGTCCCGATGCTGCCCGCGCCGTGTTAGGAGGGGAAACAATAGTTGGGGGGTCTCTAACAGGAGGTATGGGAGCGACCGGGGTTTCTACGTCCCCTGCTGGCGCCAGGTCTCGAATCGAGACCGTGTCCTCACCCGTCAGGGTATGCCACATAGGCATACTGAGGGTTGGCGTGGAGGAGATGGACCTGTTCAATCAACGGGTCGGACTTGCGGGCCCTTACATGTCGCCGCAGGAGGACAGGTCCTGAGTACGTCAACCAAGACGGTAATGAGGTCCCAGAGGAAGACTTCCGAGGGAATGAAAACAGCCTCTCATGAGGAGTAGCGTTGGTTGCCGTACACAGGAGTGAGCGTATGGAATGGAGCGCATCATGGAGCACCTCTTGCCAACGGGAGACTGGAAGGCTTTTTGACTTCAACGCCAGTAAGACAGCCTTCCAGACTGTAGCATTCTCACGTTCCACCTGTCCGTTACCCCTAGGGTTGTAGCTCGTGGTTCTACTAGAGGCAATCCCGTATGAGAGCAGGTATTGTTTCAAGTCATCGCTCATGAACGACGAGCCCCTATCGCTGTGGATGTAGCAGGGGTACCCGAACAGAGTAAAAAGATCACGGAATGCCTTGATAACCGTGGCAGCGGATGTATCAGAGCAGGGAATAACAAAAGGGAATCTCGAGTACTCATCAATGATGTTGAGGGAAGGGGGCCCTTAAAGTCGACACTCAGTCTTTCGAAGGGACGAGTGGCCTTGACTAGTTGTGCCCGGTCAGGTCGGTAAAAGTGCGGTTTGCATTCCGCACATACCCGACAACTTCTCGTTATGGACCTGACATCCTCCACCGAGTAGGGCAGATTGCGGGCTTTTACGAAGTGGTAGAGCCGAGTGACCCCAGGATGGCATAGGTCATTATGGAGAGCCTGCAAACGGTCCTCCTGTATACTGGCGCATGTTCCATGCGACAGGGCATCCGAGGGCTCGTTGAGTTTCCCTGGACGATACATGATGTCGTAATTATAGGTGGAGAGTTCGATTCTCCACCTCAAGATCTTGTCGTTCTTGATCTTGCCCCGCAGCGTGTTATTGAACATGAACGCCACGGACCGCTGGTCCGTGATCAGAGTGAACCGTTTTCCCGCCAAGTAATGGCGCCAATGCCTGACGGCCTCCACAATGGCCTGGGCCTCCTTTTCCACCGCTGAATGTCAAATTTCGGGGCCTTGGAGGGTGCGGGAAAAAAAGGCGACGGGCCTGCCCACCTGGTTAAGTGTGGCGGCCAGGGCGAAATCAGATGCATCGCTCTCCACCTGAAAGGGGATGGACTCATCAACAGCGTGCATCGTGGCTTTCGCGATGTCGGCTTTTAGTTTATCAAAGGCCAATCGAGCCTCTGGTGCTAGGGGAAAAGAGGTGGACTTGATGAGTGGACGGGCTTTGTCCGCGTAATTGGGAACCCACTGTGCATAGTAAGAGAAGAAGCCTAAGCATCTTCTCAGTGCTTTTGTGCTAGTGGGCAGGGGAAGTTCAAGGAGGGGACGCATACGGTCTGGATCAGGGCCAATGACCCCGTTTTCCACCACGTATCCGAGGATGGCTAAACGGCGCGTACGAAATACACACTTCTCCCTGTTGTAGGTCAGATTCAGGCGAGATGCAGTGCGTAGGAACTTAAGGAGATTTGTGTCGTGGTCCTGCTGTCCTCAAAACATTTCAACCAGTGGTCGTAGGTGTTAGAGGCGCCCGCCGCACGTGGATCCAGTGTAAGACGTTCGGGTTTTAACATTTGCTCCATACTCTCTGTATCGTTTGCTTTTTTTTTAACGACGAGTGTTTAATTAATAGTAAATAAAATTGATGCGCGTTATCACACACGAGGCTTGAGATGCTCAAGGAAGTAAAGGCTTTTATTTACTATTACAACGAAGTTACCGTGTATAGTACACGATCCCAGACTGAGGGGTCCCAGACAGAGCAGTGACCTTTATACCTCTCCCAGGAGGCGGAGCCCGACTGGGATGTACCATAATAACTATAATACAGGTGTAATAGCCCAACCCTAACCCCAACAGCAACAAGTAGAACAACCCATCCCTAACCCCAACAGCAACATATATACATACTCGTAGTACTGGCCAGACCCTGGCTCAGTACTATCTAGTGGGAACCAACGATGGTTCACCACAGGGAGGCCTTTTGATTTGTAATAATATTGAAATGGCTGGAATCTTACCACCGTTCATGCCAGTGGGAATTTCCCATCCCACCGCAATGAATGGAGTCTGGCCGCCAAATTCTCTGACCTTGCTGCAGCAGGAGTGTGGCGTGAATGGCCAGTAAGATCGCACCCAAATGTAATTATTGTAATTTTAAAAATACAAAAATCATCTACATTGTGCAGCATGTAGCTGATATATATATAATTGATGTGCATATTATTTTATATTTACATGTACTTTCTAGTGATTTATAGATGTCTGATAATTTAAAAGAAAGCAGAATTTTAAGCTTGATGGATTGAAGTACAAAGACATGATTCTCCTCAACATTTTAGTGCAGAGCTTGAACTCTTCACGCCTTTAATACGCTAAAATACATGTAACTAGTTCATGAGGGGCTGGTTAGTGTCTAGTTTAGAACAATGCTAACAGCATGGGTTCAATTCCCATTCTAACCGAGGTTAACTTGGGACCTGCCTGCCTGCCCTACCCTGGGAGTGGAAGGCAATGGCAAACCACCACTGACAGAAATGCCAAGAGAACAGCTCAGGATGAAGCATCAACAGACAATGAGTCAAGGCCTTGACTTTGGGCAGAGCATGTGTGAGATGCTGGGAATGAGTCGCTACTGGCAACATTTCACTATGTTTATCTAGAACTCTGTTCCTGATTAATTGATCAACCAGAAAGCTACTTATTGGCGATGTAGAGGACCAAAACCAAAACATTGGGTGGCACAGTGGCACAGTGGTTAGCACTGCTGCCTCACAGCACCAGGGACCCGGATTCGATTCCCGGCTTGAGTCACTGTCTGTGCGGAGTCTGTGTGGGTTTCCTCCAGGCGCTCCGGTTTCCTCCCACAGTCCGAAAGACTGATTAGGTGCATTGGCCATGCTAAATTCTCCCTCAGTGTATCCGAACAGGTGCTGGAGTGTGGCAACTAGGGGATTTTCACAGTAACTTCATTGCAGTGTGAATGTAAGCCTACTTATGACACAAATAAATAAACTTTTAAACATTAGAATTCTGACTTTATAAAAACAGATGATAAAAACAATGCTTTGAATATTTCATTAAAGAAGCTTTGGTTGTGTATAGATATGACTGGAAACAAAAACTGTGATATAAGGTGCTTGCTAATAAATGGAAGTGAAATCACTGAACTAATTTCTGGCCAAATAGATTGTAAAATGTTGAAAATACATTTTTTGAAGATTCCTGATTTGAACAATTTAATGAGGTAATCTTAATTCACCTAGAACCAGCCTATCAGCTATCCTGAAATTCCTTTTGAATAGTTTACATAATATTGAACTAGAGGCAGTTTGAAATTAGTTTTCCGCTGTTCATTATTGTGAATTTCAGATATCAATCATTTCACCTCAGCCAAAGGCTAATGTTACACACAGGACCCTATTTTACCATTTTGATTCTAAGTGCTGGGTGAATTTGAAACAGGGAATGTTTCAGATTCGACTTTTAGACCCATTCTCAGGCACCCCCATACGGACTCTGTCTGCAAAAATAGCAGCGATTCTGAATCGCGCTGCAGAAAACTGTGGGCGGGGCTTATCGTGCCCGAAACACTGCAGCTCTGATTGGCGTCTCCAACTGCACATGCACAGAAAAATAGAGAAACGCTCCCCTGCCACATCGCTCCCGGGCCAGATAATGCCTCCCCTTGCCCCACAGACATTGCCCCCCTCCCATCAACGTTACTGACCCCCTTATCCCCCCACCACCCAGTCCAATCGCGAGGCCCTCGCCCCCCCCTTCCGCCCCACCGATCACACAGAGTGACAGCGGACCCCCCTTCCCTCAAACCGACCACACACAGAATGGCAGCGGATCCCCCCCCTTCCCCCCACTGATCACATGCAGAGTGGCAGCGGACCCCCCTTCCCCCCCACCGATCACACGCAGAGTGGCAGTGTACCCCCCCCTGCCCCCCAGCCCCTGCATCTGGACGGGCAAACACGATGGTAAAGGGGGAAGTGCCGGTGAGTTTGGGCGTGCAGCCCAACGTTGCACCCGTTTTGGGCACGGTCCCGACTGCGGCCATTTTTGACCCTCGGTAAAGGGGGAACCAGCGCAGACGCGGGCATGGATCACGCTACTCACCTCACGCCCGACATTACCAAATTTTAGCAACTTGATGGTAAAATCGGGCCCACAATCTCCAATTTGATTCTTCCATACTCTAGCAGGTACACCGAATTTTCTCAAAAAAATTCTAGGCTGGAACTCTACCACCCCCGCACGCCATGGAATTGGCACGGGCAAGGATTCGACAACAGAAATCTCTGTTGACCTCAGGTGGGAGTTTCCAGTCTCGCCCGAGCGAGGCCATAAAATCCCACAAGTCTCACAAAAGTCCAGAAACTGGGGAGTTTTTTCAGCGAGCTACCCCACGCAATTTTTCCACACTCGTCACTTTTTTTGGGAGTTTCACACCGATAAAAGGGGGTGGAGGGTTTGGGGGGAGGGGGGTGGGGGGAGCCTAAGCTCGCCAGGGAAGCCAGTTAGGCATACCAGCTGATCGCCCATATACTGCGTACAAGCCTACACAATATATGGGAGATTTGTCAACGTCCCCCCCACACAGACCCTCCCTGATCTCAACCCCTCGCCCCCAATGGACCCTGCTCCCCGATTGCCAGACACCCCTCCCCTCCAATCGCTGGCCTCCTATATATTCTATCACAAACTACTTCTGCCTAACAACCTGTCAGACGAACATCCAGCATCACTTTTACATTTCTAACACATCTGGCATTTATGTAGCACTTCAGCACATCTTTAGGACAGCCTCAAGTGCTTTCCAATCAATTCATTTATTTTAAATATCATTGATAGATGTGTAAACATGTCAGCCAAGTAAGCACATGGTCCTACAATATGAAAATGATCTTTCTTTCCTGGTGGTGTCGATTGAAAGATAAATACATGAACACTGCCATGTGATTTTTAAAAAACTACAGATCAGACTCGCAAATGTCTCATCCAATAAAGGGCAGCATGGCAGCCAAGGTCATGTGCTCAGACCCTGAAGAGAGGCTTTGAACCCCCAATCTTCTGGCAAAATCCAATCAACTGAGCCACGCGCAGAAACGCTCTGGGATTCTCCGAAATGTCATAAAAATCAGACAGTTGTGCATAAAAACAAAAGTTTTGGCAGAGATGCTCACAAACAGCAGAAAACAACCCTATCACAAAAGGGCTCTGTGAAAACAATAATTTCCAATAAAAAATATGGTTACTTTTTGAATCCATTTGCCTCAGGTTGTGTATCTCTCAGCATTGAAAAAATGTTAGTATTTGCTGCTTGTCTGTTATGAGGAGGCTGGTGGCATTTGCATTTAGCATAGGCCTTGCTGCTGAGTGTGGTGAATTTATTGGTGGGACTGTCTGGCATCTCTTGGGAGACCACCAGGGGAGCGGGATGGGGGTTTATTGCAGCAGCTTGGTTGATGTCTATTTGGTTACATTTTTAAATGTGGCACTAAGGACTATGCAATTTGATGGGTTTTTGGTCTTTTAAACTGTAAAGGGAAATGTTGCTGCCCATAAAAACCCTTTATGCCAGCACAAAGATCCATTGTGTTCCGGTAACAAAATATTGCAGAGGTTTGGAAATGGTGGAAACACCCAATAGGTCAGGCAGAGTTAATGGAAAGAGGGAATCTTTAGTATCGAGAGTTTCTGGAACTTTCCAAAACTACTTTGGTTTTGTTTGTAGTTGTGTCTGGTTTGATCCAATTCCAATATTTTCTAACCTTTGATGTATAATCAAGGACCCCACATTCTCTCTTCACCTTCTTCCGTCAGGAAAAAGATACAAAGGTCCGAGGTCGCGTACCAACCGACTCAAGAACAGCTTCTTCCCTGCTGCCTTCAGACTTTTGAATGGACTTCCCTTGCACTAAATTGATCTTTCTCAACACCCTAGCTAAGGCTGGAACACTACATTCTGCACTCTCTCCTTTCCTTCTCTATGAACGGTATGCTTTGTCTGTATAGCACAAAAAACAATACTTTTCACTGTATGCTAATACATGTGATAATAACAAATCAAAATATAATTTGGCTTGACTTAGTAAACAGGAATGTAGAAATGTGACAGACCAGAAAGGACCGTTCTGCTCTCTCTGCTTCATCTGGAAGTA
The DNA here is from genome assembly GCF_964213995.1 of Mustelus asterias. Classification (NCBI taxonomy): domain Eukaryota; kingdom Metazoa; phylum Chordata; class Chondrichthyes; order Carcharhiniformes; family Triakidae; genus Mustelus; species Mustelus asterias. Next base: position 54,138,137 of record NC_135814.1, read on the forward strand.
AGTATACAGCAAATCCACCCACCATTTTCTGTATTTCATCAATCATTCCTGTGAACTTTTGATTGGAATATTTGGAAAAATTAAAAGCATTCTGCTGCCACAATCTTTCAGGGGTTCCACAGGTCTCTTGTTGGCAAGAACTCGGTAAAAACATCAGGAAAACAGCAGAAGTTTGGTTGTTCTGGGCTCCTGGAAGTATCCAGGAAACCTCGTGAGGGGAAACATTTACAATGGGGATAAGACTGTGTTCTAAAGGTTCCTGGATGCAAGGGGCGGGATTTTCCGTCCCCGTTTTCAGTGGGCAGGTAAACCGGTGACGGCAAAGAATTCAATTGGAGTCCCCAAGCGACTTTCACACCAGCGGGATTCTCATTCCCCTTGTCCCCACTTCTCGCCACTGAGGTAATGGGGTTCCCTCCATGAAAAGTCAGGAAGCCAATTACCATACATTAACATATTATTTACAGGCATCCCTGCTGTTGGACCTGTGTAACTGGTTGCCTCCAGTTCTGAGTCCATGCTGTACAGTATTTTGATTTGATATTTTTAGAAGTAGAGTGACTATCACAATACATTTGACTACCTTTTTGTGGCCAAGTTATCACAGTGTCAAAGATCTTGAGATTTCCTTTTTAGCTGCCAGTCTCATCTTCATACTTTCATTCCTTTTCTTAATGTTATGAACCCCACTGATGTTCAATATGAGGGCATCCCAAATTCCAGTAGAAAGCTAAGAACGCTGGTTCTTAACTATTTATAAAATGAGAGAAAAGAAATGAAACCAAGTGAGGAAAGGAGTCAATCTTGTTGTAAATTATACAAATAACAAAACATTAATTAAACTTTAAAACACACAATAAGAAAAACAACAGTAAAGAACAACATTTACAATTAACTACAACAATGGTTATCTGGACAGTATGCTTAAATTTCCCCTAGTTCTAATCTATCTACTTTCCTAAACTCCGAGAATATACCTTCCCCAAAACAACATCCCATATGTTTTAACACAATGAGTCAAATCCAGCAAATAATTACTGCACAGAACCTGTAGCTCTCTTTGGGAACCTTTCTTTTAGTTTAGAGTCAAACTTATGGGGACTTACAAAGAGATTTAGATTACCAGAGAAGATTACCGTAGAATCCTTACAGTGCAGAAAGAGGCCATTCAGCCCATTGATTCTGCACTGACTCTCTGAAAGAGCATCCCACCCAGGCCCTCCCCTCCAGTCTACCCATAACCCCAGGCATTTACCATGGTTAATCCACATAAACTGCACATCTCTGTACTTTGGAAGGAAACCAGTGCACCCAGAGGAAACCCATACAGTCAAGGAGAGAATGTACAAATGTCACATAGTCACCGAAAGCTGGAATCAAACCCAGGTCCCTGTCACTGTGCGACAGCAGAGCTAACCACTGTGCCGCCCTGCTTTATTTCTGTACCATGGCTTGATTCTCTGAGAGAACTCTGCTTTACAACTGGCTAAGCTATGATCTAGCTCTTTACACTGGTAGGGCGGAATTGTCCAAAACTTTCTGAATGTCATAATGGTGTGAATAATGGAGTGATCTGCGCCGGTCTCTCAGGCGCGCTCTGCATCGTAATCCTCCCACAATCAGTCACGTTTCTGCAGAGTTGGGAGTTTCATGCTGGTACTGGGAGGGTGGGGCCTAAACACACTGGTGAGTTTGGCTTCAGACCGCTCGGGTGTAAATCAGTAAGGGCGTGCGATCTCAGACTGCACTGGGAGGCCCCTGCCCTCTGAGCACGGACCAGCTCTCGGGGATCAGTTCTACCAGACCCACTGTGGTTTAACTGGCAGAATTCCTGGGAGATCCTGGATTCTACAAACATAGACACTAGTCACAGAGGAATGGGTGAAAGAATTGTCAACTCCCACCACCTACTGGTTATATTGCATACCCTCCACCCCATACACCCCCAAAGCCACCCCTATTAAAACTCACTCACCATTTATACTGAGCTCATTTCCAATGAAATTTACTCCCCATTTACACTGACTCCACCCCCAATGAGCTTCACTCTCCATATATAGTGACTCCATCACAATGAAATTTACTCTCCGTTTATACTGAGCCCAGCCTGGATTACAATTTACTCATTGATTATAGTGCACCATCACTCCACTTCCACTTACCCAACAACATCACACCCCTGATTAAAATTTACACACTCGTTGATGCGCATCAATTGGACACGAGGCTCAAAGCTTCGGTAAAAGAAGGCTTTTATTAACTAACAATGGAACTATCAGAACTTTAACACACTATCCCAGACTGAAGGGGTCCCGTCCGAGCAGGGGGTCTTATACCTCTCCCAAGAGGCGGAGCCCGACTGGGATGTGCCACAACAGTAGCAACCACAGGCGTATCAATCCCACCCTAGCCCAACAACAACATTAGTACAATCCCACAGTAACCTATATACATTCCTATAGTGCTGGCCAGCCCTGGCCCAGTACTATCCAGTGGGAACCAACGATGGTTCACCACACTCGTTATATCTGGCAGAGATACAGCACAACTCAGAATCATGGGGCCATGAGAAAGTCCTTAGTGTCAATGGAGGATGCCTTTTCATTTAATTTTCCGCAAAATAATATTTTTGTTGAGATTAATTAGATGGAAATTAGATGGGCTGCATGGTGGCACAGTGGTTAGAATTGCTGCCTCACAGCACCAGGGACCTGGGTTCAATTCCTGGCCTGGGTCACTGTCTGTGTGGAGTTTGCACATTCTCCCCGTGTCTGCGTGGATTTCCTCTGGTGCTCCGGTTTCCTCCCACAGTCCAAAGATCTGCGGGTTAGGTTGATTGGCCAGGTTAAATTGACCCTAGTTATGAGGGGGATTAGCAGAGTGATGCGCGATAAATCACACGGGAGGCAGGATGTACCCGGGAAATAAAGGCTTTTATTGCCAACAATAACGGAGCTACTATATACAATATACAATCCCAGACTAAAGGGTCACCAGGCAGAGCAGTGACCTTTATACCTCTCCCGGAAGGCGGAGCCAACTGGGGTGTACCATAGGACTATATTAACAGGTAGAACAGCCCAACCCTAACCCCAACAGTAACATATCTACAGACTCATAGTACTGGCCAGACCATGGCTCAGCACTCCTGGTGGTAACCAACAATGGTTCACCACACAGAGTAAATATGTAAGGTTACCAGGATAGGGTGGGATTGTTGTAGGTGCAGGCCCAATGGGCCAAATGGCCTCCTTCTGTACTGTAGGGATTCAATGAAAAGGTTATTGTGTCTATCCTGAACTCAGCAAAAAGCGAGTTTCATCAGAAGAGAACTGTTCCGTTGCAATTGTCGGCAGCAGCAAGCAGCAGCAAGCATTCATTAGATCATTAGCTCTGACGAGGTGCAGCCAATGATCAGTGTGAAATATCAAGTACTCAGAAACCATACATTTTATTTGTTGTTTTGTTGTGTAGATTCATTTTTTTTAAATAACTAGTGTGAGTAACCTGATACTGTTCTTGGATAATTGTATTTTTTTGGGATGTATTATTCCAAATAGACCAGATAGTCCTATTGTCAGGCAACTCACTATCAAGCTCTAGTTTTATTTAGCTCTGCTGTGTCCGGGCCATTCGATCTTCATACCACTGTTTTTGTTCTTTCAATCTATATGAGAGAACATGTTGACTTTTAAACTCTACAGCTGTCTTCCCATCACCTCCACATTCAGGAGAAGAAGGAGAATAAATCTGTACACATTATCCAACTTCAAATAAAATGTATTTTACATAAACAAAACAATGTGTGTACTTTCAATTTTTAAAAAATAATTGAAGCTATTTCTTCAATTTTTAACTTTCTGTTTTTGATCTTTAAACTATTGATCATATAAACTATTGGGTGATTTGAGTTTGCTTAAAACTGTCCTTACAACCTAAAGTCATTGCAGTAAACATCAATATATTCCAAGCCAATTTTGACGTTGTTGTTTCTCTTCTCGCACCTAGTGGTGCGCAAGGCAGACTTCCACCTGTTTCCACAGCTAATTTTTCCTGGAACGGGTTGTTAACCTGCTGACATAGGCTCATAGCTTGAGGGGCACCACTCTGCATCAAACATGGCTGACCAGAAATCTCTCCCACTCTTACTGCCTGCCAGTGGTATGTGTGGGAAGGATTTTGCAGATTGATACTCAACTTGTAGGCTGTATTTTCCTTGGCCATTCGGTCCAGGGATGGGACTCAAATCCGAAACTCTGCCTCAGAGGCAGGGACAGAACCCACTGTGCCACAAGACTTCCTTGTTTTGATGGAGATACAATATGCTATGGGTTTTTGCAATTTGCATCCCTCCTCACCATGAATGCGATGATTCCTACCAGAAAAAGCAATTCCCCAATTGCTGAAACTTCAGCAAATACACTTTCCTGCAGAGGTGGCAGGCTGCCAAGGGATACGTCAGATTCTTGAGCCGAAACACTAGTTGAACTCACATTTAGTGCAAGATACTATCTTAATAAAGTGGAAGCTTGCGTTGGGAACAGCTGCCAAGAGGATCTTTCAGGGACTGATCACCACTTAAGTTGCCTGCTACCACTCATTAAGGAGACCGCACAACATTTTGGCAGATAGCACTTGAACCAATACCCCCTCCTAACAGTGACCAGCTGATTGGGAGTAAACAAATCAATCCAGAGGAGGCGTGGGTTTCGTCTGGGTGTTCCGGTTTCCTCCCACAGTCCAAAGATGTGCAGGTTAGGTTAATTGGCCATGCTAAATTGCTCCTTAGTATCAGGGGGGCTAGCTAGGGTAAATGCATGGGGTTATGGGGAAAGGGCCTGGGTGGGATTATGGTTGGTGTAGACTTGATGGGCTGAATGGCCTCCTTCTGCACTGTAGGATCCTATGGTTCCATAATTCTATGATTATGTGCGCTGATTAAACCCTTTGTTGTTCACTTCTAACTTCTCAAGGGCAATTAGGGATGGTCAATAAATGTTGGCTAAGCCAGCGACACCCACTTTCTGTGAAAGAATAAATAATCAAAACTTGCTACTTTAAGGTTGAAGAGGACTTTTGAAACATATTGGTAGACTTTGGCTGAAATTTTACTGGCACGCCTGCCCCGATCCCGGGGACTGGCGAGGCTCGGAGAATGGCATTCTCTGTTGGCCTTGGGCAGGATCGTATGGACCTCAGACGGACGTGCCAGTAAAATTCCGCCCTTTGTGGGGAACTTTGTTAAAACCTCAACAAATCCAGAAATTCTCTGAGTGCTTCATAAACTGGAATAAGTGTTGTGATACTCTACATTATAGGAACCATGAGAGGGAGTTCTTGGTCATCGGTATCTTTCTATGGGTATCCCTTGGTCTGCAGGAGGAAAGGGAGGAGAACATGAGACCAGGCACAGCAGCATCAGCTGTTGGAGTAGAGTGTGTCAGAAGAGACAGCCAGTTAAGATGGATTCCTTCCACCTGTGGGTACATTCTTCTTCCTCTGGACATCTTCTTCCAGAACTTTCAGTGCCTAACCTGTGAACTGTGTTCCTTTTCACTCAGTCCTTAAGCTATCCTGAAATGTGTGTCTGTATGTACTCCACACTCCAGGTGGGTGTAGTTTCCTGGTGCTCCTTGAAAATAAGCAGTGATTCAATGCTAAACCTGAAGATGTCTGTTATGGCATTGCCAGGCAAGTTCACATAAAGATAATCAGCAGTTGGGACTAAATTTTCCTGCTAAAACCACACTTTCAAACAATGGTGTCCTATTAGTACGACACCCATTCCGCTTCTGATTTCAGATTTTCACCAAAATAACCTTGCAACTGGTTCCATAAGACACATATTTATCTTCCTGGTTTCTGAAGCAGAGTGTGGCAGAATGTGAAACTGCTGGTTCTCACTAATTCCAGCAATCTAGAAGATCAGCTAAAACTGTGCCACCTTGGCAGTTGGTCTTGGTGAGTCCTGGCAGTTGTATACTTGACTTGCAGCTAAATGCATGAGACCTGTGCTTCAGGAATTGGGGGTACCAGCACAGCATAAAACAGCTAATGATCTGGAATGGGAATTTAGAGACCAGTTCTAGCTTTCCAATTAAAAATAACACAGTACAATACAGAATCTATGTGAAGGCCCATTGTGTGTGTTTCATTTATTTAGAAACAATATTCTTTAACAACATCTTACTCTCCCCTAACGTAAAGCAGGCTGTATCTATGGTGAAAAATATTTATGTTATGACATTAAAAAATCAAATTTCTAGTACATCTACCTTAACACTCCCATTTCTAATGATTCAACAAAATGTAAAGTTTTTATCATCTGTCAGGATAATTATACATAATTGGGAAATAACTATTTACTTCACATTAAACAGAATAATTTGCTTAATGCTACGAGTGTCAATGGCTAATATCCTTAATTAATAATTCTTTGCCCTGTGAAACTTTTGTTGTTTCTGCCACTTCACCCAGCATCAGTCAGTCTGATTAAATTTCAGATAAATTTCCAGGTCAAATCCCAGGCCGTGACAATAAAACTGAACCTATCAATGTTCTTGAATTAGCCGTGTCAAGATGACAATTCATTTATTGTGACATGCTGATCTTTCCTCAGACTGACTTACAGAAAAATTACAGTTTTGGGTGAATTATTTCTTTTAAGGTTTTAGAATAAAAGGTGAAAGTGCACTTAGCAGATTCATTTCTTTCAAAGTTACAGAATTGTTCAAGATCATTCACAAAATGTATTATTGGCTTCTAACTTTTTAAACTGAATCAAAGTAAGAGACAATTAATATCTGGATTCTTAATTTAAATGCCACAGTGCTTAAAACAATGATGTTGAGTTTTTCAGCATCTGATAAATCATAGAATCCTACAGTGCAGAAGAAGGCCATTCGGCCCATCAAGTCTGCACTGACCACAATCCCACCCAGTCCTTATCCCCATAATCCCATGCATTTACCCGAGCTAGTCCCCCTGATACTAAGGGATAATTTAGCATGGCCAATCCACCTAACCTGCAAATCTTTGGACTGTGGGAGGAAACTGGAGCACCCGAAGGAAACCCACGCAGACACGGGGAGAACGTGCAAACTCCACACAGACAGTGACCCAAGCCGGGAATCAAACCTGGGTCCCTGGCGCTGTGAGGCAGCAATGGCTAACCACTGTGCCACTGTGCCGCCCTAAAAGTGGAAGCTTTTTATCAATGGATTGTTTGAATATATTTTCTACTCCTTTAATATTATCATTTCGATCTTCATTGACCTTCCATCATGGGCATTGAATCAATGCCAAAGTTTTGGTTTAAGGAGCTAAATTCTCATTAATTTGTTAGTAATGTTAGCGCCTGGGAGAGGTGCTTTTTGCATCAGTAAGCATGTAATAGCTGCAGCATAAACGTAAGCCTAACTTGGGTCCAGTTCCAGCAGTCTCGATCCTCTCCTTGAATAGAATCTGTAAAAGTAGAAAATTGATTTAGCATTGGTCTTCATCACCCTAACAATGGCATAAGTGGATAGGGCAAATGCACCTTGTCTACTTCAACTTAAACAACTACATTGAAACTGCTATCTGTGATACAAGCGCTGACAGTATAAATACACCATTAGTTTATACTGTGTAAACTGGGGGACCTTCAAGAGCCGGACAGCACCTGGGCTGGTCTTGCTGGCCATTGCATGTATCAGGAGGAATTAAGTCCAAGTAAATCACACTGTACTTATTGCTTATTAAAATGCTGCTATAAGCCTTGAACTTATTTTTGAGTAACTGGAGGCATCAAATTTCAGCTCTTTCTTACTTCACACACACCTGGCCTCCCAGACAGAGCATTTTATCTTGCTGGCACTTTGTCATGTTTAGACAGGTCTCGGGCATGCTTTTAGCACGAGAGAGAGATGAGCTGAAGTATTGTTAAAAATCTGCTGAGTTTTTTTTAAAAAGTCACAGGTATGAAAATATATCAAACTCTTCCCCATTGACCTCCATGGCCTCAGCCTGCTATACAGCTGACATTTCTTTGATAATGCTACCACATCAATGCCCTGACATGCTTATAGTCCTTGGGACTGTCCCCAGGCACTGAGCTCACTTTGCTACCCTCTCCTCCCAATCCCTCCCAGGTATTGAGTTAGGATATCATTGCAGAGAGAATACCTGTGTGTACGTGGTGATATCATGGGCATCGGTTGCAAAACATGTTGTTGCCAGAACAGCACGTTCATTGGCTCCAGAAAGATTGGTCTTAAATAAAACCAGGGTGAAATCCTCCCATCTGGGGACTCAGTCCTGTGGCAGGGGTGGGAATGCGGGGTGTTTCCCGCTGGCCCTGACCTCATCAATTATGCAATTGGGTGTTTTGCGTCGCACTCCCTGATGGAGCAGGCCCAGTGGTGCATAGTCTGCTATCCTATCTGGGTGCCATGTTGAAAAGGTGACCAATGTCACTAACCCACTATTGTAGAAAAAAGGCGGATCCCCGGAAAATAAAGATGGATTTCCAGGAGCACTCTGAAACCGGAAGATGGACATCCTGAGAAAGAAGATGGTTCATCAGGAGCGCTCTGAGGCTGGAGAATGGATCCCATCCAGGGCACCAAATCTGGAAGATTCACCTGCAGATGTTCCCTCCGCCCACTGGGGTGATGTTCCAGGATCCAGGGTTGCCGGCAGCCTCCGTCCTGAACTCCAGAGGTAGCCCCATACATTGTTCAGCTGCGTCCCAACATCTGCGTGCCACGTTGTTCCATGTTGTATTCCATACTGGAGTGTTTTCCTGCTATTGCCATGGAGAACCGCATGTGGGTGGTCGGATCTTCATCTGCATCCAATTAGCAGGATGCAAATTAATTTCTTGCACGCCTCCAGTGGGTTTCTTGATCCACCGTGGCAAGCACCAGCAGAAGATCTTGCTGGTAATTGTAATGATTGACTAACTGCGATGTAGCAAGCCCCAATAATTTGGAAGCCCATGAGTTTTCTATAAAGCAGCATTTTCTGTTATGTGAAGGAATTGCTTCCATGTTGTCTCCTCTACTGATTATATTGCATAGCACGGAGGCACAGTGGTTAGCATTACTGCCTCAAAGCGCCAGGGACTCTTTCGATTCTGGCCTCGGGGAATTGTCTGTGTGGAGTTTGCACATTCTCCCTGTGTCTGCGTGGGTTTCCCTCGGGTGCTCCAGTTTCCTCCCACAGTCCAAAGATGTGCGGGTTAGGTGGATCGGCCATACTAAATTGCCCCTTAATTTCCCAAGAGCAGCATGGTGGCACAGTGGTTAGCACTGCTGCCTCACAGTGTCAGGGACCCAGATTTGTTTCCAGCCTTGGGTGACTGTCTGCGTGGAGTTTGCACATTCTCCCCATGGCTGCGTGGGTTTCCTCCAGGTGATCCCAGATTGGATTGGCCATGCCCCTTAGTGTCCAAAGATGGATAGGTTAAGTGGATTAGCCATGGTAAATGTGTAGGGTTACGGGATTGGGGGAGTGTGGCTGGAAAAGATGCTCTTTCGGAGAGTTGGTGCAGGCTTGATGGGCTGAATGGCCTCCTTCTGCACTGTATGGATTTTATGATTCTATGACTTCAAAATAACTGGAATTTTGTGTCATCTGTGTCTGCCTCACCATAATGTCACTGTAAATTAATCCTGGATTGCTGTTATAATTTTTATGTGTTACAGATTCCCATTGCACCTCAGATTTATTTAATATGTGAACTTTTCCAATATTCCATGGTAATTAAGAATAATATGAATCTTTAAATTATCCCTAATTTATGAATCCTATGCATGCAATGTTCATTTCAAATGATTCAGTACGTAAGTAGCAGACTTCCATTATTCTGCAATCACTGCAGTATACTATTCTGTTAATCTTTATTGTCAATATTCAGCATAGAAACCAATTATAAAATTTGCCACATTTCTGTTTTAAAAGGGCAACCCCTCATTTTTAAACAGTGTGCCCTAGTTTTAGATTCTCCCACAAGAGGAAACATCCTCCCCACATTCACCCTGTCAAGACCCCTCGAGATCTTATAGGTTTCAATCAAGTTGCCTTTTACTCTTCTAAATTCCAGCACATACAAGCCTGGCCTGTCTAACCTTTCCTTCCAAGACAACCCACCGACTCCAGGTATTAGTCTGATAAACTGTCTCTGAACTGCATCCAATACATTTACATCTTTCCTTAAATAAGGTGACCAATACTGTATATAGTACTCCAATTGTGATCTCATTAGTGTCCTGTACAACTGAAATATCACCTCCCTACTTTTGTATTCAATTCCCCTCACATTAAATGATAACATTATTTACGCACCCCGGACATTCTCTCTTTCAACTTCTTCCCTCGGGAAAAAGATACAAAAGTCTGAGGTCACGTACCAACCGACTCAAGAACAGCTTCTTCTCTGCTGCTGTCAGACTTTTGAATGGACTTACCTTGCATGAAGTTGATCTTTCTCTACACCCTAGGTATGACTGTAACACTATATTCTGCATTCTCTCTTTTCCTTCTCTATGAACGGTATGTTTTGTCTGTATAGCAAGAAACAATACTTTTCACTGTATGTTAATACATGTAACAATAATAAATCAAATCAAATAAAAAAAAACATTCTATTAGCCTTCCTAATTACTTGCTGTACCTGCAAACTAACCTTTTATGATTTACGCACAAGGGCACACCAGGACCAATAGAATCATAGAGTCCCTACAGTGCAGAAGGAGGCCATTCAGTCAAATCTGCACCAACTCTTCAACGGAGCATCTTACCCAGATCCACCTCCCCACCCTATTCCCATAACCCCATGGATTTAACATGGTTAATCCATCCAACCCGTACATCCCTGGACACTAAGGGGCAATTTAGCATCACCAATCCACTTAACCTGCACATCTTTGGACTGTGGGATGAAACCAGAGCACCCGGAGAAATCCCAGGCAGACACAGGGAGAACGTGCAAACTCCACACAGACAGTCACCCAGGCCAAGAATTGAACCTGGGTCCCTGGCGCTGTGAGGCATCAGCACTAATCACTGTGCCACCGTGCCACCACCCTCTCGGACAGAATAGCAAATCCTATAGTATAGTGCCTGTGATATGCTGACGTTCTAACTGGTAACTTTGGATTAGCCAAACTTATCTAAGACAGGGCTGACCAATCAGAATGGAGTTAAAGCACATCAAAGTGGTGGTTAAGGAGGTTGCTTTCCCGTGATTTAATTTGAAATTTGAATCTGTTGACTTTAAGACATATTTGTCAGTATATTGGGTTACATGGAGATGTATTCATGTGGAAATGGGGCTGTCTCGGCTATCACAAAGCTCTGCTTAGATTTGTGTGTGGACCCCCTGGGATTCAACTCATCTGGGTTTTGCTTTATATTCTTCTGTTTTCTTATTACAATAATTCTATCAGAGAGAGCTTTGGTTGTGTGTGTATAGAACTGGTGGCTGCCAATGTGGTGGTGTCGGGATTGATTTTGGTCTAAAGTTGATTTACCTAGTTTAAAGATCACTCTTTGTTGGAGTTAGACAAAAACGCTTCAATAATGTTCAATATGTGGTATGTAATCCTCCCTCTAATGACCCACACCTTGAAAAATGCAGGATATCCTTTGGAGCAATACTTTTATAAGTATGAGCTGACTGACAGTTAACAATGTATATTAGATGGATGTATTAGCCATGGGAAATGTGTGGGGTTGTGGGGATAGGGAGGGGGAGAGGGACTAGGTAAGATGCCCTGTAAGAGAGTTGGTGCTGACCTGATGGTCTCTTCTGCATTGTCGGGATTCTACGATTCGATGAACTGTTTTGATGTTTGACTATCCCACCCATTGTGCAAAAGTAAGACACAATCCATCAGTATTTTTGAATAAATTCTGAAGTGTTACTTTTCTTTTATTTATAAATTGTTCTGAAGAATTAATGAAGATACTTTTTGTCTCAAATTACCACTGAGAAAATAATAAGAAATCTAAGCTACACTTGCCTTTAAAAGCCATAATCTGTGTTTTGGATTATTTACTTTTTCCACAAAAATGATCCTGATATTCCTCCGTTTGCAAAACCAAACGTGTAAATCACTTTTAATTTGTAAACGTCCCGCGGATCTTCTCATTGAAATCGCCATGGCATCAAAGAGCCCAGAATCACCAAGGGGCCTGTTCTGGGCTATTGGTCATTCTGGAGGGAGGGTTTCTAGCTGCTGGTATTTTAAATATCTCGGGGATGCAGTCAATTTTATTTTTAAAAAGCCTGATTACTGTGCTTCATGAGCACCTACCCTGCAAGGGGGTAGGAATGCTCCACTTTTGATGAGGAAGGCCTCGTTATTCTGAAGAGAAACATCTATTAAATGTGCTGGCAATGTTTTTGTTTTTATTAAGGAGGCACCCACGGCTCAGTGGGAAAGAGAAAACCTAGGAAGGTCACATCAGGCCCCACCTCTTCTCATGTTTAGTGAGTACATTTGCATCATGTTAAATACATTCTCCCCTGGCCACAAAAATGAAAAGTTCTGGCAAGGATATCATTCCCACATTATTGCTTCCTTGAGCAATGTCAGGATGGCAACAGGCACAAGAAGGTGCCAAAACCTATTCAAATTTAGGTTTGAGGAAAGAATGAGACGGATTCATCATCTTCCTTGATCTTTAACCCCACTCCTTAGCGCCACCTTTGCACGCCCAGGAATTCTGGGGCCAATATTGTTGCAAGGCGACTGTGAAAAATATGGTAATGATAAAAGTAGCAGCTGATCATGAACCAAAGATGATTCCCTGATTTTGAAGCAATTAGCTTGAATGCTAATCCCGTTTAAATTTTGGAATCAGGGCTTCTGGTTTTGGAGTTTAGAACAAATCGTAGAGAATGTTTCAATAACAACGTCAATCAAGTTTAGCAAGAAGGGGTTGCAGCAACCAGGAAAGACAGTTACGGAATCACAGAACAGCCCCCTAAACAACAAAGGAGACATGAAACATGGAGCAATAGCTGTGTCAATCCTATCTCCCCCATCAGATTATTTGGAAACATTCCTTTGATTTAAAGAAAGGTACATGGTTAAGACATGAATATTGTAGTAAAATAGGAGCACCAGGTATATTTCCAATCACCCACCCTAGTCCTAGATCCTATCTGTTAGAGCTATTTCCTATCTAAAATGGCGTGCAGGTAGATCTACCCGATGTGTAAAGCTGGTGATCAAAGCTCTTCAAAAACAGACAAGGCTTCAATACAATATGAATGATATGAAATGAATGTACATTCAATTTACCAAAGCACTGGAGGAATTATTATCCCGAGGGATGGATTTTTTGCTTATGGAAATACCTGTGCAAAATTTCATTTAAAAGCTTGTTATGCATTTTAGGAATACTGTTAAGGGTGTTTATCTGTGATGTTAGAGCCAAGTTTAAGCATGTGGTGCAAAGATTCAAGTAATGGCTTGTTATTCCTGCTTGGTAGAGGAGTTTTCATGATTCTACCAATTGTGACAGAACAGAATCTAATTCTGTATGTTTTTATAAAATGTGTCCTTATTGCTATTTCCTATTTTTAAACTGGACTTTTTGGCTGAACAGACCATTACGATGACTGACCCTCTGTCTGCATGTTATCATCTGTGAGTTTCCAGAACAAAAGAATTTGCTTCCTAGTTTTGGGAATGACACATCGCATTATGTCTAAGCTGATCTAACTGACAGACCAGTTGGGAACTGCACAGCCCAACTTCCCACGGAGCTACTGGAAGGCCAATTGCTTTTGACAATCACGCTTGCGAGTGGAGTCTGAGTTTATGAAGACAACGGCTTCCCAAACATCAGACCCTTAACAAATGCTAACTCTTTCAATCTATAATCACAGAATCCATAGAATCCCTACAGTGCAGATAGGCCATTCGGCCTATCGAGTCTGCACTGACCATAATCGCACCCAGGCCCTATTCTCGTAATCCACATATTCCCCTGACACTAGAGTCAATTTTAGCATGGCCAATCCACCTAACCCACACATCTTTGGAGTGTGGGAGGAAACCGGAGCACCTGGAGGAAATCCATGCAGACACGGGGAGGATGTGCAAACTCCACACAGACAGTGACCCGAGGCCAGAATTGAATTGAATGGCTGAGACGTTATCAGGCTGGAACACAAAGCCAATCTCCAGACACAGGATAAACATCTTTTGTTGGAGCTATAAGGTCACAAGGTGACCCAAGGGTCTGGCTTGTTGAACAGATTAAAAACTGCCTTCTTGAGCTGCAAGCTCTAGTCTGCTGTTTAATATGTGACTGGCAGGTTGGACTGAAGCAAGCCCTGGCTAGGCTAGACAAGTGCACCACTGCCCCCCCTCCATCCACCCACCACCCCCCCCCCCCCCACCCCCCATCTAACCTGACCTGACTCTGCTGGAAGTTTTGAACTATCATCTACAAAACTGAATCATCTGTGTCTTTACTTTTTCTTGTGAAGTCAACACTACTGGAAAAGTGGATTTTACACCGACTTTCAGCCTGCAGATCTCCATGAAAGAATTCTTCACTGGACTTTGATTCTGGAATCTGGAGTTCACAGAAACTAATATTTATTTTCTCTGGTCTGTACTGTAAAATCCTTTTTTTCTCAATCTCTCTCTTTACTCTTTACTGTATGAAAGTGGAGGGGGAACATTTTGGAATTTTTGAAAATTATAGACATTAATTATCCTCACAATTTTAACACCCAGACCTTATTAAAGTAGTAAAAACATTTCAGCAGGTCTGGCAGCAATCTGTAAGGAGAGAAAAGAGCTGACGTTTTGATGCACTATCAATCAAGTCAAGACTAGTTGTGAGCAAGACAAATAGGCTTTTATTAGCAAGAACTTGGAGCCATCCCTGTCGGAGATCTGGTCTGTACTAAAGGCTAGGGGGAGGAGCCACCGCGTTTATACCCGGACCAGGGGGAGGAGTCTTGGGCGGAGCCGACAGGGATGTGCCACATATACAGGTAATAATAAATACTAACTAACAGTGGTTAACCACAACAGATAACAGATAACAGTGGTTTACCACATTCACCCCCTGTTTAAAAAAGAGTCCGTCGGGGGTGAGGCAGAGTGAACAATATTTACAATATTTACAGGTTCAGTCTATCCGGAGGCTTGCTCTGCCGCTGCGACCGCCGTAGTGCCGATTCCGATGTAGGTTCAGGTCGCGGTGTCGTTTCAAGCACCAGGACGTTGTTGTCATCCATAGTCTCGTCCGCTCGTCGAGTGCGTGGTGACGACTCCTGGGGCTCAGGCGAGCTGTATACGGGGGTGAGAGGAGTGAATAGTGGTTTTGATGTGGTAGGGGCAAAGTTGGGGATTGGGGGTGAGGGGTTGGGGGCCATAGTGGTCCCTGAGTCACCTGCGGGCGCTAGGTCATGGATAGATACCGTGTCCTCCCGTCCATCAGAGTACGCCACCTAGGCGAACTGGGGGTTGGCGTGGAGGAGGTGAACCCTTTCAACCAGGGGGCCAGACATACGGGTCCTGGCATGCTTCCAAAGCAGGACAGGGCCCGGGTATGCCAGCCACAACGGTAGTGAAGTCCCTGAGGAAGACTTCCTGGGGAACACGAACATCTGTTCGTGGGGGGTGGCATTGGTTGCCGTGCACAGGAGGGACCTAATGAAGTGTAGTGCCTCTGGTAGGACCTCTTGCCAGCGGGTGACTGGAAGGCCTTTAGACCGTAGCGCTAGTAAAACGGTCTTCCAGACTGTTGCGTTCTCTCTCTCCACCTGTCCGTTTCCCCGGGGGTTGTAGCTAGTAGTCCTACTTGAGGTTATGCCTTTGGAGAGTAGGTACCATCGCAATTCATCACTCATGAAGGAGGATTCCCGGTCGCTATGGATATAGCTGGGGAAACCGAACAGAGTGAAGAGGCTGCACAGGGCCCTGATGACTGTGGCCGAGGACATATCTGGGCAGGGAATCACGAAGGGGAAACGTGAGTACTCGTCAATGACATTGAGGAAATATATGTTGCGATCAGATGAGGGGAGGGGGCCTTTGAAGTCAATGCTTAGGCGTTCAAAGGGGCGGGTGGCTTTTATGAGGTGTGCCCTGTCTGGTCGGTAGAAGTGCGGCTTGCATTCCGCGCAGACCTGGCAATTCCGAGTTATAGACCTGACATCCTCAACGGAGTAGGGCAGGTTACGGGCTCTAATGAAGTGAAAAAACCTGGTGACCCCCGGGTGGCAGAGGTCGTTGTGGAGAGCCTGTAACCGGTCCACCTGCGCACTGGCACATGTTCCACGGGACAGGGCATCAGGTGGCTCATTGAGCTTCCGAGGCCGATACAAGATATCGTAATTGTAGGTGGAGAGTTCGATCCTCCACCGCAATATCTTGTCATTCTTGATCTTGCCCCGCTGCATATTGTTGAACATGAAGGCAACGGATCGTTGGTCCGTGAGTAGGGTGAACCGTTTACCAGCTAAATAGTGGCGCCAGTGCCATACAGCTTCCACTATGGCTTGGACTTCCTTTTCGACAGAGGAGTGTTGAGTTTCGGGGCCTTGGAGGGTTCATGAAAAGAAGGCCACGGGTCTGCCCGCCTGGTTAAGGGTGGCGGCTAGGGCGAAGTCAGACGCATTGCTCTCCACCTGGAATGGGATGGATTCGTCTATAGCGTGCATCGTGGCTTTCACAATGTCAGCTTTGATGCGGTCGAAGGCCAGACGGGCCTCTGCCGTCAGGGGAAAAAGGGTGGATTTTATGAGCGGACGGGCTTTATCCGCATAGTTGGGGACCCACTGTGCATAGTACGAGAAGAAGCCCAGGCATCTTCTCAGTGCTTTGAGGCTAGTGGGGAGTGGAAGTTCCAGGAGGGGACGCATACGGTCGGGATCGGGGCCGATGACCCCATTATCTACTACATACCCGAGGACGGCGAGGCGGCGTGTACGGAACACGCACTTCTCCTTATTGTAGGTCAGGTTAAGGAGACTAGCCGTGTGCAGGAATCTGTGGAGGTTGGCATCGTGGTCCTGCTGATCATGGCCGCAGATGGTGACGTTATCCAGGTACGGGAAGGTGGCCCGCAGCCTGTTCTGGTCCACCATTTGGTCCATCTCACGCTGGAAGACCGAGACCCCGTTGGTGACACCAAAAGGGACCCTAAGGAAGTGGTAAAGGCGACCATCCGCCTCGAACGCCGTATATTGGCGGTCCTCCGGGCGGATAGGGAGCTGGTGGTATGCCGACTTCAAGTCAATGGTGGAGAACACCCGATATTGTGCAATCTGATTGACCATGTCAGATATGCGGGGAAGGGGGTACGCGTCCAGCTGCGTATATCGATTAATGGTCTGACTGTAGTCAATGACCATTCTGTGTTTCTCCCCAGTCTTAACGACTACCACTTGTGCTCTCCAGGGGCTGGTACTGTCCTCGATGATCCCTTCCTTGAGGAGCCGCTGGACTTCGGACCTGATAAAGGCCCTGTCTCCAACACTATACCGCCTGCTCTTGGTGGCGATGGGCTTGCAGTCAGGAGTGAGATTCGCAAACAAGGAGGGAGGAGCGATTTTAAGGGTCGAGAGACTGCAGGTGGTGCGCGGTGGGCAATTTAGACGGAGAGTGGGGGAAAAGGCCCATTATACTGTATAGTGACACTCTTCAGGTGGGCCATGAAATCAAGCCCCAGGAGTACAGAAGCGCAGAGATGTGGCAGCACGAGGAGCCTGAAGTTATCGTATACTGTGCCCCGCACCTTCAGGGTCACCACGCAGCAGCCGAGGACATTTACAGAGCGGGACTGCGATGCCATGGAGATCAGTTTGCTTGACGGGCCGCACGGAAAAGGCGTATCGGCGCATCATATCAGGGTGAATGAAGCTCTCGATACTCCCGCTGTCAATCAAACAAACAATGCTCCCTGTGCCCGTTTACCTCGATGTCCATCATGGACTTGGTGAGTCGATGAGGCTTGGACTGGTCCAGGGTAACCGACGCCACCGTTGAGTCCTGCAGATAGCCACAGGGGGCTGATGAGGTAGGAGATGGCGGCCCCTGCTGGTCGTTCGCGGCCGAAGTCATCCAAGATGGCGGCCCCCGCGGGTCGCCAGCGGCCGATGACGTCATCCAAGATGGCGGCCCCCGCGGGTCGCACGTGGCCGGAGTCGTCCAAGGCGGCGGTCCCCGCGGGTCGCACGCGGCCGGGGTAATCCAAGATGGCGGCCCCCGTGGGTCACACGCGGCCGGGGTCGTCCAAGATGGCGGCCCCCGCGGGTCACACGTGGCGCTCGTGGAATTGGAGGTGGACTTTTCTTTAAGTCCAGCGCACCCTGTTCCAGTAGCCGATGTCGGATATAGGTAGTTCCGATGCCCGTGACAAAGGCATCCCTGATTAAGTCCTCTGTGTATTGGGTGGCAGTCACAGTCTTGCAGTTGCAGTTCCAGGCAAGCAGTCGCAACGCGCGCAGGAATTGGTCAACCGATTCAACCGTCTGCGCGTAGCTAGGAGATGTCTCGCGTAGACTTCATTAGGCCGTTTGTTATACTGGCCCTTTAAAAGTTCGATAGCGTCCTTGTAATTTTCCGCGTCCCGAATCGTAGAATATACTACGTCGCTTACCCGGCCGTGGAGCACCTGTAGTTTGTCGGCATCCGTGCGGACAGCAGTGGAGGCGTCGATGTAGTCTTCGAAGCATTTCAGCCAATGATCAAACGTGTTTGACGCTCCTGCAGTTTGAGGATCCAGATTCAGTCTGTCGGGTTTTAACATCTGCTCCATTTTTAAAATCTTGCTAATAAAATTGATGCACTATCAATCAAGTCAAGACTAGTTGTATGCAAGACAAATAGGCTTTTATTAGCAAGAACTTGGTGCCATCCCTGCCGGAGATCTGGTCTGTACAAAAGGCTAGGGGGAGGAGCCACCGCCTTTATAACCGGACCAGGGGGAGGAGTCTTGGGCGGAGCCGACAGGGATGTGCCACAAATACAGATAATAATAAATACTAACTAACAGTGGTTAACCACTACAGATAACAGATAACAGTGGTTTACCACACATTTCGAGTCCAGATGACCCTTTGTTAAAGCTCTTTTCTCTCCTTACAGTTGCTGCCAGACCTGCTGAGATTTTCCAGCATTTTCTCTTTTGGTTGCAGATTCCAGCATTTGCAGTCATTTACTTTTATATAGTAGAAACATTTGATCATTTTCTGAGTGTAAGCAGCATGCATAGTAGCACAAGGCATTCTGGCCAACCCAGCAGCATCTCCTTGACCTATAGTTTCCCCTTTATAATTGTGAATTGTGTTACGGAGAGGGGAGGCTCGTTTCAGACTCATTTTGCGACAAACTAACCTTCTGAGTTCAGGCTACTTGCTATGGGGTTATTGGTAGAATTTGGAACACACAAAAAAATGAGGGGTTAGGAAATCCGCCACCGTTTATTCAAAATAAAAACAATTCAGGATAACTTCTGTTTACGGATGGATGAGTAAGAGAAAAAATCAGTGCTGTCGATCTTTTCATTGAGAACTGCTGGCATGCCATCAACTATCTTCATTTCTCTGCTCCCCTCACTCACTCTCCCTGTCTCCCTCTGAACTTGCTGTATTCCTTTCGCTCAGTTTTAACCCTGACATTGTTATTAAATCTATTGACAAGCGTGGCAATGCTGCTGTATGGCGTACCGACCTCTACCTCGTAGAGACTGAGCGCCAACTCTCAGACATTTCTTCCCATCTCCTCCTGGATCTCACCCTCGAATATCAGCCATCATTTCCAGGACGATCATTGACCTTATCTCCTTTGGAGATCCTCCTTCCACAGATTCTTACCTCATTGTCTCCCAAACCCAAACAGCCCACTTCTACCTCCTTTCCAAAATCCATAAACAGGACTGACCTAATGTATTCCTAATGTATTCCTTCCTATCTTCACTCTATTCTTCTCCCCTTGTCCAATCTCTTCCCACCAACATTCATGAATCTTCTGATGCCCTACATCAGCACCTATGTCAGACTCCTATTTATTGACTACAGCTCAGCCTTCGACACCATTATTCCTACGAAGCTCATCTCCAAATCATGGTCTGGGCCTTGGCAGCTCCCTCTGGATCCTGAAACTTCCTAATTCACGGACACAATCAGTAAGGATAGGCAGCAACACCTCCTCCACAATCATCCTCAACACCGGTGCCCTACAAGACTGTGTTCTCAGCCCCCTATTATACTCCTTATACACCTATGACTGTGTGGCCAAATTCCCCTCCAATTCGATTTTCAAGTTTGCTGACGACACCACCGTAGTGGGTTGGATCTCAAACAATGACGAGACAGAGTACAGGAATGAGATAGAGAATCTGGTGAACTGGCACGGCAACAATAATCTCTCCCTCAATTTCAAAAAAATGAAGGAGATTGTCATTGACTTCAGGAAGTGTAAAGGAGAACATGCCCTTGTCTACATCAACAGGGATGAAGTAGAAAGGGTCGAGAGCTTCAAGTTTTTAGGTGCCCAAATCACCAACAACCTGTCCTTGTTCCCCCATGCCGACACTATAGTTAAGAAAGTCCACCAACGCCTCTACTTTCTCAGAAGACTAAGGAAATTTGGCATGTCAGCTACGACTCTCACCAACGTTTACAGATGCACCATAGAAAGCATTCTTTCTGGTTGTATCACAGCTTGGTATGTCTCCTGCTCTGCCCAAGACCGCAAGAAACTACAAAAGGTCCTGAATGTAGCCCAATCCATCACACAAACCAGCCTCCCATCCATTGACTCTGTCTACACTTCCCGCTGCCTCGGCAAAGCAGCCAACATAATTAAGGACCCCACGTGCCCCGGACATTCTCTGTTACACCTTCTTCCATGGGGAAAAAGATACAAAAATCTGAGGTCACGTACCAACCGACTCAAGAGCAGCTTTTTCCCTGCTGCTGTCAGACTTTTGAATGGACCCATCTTGCATTAAGTTGATCTTTCTCTACACCCTAGCTATGACTGTAACACTACATTCTGCACTCTCTCGTTTCCTTCTGTATGAACGGTATGCTCTGTCTGTATAGCGCGCAAGAAACAATACTTTTCACTGTATGTTAATACATGTGACAATGATAAATCAAATCAAATCAAAAATCAACAGCCTCCAGATTCCTGGCCCTAACTGTATCCTCTTCACTCAGAACATCCAATCCCTCTGCATCTCTGAGGGCTCTCTGCTTCTTCTTTGAATGGAGACCCAAGCAGTCTCCATCCACCACCACCCTCTTCCACCTGGCTGACCTTGTTCCCTCGCTGAACAACATCTCCTTTAACTTGTCTCACTTCTTCTAAATAAATGTGTTGCTATGGGTACCCGACATGGATCCTAATTATGCCTGTCTTTTCGTGGGTATGTAGAATGTTCCTTGTCCCAGTCCTACTCAGGCCCCTTCCCCACCCTTTTTCCAATAGATTAATACTGTACAGTGGCACAGTGGTCAGCACTGCTGCCGCATAGTGCCAGGGGGAGTGGGGGGCTGAGCCTAATCCCACCCAAGAGGATGGCATCAGCATGCTGAGCGGGTCACTGCACATGCGCCGATCTCCCGGGGAGATTGACACTGACCCTCCCCCCCCCCCCCCACCCCCCCATTGCCAGCCTCCTGATCGCCGGCTTCCAAATGCCTTCCCCAACACCCCACCTCCACTCTGTCCCCGTGCATGATTCTGACCTTCCGGTTTCTTGCCATTTTAATTCACTACTTGCTCTCATGCTCATATTTCTACCCTGGGCCTGTTGCTCCTGTGAAGTGTAGTACAAGCTGGAGGAACAGCATTTCATCTTCTAATTAGACACTTTACAGTCTTCAGGATGCAACATTGAGTTCACCAATTTCAGAGCAGGAACTCTGTGCTCCTTTTGGATTCTGGTTTTGTGCTATGGTCTTGTTTTTCTTGTTTTTGCTTTCAGACGGAGCCATTCATTATTCTGCCATCACCCTCATTCTTAACAAATACTTTCTCACCTTACTACAACCATTACCACTCCCTTTCCCTTTTGTTTCATGACATATTTGACATTTAATCTCTCCCACTCTCCACCCTATCCCGGAACCTCCCTTTTGTTCTTCCCTGCTCCCGGACGGGATAAAGCCCATTACATTTCTACCTTTCTTCAGTTCTGAAGAAGAGTCATATTCAGCTTGAAACATTGGCCTACTTTCCCTTTCCACAGATGCAGCCAGAGCTGCTGAGTATTTTCAGCACGCTTTGTTTATATTATAGAGAAGTTCGGTGTAGGGACCCAAGTGATCATGAAAAGCTGAACAAAGGGCTGAATTTTGTGGTTATCCTACAGGTCCTGATGTTAGAGTCGGGTTTAAGCAGTGAGTGGCCAGCCACATGTGACCTTACAGTGACCTATCAACTAGGCCTGGGCCTGGGGGCGTCATCCCCAGCACCTGGATCCGGTGCACAGGTGCATCAATGACCTAATTTGCTTATCAAGGTGAGTGTTTACATGTGGCTGAGTGCGCTGCGTGGAAAGGGAATGGCCATCCAGTTGTGGCAAAGGGATTAGGCAGCAGTCTATCCTCTCAGAGACATGGTTGCATCTCAGTGAGAATCGCCTGCCTGCCATTGTTGCCCTCTCTCAGGAGCTGCATGCAGGAGGCTTTCATGTGCCCTCATCATGAACCACTGGGCTCACACCAGCCTAGGCATCGTGCTTGTTTCTGGCGGGAAACTAACTGTGTTCATTTCTGTGCTTGCAGCAGAAGACAGCTCATAACCTGGTGGAACAGGCCAATACAGGGGAGAGATGCCATACCTACACACCCTGACCATCATGGAAATGGATGCCTTAGAACTGGCAGGGCAGAATAACAGTTGCTCTATCGCTGGTGTTGAAGCAGGAATGTCCACCCAAGAGGGTGAGTGAACAAATACAGCGGCTCAAAGGTGTATCTGACGCACATGAGGGATAATGCTTATGTGTCAATCACATGGAGCTCATCAGCAGGAATAATTAGAACACTGCAATGGGAAGTCCTGAACCCTTTGATCTATCCAGCCAGATCAGGGTTAGAGTTAGGAACGCAGGACTGGAGAAACTGGGGAACAGTCAGCTGCGTTGGGCAATGTCACAGAGGTGGAAATAAGGGAAATATGACACTAAGATTAAGGTTCATCTCAAACTGTTGCTGCGAGAGGGATGAAAGTCAACAGCTAGAGAGCTGGAGCGGGGACCAAAAACAATGGCTTCAACCTTCCAATATTATGGAGGAAATTTCCGCTTATTCAGTACAGGATATTGGATAAACAGTCTAACAAGTTGGAGACACCAAGAGACAGGGTAGTCAAGTTGAGCTGGGTGTCATCAGCAGACAATGCAATCTGACAACGTGTTTCTCTTAATGGGCTCCCATTCCACACTCTTTCCCCCTCTCCATAGACTCCAGCTTGTCCAAAACTCTGCTGAACTCTTGTTTTTCCTTGAATCTCATTTGCTTTTACCTCTTTTCCTCCCAAACTGCCTCTGTATACCCCAATAACACATACTAATCACTCCCTCCCTCCCATTCTCCTTCTTCTTATTTGTTAAACATCTTGAAACTTGAGAGCGGTGACACGGTGGCACAGTGGTTAGCACCGTGGACTCACAGCACCAGGGACTCAGGTTTGATTCCCGACTTGCGTCACTGTCTATGTGGGGTCTGCATGTGTCAGCGTGGGTTTACTCTGAGTGCTCCGGTTTGCTCCCACAGTTTGAAAGACGCGCTGGTTCGGTGGATTGGCCATGCTAAATTCTCCCTCAATATTCCCAAATAGGCGCCGGAGTGTGGCAACCAGAGGATTTTCAAAGTAACTTCATTGCAGTGTTAATGTAAGACCACTTGTGACTAATAAATAAACTTAAAACTTATTTTTACATTAAAGCTGGAACTTTGTGTTGCTGTAATGACCTTGTTCCTCAAAGCCTGATTAAACCTTATCTAAATGTGGTTCATTTTAAATCTACAAACGTTGGGCCCACTCACGCTGAATTTCCTATTGTGCCACAAACCATCAGAATGAACTCCTCTTAGCAATTACTGAGAATCAAATACTACAGCTGTTATAAACATACCTGTGTTCCAGGTGTTGGATTTCCAATTGCTTTGTTAATGGGCTGTTAACACAAAGTGCAGTTTTTATTCGGTTTTAAAAAGAAATGAAGTGCCTTTACTCTGCACTTTGTGCTAGGAATGACTGTTTTTGAGTGAATTTTCGATGTTTTTTTTACAAATCATTGACACCAAGCAGTTGCTGAGGTGTGAACACTTCCCGACTGTTCAGACTGTATTGATATGGCAAACGAACTGTCAGGCAGTTCGTGATGGGCCAGCCATGTTTCAATACCTACAGACTCTATCCTTCAGCTTTCACTGTCATTTATCATATTTGAAGCATATTCTCTTCGCAGTTGAAGATTTCAGAAGTTTCCAGCTTGCTGTACTGGCTGGGTCATAACGTTTAAATTAAAGACATTGCTGATAACTCCACTTACATTTTTACCAGACTTACTCATATGCACGTAACACGGAGAATAATGTTTCTTCTTGTCTGTTGCTTGTCTGACTTTGTTTCTAAATAGGTTGCTAAGCAAGATAAGGTACATATAACTTATTTGAACTAATTGTGCTGTATCCTCATTGGTCTTAACACTTCCCAAGTAATCACCCCTCTCCCCTATGTTGGCTTGTCAAATAAAGATAAATATTTATTGATGTGCGTACAATATGTTAATGTGTGCAATTGGATTTTACATTTCCTTCACAGAGACATTTAAATGGGACAGTAGATTGGTAAACAGTATTACACAGTAGGGAAGCCACCAATGGGAAAATGACCACAGAACGAACAGCCATCTCTTTGCGGCCTCTGTTCATGAGACTACATCAGACTGAGAAAGGATAACTTCCTGAAGTGGAAAGCACTAAATTTGAATAATAAATTAGTCTCAGCCAAAGTTCAGTTGGTAACAATCTCACCTCTGAGTCAGAACAAAGAACAATACAGTACAGAACGGGCTGTTCAACCCACCAAGCCTGCGTTGATACGTGAAAGTTATATGTTCAAGTCTCACTCAAGGACTTGACACTCTAGTGCCACACTGAGGGAATCCAGCACGGTTGAAGGTGCTGCCTTTCAGAGGAGATGTTAAACTGAAGCCCTGTTCACCCTTACAGGTGGATGTAAAAGATCTGAAGAAGAGCAAGCGAATTATCCCGAGTGTTGTGGCCAATATTTAGTTATTATTACATTGCTATTTGTTGTTGGCTGCTGTGTTTCCTATTAAATAATTAGGATTTCCCAGCTCCATCGCCTCCTCCCATTAAAAGTCAACAGCTCTCCAAGTTTTCCCATCCCGCTTGCAATGATGCCTGCCGATGTTGGCGTTGGAAAATCATGGCCCATAACTTCAAAAGCATTTAATTGGCTAGAAAGACAGAGCAGCTGGTGGAATTTCGATTCAATCAGTAAATCTGGAATTAAAAACTGGTGATCATGAGATCATGTCGTTGTAAAAACCCATCTGGTTCACCAATTTACTTTAAGGGAAAGGAATCATAGTCCGTTTACATATGACTCTTAATGGCGTTTCTTAACTGCCCTCTGAAACAGCCTAGCAAACCTCAGCATGGAACAGCTAACTGCCCAGAGCTACATTTTCCATGGCATCACCTCCACCAATCAGAGTCTACTTGCCAACCAACCAGCAT
Source organism: Mustelus asterias (assembly GCF_964213995.1). Taxonomy (NCBI): domain Eukaryota; kingdom Metazoa; phylum Chordata; class Chondrichthyes; order Carcharhiniformes; family Triakidae; genus Mustelus; species Mustelus asterias. Next base: position 54,163,887 of record NC_135814.1, read on the forward strand.
TCTCTTCTCATGCAATTTAAATTGTTGTTCGCCTGTTACTGTTGAAATTACCGATGGTAATTTCTTCAAACTATCCTGATGAATGCAAGATGCAAAGCTTTGATGACGTCACTTTTCTCAGCAATACTCAAATTCTGCACTATCAAACAACTACTCGATATAAATGCAAGTCTTCTTTCATTTCAAGTGAAAGAAAGAGTTGTCGTGTCCATTTTGTTCTGTCTTTGATTATGTGAGTCTGTTTATTTGAGATGTTCACTGTGTTTGATTTGTTAAGCCTGGCTATCAGCTCAGCGAAAAGGAAATAAATTGCAGAAATTGCTGAAAGCAGAAACTCGAAGCTCGGAGCAGATATTAAAAGAAAATTCTTGCGAATAAGTTCCTGTCCTGCACATATAAGCTGCTGTGCAATCTCTGTATATCTCCAAGATATAGAATATACAATACCAATGAACTGGAGGCTTAAAGAATAAAATAAACGAAAGGGTACATTTTATTTATCTGGCGGATGATGGGCAGAGCAGACGGGCATTTCAAGGATTGAGCCTCATTAAGATGCTGTCAGTGAGTGGAAGATCTTGACCCACTGTGACACAAGAGCCTGAAGCCCAGAGGACAACTTTGGGAGAGAGATCCTGGCAGGAAGTGCAATCTCAGATGAGGGGGTGGGATGGTTGCTTAGCTCGGAAGAGAGTAGCCCACATTATTCTTACAGTGTTCAAAGAAACCTCTTGCTCTTCCTGACCCCATAACTACTTTAGCATTTCTCCTGTCACGCTGTTAGATATTACTAGCAGAGTACCCTCAGAAAATGCTGCATCCAGTAAAATGGCACCAAAATCCCATTTACTTTATTGGTCATTTACATAGAAACATAGAAAAACTACAGCACAAACAGGCCCTTCGGCCCACAAGTTGTGCCAAACACATCCCTACCTTCTAGACCTACCTATAACCCTCCATCCTATTACGCTCCATGTACTCATCCAGGAGTCTCTTAAAAGACCCTATTGCGTTCGCCTCCACCACCACTGACGGCAGCCGATTCCACTCGCCCACCACCCTCTGTGTGAAAAATTTACCCCTAACATCTCCCCTGTACCTACCCCCCAGGACCCTAAACCTGTGTCCTCTCGTAGCAGCCATTTCCACCCTGGGAAAAAGCCTCTGAGAGTCCACCCGATCTATGCCTCTCAACATCTTATACACCTCTATTAGGTCTCCTCTCATCCTTCGTCTCTCCAAGGAGAAAAGACCGAGCTCCCTCAACCTATCCTCATAAGGCATGCCACTCAATCCAGGCAACATCCTTGTAAATCTCCTCTGCACCCTTTCAATCTTTTCCACATCCTTCCTATAGTGAGGCGACCAGAACTGAGCACAGTACTCCAAGTGGGATCTGACGAGGGTCTTATATAGCTGCATCATTATCCCCGGACTCCTAAACTCAATCCCTCGATTGATAAAGGCCAGCACACCATACGCCTTCTTAACCACCTCCTCCACCTGCGGGGCCGATTTCAGAGTCCTATGGACCCGGACCCCAAGGTCCTTCTGATCCTCTACCGTACTAAGAGTCTTTCCCTTTATATTGTACTCCTTCATCCCATTTGACCTACCAAAATGGACCACGACGCATTTATCTGGGTTGAAGTCCATCTGCCACTTCTCCTCCCAGTCTTGCATCCTATCTATGTCCCTCTGTAACTTCTGACATCCCTCCAGACTATCCACAACCCCACCAACCTTCGTGTCGTCGGCAAACTTACCAACCCATCCCTCCACTTCCTCATCCAGGTAATTTATGAAAATGTTCTTTTACGTTCTTACGTTACCACACAGAAATAAGTGCCATGTGTTTTTTTTATATTGCTAATGGCTTGCCAAGGAGAAACTGATGAATGAGGTTGTCACGGCAGACAAGGCGTCTGTCACCTGCTGTATACATTGGAATGCTACGTTGTCCCCAAAAATTGTACGCATGATTTTTTTAAAGGTACATTAACAGGTCAAATTTATAAAGCAAAACACATTAATCTCTCCCAATGCAGTCTGTGGCTCTCTAAGAGTGCCTCACTATACTTAAATGACAAATTATATTGACAATATCCATTACATGTCCAAACTCCAGCCTGAGAGGTTTTACAGTTCCCTGTAGCTTTCCCGGTTTGGCAGATACTCTCTTGGGTAGCTTGGAGTTGCATAAACATTTGAGACTACGGTCACCCTCTGGATCCACCAGCTGAGTCATCTCTGCAGATGACTTATATGTGCAGCTGGATCAGGGAGTTGGATTTTCCCCGAGCTTCAGGATCCTGATAATTGGCCAAATGAGTCCAGAGGTAATTGGCCAAATGAGTCCACAGAGGCGACCTCCTAATTGACAATCTCTGGGCTGGCGGCTACCCACTCTGCAGAACCAATCCGAGGGCTGGCAGCTTGGCAGTTCCGCTGGGAGAGGACGGCACTGCTGAGGCAAGTTGGGGACCATGAGCATGGGGGCACCCTCTCTGACCCACACAGACGGGGCTGCACTGAAGACTCCCAAAACTGCTCGGGTTATCAGGATGGAGGGGTCTCTTCTCTGCAGGATCAGGCACCACTGCTAGTGCGGCCTTACATCCGTGCTGTCCCCACCATTGGGGAATGGCCTTTCTCATTCAAATGCTCCCTCCCTCAGCCTGCAAAGCTCTCCAGTGAGCTGGTGGTCTCTGTGTGCAGCACAGGCCACTCTGTGGGTGGGAAAGTTCCAGCAATGTAGCAATGTTGCCACTAATTGATGCCATAACCACCCGAATTGGCTGCCCACCACTGGGAACAGTCAACCTGAGAATGTTCCCCTGGCAAATCTAGCCCCAGGAGTTGGCGTTGGACCATAGTTACTGGAATGTGAATTCAAGAATGTCAGAAATGGATTGAAAAACAATATCAACACGAGACCAAAAGCCGCAGCAGCAGCAGAATAAAAATGCAAAATGACTCAAAAGTAAATGCTGCAATGAAACAATCTTCTGCAGCTGGTAACGGCCCACACTTTTGACAGTGCAATCCTCAAAATGACTGAAAGTGTTTTCAATGCAGCGCCCTTTCTAAATGACCACTCAATAACTTCAGCACAGTGTTAGCACAAAACACTGGAAAATGTACCAATGATACGTCAACTGTGAACATTTAGAGGACATTGCAATGAAATCTACACTGGGATCTAGTGCATTGCAACAGGTTCCAGGCAGATAAAACTGCTGTTTGTACACTGGATGAGGAACAGTTGAAAGGCCTATTCTCCCTATTACCAGTATCCCACTTACCCAGCTGGGGCCAGTGCCAGCAGTGCATCTATCCTGGAAATGCGCCTTACTGTTTTTTTATAGCAACTCAATGAAAAGTAGAGGTCAGCGTAAAGTGTGCTTTCCAAAAACCAGATCTGTAATAATGAAAGAGTTCAAGCGGTGCCCAGGTACAGGGGCTCTCCAGAAAAGATTACATATGAGTCAACACAAGTCTGTTGGGCCCACTCCAAGAATTAGCACAGCAAATATCTTGCCAGCAGTTTCAGAATCTTAATTGAACTCTGCTGTTGCAAAATGCATTATGGGTGTGACAGAGAGAATCAGTCCATCTATATATGAACAGCTTGGGAATTAAATGATCACCGTTTTGCTCCCCCAGCTGTTTTTGCAAGAATGTCCATTTCCTTCTCAGAAGAACGAGGAAAGTGCATGTTGTTCCAACAATTTTCTTGGGATAAAATCAGGGCATTGTTCTCTCTTGGATTGTACGTTGAAGGGAGGGTGGGATATGGAGGGTGAGATATGACAGCTGCCCTGCCCCAAGATTTGGAGGGGGGAGGCGATTCTCCCAAAAACATTCTAAGTGTCAAATTTGCGTGAAAACTGGAGTAAATCCAGCTGTTTATTTCAGCGGGGTTTTCAAAATGAACCTCCCACAGTTTGTGCGCTGCAGAGGGCACTAGTGTGAACCACGCGATAAATCCAGGAGTAGGGCGTATTCCCGCTGAAGAGGTTGTAATCAGCGTGCTGAATGGGCCACTGCGCATGACTGTGTGGCCATATTCCCCTCCAATTCGATTTTCAAGTTTGCTGACGACACCACCGTAGTGGGTCGGATCTCAAACAATGACGAGACAGAGTACAGGAATGAGATAGAGAATCTGGTGAACTGGTGCGGCAACAATAATCTCTCCCTCAATGTCAACAAAATGAAGGCGATTGTCATCGACTTCAGGAAGCTTGGGGGAGAACATGCCCCTGTCTACATCAACAGGGACAAAGTGGAAAGGGTCAAAAGCTTCAAGATTTTAGGTGCCCAGATCACCAACAACCTGCCCTGGTCCCCCCATGCCAACACTATAGTTAAGAAAGCCCATCAACACCTCTACTTTCTCAGAAGATTAAGGAAATTTGGCATGTCAGCTACGACTCTCACCAACATTTACAGATGCACCATAGAAAGCATTCTTTCTGGTTGTATCACAGCTTGGTATGGCTCCGGCAAGGAACTACAAAAGGTCGTGAATGTAGCCCAATCCATCACGATAATTAGCCTCCCATCCATTGACTCTGTCTACACTTCCCGCTGCCTCGGCAAAGCAGCCAGCATAATTAAGGACCCCACGCACCCCGGGCATTCTGTCTTCCATCTTCTTCCATCAGGAAAAAGATACAGAAGTTTGAAGTCACATACCAACAGACTGAAGAACAGCTTCTTCCCTGCTGCCTTCAGACCTTTGAATGGACCTACCTTGCATTAAGTTGATCTTTCTCTACACCCTAGCTATGACTGTAACAGTACATTCTGCACTCTCTCCTTTCCTTCTCTATGAACGGTATGCTTTGTCTGTATAGCGCGCAAGAAACAATACTTTTCACGGTCTACTAATACATATGACAAAAATAAATCAAATCAAATCAAATCAAAATGAGAATGGTCATCAGCCTGAAATATTAACTGCTTCTATCTCTGTTGATTCTGTCCAAACTGTCGGGTGTTCCCAGCACTTTCTGTTGATGTTTCAGATCTTCAGCATCTGCTGTATTTTTGTTCTGGACAACTTTTTATCATACTAAGTACAACAGGAGAGATGTAGAGAATGGAAAATATCTCCATTCTTTGTAATATCAAAAACTTCAGGTAGTTTCATGTTACTTTGTCGCATATTGTTGTAAATGCAAATAATTAGTTTCAGTGTAAAACTTCTCCGTGATACACCTCTAATAACAGTGCAGTGTGAGTTACATTGGGGAAATAATGAAGTATATAATTTATCTATGAGTATGGAAATCATAAACATGCCAGCTTTAAAAGTTAAAAAAAAAACAGTGCATGGGTAGGTTATATTAGGGAAATCATATAGCATGGAATCAAAAACATCCGTCAAATTTCCTTAAACTGGAGCAACACGGAACACAAAAATGCAGGTGAAGAGTCTGCCAGGGAGGTAACATTACAGTTAAGCTGAGGCACCTTTTCAATCTAGAGATAAACAGTTTTGAAATTTCCCTCTTTCTTCAGTGCTAGGATTTACACAAGTTGAATCTGATCTTAAACAGAAGCCTTTAAATAGTTTGCAGACAGCTGCTAATAGACATTTTAAAGTTTAAAAATATGTATGAACATAAATCTCAGGAACAGGGAAAGGTGATTCAGCCCAACATGTGTGCCCCCATCTTTAAAAAATAAATAAACCCCCTTTGTTAATGCCTCATAAACTTCCTAATATGTGTTACAGCTTTAGGAATATGGTCCAGAATGTTGGCCTATATACCAGATGTGATACAAGAAGCATAGCAGGATTTATTGATCCAATGAATATTATAACTGCTGGATAAAAGAAATTTTATTGTAGGGTTAAGTGCTTTGAGTATAAAGAAGCTTTGCAATATGAAGGTAGTAACTGAAGATGATGTTTGTGTTAGTTGTGGAAGGACAGTAATAGCGTCAACGTTTATATTTACTCTATGTCTTGACCTCCCAGATGAAGGAGAAGGCTCGGTGGTGGGTCTGTGAGCACTATTGGTGAAAAAAACATAATGCTTTGCCATTAAAATATATCACACCTCAATTTTCCACTTCCCTGTTTGAGGTATGTTAACTGAGTTTCTTCATCCACAGAAGCTGCCAGACCTGCTGAGGTTTTCCAGCATTTTGTTTTTATTTCAGATTTTCAACATTCACGATATTTTGCTTGTATTTATGTTTCCACAGCTACTGTTTACCCTCCTTTGTTCCCTTCTCCTCTTCTCACTGTCCTCCATTTTTCTTCCACGTCTCTCCTTTTCTCTTCTTCCTCATTCTCTGTTCCAACCATTTTTCTTCCCCTTCTCCTTCTCTCTTCAGCCTCTCATCTTTTACCATCTGTCCTCCCCTTTCACTCCCTCCCTCCGGGTTGGAATTCAGGTTTTTTTGTAGAGTAGAAGTTTCACAACGTGTATCTCATCTGTTTTTCTTTCAAGCACAAAAAACCTGTAAAGTTGGAACAGATGTTCCATAAAATTTGAATAAACTTATTGTCCCATGCTTCTATGCTTTGTACAAGAACTTATATTTTTATCTATCCAATTAACAGATGTCACCCTAACACTACAATCTCTAAAGAATAAAGAACAAGGTCAACAGGTTAGCTTTCAAAAGAATTCATAGCATAAAATCCCTACAGTGCAGAAGGAGGACATTCGGCCCATTGAGTCTGTACCGACCACAATCCCAACCAGGCCCTGTAACCTCACATATTTACCCTGCTAATCCACCTGACATTAAGGGGCAATTTAGCACGGCCAATCAACCTAACCTGCACACCTTTGGACTGTGGGAGGAAACCGGCGCACCCGGAGGAAACCCAGGCAGACACAGGGAGACCATGCAAGCTCCACACAGACAGCGACCCGAGACCGGAATTGAACTCGGGCCCCTGGCACTGTGAGGCAACAGTGCTAACCACTGTGTTACTGATTATTGAAGTATATATAATTGCTTGTATCAGAAGCATTGCTTGGCCGTATGCAAGTAAAGACTGACCTTAATGATAAACAACTCCAAAGTCCGTCAAAGAACAAAGAACAAAGAACAATACAGCACAGGAACAGGCCCTTCAGCCCTCCAAGCCCGCGCCGCTCTCTGGTCCAAACTAGACCATTCTTTTGTATCCCTCCATTCCCACTCCGTTCATGTGGCTATCTAGATAAGTCTTAAAGTTCCCAGTGTGTCCGCCTCCATCACCTTGCTCGGCAGCGCATTCCAGGCCCCCACCACCCTCTGTGTAAAATACGTCCTTCTGGCATCCGTGTTAAACCTCCCCCCCCCTCACCTTGAACCTATGACCCCTCGTGAACGTCACCACCGACCTGGGGAAAAGCTTCCCACCGTTCACCCTATCCATGCCTTTCATAATTTTATACACCTCTATTAAGTCTCCCCTCATCCTCCGTCTTTCCAGGGAGAACAACCCCAGTTTACCCAATCTCTCCTCATAACTCAGCCCCTCCATACCAGGCAACATCCTGGTAAACTTCCTCTGCACTCTCTCCAAAGCCTCCACGTCCTTCCGGTAGTGCGGCGACCAGAACTGGGCGCAGTATTCCAAATGCGGCCGAACCAACGTTCTATACAACCGCAACATCAGACCCCAACTTTTATACTCTATGCCCCGTCCTATAAAGGCAAGCATGACATATGCCTTATTCACTACCTTCTCCACCTGTGACGTCACCTTCAAGGATCTGTGGACTTGCACACCCAGGTCCCTCTGCGTATCTACACCCTTTATGGTTCTGCCATTTATCGTATAGCTCCCCCGTACGTTAGTTCTACCAAAATGCATCACTTCGCATTTATCTGGATTGAACTCCAACTGCCATTTCTTTGCCCAAATTTCCAGCCTATCTATATCCTTCTGAAGCCTCTGACAATGTTCCTCACTATCTGCAAGTCCAGCCATTTTCGTGTCGTCCGCAAACTTACTGATCACCCCAGTTACACCTTCTTCCAGATCGTTTATATAAATCACAAACAGCAGAGGTCCCAATACAGAGCCCTGCGGAACACCACTAGTCACAGGCCTCCAGCCGGAAAAAGACCCTTCCACTACCACCCTCTGTCTTCTGTGACCAAGCCAGTTCTCCACCCATCCAGCCACCTCCCCCTTTATCCCATGAGATCCAACCTTTTGCACCAACCTACCATGAGGGACTTTATCAAACGCCTTACTAAAGTCCATATAGACGACATCCACGGCCCTTCCCCTCGTCAACCATTCTAGTCACTTCTTCAAAAAACTCCACCAGGTTAGTGAGGCATGACCTCCCTCTCACAAAACCATGCTGACTATCGTGAATGAGTTTATTCCTTTCTAAATGCGCATACATCCTATCTCTAAGAATCCTCTCCAACAACTTCCCTACCACGGATGTCAAGCTCACCGGCCTATAATTTCCCGGGTTATCCTTCCTACCCTTCTTAAATAACGGGACCACATTAGCTATCCTCCAATCCTCTGGGACCTCACCTGTGTCCAGTGACGAGACAAAGATTTGCGTCAGAGGCCCAGCGATTTCATCTCTCGTCTCCCTGAGCAGCCTTGGATAGATTCCATCAAGCTCTGGGGATGTCAGTCTTTATATTCCCTAAAAAACCTAACACTTCCTCCCTTGTAATGGAGATTTTCTCTAACGGGTCAACACTCCCCTCTGAGACACTCCCAGTCAACACATCCCTCTCTTTTGTGAATACCGACGCAAAGTATTCATTTAGGATCTCCCATACTTCTTTGGGCTCTAAGCATAATTCCCCACTTTTGTCCCTGAGAGGTCCGATTTTTTCCCTGACAACCCTTTTGTTCCTAACGTATGAATAAAATGCCTTGGGATTCTCCTTAATCCTGTCTGCCAAGGACATTTCGTGATCCCTTTTTGCCCTTCTAATTCCTCATTTGAGTTCTTTCCTACTTTCTTTGTATTCCTCCAGAGCTCTCTCCGTTTTTAGCTGCCTGGACCTAACATACGCCTCTCTTTTCTTTTTGACCAATCCCTCAATTTCCCTGGTTATCCACGGTTCTCGAATCCTACCCTTCCTATCCTTCTTTTTTACAGGCACATGCCTATCCTGCAGCCCTAACAACTGTTCCTTAAAAGACTCCCACATGCCAGATGTGGATTTACCCTCAAACAGCCTCTCCCAATCAACAGCTGCCAATTTCTGCCTAATCCCGCTAAAATTAGCCTTGCCCCAATCCAACACCTTACCCTTGGGACACCACTCATCCTTTTCCATCACTATCCTAAAGCTAACAGAATTGTGGTCACTATTTGCCACATGTTCCCCTACCGAAACTTTGAAGACCTGACCGGGCTCATTCCCCAGTACTAGGTCCAGTATAGCCCCCTCTCCAGTCGGGCTATCTACATATTGTTCCAAAGAACCTTCCTGTACGCATTTTACAAATGCCTCCCCATTCAGACTCCCAGCCCTACACGATTTCCAGTCTATACCAGGGAAATTGAAGTCTCCCACTACAACAACCCTATTTTTCCTGCACCTATCCATTACCTCCTGACATATCCGTTCTTCCACTTCCCTTGGGCTGTTGGGGGGCCTGTAGTATACCCCCAACATAGTGACTGCACCCTTCCTGTTTCTGAGCTCCACCCACAGTGACTCGTTACACGACCCCTCTGAATTGTCCTCCCTCTGCACCGCTGTAATATGCTCTCTAACTAATACTGCTACTCCCCCACCTTTTTTGGCCCCTCCTCTGTCTCACCTAAAACACTTGTACCCCGGAATATTCAGTTGCCAGTCCTGTCCCTCTTTCAACCAAGTCTCTGTCACCGCACTCTAGACTTGGTTTCCCTTTACACCTTAATGTAGAAATTTTCACTTCATGTTATTAGTTTGTTGAGCTGGCTGTTAACCATCTCTCCTTCTTTGTGGTTCTATTCATTACGTTTATTATATCAGCACCCGTGTATTTGATTAGCTTATAAGAGTCATGCGGTATCTAATGAATTGTAAGTTTGTTGGAATCTGTATCTATTGAAGCTGTGGAACAGCTGTGTTGAGCTGAATCTGCAGTCACACCCTGTATGAATAAAAGCCCAAACCTGCACTGTTTAGGTAAATGCAGCGTGATTTTAAGCTTTGAGGTCTTACACGTCTACAAAATATGCAATTAGGCAACTCGTACTCTGATTCATTGAACAGGGAGTGCTCTCGAACCTTAAGGATGTGTGCCCATTTGTGTTTGCTATGTGTGTGTGTATGGGAGTCATTAGAGTAACCAAACCCAGACTTTCAAAGTCATGCCAACTCCAGAGGCATTTCCTGCCAAGTGAATCACCTCACACTTCTCTGCATTGAACTTTATCTGCCACTTGTTTGCCCAATCTGCCAACATGACTATACCCTTTTAAAGTTCAAGCTCTCCTCATCACAGTTGACAACGTTTCCAATCCTAGCTTTCTTTAGTTTTTATTTATTAGTGTCGCAAGTAGGCTTACATTAACACTGCAATGAAGATACTGTGAAAATCCCTTAGTCGCCACACTCCGGTGCCTGTTTGGGTACACTGAGGGAGAATTTAGCATGGCCAATGCACCTAACCAGCACGTCTTTCAGACTGTGGGAGGAAACCGGAGCACCCAGAGGAAACCCACGTAGACACGGGGAGAACGTGCAAACTCAACACAGACAATGACTCAAGCCGGGAATCGAACCAGGGTCCCTGGTGCTGTGAGGCAGTAATGCTAACCACTATGCCATCGTGCCGACTATATCTTTGTATCATCCGCAAATTTTGAAGTTATGCCCGGAACACCACAGTCTTGATCATTAATATATACCAGGGAGAGAAAGGGTCCAACACTGACTCCTGTGGAACTCCGCTACAAACCTTCCTCCAATCCCAAAAACAACCATTTATCACTACTCTGTTTGAGCTTTGTTAAAGGGTCAACTGGACTCGAAACATCAGCTCTTTTCTCTCCTTACAGATGCTGCCAGACCTGCTGAGATTTTCCAGCATTTCCTCTTTTGGTTTCAGATTCCAGCATCTGCAGTAATTTGCTTTTATCACGACTGTCACTCAGTCAATTTCTTCTCCAAGTGCCTACTTTCCCTTTTATTCCTTGAATTAGAATTTTACTCATAAGTTTGTTGTGTGGCACTGTATCAAATGCCTTTTGAAAATCCACATACACCACATCAATAGTGTTGACCTTATCGACCTTCTCTGTTACCACCTCAAAAAACTCCAGCAAGATAGTTAAATATAATTTTTTCCTTAATGAATCCATGCTGGTTTTCCTTAATTATCCTGCACATGTCTAAGTGACGATAGTTTCCAGAAGTTTCCCTGTCATAAAATCAAACTGACTTATCTATATAATTATTATTGCACCCCCTTTTGAACATTCACAATTCTCCAACCCTCTGGCACCACCTCTGTGTCTAAAGAAGACTGGAAGATTATCACTCATGCCTCTGCAATTTCCACTCTCACTTCCCTCAGTACCCTTTGATACATCTCATCTGGTCTTTGTACCTTATCAATTGTAAGTAAAGATAGCCTTTCTGACAGCTCCTCCTCTTAACGGTCAATTCTTTGAGTGTACCAGCTATCTCCTCACTCACCTCAGCCTGAGTGGCATCTTCTTTCTTTGTAAAGACAAAGTAAAGTATTTGTTTAATACCTCCATTACTTCACTTGCCTCCACGTGCAAGTTTCCTTTTGATCCCTAATCAACCTCACTCTCTCTTTTACCACACTTTTATTATGTATATGCTTATAGAAGACCTTAGGAATCCCTTTTATATTAGCTGCCAGTCTCATTTCATGCTCTCTCCTCGTTTTTCTTATTAGTTTTTTCACTTCCCTTCTGATCCTTCTATATGCCGTCTGATTCTTCATTCTATTTTCACCTGACATCTGTCATACGTGTACTTCTTTTTATTTTCACCTCTATCTATCTCGTCATCCAGGGTGCTCTGGATGTATTTGTCCTCCCTTTCCCATTCAAGGGAATATCCCTTGAAATTGCCTGCAATACCTTTTCTTTGAAGAAGGCCCATTGTTCAGTCACTGTCTTTTCTCCCAACATTTGATTCCAATTCACTCGACTCAGATGCATTCTCAGCCTATCAAAGTTAGCTTTCCCCCAATTAACTATCCCTGCCCTGGATTGTTCATTGTCCTTTTCCAATGTCAACCTAAACTTTGTGATACAACGGTCACTGTCCCACTGATATTTGATCCACTTGGGCCAACGCATTCCTCAGAACCAGGTCCAACAGTTCCTGCCCTCTCACTGGACTGGAAACATACTGTTGCAGAAGATTATCTTGAACACATCCAGGAATTCTCATCTTTATTGTCTCTTTGCACTATTCCTATCCCAGTCTATGTTTGGATAATTAAAGTCTCCCATTATAATTACTCCAAAATTCTTGCACCTCTCTGCAATTTCTTTGCAAATCTGTTTCTCTACGCCCCTTCCACTAGTTGATGGTCAATATTCTACGCTGATCAAAGTCATTGCACCTTTTTCATTCCTTACCTCTAGCCAGAGATATTCCATCCTTGACGCCTCTGGAACATCCTCTCTCTCCAGTGCTGTAATCATAGAATCCTACAGTGCAGAAAGAGGCCATTCGGCCCATCGAGTCTGCACCAACCACAATCCCACCCAGGCCCTATCCACATATCCCTACATATCTACCCACCAACCACTCTAACCTATGCATCCCGGGACACTAAGGGGCAATTTAGAATGGCCAATCAGCCTAGCCCGCACATCTTTGGACTGTGGGAGGAAACCGGAGCACCCGGAGGAAACCCACGCAGACACAGGGAGAATGTGCAAACTCCACACAGGCAGCGACCCGAGCTGGGATTCGAACCCAGGTCCCTGGAGCTGTGAAGCAGCAGTGCTAACCACTGTGCTACCGTGCCGCCCAGTTGAAAAGTTTTACAACGGGACAGTGTCCTACAAGTCCTTATTTAGATGATACTCTGCATACAAACTTTAATCAACTCTCTCACTCCCCACCCCTTTTTCTTCCTTTTCTGTCTCTCCTCAACACCTTGCACACAGAAATATTTCAAACCCAGCCCTGGGTTTCTTTAAGCCAAGACTCTGTTCCAGCATATTATCGTCATTCTATTTGTGAGTCTGTGCCTGTAGTTCCCAAACCGTATATTCATCTACATGCACAGTAACCCAAATTTAGGCTTTTTTAACTTTTTCCCTTATTCTGACCCCATCTAATGAACAAAGAACAAAGAAACTTACAGCACAGGAACAGGCTCTTCAGCCCTCCAAGCCTGTACCGACCATGCTGCCCGACTGAACTAAAACCCCAAAGAACAAAGAAAATTACAGCACAGGAACAGGCTTACCAGTAATCCCTGCTCTAGTTCTATCAAACTCTCTAAGTATTCTATTTATATTGATATTGCTCTTTGATTTATCCTCATTATCAGTTAATACTTCTCTATTTCCCACAGGCAGATTTTCTCCTCTCCATTGGGAATTTCTCCTCAGGTTTCCATCCCCCTGTCAATCTAGTTTAAACCCTCCCCACCAGCACTAACAAACCTCTTCTGAGGACATTAGTCTCACTCTTGCTAAAAGTACACCTTCCTCAGACATGGTCCCACTACCTCAGAAAGCTAAAGCCTTCCCTCCTACTTCTTGATTTGATTTGATTTATTATTGTCACATGTATCAGTATACAGTGAAAAGTATTGTTTCTTGCGCACTATTCAGACAAAGCATACCGTACATAGAGAAGGAAAGGAGAGAGTGCAGAATGTAGTGTTACAGTCATAGCTACGGAATAGAGAAAGATCAACTTAAGGCGAGTTAGGTCCATTCAAAAGTCTGATGGCAACAGGAAAGAAGCTGTTCTTAAGTCGGTTGGAACATGTCCTCAGACGTTTGTATGTTTTTCTCGACAGAAGAAGGTGGAAGAGAGTATGTTCGGGATGCGTGGGGTCCTTGATTATGCTGGCTGCTTTTCTGAGGCAGTGGGAAGTGTCAATGGATGGGAGGCTGGTTTGCGTAATGGACTGGACTTCGTTCACGATCCTTTGTCGTTTTTTGCGGTCTTGGACAGAGCAGGAGCCACACCAAGCTGTGATACAACCAGAAAGAATGCTTTCTGTGGTGCATCTGTAAACGCTGGTGAGTCATAGTGGACATGCCAAATTTCCTTAGCCTCCTGAGAAAGTAGAGGCATTGGTTGGCTTTTCTTAATTATAGGGTCGGCATGGAGGGACTAGGGTAGGTTGTTGGTTTTCTGACACCTAGAAACCTGAAGCTCTCGACCATTTCCATTTCATCCTCATTGAAGTAAACAGGGGCATGTCCTCCACTGTACTTCCTGAAGTCGATGACTGATTCCTTCGTTTCATTGACATTGAGGGAGAGATTATTGTTGCCGCTCCAGTTCACCAGATTCTCTATCTCATTCCTGTACTCTGTCTCGTCATTGTTTGAGATCCGACCCACTACGGTGGTGTCATCAGCAAATTTGAAAATCGAGTTGGAGGGCAATTTGGCCGCACAGTCATAGGTGTACAGGGGTTTGGTAAGGGGTTGAGGACATAGCCTTCTGGGGTATTGATGTTCTCCAGTTCATTTCTCTCGTCATGCATTGAACTGGTCAGTCTTCCTATTCTTATTCTCACTAGCACATGGCACTGGGAGTAATTCTAAGATTATTGCTCTTGAGGACCTGCTTTTTAATTCCTTTTTGAACTCCCTAAAATCTGTTTTCAGGGCCCCATCCCTTTTTATATCCATGTCATTGGTTCCAATGGGACCACAGCCTCTCGCTGTTCAACTTCCCCAAAATGATGTCCTTGACCCTGGCACAGGGAGGCAACACACCATCCTGGAGTCATATCTATGGCCGCAAAAACTGTCTGCCCTCCTAACTAAGGAATCCCTTACCACTATAGCACTCCCACTCTTCCTTCTCCTCTCCTGCGTAGCTGATGCTAAACTTGGCTTTTGTTACAGTCCTCTGAGGAACCATCACACATACCAGCATCCAAAATGGAAAAATGGTCAGAGAGCGAGATAGTGCAGGAATCCCCTGAAGCTATCTGCCTGTTTCTCTTAGATACTCTGATGGTCACCCATTCCCTCTCTGCCTGTGTACTTCTTAGCTGAGGTGCGACCAACTCACAAAAGCGTGCTATCCACGTAATCCTCAGTCTTGCAGATGCATCGCAGTGACTGCAGCTGCCGCTCTCGTTCTGCAACGCGGAGCTCCAGTTCCTACAGTGGGTGATACTTCCTGCAGATGTAGTCATCGAGGACACTTTGTCCCTGCATGACTTCTCACATCCTGCAGGATGCACATTCCATATGGCTGAGCTCCACTGGCATACCAGAAACTTTATACAAAAAGTTTACTACAGTATCATGCATTATAATAACTCAGCTGATACTCACCATTCCTCTGTCCTTAGTCCAGAAAGGTCTAAAATTACAAATTAATCAACTTATAACACTCCTGTAGCATCACTTTTAGATTTTTATCTGTAAACTCCTGACTCTCTCACCAAATTCCTGCAGTTTCATGGGCTTTCTCTCCAAACTCCTACTGTTTTATGGGCTCTCTCTTTCCCACCAAACTCCTGAAGCTTTAAGGGTTCTTTTTCTTTCACCAAACTGCCACAGCATTATGGGTGCTCTCCCTCTCGCTGAACTCCCACTGCTTTCCGGGCTGTCTCTCTCCCTCTGAGTTCCTGCTACTTTATGGGTTCACCAAACGTCTACAGCTTCGTGGGCTCTCTGTTTCAGACTCCCGTTGGTTTATGGGCTCCCTCTCTCACCAAACTCCTCTAGCATTATGGTCACTCTCTCTTTCTCTGAACACCCACTACTTCATAGGCTCTCTGTCTCTCTTTAAACTCTTGCTCCATTATGGACTCTCTCGCTCTTCAAACTCCGTCTGCTTTATGGGCCCCATTTCCCTCTCTGAACTCTCGCTGCTATATGGGCTTCTTTTCTCTCTTCAAACTTTCGCTGCTTCTCAAACCCCTGGGTGAGAACCCATAAAGCAGCAGGGGTTCTCATCCGAAAGATGCACCTCCTTGTCAGTTCTGCACTGCAGTGTCAGCCTAGACTTTGTGCTCAAGTATCTGGAGTGGCACTGAACTCCCACTGCTTTATGGGTTCTCCCACTCTCTCTCTGAACTCCCACTGTTTTCTCAGTCTCTCTCTCTCCCTCTCCCAACTCTCGCTGCTTTATCAACTCGCTTTCTTTCTGAATTGTCTGCTGCTTTATGGGCTTTCTCTTTCCAGACTCCCATTGCTTTATGAGCTCCCTTTCTCACCAAACCCCTGCTGCTTTCTGGGTTCACTCTCTGAATTCCCACTGCTTTATGGGCTCTCCTTTTCTCTGAACTCCTGCTGCTTTCTGGGCTCTCTCCCACAACACGCATTGATTTATGGTCTATTAGGTTACTTTATTCCATTTGTAAAGTTAAAGAAAAGAACATAGAAATTTAGGTGATGTCCTTGACACCAATGCAAATCTCAAGGCAGGCACCAGACTCAAAGTGATGCCACAGGGACACCTACTCTGCAGGGCTGGCAAGATGTCAGAACAGCATGTTACTGTTCCATGCTGTCAGCGGTGATAGTACTTTAGCTTAGGAGACAGAAGGTTGTGAGTTCGAGTGCCACTCCAGATACTTGAGCACAAAGCCTAGGCTGACACTGCAATGCAGAACTGACAAGGGTGCTGCACCCTTGGAGGTGCATCTTTCGGGTGAGATGTTAAACCAAGGTCATGCTTTCTTTAATGTAAACGTGAAAGATCCCATGGCACAATTTCAAAGAAAATCAGGGGAGTCATCTGTGGTTTCCAGGCCTAAATCTATTCCTCAATCAATGTTAGAAAAGGATTACCTGATCATTATCACATTGCTGTTTTGGGAGTTTGCTGTGTACAAATTTACTTCTGTGTTTCTTACATTACAACAGACTACACTTCAGAAACATTTCATTGGTTGTAAAGTACTTTGAGATGGTCAGAGGTTGTAAAAAGCTCTGTATGAATGCAAGTGGGTAGGGGGATGTCACAGGCTGCTCTGGACCAAACTTAATGTTATCTAAATGCTCTTTACTGGTCAGATCCCAATTCAAATGGCTCTAGATCCTTCCAGAATCAACTGGAGTTTAAGTCTCAAATTATGTGGCCTAGACGCAGCCTTAAGCTGCAATTAAGTCTGTTTCTCGCTTGCAAACTTTTCAGGCACATCTTCAAAACTGACATTGGGATGGGATGTGGACACAGACACAAAATTACTGGTTGCAATTTACCATGTGTGAGGAATGGGCAGAATCTGGAAGAGATGGGCTCCGCCCCATGTTCCAGTTTCTCTCCCATGGTACATTTGCCCGCAAAATGGTGCGCAAGTTCTAGGTTGCATTTTGGTTCACAAAATAAAATGTACCCTGAACACCTTCACTGTTTAGCTAATGGAATAAATGATCATCTTGAAGAGGAAAAGGTTTACAAAAGCATTCTAAAGTTCAGCTGTTTTTGTTAGATTGAGCTTGAAATGTTGGCTTGATTAAACAGATGCACTAAAAGTTTGTCAGTAGTTTGCTTAGCACACATTTCAAGTTAAGGCAAGTTCAGGGCAAAGACATTTACAAGAGTTCCTTGCACTATCCGAAATCCATTCAGCTTCTGGCAACCTCATTAGTGTAGTCTTAGCACATTTTTAAAACCTAACTCAGACATTTGCCGCAAGATCTGTTTTCAAATGCTCAATACCTCCACCTCAGGCCTTTAATGACCAGACTAAACAATTACATTTTGGAAATGTTCGCCATCTAAATATATCAATAGTGAACTTTAAAGCTGTACATACTAGTACACATTTCCAAAGTGTGCTAACCGATTTTCATTTACTAATTGGATTAGAGAGCTAACTTTGACACTGGACTCTAAAGATTTGACATGATTGTAAATCAATCTTCTCCATAATGATAATGCATGATAAAGTAGGACTGAGTCAGCACGGCTTTGTCAAGGGGAGGTCATGTCTGACAAATCTGTGCGAGTTCTTTGAGGAAGTAACAAGGAAGTTAGATAAAGGTGGACCAGTGGACATGATTTATTTAGATTTCCAGAAGGCCTTTGACAAGGTGCCGCATAGGAGACTGTTAAATAAGCTAAGTGCAGATGGTGTTAAGGGTAAGATCCTGGCATGGATAGAGGATTGGCTGAATGGCAGAAGGCAGAGAGTGGGGATAAAGGGGTCTTTCTCAGGATGGCAGCTGGTGACTAGCGGTGTGCCTCAGGGGTCAGTGTTGGGACCACAACTTTTCACAATATACATTAACGATTTGGAGGAAGGAACTCAAGGCACTGTTGCTAAGTTTGCAGATGATACAAAGGTATGTAGAGGAACAGGTAGTATTGAGGAAGCAGGGGGGATGCAGAAGGACTTGGACAGGTTAAGTGAGTGGACAAAGAAGTGGCAGATGGAATACAATGTGGAAAAGTGTGAGGCTATGGACTTTGGAAGGAGGAATGGAGGCATGGACTATTTTCTAAATGGGAAAATGCTTAGGAAATCTGAAGCACAAAGGGACTTGGGAGTCATTGTTCAAGATTCTCTTAAGGTTAACGTGCAGGTTCAGTCAGCAGTTAGGAAGGCAAATGCATTGTTGGCATTCATGTCGAGAGGGCTAGAATACAAGAGCAGGGATGTACTTCTGAGGCTGTATAAGGGTCTTGTCAGACCCCATTTGGAGTATTGTGAGCAATACTCCAAATCTAAGGAAGGATGTGCTGGCCTTGGAAAGGGTCCAGAGGAGGTTCACAAGAATGATCCCTGGAATGAAGAGCTTTTCGTATGAGGAACGGTTGAGGACTCTGGGTCTGTACTCATTGGAGTTTAGAAGGATGAGGGAGGATCTTATCGAAACTTACAGGATACTGCGAGGCCTGGATAAAGTGGATGTGGAGAAGATGTTTCCACTAGTAGGAAAAACTAGAACCAGAGGGGACAATCTCAGGCTAAAGGGACGATCCTTTAAAACAGAGATGAGGAGGAATTTCTTCAGCCAGAGAGTGGTGAATCTGTGAAACTCTTTGCCACAGAAGGCTGTGGAGGCCAGGTCACCGAGTGTCTTTAAGACAGAGATAGATAGGTTCTTGCTTAATAAGGGAATCAGGGGTTATGAGGAAAAGGCAGGAGAATGGGGATGAGAAAAAAAATCAGCCATGATTGAATGGCGGAGCAAACTTGAAGGGCTGAGTGGCCTAATTCTGCTCCTATGTCTTATGTTCTTATGGTATTATTGTCTTATAATTGCTCGCTGGTAAATGCACTGGCCAATATAGTACTGAACCTTACAGATGTGAAAACTTCCAGGATTGATCTTTTATGTGTTAAGTTAGCTGATTGCAACCAATGTGACAAGCAGTAAGGGTGTTACAATTGACATTAACATCTCTGATCTCATTGTAGCATTTCTACAACAAGTCTCTGACATAACTGAAGGTCAAACTTTGTTTACATGCTGAAACCACCAAACAAAAACAGAAAATGCAGGAAAATCTCAGCAGGTCTGACAGCATCTGTGGAAAGAGAATGTTTCGAGTCTGGATGACCCTTCATCATTTGTTTCAGATCCAGCATCTGCAGTAATTTGCTTTTACACTGAATGTGCAGATTATTATTGAATTTGGGGCTGATGAGCCTTATCCCTTTGCCCAATGTGTGCCAATCCTGATGCATTAGGACTATAGAATCCCTACAGTGCAGAGGAAGGCCATTCCGCCCATCGAGTCTGCACTGACTCTCCGAAAGAGCATTTTACAGGATGGGATGGGAGGAATCACTGTGCTGAGGGTTAGACCTGGGGGGGGGGAGGTGGTATTTGGGAGCTCCAATGTCATCTCAACTCTGAGCGGGCCTTCAGAGTATGGCTCTCCCTCTTCCTACTTAAGATAGGAAAACAATTTAATGTAATTTTCCTATCCTACGCACACCCAATGTGGATAGGATAGGAAAATCAGAAGTTGGGTGAGGAGAGGTGCGGGTACGGAGTAAGGCCACCAGGTGTCCACTTAAGGGCCTTAATAGATGAATGGGTGGATTTCCTGCCTGAGGCCCTACCTGCCCAAGCGGGAAATTGCGTCCGGCTTTGTTTGAGTGGGCAGGTTCCCGGTGGGTAATCTCGTTCATTCCACCCCAACCCCACCTCAGAACCCGCCTTGGGAGAGTAAAAATTCTGCCTCATGTCTTTCACACGTGATATTGTCTGTAATGATGGATTGGACAAGGGAAAGGGACTTAAGAAACAGTTTGCAGTAGAAGAAACAATGCTGGACTTACCCTTTGCATCCCAGGACGACCCTGGAATTGTGAGCAGTTTTTGCGGATGAGTGCAGGAGCCTGTGATCCAACCGGATTTGGTGCTGAATGGCTAAACCAGTTGTCCGCCATATCCATTCAATAAGAAGTCTCACAATACCAGGTTAAAGTCCAACAGGTTTATTTGGAATCACAAACTTTCAGAGCATTGCCCCTTCATCAGGTCATCACTCAACTGATGAAGGAGCAGCACTCCAAAAGCTCGTGATTCCAAATAAACCTGTTGGTCTTTAACCTGATGTTGTGAGACTTCTGACTGTGTCCACCTCAGTCCAACGCCAGCATCTCCATATCATCCTATCCATTCAAGTCTGTGTCCCGTAGACTTAAGGGAGAGGAGAGGAGGATTGTATCAGGGGAATAACCAGAGTGAGAGAGAGTAATGGTTTTAACAGGAACTGGTGCATCATAGCTGGAGGTGAGAGTATGTTTGAGCAGGTTGGTAGTTACAGAAAAGTCGTGGTGAACAAAGGGCCAAAGGCTAGAAAATTGGAATTTTGAGAATGTAATCTGAACTCACCAAAACACTCAGCAAGTCAGTCAGCAACTGTGGAGGGAACAGATAAAACCAATGTTTCCGGCATATATCCTTTGTACAAGTTACAATATCTGCAATCTGTATTTGGGTGGAAGTGCAACAGGAGCTCACAAAATGTATGAAAATGTAGGTCTTTGATATTGTTGGTCCTGCAGCTTGCCTTCAGTAAATTCTTTCAGTGTAAATGTGCTTCTTGAGGTTCTTCTGGAGCACAATACAAAGTACAAGATCAAAGAGTCAGTTCGATTCATTGTGAGATTGCTATCTATAACTAAGGTTATTTATTAAGTGAGTAATTTCTTTCTCAGTAACACTTTGCAATCACTTCCTGCCTTTAAACTTTAACATTTGTGTTTCTAATCTAAATCTTTCTTCACCTTACAAATGTAGCAAAGAAGGAAACAACTTTATTTAGGAAAAAAGGACAATGGGAAACACTCACAAAGATAAAACACAGAATACAACCAATTCTTTTGCCTTCTAACTCATTTGAGCAACCTAGAGGAAAGACTTGTTTTGTGCCACTTTCATATTATCAACTTTTATGGGCAGAATTTTGAGTCTGCTTTAGCCATCATCAGAAACAGCGATGCAAGCCCAAAAACCCACTAGAGTCGGGAAACAAGGGTCTCGGCAGTGAGTTCTCGTTTCCCAATTTTCCTCACCCCTTACCGGTGACGTAACGATGTTTTTGCGGGAACCTCATTTCAATACATTTCAATAAATTTAAATATCATCAAAGATCTTCGCAGCCATATGAGCCCCCTCACTGAATATTCATCAGTGAGGTTTATAACAGGTATATGTATCAGTCGAAGGGAACCTGCCAGGGTTGCCAAGGTAAGTATAGCCCCTCGGGAGAGGGAGATGCCTGGGCATTGTGCTGGCACTGCCTATGGCACAGGTTGGTACTACTCCTGGCACAGGTTTGCATTGCCCTGGCACAGTATTTTCTATTTAACCTTTGATTACTCTCCCATTTCCTTTAGTCCCTCCTTAAAATCCACCTCTTTGACCAACCTTTTGATTATCCATCCCAAATATCTTCTCTTGTTCTGTGTCCATTTTTGCCTCATTAAACCCCTGGGGACATTCATTCTACAGTAAAGGCATTGGGCTGGATGTTACATTTCTTGTAAGGGTGAAGGAAGTGAACCAGAAACTGAGGAGACTACCTACTCCCACCCCCACTGTCTCTGTGTGTCCAATAAAACGTTGTCGGATGGCCAATTAGTGGCCTTCCTATGGGAAGGTGGCCAATTATAGGTGTATAAGAAGTTGGCTTCCTGATCACAAACCCTTCCTCTTCCCACTTTGCAGTTATTATCAGGGCCAGTTTCTCGAGGCTGTTTTTTGATGTCGCAATATATTCAGCTCTAATGACTTTGAGTTAATACAAAAAGCAATATGGTGGTGATTTTTTGTTGCAGTCACATTCACAGTGGAATATGAACCACACCTTGGTTTGATTGCATAACTTGTGGGTCCTAGCACTGTCGGCCCAGACATCTTGCAGCAGAAGTGTAATCTGCGGTCACAGCTAGAATTGGAAAAGCCCCCAGCTCTCAGAGTCATTCTTCATTATTCACTGAAGGTGCAAAAAAGATTTTAAAATGTAACTAAAAACCATAGAGAGGTTGCCCACCTTCCCAAGCAGAATCTGCTGGTACAGTCAGCAATGGTACATTCAACTTGTCCAATTGGGCAAGATGGACAAGTTGGGCCGAAGGGCCTGTTTCCATGCTGTGAACCTTTATGACTCTATGTCCAGAATTTTACCGCCTCACAGGCCCCGGAGTCAGGGTGGGCGAGGCTCACAGAACGGAATTCTCCTTTGGCCTCGGGTGGGATTTTACGAGCCTCACCCAAGCGAGATTGTGAAATAGCGCCCTATGACTCTAATGGTGCTGGTGCTGTGCCAGATCTTTTCTAGCACCTTCTGCTGCCTCGGTACAGCTGGTGTAACAATTCTGAGCTTTTTATGCTTGATACCCGAGAGATGCAGCAGGGAACGAAAAATTGTGAATTGGGTTGATCAATGGATTAAAATTGGCAGGCGGGCTGACGATTTTAGGACCCACTCACCTTCCAGATGATTGAAATCTGGCGTTTTGAGGCTGTGTTGCTGATCCATCACAACATCATCATGTCAAATATTTTACCAGTGCCGGGAGGGGCAACATGCCCAATCTGGGAATATAAAATGCTGCCCATTGTATAAATTCAAGTTGACACTGTTGTTATCAGAGGCTGATTTATCCATCCTGTTATAAATGACTCATTTCCTTAATTCAACTGTGATATACTTGTGTATTCTGTTATGAAGAAATATTTTTGTTGCTCCCATAATTGACAGCTCAGTTTTTGATACATATCTATTCAAAGTACAGAAAAATAAAGAATTATTTCACAAGGACCACACTGACTTTCTCTCATCTCTTCTAGATACCCCTTTATGTAGTTTACTCATCTTAATTTAAAGTTACTTGATTAAAATGATCTAACCATTCAATTATTTAAACAGTAAATTCTTACTTTGCTATTGTTTAATTCAAATTTCTGCATAATTCAAATGCTCTTGGTACAAAAAAGCATTCAGATTCTCAAGAGCATATTGTATCTCATTGTATTAAACAAAATCTTGACCTTTTTGTTGAAAGATTAATGCCATTGCAATTATTCTTTCCAGAGCCCATGCACTCTGTGAGGTCAAATGGAAATAATTAACTGCAATCTTTATCTAAAACAATCAGAATAATAAAGACGTTTGTAACACAGGGTGGAATCTTTCCAAAAATAGTGTCACACCCTGCACCCTGACTGAAAACCAGTGGAGGGAATTTTACCATTTTGAGTCGAAGTGCCGAATCTGGGCGGCAAATAGATCCGCGCCTGGAATCCTCTTTCCAGCGCGCCCGTACGTGTTTTGCCGGCTCCGGCCCGATCCGTGCTGTGGGCGGGGCTTAGCGCTGGTGGAGCGATCGGAGCTCTGAACTGCGCATGCACAGTTCAACAAAAATCTGACAGAGTGCACCCGGGCGCGAAAAAGAAAGCAGAAAGCGGAGAGAGCGGCTCTCTGACGTTCATCCTCTGGTCGGGTGGAGGGGGTGTGGGGGGGGGGGGGGGGGGGGGGGGTGGGAGGGGAGGGGGTGTGACCGATCATCCCCTGGGGGGAGGAGGAGAGGGGGTGTGACTGATCATCCCCTGGGGAGGGGGGGTGGGTGGGAGGAGAGGGGGTGTGACGTCTCATCCCCTGTGGGGGGGGGGGGGGTGGGGGGGGGGGTGTGACATCTCATCCTCTGGTGGGGGGGTTCCGCTGCCTGTCTGCGGCCGATCCCTCCTGGCACCATCACTGGTACACTACCAGCCACAGTCATCTCTCCCGCTCTCTTGCCCCTGCAGGGAAGAGTAATCTGTGGCTGGTAGTGTACCAGTGATGGTGCCAGGAGGGATCGGCCACAGATTGGCAGCTGACCCCCCTCCCAACCAGAGGATGAGACGTCACACCCCCTCTCCTCCCACACCCCCCCCCCTGGGATGAGACGTCACACCCACTCTCCTCCTCCCACCCCCCTCCCGCCCCGACCAGAGGATGGCCTGGGTCAGAGAGCCGTTGCAGTCTCTGACCCCGCTCTTCGGAGGCTGCAGCAGCGACTTCAGACTTTTATTTTGCAGGTCGGTTACAGCACGGACGCGGATCGGGCCAGAAGACGGTAAAGTGGGATTTGGCGGTAGGGCTGGGCGCGCAGTTCATTAAGTCGATTTAAATGCATGCAAATACATTTAAATCGTTGGGCCGCCCGATTTGGGCACGGGCCGGACCTGCACCCGAATCGGGTGTCGGTAAAGGAACGACCTGCTCGGATTCGGGTGCAGATGGCGTTAAAGGCCCGACGCCCAACTTTACCGCGATTTGGGCGCAAAGGTTTGGTAAAATCAGGCCCAGTGTGTCTCTCTCCAAACAGGCAGGTTTTCTCTCCAGATATTACGGCACTTTGTAAAAGAAAACATGATTCATCATCAAGCAAATCATTGGCATCCTGAAGATGCACTTTTGATATTTGGGTCACTCAGGTGGGGTTCTGCAGTCCTCTCCACAGAGGGTGTCCCAATTATCATGGTCTGTCAACCTGTCGCTTTAAAGGGGGAATCCCTTGCCAGAGGGGACAAGGAGGAGGCTGAGAGCTCCTCAAACGATAAAGAGCAGAAAGAGCAGGAACCTGAAGAGGGAGATGAGAATCAGCTTCCATGTGACGATGCCATTGAAAAAACATAATGTGGAAAAAGTGCCCATGCCACAAGATTCCAGGAGGAGTAAGGTACAGGCAACAGGACATGGCCGCATTCTTCCTGTCCCGAGTGCCATGCCATTGTTCTGAAAGTCCGTTACAACCAGTAAGTTCAGCATTTGGAAAGTCGGCACAACAATGCTAGTGTAGCGTGAAAGCACTTGACGCAGTCATCATCATCTTAAACTTTTAGTGGACACTGAGATACACACATGCTTGGAGAGACCATCAAGGCTGCAGGTCTTGCCCTTTGGCACTGGGAATGAAGTAAGAAGTCTCACAACACCAGGTTAAATCCAACAGGTTTATTTGATAGCACAAGCCACGAGCTTTCGGAGCGCTGCTCCTTCGTCAGGTGAGTGGGAGTTCTGTTCACAAACAGGGCATATAAAGACACAAACTCAATTTACAAAATAATGGTTGGAATGCAAGTCTTTACAGGTAATCAAGTCCTAAAAGTACAGACAATGTGAGTGGAGAGAGGGTTAAGCACAGGGTAAAGAGATGTGTATTGTCTCCAGCCAGGACAGTTAGTGAGATTTTGCAAGCCCAGGCAAGTCGTGGGGGTTACAGATAGTGTGACATGAACCCAAGATCCCGGTTGAGGCCGTCCTCATGTGTGTGGAACTTGGCTCTCAGATACTGCTCAGCGATTCTGCGTTGTTGTGAAGGCTGCCTTGGAGAACGCTTACCCGAAGCTCAGAGGCTGAATGCCTGTGACCGCTGAAGTGTTCCCCAACAGGAAGAGAACACTCTTGCCTGGTGATTGTCGAGCGGTGTTCATTCATCCGTTGTCGCAGCGTCTGCATGGTCTCCCCAATGTACCATGCCTCGGAACATCCTTTCCTGCAGCGTATCAGGTAAACAACATTGGCTGGGTTGCTAGTGTATGTACCGTGTACCTGGTGGATGGTGTTCTCACGTGAGATGATGGCATCCGTGTCGATGATCAGGCACGTCTTGCATAGGTTGCTGTGGCAGGGTTGTGTGGTGTCGTGGTCACTGTTCTCCTGAAGGCTGGGTAGTTTGCTGCGGACAATGGTCTGTTTGAGGTTGTGCAGTTGTTTGAAGCAAGAAGTGGGGGTGTGGGGATAGCCTTGGCGAGATGTTCGTCTTCATCAATGACATGTTGAAGGCTCCGGAGGAGATGGCGTAGCTTCTCCGCTCCAGGGAAGTACTGGACGATGAAGAGTACTCTGTCCACCGTGTCCCGTGTTTGTCTTCTGAGGAGGTCGGTGCGGTTTTTCGCTGAGGCACGTCGGAACTGTTGATCGATGAGTCGAGCGCCATATCCTGTTCTTCTGAGGGCATCTTTCAGCGTCTGGAAGTGTCTGTTGCGATCCTCCTCATCTGAGCAGATCCTGTGTATACGGAGGGCTTGTTGTAGGGGATGGCTTCTTTAACGTGTTTAGGGTGGAAGCTGGAGAAGTGGAGCATCGTGAGGTTATCCGTGGGCTTGCGGTACAGTGAGGTGCTGAGGTGACCGTCCTTAATGGAGATGCGTGTGTCCAAGAATGCAACCGATTCCGGAGAGTAGTCCATGGTGAGTCTGATGGTGGGATGGAACTTGTTGATGTCATCATATAGTTGTTTCAGTGATTGTTCACCATGAGTCCAAAGGAAGAAAATGTCATCAATGTATCTAGTGTATAGCATCGGTTGAAGGTCCTGTGTGGTGAAGAAGTCTTGTTCGAACCTGTGCATGAAGATGTTGGCATATTGAGGTGCGAATTTGGTCCCCATGGCTGTTCCGTGTGTCTGGATGAAGAACTGGTTGTTGAAGGTGAAGACTTTGTGGTCCAGGATGAAGCGGATGAGTTGTAAAATTGCATCTGGAAACTGGCAGTTGTTGGCGTTGAGCACTGAGGCTGTTGCAGCAATGCCATCGTCGTGGGGGACGCTGGTGTAGAGTGCCGAGACATCCATTGTGACGAGGAGCGCTCCTGGTTCAACTGTTCCATGTGTGCCGAGTTTCTGTCGGAAGTCTGTAGTGTTGCGACAAAAGCTGGGGGTTCTTTGTACAATGGGTTTCAGGATGCCCTCGACGTAGCCGGAGAGGTTCTCGCACAGGGTCCCATTGCCCGATACGATGGGACAGCCGGGTGTGTTTGCCTTGTGTATCTTCGGGAGGCAGTAGAGATCTCCAACGCAGGGAGTACGTGGGATGAGAGCACGGAGGGTGCTCTGAAGGTCCGGATCAAAGGTCTTGATCAGTCTGTTGAGTTGACGGGTGTGTTCTTTGATCGGATCTGCAGGTAACTGTCTGTAGTATTCCTCGTTGTTCAGTTGTCAGTACACTTCTTTGCAGTAATCCATTCTGTTCAGTATGACGATGGCCCCTCCTTTGTCTGCTGGTTTGATGACAATGTTGCGGTTGGTGTGAGACTTCTCACTGGCAATGAAGGCAGCCATCTTATTTTGAGAAACAATTACAGTTCGCTCTCCAAGTCTACTGAAGCCTAACTCCATGTTGTGTTGTAAGGACATGATAACACAAGGGTTCAGTAACTATCCTGATTCTGCTACACATCACATGAATGTGAGGCTCAAAAAGGGAGGTGATCACTGAGTGGGAGCATGGCTCACCCTCGCAATCGGAGAGCACATTGATGCATATGCATGGCATTTTCAAATGACGAAACCATTCACATGAGCAGCAAATGTATTTACAGAGGTGCGTGATATATACTGTCACTGAACATCCGTGACCCAGAAGTAATATCAAACTTTCATAATTCTTCAAACGTCACAGTTATGTCTTGGTGCATCCCTGACATCTCCAGCAGAGGTAGAGGCAGCCTGCTTACTGCTACACCCTGTTGCCTCGAATGATTTCCTCCCTATGTGACTGAGGCTCCTGTCTAAATCTCTGAGGAGAAGGGGTTCCTGGAGGTCAAGGTTCCCCAGCCCATTCTTGCCGAGCCACAGATGCATCCCACCACTGCCAATAGCGATGAAGTACAGGCCCGAGCACACATTTGCAGGATCTGCTGGACCAATGTCTCCACGGCAGTTGCCACCTTTCCCATGGCGGCCTCAAGACATTTGCATGTGGGAGCCACAACATTAGACAGAACATGGACAGACTCCTTCACTCGCGTCTGCTGACTGCCTCTGGCAAATCTGCCTCCAGCATGTTAGAAATAGCCGCTTGCAGAGGATCAACATGTGGCTCAGACTCAGTGGGTGCAGACATGCCGGTGAAGTGTTCCCCAGAATGTGACCCTCTTCCTAATCTAGAATGAGCACCCACCAGGGTCTGTGTCTCTGTGCTGGTGGAGGGTACAGGTGAATGCAGTAGTGATGGTTCTTCCTCTGATACATCCTCAGCATTCCTCGTCTGAGCTGGCTTGGGGGTTGGGGCTTATGGTTGGTCTGGGGCTCTGTCTGGAACTGCTGCTGCCTGTAAGAGAGCAGATAGATTTAGTTCATGAGAAGGCTGAATACAACATTTCATGTCACTCACTGTGATTACCAGGATGTGATTAACTCATGGAGGACTCATCATATTGGCTTACGGGGAGAGGCTGATCTCACCTTCCCCACAGGAGCGATCTTTGTCTTTGCCTGCCAGCTCAGCAGCATTCTCCTCAAACTGGGACAGCTTCTGGATTCCAGCCATCCCTCCTCCCGTTTGGGACATCATCCTCCAGTTGTGAGCGAGCTACACCTGCATTAAGAAAAGTGAAATGGAATGTGATGAGAAGAGATGGAAGAGAGGACAGATGGGCGGCACGGTAGCACAGTGGTTAGCACTGCTGCTTCACAGCTCCAGGGACCTGGGTTTGATTCCCGGCTTGGGTCACTGTCTGTGTGGAGTTTGCACATTCTCCTCGTGTCTGCGTGGGTTTCCTCCGGGTGCTCCGGTTTCCTCCCACAGTCCAAAGATGTGTGGGTTAGGTTGATTGGCTATGCTAAAATTGCCCCTTAGTGTCCTGAGATGGGTAGGTTAGAGGGATTAGCGGGTAAATATGTAGGGATAAGGGGGTAGGGCTGGGGTAGGACTGTGGTCGGTGCAGACTCCATGGGCCAAATGGCCTCTTTCTGCACTGTAGGGCTTCTATGATTCAAAGGGACACCATTTTTGAATTCCTCCAGCAACATCACTTCCCGAAGGTTATCAAGGATTTGTTCCACCTTTATTAACTTACACCACCTACTGAACGCCATTTCCTTTACCCTGACAAAATATACCAAGATCTGGCCCATTCTCTTTCTCATATTCAGGTCAGATAACCAAAAGCTTGATAAAAGGAATAGGTTTCATGGCATGTCTTAAAGGAGGAGAGTGAGGTAGAGAGGTGGAGAGATGTAAGCAGGGAACTCTAGAGCTCTGGAACTTGTCAACTGGCCACCAATGGTGGAATGATTAAAATTGGGGATGGATTAGAGACCCGAATTAGAAGAGGACAGATGTCCTGATGGTTGTGGAGCTGGAGGAGGCTATTGAGATGGGAAAGGTTTAGGCCATGGATGGATCTGAAAGCGAGGGTGAGAATTTTAATATCAAGGCATTGCTTGATTGGGGGAGTCAATGTAGGTCACCAAGCACAGAGTTGATATGTGAACAGGACTTGCTGGATGTTTAAGACACAGGAAACAGTGCTCCTGGTGGCCTCAAGTTAATGAAAGGAACAATGTAGGAGACCAGCTAGGAATGTGTGGGAATTGCCAAATCCAGACGTAATGAAAGAATAAATAAGAGTTTTATTAGTAGAGGAACTGAGACAAGGGATGAAGTTGGGTGCTGTTACAGAGGTGGAAGTACAGTCTTAGTCATGACATGAATATGAGATTGTAAGTTTATCTTGGGGTCAAATATGACACTAATGTTGTGAACCGATGGTTTATTTTCAGGCAGTTGCCCGGAAGTGGGATAGAGTCAGTAACAAGAGTTTCGAGTGGGGACTGAAAACAATGATTTCAATTTTCCTGATACTTAACTGGAAGACATTTCTGCTAATCCAATACTGGGTGTCAGATGAGCAGTCTGCTAATTTAGCAATGGTGAAAGAGTCGAGGGGAGTTTTGGTGAGGTAGCCCTCAGTGCCATCAGTGAAAACTAATGCTGTGCTTCCGGATGATGTCAGTGAGGGGCAACATGTCCATGTGAAAGAGGAGGGGAACAAGGATAGATCCTTGAGGAACAGTAGAGGTAACAGTGCAGGAACAGGAAGAGGAGCCACTGCAAGTGATACTCTGGCTGCGATTAGACAGATAAGAATGGAACCAGGTGAAGGCAGTCCCACCAAGCTGGATGAATGTGGAGAGGCATTGGAGAAAGATACTGTGTTTAAATGTGTCAAAGGCTGCAGAGAGGCCAGGAAGGACAGGGAGGGAAAGTTTACCTTTATCACAGTCACATCAGATGTCATCAATGACTTTGATAAGGGCTGTTTCCAGATTGTGGCAGGGGTGGAAATCTGACTAGAGAGATTCAGGAAGCATTTAAATATGATTAGAGTCTCAGGAAAAGTAGAAATGGATTTGGGGGACAATAACACATTCAAGCACATTGGAGAGGGAAGAGAGGCTGGAGAAGAGAGACTTGTTTGAAAGAATGTTGAGGTCATGGGTAGGTTTTTGAGGAGACCAGTGATGACAACATATTTTACGAAGGGACAACACCAGAACAGAGAGGATAGTTTATAATATTGCCTAATATGGACAAATTAAATAATCAAACATATTTTTATTATCAGCAAACCCTCCTTGAAATATCATTCCATTCAGTGTACCAAAGTTTTGAAATCAAACTCAAGTTAGTGTCTTCATTTAGTCGTAACTCTTTGCTCCTTATTATTTCCAAACCATTCAAAAAGACTTTCTTAAAATTCTTCACTTTGAACCGGTGTACGAGAATCCCACTCAGTAACAGAAATATTTCCATGGTAATTTTGCTCCTCACGGAAATTCCTGATGATTTTTTCTCTTCTCTCCCAGGGCTTTTCCTGTAGAGTCCAAATTCCCACATGGATTTTCTGTACCAGTCTCATTTCCTCTGGGATTTTGTTGTGAACTCTCATTTCCTATAGGAATTTGCTGAATTGATTTAATTTCCCATAGCATTGCCTCATGATGCATTAATAATTCGACTAATTTCTTGTTCCAATGCTTCCTTCCACTTCTTTGCAATGATTCTGTCTCGAGTCCCACTGCCATTTTGGTGACTCTAAAGGACATTTTGATTTTTAAAATGGCATGACCTACTTTGCAGTTGGTGCCAGCTGTTCTCTGGTGCTGCCATGTGTAAATCTCAACAGCAAGTCCACTTTCATAGTGGTGCCTCTTATTCTGATTTGAAGACCCTGAAACAGTTCCCAGGATTTAATCTGCTAAATTCGGTTCCCTGATTCTTTGGAACAGCAAAAACCGGGGCCTGCTAAAATAAGGGAACCAAGGTTGGCCATGTAAATGCACAAAACCAGTTCTTGAGCATCACTCTCTGGCGTGCAAAATGGAAAGTTTTTGTACAGATGGTTTTCTATATTTTTCAGCAGGTTTCACTGGGTAGTGAGCAGCAGTGGGAGCCCTAGCTGGGTTTCGTGTTCTCAAAGCCAGCAGTGCTGAAGGTTTGTGTTATTTTCTTCAGGTGTGTACACATGGCAGTCACATTTATTTGATATGAGTTGATTTATTATTGTCACATGTATTGACATACAGTGAAAAGTATTGTTTCTTGCATGCTATACAGACAAAGAATACTATTCATAGAGTACATGGGGAGAAGGAAAGGAGAGGGTGCAGAATGCAGTGTTACAGTCATAGATAGGGTGTAGAGAAAGATCAACTTAATATAAGGAAGGTCCATTCAAAAGTCTAATAGCAGCAGGGAAGAAGCTGTTCTTGAGTCAGTTGGTACTTGGCCTCAGACTTCTGTATCTTTTTTCCGACGGAAGAATGTGGAAGACAGAATGTCCAGTGTGTGTAGGATCCTTAATTATGCTGGCTGTTTTTCCGAAGCATCGGGAAGTGTAGACAGAGTTAATGTATGGGAGGCTGGTTTGTGTGATGTACTGGGCTTCATTTACAACCTTTTGTAGTTTCTTGAGGTCTTGGACAGAGCAGGAGCCATACCAAATTGTGATACAACCAGAAAGAATGCATTTAACGGTACATCTGTAAAAGTTGGTGAGAGTCGTAGCGGACATGCCGAATTTCATTAGCCTCCTGAGAAAGTAGAGGCGTTGGTGGGCTTTCTTAACTATAGCGTCAGGGCAGGTTGTTGGTGATCTGGACACCCCCACCCCCCCAAACCCACACCACCATTTACACTCCAAGACACTTAATTTAAAATAAAACTTTAATAACCTGAAGTAACCGTATAGAAACTCCCACATTGGCCATACAGCGGCGGATCTCGCTGTTCTCATTGCGCCATGTCTTGAGATGAACATGCTGGTTAAATCTCAGTTTGGGTGTGACTCTGTGACTATCCACCCAGCAATTCAGCACTTTCACTTGTTTCCTCTCTGTGGTGGCAGCTCACATATAGGTGGGAAAATGTCAGCGTTTTCTCTTGTGGTTGACTCAACTTCATCATTTACTGCTGTTCTTACTGACCGAGAATCCCCCATTTCCTCACTTTTACATTTAAACACACCCACCAGGATCTGTTGAACCCATATCTTCTTAGGCAGCATATTTTTCTTCGAAGAATCGAAATACAATCTATTTTTAAAAAATACTCTCAATAAAAAAATTTCAAATTCTGAATTTTTACTTAAAATTTCAAACAAAATTTATTTAAATAATATGAAGCAAGTCACTGGTAACACGACGTATCGCTGGCAGGCAGCCTCTGATTCCCCTACCCTGCCATCAACTCAGACACTCAACAATATGGGCGCTAGTTTTAAAGGTCGCCCCGCCACACAGCAAGCAAACCAGTTCACCGAGGTGTACCCCCCGGCACCTCCAGCACTCCCTGGCAGTACCCTGGCACTATCCTGACATCGCTGGCAAGTCCCTGGCATGACCCTCTCCCCCGCTGAGTGCTGCACTCAGCTGAGCTCCCTTGGGAGTCCTGCTCGCCAGGTTCATGCCTCTGAGACCACTTGTGCTTTAAGCCGTTCTGGTGTCACGACTCTGTGGATGGAAGTTTGACGTGGGAAGGTTTATTCCGTCATATGGGCCTGATAATTATCTGTAAGTTTATTATAATGAGGCTATCAATGTTGAATGTCAGGAGACATGGCCTATCACTGACAGGGGAGAGGGGCCAACTTCCTTCAGGTTTGCCATTGTTGTGAAACGCGACTTTTGCCTTCTCACGATATTTTTCACCCCTGTCGCCAAAGCTGCCTGACACGAATGGGCGTGGAAAATCCCAACCTGTGTTTCTTACAGAGATTTGTAATGAACGACTGACATTTTCTCAAGCATCTAATTTTTTGGTGGATTTGCTGAGATACCCCAGTGGGAGTTGTAACATTTGTTTTAAGCAATAATTAGCCACAGTGTTCTTGTACTTCTGGAAGTTGCTGCAATACAGTTGTAACACAGAGACCTCCCATTGACTTTCCCATTCTTCCTTATTATGTTCATGTGTTTCAAGCTTTTGCTTCTGCAGAAACTCACTGTGAGACTGACATAGCTTACAGTGATGCCATTATACCTCACCATGTATTCTGCAACACTATTGTTTCTTATAGAGATTTATTTCAGCATTCAAGAAAATTTTGTTTCTTTTGCTTTTCAATTTCTAACCAGCTATTTTAGTGTTGACTTATTCTGGTAAGGTTCCATAGGTGCCAGTATCTCACCTAAGAGAGTAATTTTTTTTAGCACTAACATGGAGATTATGTTCGCTTCTCAGCCTTTTGGTTAAGATCAAGTGTGATATTTGGTCTTGCATCTGGTCTTGGCCAATGAAGTTAAACTGAGGCTTCATCTGAAGCAATTTTTTAAAGCCATCTGGGCCTTTCGATTAAGATGAAGGTCAGATCAAACCCAGGAGGGGGTGTAATGCCTCATCCTGTCAGCTTGAATCTTGTTTAATCGAACCCCAAGATGGGATGTACGTCCTGTCCTGTTTTGTCAGCTTGGATCTGTTTTGTCTCTCATGTGAGGACACTGATTGGACCAAATTGGATTTTTGATTGAGAATAAAGTGCCAAAAAAAACATGGGGCATTACAACCAAGATGTTCACACATCTGCACTTCCAGAATGGATCATTGGATAGCAATATGGGGTGGGAATGTGGGTGGACTTTTGGGGCACTGTGGCTAATGTAACACTCAGAACAAACCAGGAATGTATTCTCGCCCCCATCCCCACATTGGTTTGGTGCATGAATTATTTTGTTCAATTTATTTCTCATTAATTCTCTCATTTTGTTGATATTTACTGTGACATTTATTTCTTTATAAGGTTCTTAGCTCTTAATGATTACTTCTGATAGTCTCTAAATCTCAAATAATTTCCTCAAAGAAACATGATTTTGCATGGTTCCTTGATGACCTTAAGGTACAAGTATACAGGATAGCAACAAGGTCGATTACAATTCCTATTTCAAGAAGATAACTGGTAGCAAAGTGTGTCAAAGGTGGGTTTAATGACCTATTTTATGATCTTATGCAAAACCACATTGTTGGTCTAGATTTCAAAATTCTTTCCTGGTGCATTCATATAAATGTAGTTCCCAATTGACTAGATTTAAAATTTGTGGCATTTTGTCTTTTTTCATAGAATCATCATAGAATCTCTACAGTGCAGAAGGAGGCCATTTGACCCATCGAGCCTGCACTGACAACAATCTCACCCAGGCCTTATCCCCATACCCCAAGTATTTACCCTTCTAGTCCCCCTGACACTAAGGGGCAATTTAGCATGGCCAATCAACCTAACCTACACATTTTTGGAGTGTGGGAGGAAACCAGAACACCTGGAGGAAACCCACACAGACACAGGAAGAACATGCAAACTCCACACAGACAGTGACCCAAGGCCGGAATTGAACCTGGGTCCCTGTGAGGGAGCAGTGCTAATCACTGTGCCGCCGTGTTCCTCTTGAACTTTGATAAAGTAGTCATTGAGGCGATAATTTATTTAGATTTCAATGAATTGCAAATATACAGATGGTCACTAGTTTATAGTGACAGGATAATGACATTCTATTTTTATTTTGTGTTATTTTGAGGATTAAATGTTGTGATTCTGTCATTTCATGCAAGAGCTCTAAAGCTCATTGCTGAG
Source organism: Mustelus asterias (assembly GCF_964213995.1). Taxonomy (NCBI): domain Eukaryota; kingdom Metazoa; phylum Chordata; class Chondrichthyes; order Carcharhiniformes; family Triakidae; genus Mustelus; species Mustelus asterias. Next base: position 54,199,338 of record NC_135814.1, read on the forward strand.
GGCGTGGAGTCACGCATTGGCCAGACCAGGTAAGGATGGCAGATTTCCTTACCGAAAGGGGCATTAGTGAACAATTAATGATAGTTACAGAAAATGCTGTAAAATCTCAGCAGGTCTGACAGCATCTGTGGAGTGAGAGTAGAGCCAAAGTTTCGAGTCTAGATGGCTCTTCGTCAGAGCTGTTGATGGGGTTCAGCTCTGACGAAGGGTAATCTAGACTCAAAATGTTGGCTCTACTCTCTCTCCACAGATGCTGTCAGATCTGCTGAGCTTTTCCAGCATTTTTCTGTTTCTGTTTCAGATTCCAGCGTCCGCAGTATTTCGCGTTTATCTAACTGATGATAGTTGTCATGGTCACCATCACTGAGACCAGCTTTACTAATTTAGTTTAAGTTCCACCAGCTCCTTATAACTAATTCACATATCAGTTCAACGATTCTTTAAAAATGAGTTTCAAATTGAACAAGTGAAAAAACGACACTCTTTCTTTAACAAGCAATTATCATGAAGTGGGAGTAGTTTCCAAACAAAAGACAGAACTTCAAAAAATTCATACATTGACTCTTGGAATTTTTTGGCGATTCTTGTTGAGAATATACAGCATTTCAGATTGATGAAGTAGCTCTGAATAAGCACATAGTAGGCATAGAGACTGGGCCTCATTCTATTGTTCACTGTTTAGTACGCTGCATAGCTACTGGATATAGCTGGCAGCATGTTTTCTCACAATGCTTCTATTGTATATGAATCTGGGAACTGGGGCAAATAACAGAGAATGTATAGCCAGCCACTGATCAGGAAAAATAAAAATAAATTCCTCAGAATGAAACTGGTCTTTTAAAAAAGAAAACAAGAGAGTTTTTGTTTTTTTCATAACTATCAGTATTGGTGCTGGGATCTGCTCCTTTTATTCACATAGCTCTGTTCACAGGCCTTGGACTAAGGTGAATCTGAGGGTAAATAGGAGTGGGGAGGGTTACGGAATTTCAAGCCCAGATGTTCTGGTCCCTCCATGCCAAAGCTATAGTTAAGAAAGCCTACCAATGCCGCTACTTTCTCAAGAGGCTAAGGAAATTTGGCATGTTCACAATGACTCTCACCAACTTTTACAGATGCACCCTAGAAAGCATCTTTTCTGGTTGTATCATGGCTTGGTATGGCTCCTGCTCTGTCCAAGACCGCAAGAAACTACAAAGTGTCGTGAACGAAGCCCAGTCAATCATGCAAACCAACCTCCCATCCATTGGGTCCAATTTTACCATCAAGTTGCGTTCGTTTTCGGGCGTGAAAATTTGGCAAAGTTGAGCGTGAGGCGAGTAGCGTGACCTGCGCCCGCCTCCACCACCGATCTGAGTCAGAGAGCCGCCGGAAGCTCGGAACTTACCTCCTCAGAATCCTCAGAAGCTGGAGCGCCCAAATTTGACCAAGGGCTGAAAATGGCCGCCATTGGGACCGTGCCCGAAACGGGCGCAATGTCAATTTAAATGCATGCAAATGACTTAATGAAATGCACGCCCAAACTTACCGGCACTTCCCCCTTTACCACCGCGTTCGCCTGTCCAGATTCGGCGCGAAACAGACATGGTCCACAAAGGTCAAATTTGGGCGCTCCAGCTTCTGAGGATTCTGAGGAGGTAAGTTCCGAGCTTCCGGCGGCTCTCTGACTCAGATCGGTGGTGGTGGTGGTGGGGGGGTAGGGGTGGGGGAGGTCAGTCAGATGGCTCTCTGGTGGGGGTGGTGGGTCAGATGGCTCTCTGGAGGGGGAGGGAGGTGGGTCAGATGGCTCTCTGTTGGGGGGAGGATTTCTCAGCGCGATTCAGAATCGCTGCTATTTTTTCAGGCGGATTGCATATGGGGGGCGCCTGAGAACAGGTCTAAAAGTTGGATCTGAAACAGTCCTAGTTCCAAGTCCATCCAGCACTTAGAATTAAAATGGTAAAATAGGGCCATTGACTCTATCTACACTTCCCGATGCCTTGGAAAAGCAGCCAGCATAATCAAGGACCCTATGCACCACGGACACTCTCTCTTTCACCTTCTTCCCTCGGGAAAAAGATAAATAGTCCAAAGTCATGTCCCAACTGACTCAAGAACAGCTTCTTCCCTGCTGCCATCAGACTTTTGAATGGACTTACCTCATGATAAGTTGATCTTTCTCTACACCCTAGCTCTAATTGTAATGGCAAATTCTGCACTCTCTCCTTTCCTTCTCTATGAGCTTTGTCTGTATAGTGTGCAAGGAACAATACTTTTCATGTATACTAATACATGTGACAATAAAAAATCTAATCAAACCAAAGCTCACAGCTGGCGTCCGGCCAATCGCAAGTCTCCCAGGTCCTTTTTTCTGACGTAATCAGCTCTGTACTGGAAATCGGTGATTACCATATGGAAATTTCAATTTCCATATGATTAGCGGGCCCGGGACAGCATTCTCCGGGCCCGCTATTGTCTCCCCCTCCCACACCCCCCCGAGAGAGGTTCTCACCGGCGGTGTTTACAACTGCTCCCCACCAATGGGGAACAGATGTCCTTACCCCGCTGGTGGGGACAGAGGCCATTGAAGCCCCCGGGAGTTTGGGGAGAGGGCCTAGGCGCCCCTTGAGCAGTGCCAGCCTGGCACTTCCAGCCTGGCACCTTGGCACTGCCCAAGGGGCACACTGGCACTGCCCACTGGGCACCAGACAGTGCCAAAGGGGCAGGGCTATCTCTTTGGGACAGTGTCTACTGGGGACGCGATTGGTGGTGCGTGGGAGACCGCTATTCACTCTGCAATGGGATCGGTGGGACAGGGAGGGAGGAGGGCGCAATTGGGACTGGCCTAGGGGGAGTCAGATAGGCCAGCGATTGGGGGTGGGGGAGGATCGGGTAGGCCGGCAATCAGGAGGGGGGAGGGGCGCGAGGATAACATCGGGAAACCGGCGATCGGTAGACTGGCGATGCGGTGGGGTGGGGGAGGGGGGATCAGTGTGCATGCGCTAATCTCTGTACTGACAGATTGGCACATACGAAGTGGCCCGCTCAGCATTATGCTGCTGGACCTCCATTTTCTGACATTAATCTCTCTGAGGCACTCTGTGCATCACAGAGTGCCAGAGATTCGTTCAGGTAAGTACGCCCAAAAAACAGGCAGGGAATCTCCTGTTCTCCCGCCCGTTGAGCACTTAGTTTTTTGTGGAGAATCCTTACCAATATATTTTTGTTGGAGTCAGTTAAAGGAGAAATGTTTATCTGATCTTCTCTGCTTAAAGTGCCTATGTTGAAGACACTGCACGAGTATATATTTTTGTTAATATAAAAGCAAAATATTGTGGATGCTAGAAATCTTTTAATAAAAACAGAAAATGCTGGAAAAACTTAGTAGTTCTGGCAGCGTCTGTGATAACAGAAACACAGTTAGCATTTCATTTCAATCACCTTATGTGAGAAAAATGGATGTGTGCCAAAGGTATCCCCAACATCCCCACCGCCCCACTGTATCCCCCACTGTCAACATCCTTGGGGTTACCATTGGCCAGAAATTCAACTGGACTCACCACATAAACACAGCGGCTACAAGAGCAGGTCAGAGGCTAGGAATACTGCGGTGAATAACTCACCTCCTGACTCCCCAAAACCTGTCCACCATCTACAAGGCACAAGTCAGGAGTGTGATGGAATACTCCCCAGTTGCCTGGATGGGTGCAGCTCCAACAACACTCAAGGAACTTGACACCATCCAGGACAAAGCAGCTCGCTTGATTGGCACCACATCCACAAACATCCACTCCCTCCATCACTGACGCTCAATAGCAGCGATGTATACCATCTACAAGAGACACGGAAATTCAGAAATTCATCAAATATTCTTAGACAGCACCTTCCAAACCCACGACCACTTCCATCTAGAAGGACAATGGCAGTAGATACATGGGAACACCACCACCTGCAAGTTCCCCTCCAAGCCACCCACCATCCTGACTTGAAAATACTTCGCCGTTCCTTCGCAGTCGCTGGGTCAAAATCCTGGAATTCCCTCCCTAATGGCATTGTGGGTCCACCCACAACATGTGGACTGCAACATTTCAAGAAGGCAACACACTACCACCTTCTCAAGAGCAACTAGGGATGGGTAATAAATGCTGGCCAGCCAGAGATGCCCATGTCCCATGATTGAATTTTTAAAAATGCTCCAAGGCATGTTTGTTATCATCACAAGATCAACAGGTCGCCCATATCTGTGATACAAGGATGTCTGCTAGCAAGGCTTCAAGCTGACTGGGTTCAGAGACAATGCAGTGGATGTCCTCACTGCTGATAGAGTTCCCAGAGACAAGCAGTCAGGAAGGGTGTGGCAAAATCAGAGGACAAAAAAAAAGACCAAATGATGGAAAAGAGAACCTGGCAGAAGGAAAAGCTTCTGGTGAACTCTTGCCGATGCCATTCACCTGTGCCAGCTGTGGAAAGGTTTGCCACTCATGAATTGGCCTCTACAGCCACAACAGACAATGTTCAATACATGGGCACAGTCCAACCTCCCCCAAGATGGCTGGATGTCTTCAATTATACATTCTTAAATAAGAATTTTACATTCAATTTTACATTTCAATTTTACATTCTTAAATAAGAACAAAAACTCTCCTTTTTCCTTAAAAGAAAAGAATTGTCAGTCTAAATTTCTGAGCTATATCACAATTCCACATAGGAACAAATAATTCAATTTTCACAGAATCACGGAATACTACAGTGCAGAAGAGGCCCTTTGGCCCATTGAGTCTGCACCGATGCATGAAATGCTCTGACTTGCCCACCTAATCCCACTTGCCAGCACTTGGCCCATAGCCTTGAATGTTTTGGCGTGCCAAGTATTCATCCAGGGTACTTTTTAAAGGATGTGAGGCATCCCGCCTCCACCAGCTTCCCAGGCAGTGCATTCCAGACTATCACCACCCTCTGAGTAAAAACGTTTTTCCTCAAATCCACCCTAAACCTCCCACCCCTCACTTTTAACTTGTGTCCCCTCGTAACTGACCCTTCAACGAAGGGGAACAGCTGCTCCCTATCCACCCTGTCCATGCCCCTTATAATCTTGAACACCTCAATCAAGTCACCCCTCAGTCTTCTCTGCTCCAATGAAAATTTTCAATTAACATTAAGCAAACAAAACCTCCAGATGGGATAGCTTTGCTTATTCATCTGTATAATGTTGAATAATAACTAAAACAAATCTAAGGGGGCTTGATTGTGTAGATGATGAGAGATTGTATCCCATAATTGGAGAATCCTGAACATGTGGACATAGTCTCATGATAAATGTGGATAGTCTCCGGATAAATGAGGATAGTGTCAGGATAAATGAGGATAGTCTCAGGATAAATGAGATTAGGAGAAATTTCTTGATGCATTGTAATTCTTTACCCAAGAGGGTGGTGGATACTTCGTCATGAACAGATGCATTGCTGATACAGATAGATTTCTGATTTCTCAAGAAATCAAATAATTCTGAGATTGAGTAGGAAAGTGGAGTTGAGGCTCAAGATCAGCCATGATTGAATGGCGAAGCAGGTTCATGCGGCTTTATGGTCCACTCCTGCTCCTATTTCTTATGTTATTATGCCATTAGTGAACAATTCAGTTTGTACAGTAATTAACAAAAATATGTAAATAAAACAGTGCCTAATGGCGTCACTTAAAATTGCCTCATTGTTGGAGGAATGCGACACAATGTGAAATAATATAATTAGTTGTCTGAACTGTTAAATCAAAGAAAGATTTTTTTCCCTTTTGTCTGCTTGTGATATCATTCTCGTAATCTTTTTACAGCTGTATTTTACAACAAAGGACTGCCTTAAAAGAGAGCATGGTTTTCTGAGATCAATCAAGTGAGATCACTTAGAAGAAATCCCTAAGGGTACAACCTACTCAGCAATATATGATAGTTGCTACTTCAGCACTAACTGCAATAAAACCTCATTCTTTGAAAATCCAGCTCATGTTTATGCATGACAATTAAATCCATGAGCCAAGTTCAGCACTTGCGCAGGGGACATTTACAAAGCAAGCATAAACTGGTGCAAGCTGAAATGAACACATAACATGGTTAAGTGGTGAGTGAGTGTTCAGAATGCAATGTTCAGGCACACCTTGGAGTTACACAACATAGTGAAAGTATTAAGAAGAAAAGACCACAGTCAACAGCAAGCCTTGACTGAAATTCTTCGTTGTGAACTGTTTGCAATTAAAGCAGAAGCTTCTACATTGGACTATCCTAGGCAGCGAATATTTATTTCACCCAACCATTAAACGCTTGTCTGCTAAACTAGTCTCCTTTATTTGCTCAACAACAGAATGATGCTTTGCAAATTCTGCCCCTCATGGTAGTTGATCCATTCCTTTCAGAAAAGCGACAGTTTCAATCTCTTTTCTCAGCTGAGTAATTGATCATTAGGAGAGGAAAGTTGGCTAAGCATCTCAGTCATGGCCATGATCCAGACTTGTGCTGGCTGTGCTATGTGCAGACAGTGGTAAAGGCCACACTGGGCTCAACCGGCAATGTTTGAAGTAACTGGAGTATCAGGAGAGGAGAGAAAGTTGGCTGGAGATTTAGAGGAAAAACAATCTAAAGTGATTACTCCATCAACAGATTTACATCAATTGGTACAAAATAATAAATTAACTCCTTAACTTATTGGTAAGCTAAGCAGATGGAAAATCTGGTTGGTCACACTGGCTGTACATCACCAGTTCATTTATTCCAAAGGGTCATGCATGCATAGTTAATTACATGCGCCTCTCAATTACAAGTATTAATCCATCATGAATCAGCTCTAATGTGGTCTCTGAGTAAAGGCTGTTGTGATATGCCTTTGGGGAATGGCGGCATATCATTGCTAGAGGGGAAGTGTATCGTGCCATCTAGTCTTATTTTCACTTTGGTCTGTGGGCAGAATACAGAACACATAGAGCTCATGTTTTCAAGTATTCTACTTTCTATAGCTATTCTTAGGTGCCTAATCTAAATAAATGAACCCTCAATGTGTTTACCCAATTCCTTATGAGTTATTCATACCCTTGTAATATTATAAAAACACAATATGGTGTTCAGCGGTGGTCAAATAGTGTGGCAGCAAGATTAAATACAGGTGTGATATGGTGAACAGCCTTAGATTGTGCTATTTGGCACAAGGCAACCCCCAACGTTTTGGTTAGGCCATAATGGCTTTGCAGTGTTGGAGAGTGTTGAATTATTAGTGCAGTGATTGCACAGAAAAGCTTTGATGACACAGTGCTCAGGTAAAGAGCTGGTCAGCAGACAGATTCCTCGGAGTGAAATTGCAGACCTACCTGTCAGTTCAGTGAGTGGGACTGCGCATCAAGAGAACCAGTACCAGGTTAGCTCAGTCAGAAAAGGTGAGCTGTCAGGGTGGCTGCTAGATTGATAGTGAGTGAGGAACAGTCAAACTAAATGAGAATGGAAACAAGTAAAATTGTCAAACCATAAATTGAGTAAAACAAGGTGGAAGGTCAAAGGGATATTGTCAAAATGTGCTCAAAATTCAGCAGTTTGAATTAGGATGCAGTTGATCTGCTATCCAAATTCAGAATGTTTGAAGAATTATACAGAGCTAAGGTTTCTTGATTCAGGTGTATCTGAACCAGACAGGTGTAAGGGGAAGTTTTTGCTTCCTATGAGCATAAAAGACAAGCAGACCTGAGTACGGTACAAAAGGCAACACAAGTTTTATTCCCTGTCCAAAATAACAAACTACAGGCCTGGGGGAAGACAGCTGCGAGCCAACTGCTTCCCCTGGCCATTGTGCGCTTTACAATTGATAGGGTTTTGAACTTCGCGCCAAACGTATGGTAATGGACTCATTCAAAGCGGTTGCTGATTGCATGAATGGGACCCACGTGGGTTACTGTCATTTACTACAAGTTACGCGATCAGTACCTACTAAAACAATCAGCAATAACACAACGCGGTGACACAATAGCGAAGTATTGAAAAGCCATTATAGACAGGTGGGGTTGATCTGTGGCTAATGGTAAAGTGATCCTTTTTCTCCTGGGCCAATCTCTTTCTGGAGAGTTGGCTTTGTGATTTGAACTCCGTACATAATCTAATCAGTTGAGCTATTGTCTATGTTTCCCTGCCTGGAGTCTAAAGTGATTAAAACTGTCTGTGGTGATTAGAGGGTGCAAGGAACCTCTCCATGAGTCATCGCATTGCTGTGAGCTGCTGACAATATTTTCCATCGTTCATTGTCGGGCTAAATAAATTCGATATAAACGCGTAAAAATGTCCATGATATTAAGCATAAAAGTCGTCCCCTTCACAAGGAAGCCATAAAGATTTGCCTAACAATTGGGAGCAATGATCTACACAGGCTGAACGCATCAGGATTAATTTCAGCATGTCTGACAGCATCTTTGGAGAGAGGATAGAGCCAACATTTCGAGCCTGGATAATCCTTCATCAGAGCTGAGGAAGGATCATCCAGACTCGAAATGTTGGCTCTATTCTTCCCCACAGATGCTGTCAGACCTGCTGAGATTTTCCAGCATTTTCTGTTTCATTTCAGATTCCAGCATCCACAGTATTTTGCTTTAACATCAGGATTAATAGTAGGAGAGTTAAGGGATCCCCAAAAGATATGGATTACATTGAAAGACCAGTTCAGAATCACATTAAACTATTATCAACTAGATTTCATGTCATTTTGACAAGAGCCTACACATTCCAGAGACCACTTCATCAGCAGATGCAGCGAAAAGGGTATATACTGTAACTTTTCAAATGCAGATCTCGCAGACAGAATTGCTGAATTAGTAATTATAATAGCTCCAGGAGTCCGCTGTAAAGGAACATTGCTTTATTGCACAAAATAAAGTTAAGCAAAAACCACAAACCTGTGGTGAACACAAACAGGTCCCAACCGGGACAATGCAATAATGGACCCACTCAGGGGCCTGCTTTATACAGGGCTCGGTATATGAGCTCCACTCAGTGAGTTAATTACCAATCCCCATGGAGCTCATATTCAACGAGTCCTAGAAGGAGGTCAATCAGTGATTTCCCCATGCAAGTCCTGGGGATTATCACAATAATCACATCTACACCCATGGAAGTGTTCATGAAAGATCTGCTAGATAAGCCAAAATATAACATTAAAAAGCTACTCAAGGATGGATATAAGTATGGAGTAATACTCGCCAGTCAATGGAGCTTACAGGTCCTAAGTACAACCCCAATTGTTGATGCATTCACTGGAACACTGAAACCTAGCGAGATATATGGACGGAGTGGCCTTTTACATCCATCAAGGAAATGTCCGGCCTTCTAACATTTCTACAAGATGTGGCAGGAAAGGCCACTGGCAGCAGCAGTACACTAGAACAAAGGCTAATGCAGCTACAAAGAGCCATGCACTGACCCAAATACAGCAAACGCAAGTACCTTCAACCAGTAGGAATGACCATCTGATCTCCCATCAGAAATGTATATATGAGGTGATTGACAAAGCAAAATGTCACAATGATATGCACAGTGAGATGAAGAATGGTGAATATATGTTTCACACCATCAATCTGGGGGAAATCATGGACACCTTCTGAAATGTTTGTCAGGATTCAAATTATTTTCCCTAAGAAAGTTGGTAGCTACTCATTATTGGCCAAGACTGACACCGGGGCAAGCGCCAACATACTACCCATGCGAATTCTAAAAGACTTGTATCCACAAACATGGAAGGCCATGGCAGAACCTATTACTGCTCAACTTTAACACACAAAAGCTCATTAATTCCAGGTGCAGGTTCCTTAATCCTGGAGTGGAAGCACATTCAATCCTCTTGGGTGTCACAAAGTTCTACACTGTGGAGATGAAAGGCCCAGTGACTGCAGACCTGCCAGTATGCCATGGCCTCGCATTAATATATATCCATGGAAGCAGTCAGAGATCATATAGAGTCATAGAGTCATAGAGGTTTACAGCATGGAAACAGGCCCTTCGGCCCAACTTGTCCATGCCGCCTTTTTTTTAAAACCCCTAAACTAATCCCAATTGCCCGCATTTGGCCCATATCCCTCTATACCCATCTTACCCATGTAACTACCTAAATGCTTTTTAAATGATAGAATTGTACCTGCCTCTACTACTACCTCTGGCAGCTTGTTCCAGACACTCACCACCCTCTGTGTGAAAAAATTGCCCCTTTGGACACTTTTGTATCTCTCCCCTCTCACCTTAAACCTATGCCCTCTAGTTTTAGACTCCCCTACCTTTGGGAAAAGATATTGACTATCTACCTTGTCTATGGCCCTCATTATTTTATAGACCTCTATAAGGTCACCCCTCAGCCTCCTACGTTCCAGAGAAAAAAGTCCCAGTCTATTCAGCCACCCTACCATTAACTGAGTAAGTCCTGCCCTGGTTCAATCTACCAAAATGGATCACCTCGCATTTGTCTAAATTAAATATGGCAGATCAACCTCAGAAACCTCTCCTATCACCTCAGTTCATGACCTAACATCAAAATGTCTAGAATGTTTCAAAAAATTGACAGTTATAAGGGTGCTGCAATATTACACTTGCATGAGAATGCAAGTCCATCAATTGATCCATTACATGAGTATAACATCCGTTTACTAGATGAATTAAACATCAAATAAGATAAAATGGAGAAGAATTATATAATTAGAAGAGTACAAGAGCACACAGATTGGTACGGCTCAATCAAATGATTCACAAAGAAGGATGGTTCATTGAGAGTATTCCTCAATCCACGATGTTTAAACACAGCTTTGAAATGCTGTCCTTACAAAATATCCACATTAGAAGAGTTAAATCTGAGATTTTCAAGTGCAAAATTCTTCTTGAAGCTTGATGCCAAGTATGGCAACTGGTTGGTACACTTCATGTAAAAGTTCCAAGTGTTTGTTAAAAGGATTGGTGTTTAACAGGCTGAAATGTGCTACCAACATGCAGCAGTTCAATTTATTCAATTTGGTTCTATCTATCCAAATGCTGACATATGGCCCAATCTAAGTAAAATAGAGGATTTTAAAGGTATGCCAGCTCCTTAAGAGGAGGATGGTCATCGAAAATGTCTAGGCCTCTTTAATTTCTTGTCTCCATACATTCCTAATTTCTCACAAAAATCTTTAGCACTATGGGAATTGTTGAGAAATGATTTGCCTTACCTGTGGATGTCATTATCAGAAGCATTGACACTGCAATTCTATGATCCTAAGGAGACAACTACCTCTGGAGATAGATGCCTCAGCGTCAATGTCAAGACTTGAAAGATTGAAAAAATATTCATCAGCTGGACTATTTATTTTATAAAGTCATTGTTTTTCTGTACTGTTAAAAATTGAGCATTGCTGATCGAGCAAATGCCAGTCACCTGATGCCTTGCAGAAGTTTCAAGATAACAATGGCCATGGGGAGAAGAAGTCTGTTCCAGCTAATTCCAAACAAAAGAAAACTTTTGCAAGTTGTAACTTCCCATAATGATGCTAATGGAAAAAGCATTAACAATCCTAACACAATGGTTTCGACAAAGAGAGTGTCAGTTAAGTTAACTTGACTTCCGTGTATCCAAAAATAAAAGAATCCCAACTCTAATTAAACACCTAGATTTTAACCTTGGAAATATATATCCTGTGTTCTACATTGAGGAGGTATGTCACATGACTTCCCCCAAGCTGCACTGTAATCTCAGTTGGTGGAACTGAACTCCAGCAGTTCCTGTTTGACTGCCAAAGTGAACAGAACTCCAGGCATCAGTCTGTGCTTTCTACCATCAAGATGGTGGCAGCAGAAAAATCTTGACCCCTCATCAAACTTGCCAACTGGTGGAACTGTGGAACTCATACCTCCTGACTGTTTCATTCTACATGCCTCCTCTTGTCATTCAAGTCTCAAAGAACAAAGAACAAACAAAATTGCAGCACAGGAACAGGCCCTTCAGCCCTCCAAGCCTGCACCGACCTTGTACATCTCCTTTAAACCTTGCCCCTCGCACCTTAAACCTATGCCCCCTAGTAATTGACTCTTCCACCCTGGGAAAAAGCTTCTGACTATCCACCCTGTCCATGCCCCTCATAATCTTGTAGACTTTTATCAGGTTGCCCCTCAACCTCCGTCGTTCCAGTGAGAACAAACCAAGTTTCTCCAACCTCTCCTCATAGCTAATGCCCTCCATACCAGGCAACATCCTGGTAAATCTTCTCTGTACCCTCTCCAAAGCCTCCACATCTTTCTGGTAGTGTGGCGACCAGAATTGAACACTATATTCCAAGTGCGGCCTAACTAAGGTTTTTTAAAGCTGCAACATGACTTTCCAATTTTTAAACTCAATGCCCCAGCCGATGAAGGCAAGCTTACCATATGCCTTCTTGACTACCTTCTCCACCTGCATTGCCACTTTCAGTGACCTGTGTACATGTATACCCAGATCCCTCTGCCTATCAATACTCTTAAGGGTTCTGCCATTTACTGTATATTTCCTATCTGTATTACACCTTCCAAAATGCATTATCTCATATTTGTCCGGATTAAACTCTATCTGCCATCTCTCCGTCCATGTCTCCAACCGATCTATGTCCTGCTGTATCCTCTGATGATCCTCATCGCTATCCGCAAATCCACCAATCTTTGTGTCATCCGCAAACTTATTAATCAAACCAGTTACATTTTCCTCCAAATCATTTATATATATTACAAACAGCAAAGGTCCCAACATTGATCCCTGAGGAACACCATTTGCCACAACCCTCCATTCAGAAACGCACCTTTCCACTGCTACCCTCTGTCTTCTATGATCGAGCCAGTTCTGTATCCCCCACCTTGCCAGCTCACCTCTGATCCCATGCGACTTCACCTTCTGCACCAGTATGCCATGAGGGACTTTGTCAAAGGCCTTACTGAAGTCCATGTAGACGACATCCACTGCCCTACCTTCATCAATTATCTTTGTCACTTCCTCGAAAAACTCGATCAAGTTAGTGAGGCATGACCTCCCCTTCACAAAATCATGTTGCCTCTTGCTAATACATCCACTTATTTCCAAGTGGGAATAAATCCTGTCTTGAAGAATCCTTTTCAATAATTTCCCTACCATTGATGTAAGGCTCACCAGCCTGTAATTACCTGGATTATTCTTGCTACCCTTCTTAAACAAAGGAACAACATTGGCTATTCTCCAGTCCTCTGGGACCTCTCCTGTGATGTGGAGATGCCGACACCCTTTCCCAGACTCACATCCACCAAGTCCTTCTCTTTGGTGAATACTGACGCAAAGTACTCATTTAATACCTCGCGCATTTCCTCTGGCTCCACACATAGATCCCCTCCCTGTCCTTGAGTGGGTCAACCCTCTCCCTGGCTACCCTCTTGCTCTTTATATATGTATAATATCATTGTAATATCGTTGTAATTAGCCTTCCCCCAATTTAGCACCTTCGCTTGAGGACTACACTTATCTTTATCCATCAGTACCTTAAAGCTTACTGAATTGTGGTCACTGTTCCCGAACTGCTCCTCTATTGAAATGTCGACCACCTGGCCGGGCTCATTCCGCAATACCAGGTCCAGTATGGCCCCTTCCCTAGTTGGACTATCTATATACTCTTTAAGAAGCCCTCCTGGATGCCCCTTACAAACTCTGCCCCATCCACGCCCCTAGCACTAAGTGAGTCCCAGTCAATATAGGAGAAGTTAAAATCTCCCACCACAACAACCCTGTTACTTTTACACCTTGCCAAAATCTGCCTACATATCTGTTCCTTGGTCTTGGAAGGCATTCTACAATCAACGAACCTCCCCTTGGAAGAAACATTTCCGTTGATTTCTGATTCCTGACTCTGGACAAATGTAAAACTGATGCTTGTATTTTTACTGTGGTCATGCCCTGAAACCTCTTTCCTTTTCCTTATCCCCATTTGTTGTGTGAGTGTAAAAATGGGTGGACGTTGCAAAACCCCTCTTGACCATGTGTGTGTAAAAGTAAACCCAACACTTTTATTTTCATCTTTCCTTGAGTTTGCTGTGCAAGCCATTAAGAGATGATTGGAACCTTTTATAAAGGGGGAAATCAGAATATAAAGAAAACACCTTTCTGTTTATGGATGGTAGAGAGTGAGAAAATCAGGGCAGTTTAAATTGACCCCCTGCCTTTTCGTGACATTCAGAAATGTCCGGGAGCATGTACACTACAAAAAGGCAAACTGGTTGTATTTTCTTCAAAATTCCTGCCTGTAATGCAAACTAACTACTCCAACATCAAGCGGGGAACTTTAGCATTAGTGTTTGAATTATATATTTTCATCTACTTGGTAAAATATTTGTGGTAGAGACCAACCACAAACCACTGAAGATGATTTGGTGAAAACCATTGACTCGTGCACTGCCAAGATTTCAATGTTTCTTGTGAGATTGGTTATCCGCCAGGTAATCTGATGGTCACATGGGATGTGCTTAGCAGATTGCTTAACCCAGTGAAAACAGAAGATATCTCCTTGGACCTACAAGCTGACATCACTTACCTTAAACATGAAGATGTTTTCCAAAATAATCTGGTACATTTTGCAGAACACAAATGCCAGTAGTTACAGGAAGAAATGGCAAAAGATTCTACACACTAAAGAAGCTTTTGAAAACCATAATCAAATGATGGCCCAATTCAATTCAATATGTCCATGAACATGTGAGACCATTTTGGCCTCTTCTGGATGAGTTCAGCATCTCCTGACGAGTTATCTTTAAAGGCAGGCCAGTCATCATCCCAGAATCTTTATGACCTGATATTCTGCAACAACTTCATCACTCATGGATGGGTATAGAATGGATGAGTAGACTTTAAAGAGAGACAGTCTATTGGCTGGGTATGAAGTCATCATCAAAAAGGCATGTCAAGAATATCTGCCAATTCAGCGTAAAGAACCACTGATACCACATGAAACTCTTACCCATCCTTGGTCTAAAAGTGTATCCGACATCTTTCATGCCCATGTTACTGTATTCACTTTCATCATCGGCTACTTTATCAAGTATCTCATTATTCAAGAATTGCACAACACGTCAAGCACAATTGTCACTCAAATTCTAAGCTTATTTGGTATGCCTAGGGAGATCGTTATGGATAATTTATTTGTAGCCCATTTCAGGATGTGTGAGAAGTGGAATATTGATCACACTACCTTTTCTCATTGTTACCCTAGATCTAACAGGCTCGCTGAATGAATGATTGGCACAATGAAATTCCTAATTCACAAATGTAGACTGACCAAGCAAGATCTACACATCGCAAAGTTACATCTGAGAATGACACTTTTAAGTGCAACTATTCTTTCACTGGCAGAGCTCATGTTTAGTAGAACAGTGTGTATGAATTTATCAACTCTCACCCATTCTACTCTCTTAGAAACTATGCAGTAGCATTTACATTGACAAGAGAAGATGACCAAGGTGCACAATAAAAATGCAGATACAGAATTGCCAAGTTTATAGTTGAGACAAGTTCACATTCACGATTCCACAGAATGTAAGTGGCAACCAGCTGAGGTGACACTGATTTGTTTGGAACCAAGATCCTATGAAGTCATTATGTATAAAGGTGCAAAAGCGAGGCGTAACCGAGGACAAATCAGAAGAATTCCAGCCCCTCAGCCACTGTACAGTCCTGTTACATCTAGGACAAGATCCTGAATGAAACCAGGAACAGCATCCAAGAATGATAACCCCATGGATCACTGTGAGTAATTAAAGAAATGCCCAGACATGGCTACTATTACAAGATCTGGGCATATCAGCAGATTACCTCTATGCTTATAAACTCATAGATTCATCAGTTCCATATACTTCTGTAATTATAACTAACATGAACTTCTTTGGGAGAGGGAAAGTATATTTTTTTTAAAAGGGAGATGTTGTAATATGCCTTTGGGGGATGGTGGCATGCCATCACTGGAGGGGAAATGTTCCAGTCTCATTTTTACTTTGGCCTGTGAGTAGAACACACCACGCACAGCTCTGCTGCTGAGGTCTTTAAATTTTCTACCTTTGAATAGCTGTTCTTAAGTGCCTAACCTAAATAAATGAAACAACATGTCTTTACCCAATCCCTTGTGAATGATTGGTGCATTTATATCATTTTAAAAATTTGGCAAAGGATAATTTCCAGTTAGGGTTATCTCAAATAGATCTTTGAATCTTCCCTGGGATGATGAAGTTGGATTAAGCCAGGAGCACAATCACAATTTACATTTCCCAGCATCCAAATTAACCTGTTGCCAACATAAATTCTGCTTATGAAGCAACAGGATGTTATTATACGCAGCAAATGGGATACTGTATTTCATATTCAAAGACATTGAATAAAATAGAACAGACGTGATGCTTGGGGTAATCCATTAACTTCTGTGGAGCCTTGGACACCAGGATTGCATACTGGAAATTCAGGCATGCACTGTGTGATTCCTGAACAAAACCTGGAAAAGTATGCACAACAGACTTGTGTGATTTCTATTGGATACATGAGAATAGATGATATATTGAAAAAGATTTTGCCTCTGTACTCAGATGAATGTAAACCATTCCTGGCACCATTCAAACAGTGGAAGAGCTCTTCCAGTGTCCAAGCTGATGTTTAACCTTCAACCAACACCAAAAAAACCCAACTGTTCATTATTTGCTTGTGGGATCTTGCAATGTGCAAAGCAACAGCAATGTTTGCTTAAATAACTAACAATGACTATATTTATCACGTTTAATCATTGGCTGTTTTAAATAAATGTAAATTTGTTCAGTGATCAGTGAGTCAACAACAAGTAGTCATGGTCAATTTAACTAGAAGCATAAACCTATGCTGTTAACTGTCAATGAGATGGAATGGGGAGACAGTGGCTTTATGATATTGTCACTGGACTAGTAATCCAGAAGACCAGGCTACTACTCCAGGGATGTGGGTTCAAATCCCACCACAGCTGCTGGTGGAATTGAAAGCCAGCTGGTTCACTTAGGAAAGGAAATCTGCCATCCTAACCTGGTCCAGTGTACATGTGACTCCAGACCAAACCCATTATGGTTGAAATGGCTTTTAAAGCCACTCCACTCCGGATAGGCAACAAATGCTGGCCTCACCAGCATCTCCCACATCCCATGAAAGAAAAAGAAATCCATAATGGAAAGGCCAGGACAGCGTAAAAAAAAAAGTTGGTTTGTAAAGTAAGATAAGTAAGTTACACATGGGATCAGTATGAAGTGGCCACCCAAAGCTGAGTTCAATTGTGAAAGACTTGGAGCTAAATTTGATGCCACAAAATGGATGTGGGCATCACAATGCAGGATTAAGCTGTGTTCTTTATTTTTCATTCATCTACATGCTCATTTCATGCAGTTTGTTAATTAATGTCTGGAACATCCCTCTTGGAACTTCACAGGTAAGGGTCTGCAGAGCAATTGCCAGAAGTGCAAACTTCCTCTGGGTATTTGCCCTGCGCTGGGAGCCATCTGAAAATGCAATTTAAATTGTAAACTTCTGATGGTTCTGACAGGGTTACACCAATAGTTCCTCAGAAAAGCTTAGAAGAAGTAAAACCAATGTAAAGATCCAGACCAACACCACCACGGGATTTCCGTCCACCTGCACAGGACGCACACCCCCCCCCCCCCCCCCCCCCCGCCACCTCCCCACCCCCACCACCACCCCCGCCCACCAGCCTACCACCCAACTCCCAAACTGCCGCAGGCCCAACACAACCTGATTCCCCAATCCCAAATTGACCCCACATCCTCCAACACCCCTGCCCCCCAACACAGATCTGACCTGCACCCACATCCCCCCTCACATTCCCAACCTCTGACCCCATCTACCTCATCTCCCGAAATACTACTCACTTAACTTCTCCCTGGCCAATTTCAATGGGAGCTTTAACTTACCAGTTTTACGCCAGGTAGTACTGTAAAAAAGAGGTGTGTCCTCCTTCAATTAATCTGATGGTGCTGGACTGCGATGCTGGGCCTCAAGGGCAGCTGTGCTGCCTGGATCTCACTTGGCTGAATCAGAAGGTTGGGCAAGAAAGGCACAGAAGAAAATCCATGAAGGAAATTGAGCACAGAGTGGCAATCTGACACTGGCACTGAGGAAGTCATGGCCCAATATGTTTGTAATAGGCAGCCAGTGCTGACTGCACTGTTGGGTGGCTGCATGCCTCACTTGTGAGCACAAAATTGCTTGCACCAGTTAAAGCTAACCTATTCCCTGAAGCTGGATGGAGCAGGTGCTGGAAGTCATTCTACTACCGATTCTGACCTAGGAAAGACAGAAGAGTGGCAAAATGGGAAAGCAGCTTCCAAGCTTTTCCAAAGCTAACACTGAAGGCCTTGGTCAAGGAAATGCGAAGGAGGAGAGATGTTTTCTATGTACAAGGGAGCAGGAGGCCATCTAGATAAACTCACACAAGGCAGTGGGAGCAGTTTGCAATGGCTGGTGAATGCCATGAGTGATGCCCTAAAGACCTAGATACAGTGCCACACAATATCCAAAGACCTCACCTTGGTGATCAAAGTCTGCAAATGCATCATATCCTCCAAATGTAGCAGCAGCCTCAGCCAATGATCAAAACATCATATCCAGCCTGGTCATCTTTTCTTTGAAGGATCACCCAGACCAACAATTTCATCAATCAACCTCAGACATTACATTAATATGCTTCATCTCACACTCACACACTTAACACCTCACATCCAGTCTGTATACATAGAGAATTAGTGAGTAGTTTTTAGCAAGTACAGTGACAGCGAAAGGGAAGAGAAAAACAAAACAGGAGATTTGTGATGGGGAGAAAGGCAGGAATGATTAAAAGACAAAAGATATAGACAAAAGCCTCCCAGACTACCTGGATCCACTACAGTTTGCTTCCCACTGCAACAAGTCCACAGCAAATGCCATATCCCTAGCCCTGCACTCAACCCTGGAACACCTAGATAACAAGGGCACTAATGTCAGACTCCTATTTATTGACTACAGCTCAGCTTTCAACAGTAGTATTTCCACAAAACTCATCTCCAAACTCCGTGGCCTGGGCCTTGGCACCTCCCTCTGACTGGATCCTGAACTTCCTAAGTCACAGACCACAATCAGCAAGGATAGGCAACAACACCTCCTCCATGATCATCCTCATCACAGGTGCCCTACAAGGCTGTGTTCCCAGCCCCCTACTCTACTCCTTATACACCTATGACTGTGTGGCCAAATTCCCCTCCAATTTGATTTTCAAGTTTGCTGATGACACCACCGTAGTGGTCGGATCTCAAACAATGACAAGACAGAGTACAGGAATGAGATAGAGAATCTGGTGAACTGGTGCGGCAACAATAATCTCTCTCTCAATGTCAACAAAATGAAGGAGATTATCATTGACTTCAGGAAGCGTAAAGGAGAACATGCCCCTGTCTACATCAATGGGGATGAAGTAGAAAGGGTCGAGAGCTTCAGGTTTTTAGGTGTCCAGATCACCAACAACCTGTCCTGGTCCCCACATTCTGACACTATAGTTAAGAAAGCCCACCAACACCTCTACTTTCTCCGAAGACTAAGGAAATTTGGCATGTCAGTTACGACTCTTACCAACCTTTACAGATGCACCATAGAAAGCATTTTTTCTGGTTGTATCACGGCTTGGTATGGCTCCTGCTCTGCCCAAGACCGCAAGGAACTACAAAAGGTCGTAAATGTAGCCTCATCCATCACGCAAACCAGCCTCCCATCCATTGACTCTGTCTACACTTCCTGCTGCCTTGGCAAAGCAGCCAGCATAATTAAGGACCCCATGGACCCCGGACATTCTCTCTTCCACCTTCTGCCGTCGGGAAAAAGATACAAAAGTCTGAGGTCACGCACCAACCGACTCAAGAGCAGCTTTTTCCCTGCTGCTGTCAGACGTTTGAATGGACATACTTTGCATTAAGTTGATCTTTCTCTACACCCTAGCTATGACTGTAACACTACATTCTGCACTCTCTCATTTCCTTCTCTATGAATGGTATGCTTTGTCTGTATAGCACGCAATGTGACAATAATAAATCAAATCAAAAATATAATGTAGCAGAGATAGGGATTTGAACTTGGGAGAGAGGGGAACATGAGGGTGTTACTGCTCCATTGGAATATTTCTGCCAGACTCTTTTTTCGTAGCTTGGATGTTGAACTAAAAGACATTCCAAAATGGTTATTTTGGTCACATGATCTATCTCCTGATAATGATATAAGAAGGTAATTGATTAGCTCATGTCTGGAAAGACCTTGGTTATTGTTAAATCCGAGATGATTAGTTTCTTTAATGTCCCCGCCTTTAACTCCTGAAAGACTCACCCTCCATCTTGATAAGATAGGAAAACATTTTCTCTGTAGCTATTGCCCTGGTAGACCTTCTGTTTTTGTTTGGAAGATAACTTTATAAAAATACAAATAGGAAGAGCATGTAATTATTGACATCAGCAGGTGTGAAATAGGAGGCTTAAAATGTCTTAATTGTATTCCACATTGGAACCTTCCAGAAACTATCCAACTTGTAATACCAAACATCAGGTTACCTGTGGCAGGCATCTGTTCTTATGTTCTTATGTAAGTCAGTGTCTGTGTTTGCTTTTTAAGAATCCTTCTAAAGCAGTTCAATATACATATTTAACTAGCCAATGAAATTAAAGATTCATATCACACATGTACACGTCACATCTTTGTGACACTCTTCAAAAGAGCCAGTACAAACTTGATGGCCCAAATGGCCTCCTTTCATGCTGTACTGTTCTATGACTGACATTTTTTCAAGCATGATGCCATATTAATCGAACAGATTGCATAACACTTACTCATATACTTCACTCTAAATTTGACTCCACCCACAGACAGAAGATGCTATCCAACAGAGTTCAGGCACGATTACATGTCTTTACCCTGATGGAGGAGATGATGTTTGCCATCATTGGAGCAGTCATTGCTGAGGCCAAGGCCAACAGCAGGGTTGAACTAATTGAAACTGGCAGAATCCTCATACTTGATCCTCATTCCCACACCCCACAATTTCTTCTGATTTACGAACTACAGATGGTGTAAGCATGCGCCTCTTATACCCAATTCCCCACACCATGATCCCACCCTTCTGTCTTCCTCTTTTTAAATATTCAAGAATTGTAACCCTGGCCAGGCAGTGATGGAAGAGATAAGGAGCAGGAAGACAGCAAGGAAAAAGAAACACATTTTCTCAAACTCAGATTCTCAGTCACTAGCTTAGATACTGGCACTGTGCATAATTTAGACAATAACTAATGCATATTGTGAAATACTGAACATGACTGTCCTGCAGCCAGAACAAGGGGCAGGGTTGTGCAAATGTCAACTCCCCAGAGTGTGAGGTCACATATATATTCTGCTGAAGAGGACACAATTGGACACTTAGAAGAGATAGACTACAGAAGATGGGTATGCACAATTAAGTATAGTACAGTAGCAGGATGGCTAGAAAGCTTGTGCGCTATGTCAAGAGGCATGGAGGAATTCAGTACCAAGGGTTTTGCACAGATCTTGGAGTCCACCCTTTCCAACATGCAAGTGGTGACCAACTCCATTAGGACATTTGCGGACCCAACAATGATGCAGTGTCTGGGAACTGATGTTTCAGCTTCCATTGCAGCACCAGCAGAAGCCACCCAACATCTGGGTACTGCGGTGGAATCTCATGCCTCCCTCATGTGTGTTCAGCTTGCTGCTGTGCAGACCTAGGCCTTGGGCACCATGGCTGCTGATAAGAGTGTTCACAGGGATCTACAGGGTTCTACAGCAGACCAGCAATCTAACAAGAGAGTAGAACTGAGATAGGATCTGGTACAAAACTGACAAAGCAATGATGAGCCATATTGCTTCCATCTATGTTAAAACCTTTATTTTTCTATGACAATCTATAGATACAAATTATCTGTTCATCTGCAGGCAATTAAGATTTTTCTCTCAGAAATACTGTTTAGTTTCTAAACTGAAATAATACAAGACTGGTTTGGGCTGAGTTGTACCATCCCGGTGCACAGTACTCTGCAGTTGAGTAGGCGACAGCAAGAGCTGAGGTCCTTAATGTTTGACCCTCTGCACTCCATGAAGAGCCAGCAGGTTTGCTGAGGAGGTTTCTCATTTATGCTGCTGTCTTGCTCAGATGTTTTTTGTATGTCAATGTTCATTCAGGTGTTACACCAAGATAAATGGGATGTTGTTCAAGATTCAGTCTTTTGCCATTCCAGGAGATGTTGAGTTCCTGCTTGGTGCTGGCATTGTGGAATATGCTTGAGATTGTTTTGTTGCTGCTGGGCTGAAGCAGTGGGCCAGCTTTGCAACATTGTTGTTGAGTGTTGCTTTTAGTTTAGAAAATGTTCGAGCTTGAGGCACAACAGATATAATCAGTATAGATGAATTTAGGAGGGTGGGAGGCAAATCGTTGATGAGGAGATTGAAAAGATCTAGAACAGATCTCTGAGGAAGCCCGCTGGACGGTTCCCTCCAGGTGCTTGTCTCATCATCCATGTGCACCATAAACCATCTGTCTCGGAGTAATCATTCAATGGTGTCGGTAACCCACAGAGGGAGGACTCTTGAGATTTCAACAAGGAGACCAACGTGACAGAACATGTCGTATGCTGCAGGAAGATCAAGAAAGACAGTGCCTATTTTCAAAGCCATTTTCACCACAACAATGTGTATCATCTCGGGTACCTTCCGATCAACTCAGCTTCCCTGGCTTCCAGTCCTGAGCAACATCCCGTCCCCTCACATAATGAGGCAGATTTCAATCAGAAAGATCCTGGAGAAGATCTACATCAACCCAAGTCTGCTGCTACAAAAGGGCCTTTGTGATCCACCCGCTGCTCGACTCCCATCATGCCAACCTGTGTGGCTAAGACCATCATGCAAAGGAATAACAGCAAAGGCCCTATGGTGACAGGAATGGAACCAACACCCCACCATTAAAAACCATTTCCTCATCACAGATCCCACAAACCATTCACCCGGCTTCAAGCTGCCACACCAACATTGGCACTTCTCAACTATTTCCGCACTGGCCGAGACCTTTGTGCAGCAAATTGGCACAAGTGAAGCCTTGCAGGGAACCTGGACTACAACTGTGATGCACCCCAATCAATGGCTCACAATATAGAAGACTACCCCCTGTCAAAATTCAGCAAAGGCTCAGAGAGCTTCATTTAGCCACTGTCGAAACAATTGCCTGCCTTGGTGATTATTGCACAGCCATAAAAAACTGAAACCATTGGATGGTGCAAATAAGTTTAACTTTTTTATTTGTTTTGTCTGAATTCTAGGTTAGATCTGATACAATGCATTTCTTTAAAGAAGTATTCAAGCTGATCTTAAGATATCAATCAATGTCACTACAAAATGCAAAGGATAGGCAGAACGGGAGAAGGTGAGGGGGAAATCCATTCCTTATGTGTTTATATTAATGTATAGATCACTTGCTAGAGGAGGGATTATGTACTTTGGTCAGTATCTCGTGACATTGCAATTCAAAATGACTATCTTTCAGATTATTTCATTCTACAAGCTTGATGTATTAATGTACTGCATTACAAAAAAAATCAAAGCCACATGGATTTCATCTCACCAAGATACCCAATATAGAAGAACTATTGTCCACAGAATGTCTGCCAAACATTACTCTGTGCTGGCACTTTCCCACAGACAAAGAATGTTTGATCTCCTGGTATTTGGTTACAGAGATGACAGAGTGCTCAATACAGATTACTGAATGCTACATGTCCTGGTAGAGTGCTGGGGGGATAGGGGTAACCTAAAGAGGATAAACAATACACAGGAAGATTTTTAAAAATAGTTTCGTAAAAGAATATAAAAATGAATTACTTTAATTAGTGTCAGCTTGTCAAAATGGTCCAAAGGAAATTTCAATAACCACTTTCACTGACAAATTTTAGCTTAATGAATAAATTGGTCTCATAAAAATATTACTTTTAAGCTGAAGTTAAGCAAACTGATAGTAACTAGTATGTCTACTGTACTCCTACAATATTTCTTCTCCATTGATGTCCTCTCCCCTCCTGAAGATATTAACTCCTGTTGTAAAATGGCTCTATTGAAATAACAGCTCTCCAATACCTTACTCAGATGGTCATTCTTTCTGTGTGAATCTTTATGTGTAAATATCAGCAAACTGTTCAAACATAAGGGCCACCATAGCAGAGGCCAAATTTCTTCTCACTCAGTACCCACACACAGTTTCCAGCTTTCCAGCTGTAAGTGGCATGGTGGCACAGTGGTTAGCACTGCTGCCTCACAGTGCCTGGGACCCAGGTTCAATTCCTAGCTTGGTCACTGTCTGTGTGGAGTTTGCACATTTTCCCCATGTCTGCATGGGTTTCCTCCGGGTGCTCTGGTTTCCTCCCACAGTCCAAAGGACGTGCTAGTTATGTGCACTGGCCATACGAAATTCTCCCTCAGCGTACCTGAACAGGCGCCGAAGTGTGATGACTAGGGGATTTTGACAGTAACTTCATTGCAGTGTTAATGTAAGTCTACTTGTGACACTAATAAATAAACTTTTCGGAGGGTGAGGTTGCACTGAGCTCTACTTCACAGAGTTCAAGAGTGGGTGAAGATTGCACAATGAAAAGCTTAATGCATCAACAAGACTGGCAGAAGGTTTGCGGTCATGACCCAGAAGCATAAAAGAGTCAAGCACCAACTTGGCACAAGATGTTGCACAGAGATGAGAGCTAATCCTTCCAGAATGGAAACTGTGGCAACAGCAAGGGAACACTTTTGAACCCATGTTGATGTTGTGTCTGACGGCTGATGTTTAAGCTTCCATTGTAGCACAAGCGAAAGCAACCCAACATCTGAAGCGGAAGCTCAGACTGAAGGCATGAAAGCTCAGATCATTGCTACGAATGGTCAGGCTGCTGCCAACCTGACAGCCGTCAAGATGCTTTTATTTTGTGCCTGTTTATTGAATCATCAGCGGTTGAGTCACCACATGAAACCAGAGGGTGGCTCCTGGGTGACAAAGGCTACCCACTGACCACCTGGCTCACGACTTGTATTCACACGTGGGCAACATGCATTTAAGGAGAATGTTACTGTCTCACAAAATATCTTGCAGCAAACCACTCGGATACTGAAGCATCACTTCTGCTGCCTGGACTGCAAGAACTCTGGGGTACTCTCCAGAATGTGTCTCATGATGCACAGTGGTCTGAGTCCACAGCCTCGCCATCAATAATTACCACTGGCTCAAGGTTATGCAGTGAATGCACAGTGGCTGGATTTTATCAGGCCCTTTGGGCACAAACTGGAAAGTAGGTAGAACAAGGATATCAATACATGTGACAATATACTGGTATACAGTAAAAAGTATTGCTTCTTGCGCGCTGCACAGACAAAGCATACCGTTCATCGTGTACTTAGGGGAGAAGGAAAGGAGAGAGTGCAGAATGTAGTGTTACAGTCATAGCTAGGGTGTAGAGAAAGATCAACTTAATGTAAGGTAGGTCCATTCAAAAATCTGATGGCAGCAGGGAAGAAACTGTACACAATACTCCTGGTGCAATTTCATCAATGCCTTGTATAGTTACAGCAACACTTACTTACTTTTATACACTATTTATTAAGCTATAAATCTCAAAATTCCATTTGCTTTCCTTATTAACTGCTATACTTGCATACCAGATTTCTGCGACTCATGCAAGCGGACATCCAGATCCCTCTGCACTGAAGCACCCAGAGTCTCTCTCCATTTAGATAATTAGTTGCCTTTCCATTTTTCTGACCAAAGTGGATAACCTCCCACTTATCCATGTTAAACTCCATCTTCCACATTTTGGCCCACTCACCAATCTACCTATATCCATTTGTAAATATCTTATTTCCTCACTTCAATTTACTATCCCACCTATTTTAGTGTCATCTGCAAATTTGGCTATGGTACCTTTTATCTCTGTATCCAAGTCATTAATATAGATTGTAAATAGTTGGGGCACAAGGACTGAACCATGTGGCACAGTTACATCTTGCTAACCAGGAAAAGACCCATTTATCCTGATTTTCTGCCTTCTGTCAGTTATCTAGTCTTCTATCCAAGCTAATAAATTACCCCTAACCCCATGTGATCATATCTTGTGCATTAACCTTCTGTGCAGCATCTTATCAAGCACCTTCCTGAAGTTCGGATATATTACATCTACAGGATCCCCATTATCCACTTGGTTTGTAACATCTAACAAATTAGTCAAACATAATTTACTCTTCATAACACCAGGCTGACTCTGATGGATTGCATTTTGACTTTCCAAATATCCTGTTATTACTGCTTTAAAAATTGATTCTATTAATTTCTCAACAACAGATGTTAAACTAACTGGTCTATAGTTTCCTACTTTCTGCCCCCACCCTTTTTGAATAAAAGTGTTACATTAGTATTTTTCCAATCCACCAGAACCTTTCTCACAGCCAGGGAATTTTGGAATGTTATAACAAATAGATCCATTATCTCCACTAGGGGATTTTCACAGTAACTTCATTGCAGTATGAATGTAAGCCTACTTGTGACTAATAAATAAATTTTAAACTTGACCTCTTCCTTTAATACCCATAGGATCCACGCCATCAGGCCCTGGTGACTTATATGCCTTCAATCCCAACAGTTTGTTGAGTACTATTTCCCTATTGATGATGATTGTTCTAAGTTATTCCTTTCCTATTACCTTTTCATTGTCTTTTACTATTGGGATGGTACTAGCGTCCTTCACTGTGAAAACTAAGGCAAATATTGATTTAGTGTCTCCGCTATTTTTGTGTTCCCCACTATTAACTCCCTGGTCTCATCCTCCAAGGGACCAGGATTCACTTTAGCTACTCTCTTCCTCTTTGTATACTTATAGAAGCTTTTGCTATGCTTTTTTATATTTTGTTCTAATTTTCTTTCATAATTTACCTTTGCTCTTTTTATTACTTTTTTAGTAACCCTTTGTTGATCTTTAAAGATTCCCCAATCTTCCAGCCTGCCACTGGGCTTTGCAATATGGTATGCATTAAGTTTTTGTCTTTATGTTGCCTTTACCTTCCTTGTATAGCCATGACTGTTTTTTCCTCCCTCTTACAATCTTTCCTCCTCTCTGAATATACTTCAGTTGGGAGGAATTGAGTATCTTCTTAAACAACTGCCACTGCTCATCAACTGTCCTACCTTTTAGCCTTTCTGCCCAGTACACTAGGGCCAAGTCTGTCCTCATGCCTACGTTATCACCTTTGTTTAACTCCAGAATGCAAATGTGGGACTCCAGTTTCCTGCCCTCAAACTGAATTTTGAATTCTATCATAGTATGATCACTCTTCCCTAGAGGATCCTTAACTATGATGTCAGTAATTAATCCCTGCTTGTTACAAAATACCAAATCTAGAAAAGCCTGTTCCCTGGTTTGTTCCACAACATATTGCTCAAGAATCAATCTTTAATACATTGAATGAACTCTCACCCAAGGCTATCTTTGCCACTTTGATTAATTCAGTCTATGTGCATATTAAAATCGCTCATGATTATTGTTGTATCTTTCTTTCAAGCTCACAGTATTTCTAGCTTTATACTGTGCCCCACTGTGGAATTACTGTTTGGGGCTCCATAAATTACTCCCACCAGGGACTTCTTCCTTTTGCTATTTATTATTTCTACCCAGACTGATTCCACATCTTGGTCTCCAGTGCTTACATAATTTCTCGCTACAACACTGATCCCTTCCTTCATTAGTGAAGTTACACCGCCTCCTCTTTCTTTCTATCTATCATTCCAAAATATTGAATACCCTTGGATATTCAATTCCCAGACCTGGTCTCTCTATTTGTACTGTTAACTGATTAATTTTGTTCTAAATGCTTTGTGTATTCAGACACAAAGCCTGAAAATTGTTCTATTATCAAATTTTTCTACTCTAATATAATTCCTTGTTGCAAAATGACATTCACACATTCTGTCCCTTCCTTTTATTTTCTGGTAACAATCTGCCTCATCACTAACCTGCATTCCTACCTTCTCCTTTAACTTTGATTTTCTAATTTTCCATGTAACTGACCCTCCTGCTCCCCATTTAGTTTAAAGCACTATCTACAACCCTAGTTATGCGATTCACCAGGACTCTGGTCCCAGCATGATTCAGGTGAAGTCCATCCCATTGGAACAGCTCCTTCCTTCCCCAGTACTGGTGCCAATGTCCCATGAATGTAAACCCATTTCTCCCACACCGACCTTTGAGCCACATATTTACCTCTTTAATCTTACTGACGCTGTGCCAATTAGCTCGTGGCTCAGGTAGTAACCCAAAGATTATTACCTTTTTTGTTGTGCTTTTTAGTTTAGCTCCTAGTTGCTCATATTCCCTCAGCAGAACCTCTATCCTTGTTCTACCTATGTATCCTGGTTTTACTGTATACCAATACATATGACAATAATAAATCAAATCGAATCATTGAGAACATTAAAAAAATTTATTGAAAGCCTCAGCCAAGAGTGCTAAAATGGAGGGTGACAAAGCCATCTCCTTTCATTAGGTGTCTTCAGGACCTTCATTTTGATATTGCAAGGGCTATCAAGCTTTACCCACTGATCCAAGGGAGTGCAAAATGGAGGATGGATGGGAGGGAAATGGGTAGAACTTGGGCTCCCCAACAGAATTCACATAAAGTAGGCAGAGAAGAAGTAGCGGGCAATGGTTCAGGTGGGGCTGGAAGGAAGGAAATCAAGTTCAAAAATTGGATGTGTTGGCACAGCTCACAACCTGAATTTTCCATATATTTCTTAGAGTAATCCATCTGATTTTAAGTACAATAATTAAAGCAAATCCTGGCCTTAGGAACTAAAACTGGGTTTCTGTTGTTTCAAAGACAAAACAGCCTTATGATTGGTTACAGAGCTAATGAATATTTCCATTTAATTCATTTAGTAATTACTAAAGTGGATTCCACAGTTCACAGCAAAGCAAAGACACTGAGGCCTGGATTTTAGCGGGATCAAAGATATTTGGCAGACATCTAAAGATGATGGATAGCACCCACCCACATTTTCAGCAGATCCCATATTCACCAGTAGGGGAAAGGGGCGAGGCATTACTCATACATAAAGGAAACTTAAACTCAATAGTACCATTTGAACTCAGTACTGAATTCAAACAGACCTCATTTTTTTGTAGCAAGGACCTTAACCTGGAGTATGGAGTCACAAATTTTTAGACAAGACATAAATGCTCTTGAAGGGCAGAAAAAGTCTGAAGAAGTTAAGATGTGAAGCTATTTCATATATTTAAAAATGAAAAGGCGGTAACTATGTCAGTGAGAGGTGAAAAAAATTCAGTCCAATTGTTACAATAGCTTTGTTGACAATTCCCAAAACCCTTTTATTATATCATTATAAAAGCTTGGCTGCTTTCCACAACCTATAATTATCTCAGCAAGGAATCCTAAGTTTGCAGTATGATTGACAGCTCAAGAGGTTATTACATGATTGGCTGTCTATGATGTTGGGTTATGAATATAAATTTGTTTTATAAGGGATAAAGCAAGAGATTAAGGGCAGCATGGTGGCACAGTGGTTAACACTGCTGCTTCACAGGGCCATGGACCTGGGTTCGATTCTCGGCTTGGGTCACTGTGCGGAGTTTGCATGTTCTCCTCGTGTCTGCATGGGTTTCCTCCAGGTGCTCTGGTTTCCTCCCACAGTCCGAAAGAAATGCTGACTAGATGCATTGCCCATGCTAAATTCTCCCTCAGTGTACCTGAACAGGCGCCGGAGTGTGGTGAGTAGGATATTTTCACAGTAACTTCATTGCAGTGTTAAAGTAAGCCAACTTGTGACTCATAAATAAACTTTAACTTTACTTGAAATTTAAAAGTTATGAATGGGCTTTCATAAAAAGGAGTGTTCTTTTTTATAAATTGAAGGGTTAAATAGATTTTTAGACCTTTATTTTATTTCATCTAACACCTAATCAACTCCCTCGAACTGTATGACTCACATTGAATATATACAGTGAATATTACATGTAATACAACTGTATGGAAGCACCTAAGAGTGCAACTTGCTCCGGACAGACAACTTAAATACCATTGGATCATTTGTAATGACTATTTTGAAATGTCTGTAACATTTCTTTGTACTGAAGCACCTCAAGTGTACAACATGATGTATGTAGAGAACCTGAATATTATTGCACTTTGTGTGATGGTCATTCTGAAATGTTTGTAATGTTCTTCCAGATATTATATGAATAAAGTACATTTTTGTGAAAAAAAAGGAATCGGGCATTTCATCACCCAAGCTGTTTTCCACTTCATCCGGGGGTCAGAATTGGACAGCATTCATATGAACATGATGTACAAACATCTAAATAAAGGGGGTAAAAGAAGCCTAACATCTCCCTAATCCTGATGGCCACCTTTGTGTGTGGTTACATCAAGATGTGCATAGATCCTCGATACACAAACACCAAGTATCAGTACATGCTGATCTTCTACCTGTCCCCAGTATTGCGAAGGGTGTGGCTGGCCACGCTGCCATGGAATGGTGTAAGTAGTTGGACTGAGCCATACCACTAGCCTCACATGGAAAAATTTATGCAGAGAAATGCCTTTGACCACGTCCATCAGGCATTGGTCTGCACATAATGTCCTAGAGGCCCTAAGGGAAAGGGAGATAATGGAGCCTGTCAGATAGTTCCCTGAGTAAACTGTCAAAGTCAATTGACAGAATGCCTCATCACCAGAACTTTCAAACAAGCACAAGACCTAGCTTGGCTGATGGTGCCCTGCTGCTTCCTGCATGCTTGGAGTCATATCCCCTCTTCACATTGCCCTTGAGGTGACTGTAATGGGGAAGAGACCATTGTCCACCTCCTTGTAGAATGTGCCTTTGCAAAAATGGTCTGCAGAGAGATGAGGTGGTTTTTGTTGAGGTCCATCTTGAAAAGCTCCATGACGCAGGACTCTGTGCTCTATTGGCTGTTCTCAGGAACGCACACCAATTTTAAACATCAGCTGTTGCTTCAGGATCATCAACTCAGCTCTTTGGTCTGTCTGAAACTTGTTGGTTTTCCAGTGCAAGGAGGAATGTTGCAGACTGGCACATTCCAAAGCCCAGGACTGTATGTTGAGGGACACACTAAAGCTTGAGGCAGATACTGCAGAGACACAATGAGGAAAGGTCGTTATCTAAGATCTTTCAGCCATAGTGAACTGAGGGGAAGGGAATTGTCTAGAACCCCCTCAGGCTGTATGGCTCACATTGAATGTATCACAATTGTATGGAAGCACCTCGTTGTAACTTGCAACTTGTTCTAAGTAGACAACTTAAGTACCTTTGCATCATTTGTAATGACCATTTTGAAATGTCTAACATTTCTTTTACTGTACTGAAGCACCTCTAGTATGTGACATGATGCATAGAATCATAGAATCCCTACAGTGCAGTAGGAGGCCATTCGGCCCATCGAGTTTGCACCAACTCTCGAACAGAGCATCTTACTCAGGGCCTATCCCTCTAACCCCATATATTTACCCTGCTGATCCCCTGAGAGACTAAGGGGCAATTTAGCATGGTCTGTAATCCCATATATTTACCCCGTGGATATGGCCAATCCATCTAACCTGCACATGTAGAGAACCTGGATATTACTGCACTTTGTGTGATGGCCATTTTGAAATGTTTGTAATGTTCATCCAGATGTTTTATGAATAAAATATATTTTTGCAAAAAAAAGAATAGGGCCTTGCATCAAATGCACACTGAGGGTCTGGTAATCGTGTAGGACCCCTCAGATTATAAACTTGCTCTTGACTATATATAGTAAATGCAACCGTGTTGAAGCACCTCAGATTGCAACATGACCTATTTATGTAATTTGACCATCATTGTAGTTTCTGTAACAAAAGTATTAAAATTAGAGTGCAATTTGATATTTGTAGAAATGTCAATATCATTGTATTTTCCTGTTATGACAAAATGAAATGTTTTGTAATGTTTATTTTAGATATTTTATAAATAAAGTATATTTATTGTAAAAAAAAATAGGGTCTGCTTGACACACAGGTCTAGAACTTCCTCTGCAAAGTACCTAGTTTTTCAGGAGTAAAATGTCTTCTAAGTTTGCAAGACATGAGATGCATGATCATTATGAGCCAACCATGTGCCATCACCACACTGGTAAAGGCCAAAATATCAGCTTAAAATTTAGCTCCTCCCCCTGCTTGTAGCTACACCTACCAGAAAGAGATCTGCTGTCGTGGTATATCACGCTTATCTGTCTTGTGCCACCTTCATACATCCACTGTAGCTTGTTTGAAACCATTCTGTAATATCTGTCATCCAGGTATGCCTAGGTCGACTCCCCCTTCCGTCGCCCTCTACCTTTTCTTCTGGAAGAGATCGCTGTAGCTTTTCAGCTCTGACCAAATGACCAAAATACTGATGTTTTCTTTTCTGGATGTTCTTTTTAAGAGCTATTGTTACTCTTGCAACTTCAAACCTCTTTTTATTTCTCTTTGGGCTGCATATGTGTCTTAGTATCCATACTTCAATGACTTCTGGTTGCTTCCAGAGATCTTTGTTTATTGTTCAGGCTTACATGAAGTAGGCAGTCCAGTGGCACAGTAGTTAGCACTGTTGTCTCACCATGCCAGGGACCTCGGTTCAATTCCAACTTTGCCTGTGTGGAGTTTGCACGTTCTCCCTGTGTTTGCGTTCTCCCTTTGTTTCCTTCGCACGCTCCGGTTTCCTCCCACAATCCAAAGATGTGCGGGTTAGGTTGATTTGGCCAGGAGGATTAGCAGGGTGTATATTTGGGGTTAGGGGTTGGGCCTGGGTGGGATAGTTGTCGGTGCAGGCTCATTGGGATGAATGACGTCCATCTGCACTGTAGGGATTCTATGATTACAAGCTTCCCTGAATCTAAAACAGTCATTATATTGTTCAAAAAAGGGACAAGCTGTTGAAGTTTTTCATCGTATATTCATCAGGACAAATGCAAGAATACCAAATTTCAAAGGGAACAAGTTAGGCTGCATGAGAAAAGAGTGCTGACTCGTTGGCAATTGTTCCCTGATTGGTTAAGGAGTTGCTATGGAGAATGCACCAGGAAATAGCTATTCACCAAGCTTTTGTTTATTTTTTTGAAAAGGCACGTCAACTTTGATTGGTCAAGGCATTGTCATGGGGGAATCCACCTATGCTTTTGTTTAATTGAAAAGGTACAGTGCCTGGACATGTTATTTTTGTTTGCATAGAATATGGCTCTGTATTTGAATATATGTAGTTTCTAGCAAGTGTAGTGAGCCAACTTGCGAGACTGAATGATAATCTCAAAAATTAAAAGTTTGAGGGATGATTGTTTCTTGGTGTATTCTCAATGGCAATGCCTTAATCAATCAGAGTCCACTTACCAACCAATCAGCACCCTTTTCTCATGCAGTTTAAATTGGTGTTCCCTTCGAATTTTAGTAGTTTTGTATATGTCCTGATGTGTGTAAGATGAAAAACTTTGGCAGCATGTCTGTTTTTCCAGCAATAGTTGCATTCTGTACAATCACATGGTGGCACAATAGTTCACACTGTTGCCTTACAGTACCAGGGACCCGTATTCAATTCTGGCCTTGGGTGACTGTGTAGAGTTTTCACATTCTCCCCATGTCTGCGTGGTTTCCTCCGGGTGCTCCAGTTTCCTCCCACTGTTTGAAAGACATGCTGATTAGGTACTACCATGTCGCCTGATAGCTGGCCTCAGAAAGAAACCAAGATATGTGAGCTCATTTGTTGTCTTACAATGTATCTGAACAACACTTCACCACAGGTTTGGCAGAGCATTAGAAAGATAAAATGTATAGCATTCTGGAAAGCGTTCATGTTCATAGTTTCCAAAACCACAGACATATCCAATTTTCACCAGGACATTCTATATTACTGCCACGTCCTTGTATTTATTCTGTAGACCTTAAACATGTTCTGCCAATAAAGAGGTGAAAATGGCTTCAGTGAAGCAATAAGCAAATCTTCTCTATTTTGTTAAGAATTGCCACAGAGATACTGCAATTAAGAGTGATCCTTTTGGAGGTTATGTCTTTCTGCATGTGTTATTTGCATGTGCCTCTGAAGTACTATGGAGCAGAGCTCCAGCCCAGCAGTCATTTGGTCAGTCTTCCAGACCCTTGAAAAGATGATGGTGATGCGCGATTAATTCACTTGGGAGGCTGGATCGTACCCGGGAAATAAAGGCTTTTATTAGCAACAAGAATGGAGCATACTGCTTAACAATACAATCCCAGACTAAAGGGTCACTAGGAAGTGCAGTGACCTTTATACTCCTATAGGAAGGCGGAGCCAACCGGAGTGTACCACAGAACAATACCAACAGGTGGAACACCCCAACCCTAACCCCAACAGAAACAAGAGTAACATATGTACAAGTACCCATAGTGATAACCATCTATGGTTCAGTACCCATAGTGGTAACCATCTATGGTTCACCACATTCACCCCTCCTTTAAAAACAAAGGCTGGTAGGGCAAAAAAAACAGTACGAACTGTCCATATATTCACAAGTTCAGTCGTATTGGAGGGCCGCACCGTCTCTGTGACCTCCTCAACACTGGCGGTAGCGCCGGTTCTGGTGACCCTCTCTCCAAGGTGGTGTCCAGTGACTCCTCCAGTTCCTCACGGACAGGTGGACCTCGAGGTGGCGACAATCTCCTGGACTCGAGCACGCCTCAAGGTGGCGACAATTTCCTGGACTCAGGCAAGCTGTACACAGGAGTAAGAGGATTAAGTGGAGGTCCCGATACTGCCCGCGCCGTGTCAGGATGGGAGAGAATGGGCAAAGGAATCCTAACCAGGGGTGCGGGAGTGACGGGGGTTTCCAGGTCCCCTGCAGGCGCCAGATCTCGGATAGAGACCGTGTCCTCTCGCCCGTCAGGATATGCTACATAGGCATATTGAGGGTTGGTGTGGAGGAGATGAACCTGTTCAAGCAAAGGGTCGGACTTGCGGGTCCTAACATACCGCCGCAGGAGGACAGGTCCTGAGTACGTCAACCAAGACGGCAGTGAGGTCCCAGAGGAAGACTTCCTAGGGAAGGTAAACATCCGCTCATGTGGGGTAGCGTTGGTTGCCGTACACAGGAGGGACCGGATTGAATGGAGCGCATCAGAAAGTACCTCTTGCCAACGGGAGACTGGAAGACCCCTAGACCTCAACGCCAGTAAGACAGCCTTCCAGACTGTAGCGTTTTCTTTTTCGACCTGCCCATTACCCCAGGGGTTGTAACTCGTAGTCCTACTTGAGGCAATTCCTTTAGAGAGCAGGTATTGCCTCAAGTCGTCGCTCATAAACGACGAACCCCTATCACTGTGGATATAACTGGGGTAGCCGAACAGGGTAAAAAGACTCCGCAAGGCTTTGATGACCGTGGCAGCGGACATGTCTGAACAGGGAATGGCAAAAGGGAATCAGGAGTACTCGTCAACCACGTTGAGGAAGTACACATTCCGATCTGTCGAAGGAAGGGGGCCCTTGAAATCAACACTCAGTCCTTCAAAAGGGCGAGTGGCCTTAATGAGGTGTGCCCTGTCAGGTCGGTAGAAGTGCGGCTTGCATTCAGCACATACCTGGCAGCTTCGAGTTATCGACCTGACATCCTCTATGGAGTAGGGCAGATTCCGGGCCTTTACAAAATGGAAGAGCCGAGTGATCCCCGGATGGCAGAGATCATTGTGGAGGGCCTGTAGCCGGTCCTCCTGCACACTGGCACATGTTCCACGCGACAGGGCATCTGAGGGCTCATTGAGCTTCCCCGGACGGTACATGATATCATAGTTGTAGGTGGAGAGTTCGATTCTCCACCTCAAGATTTTATCATTCTTGATTTTACCCCTTAACATGTTGTTGAACATGAATGCCACGGACCGCTTGTCCGTGAGCAGGGTAAATCGCTTTCCAGCCAAATAATGGCGCCAATGCCGGACGGCCTCCACAATGGCCTGAGCCTCTTTTTCCACAGAGGAGTGCCGAATTTCAGGGCCTTGGAGGGTGCGAGAGAAAAAGGCGACGGGCCTGCCCGCCTAGTTAAGTGTGGCGGCCAGGGCGAAATCAGATGCATCACTCTCCACCTGAAGGGGATGGACTCATCGACAGCGTGCATCGTGGCTTTCGCGATGTCAGCTTTTATCCCTTCAAAGGCTAAGCGAGCCTCTGCTGCCAGGGGAAAAGAAGTAGATTTTATGAGCGGACGGGCTTTGTCCGCATAATTGGGAACCCACTGTGCGTAATACGAAAAGAAGCCTAAGCATCTTCTCAGTGCTTTGATGCTAGTGGGTAGGGGAAGTTCAAGGAGGGGACGCATACGGTCTGGATCAGGGCCGAGGACCCCGTTTTCCACCACGTATCCGAGAATTGCTAGGCGGCGCTTGCTGAATACACACTTCTCCCTGTTATAGGTCAGATTCAGGCGAGACGCAGTGCGTAAAAACTTCAGGAGGTTGGCGTCGTGGTCCTGCTGGTCATGGCCGCAGATTGTGACGTTGTCCAGGTACGGGAAGGTAGCCCGTAGCCTGTTTTGGTCCACCATTCGGTCCATCTCACGCTGGAAGACCGAGACCCCATTAGTGACACCAAAAGGGACCCTTAAGAAGTGGTAGAGACGGCCATCCGCCTCAAAGGCCGTGTATTTTTGGTCCTCTGGGCGAATGGGGAGCTGGTGGTAGGCTGACTTCAAGTCGATGGTGGAGAACACCCGGTACTGTGCAATCTGGTTGACCATGTCAGGTATGCGCGGGAGAGGGTACGCGTCCAGCTGCGTGTACCTATTAATAGTCTGACTATCGTCTATGACCACCCGGGGCTTGTCTCCAGTCTTAACCACCACGACTTGCGCTCTCCATGGGCTAGTGCTAGGTTGAATGATCCCTTCCCTGAGGAGCCGCTGAACCTCAGATCGAATAAAGATCCGATCCTCAGTGCTGTAACGCCTGCTCTTAGTTGCGATGGGCTTGCAGCCTGGCACGAGATTTTCAAATAAAGAAGGCGGGGTAATTTTGAGTGTCGAGAGACTGCACGTGGAGCGCGCTGGGCAATTTGGAGGCTGCTGTTCTCCCACTGAAAGTGGAGGGAGTGGCCCATCGTACTGCAGGGTCACACTCCTCAGGTGGACCATAAAGTCTAGTCCCAGGAGTACCGGAGCGCAAAGGTGCGGTAACACGAGGAGCCTGAAGTTCTCATAAACTGTGCCCCGCACCGTTAGAGTTACCACGCAGCTCCCAAGAACGGTAACAGATCAGGACCTCGACGCCATAGAGATTGTCTGCCTGACAGTTTGTACTCAGAGAGCGCACCATTTCACGGTATCCGGATGAATGAAACTCTCCGTGCTCCCGCTGTCAAACAGACAATGTATCTGGCATCCGTTTACCTCTATGTCCATCATGGACTTGTCGAGTCTGTGAGGCTTGGCCTGGTCCAGGATGATTGACGCCACTGTTGGATCCCGAGTGCAACTGCAGGCAGCTGAGATGGTCGACGATGAGGACCCCTGCTGGTCGTCTGAGGCCGGTGTCGACCAAAATGGCTGCGCCCATGGATCGCACGTGGTCGATGGCGTTGAAAGTGGCGGCACCCGCAGGTCGCACGTGTCTTGCGTCGTCGTCATCAGGAATGGCAGCGCCCGTGAATCGCACGTGGTTGAAGACCTCGATGAAGCTGGAGACAAGGAGATGGATCCTGGGGAGTCACACGCAGCACTGCTTGGCTTCGAAGGGGGCTTCGCTCGGCACACTTTAGCATTGTGCCCTTTCTTTCCACAAGCGGAGCAAAATACCGTCCTGGCCGGACATCTCTGGCGAGGGTGCTTCGCCAATCCACAGAAATAGCACCATGGGCCGCCTGGAGCTGCCGCAGTCGTCAGGTCGAAGGTTGAAAGCACGATCGCACAGTTCCTAGGAGCCGCTGGGTAGAGTTGAGCCGGTGGCTGTACTTGCCACGAAGTTCCCACGTGGTCGGTGGGGTAAGTTTCAAGACTTCTGGAGGCCGTTTCCATCGCATCAGCCAATTCCACCGTCTTAGCTAGGTCCAAGTTACCCTGCTCTAGCAGCCGCAAGCGAATATAGGATGAGCCGATTCCCGCCACGAACGCATCTCGGATCAGATCGTTAGTGTATTGAGTAGCCGACACTGGCTTGCAATTGCAAGCTCTGGCTCGCTGCTGAAGTTCGCGCAGGTTCTGTCCCGTCGTTTCGCCGGGCTACCGCCGTCGAGTGGCTAGTAGGTGACGAGCATGAATCTCGTTTGGCGGTTTATGGTACAGCTTCTTGAGTAATTCGATGGCCTCTTTGTAGTCTTGGGAATCACGGATTGTTGCATACACAGTGTCGCTTACCCTTGCATGGAGGACCCGCAATCTGTCGGCGTCGTTTTGGACTGCTGTTGAGGCGTCGATATAATCCTGGAAACACTTCAACCAATGATCGAAAGTGTTCGACGCTCCAGCGGCAAGCGGATCTAAGGTTAGCCGATCTGGTTTTAACATCTGCTCCATGTTTTTTTTTCAAAACAAACATTGTTGCTAATAAAATTGATGCGCGATTAATTCACTCGGGAGGCTGGATCGTACCCGGGAAATAAAGGCTTTTATTAGCAACAAGAATAGAGCCTACTGCTTAACAATACAATCCCAGACTAAAGGGTCACTAGGAAGTGCAGTGACCTTTATACTCCTATAGGAAGGCGGAGCCAACCGGAGTGTACCACAGAACAATGCCAACAGGTGGAACACCCCAACCCTAACCCCAACAGTAACAAGAGTAACATATGTACAAGTACCCATAGTGATAACCATCTATGGTTCAGTACCCATAGTGTTAACCATCTATGGTTCACCACACCAACTTCATTAAAACAGATTATCTGGGCGTTTAGTTCACTGTTGTTTATAGAAATTTGCTACGTGCAAATTGCCTCCTTGTGCTAACCTATGTTGCAACAATGACCACACGAGTGGCTGTGAAATACATTTGGACAGTTTGAGGTTGTGAATGTCCTGTTTCAGGTGCTAGCGGTTTTCAGTAAGAACTCTGTTTTTTGAGTCCTCCAGACAAGTGAACAATCTCTTACGGGCCTCGGATAGAATGATGTGGAGATGCTGGCGTTGGACTGGGGTAAGCACAGTAAGAAGTCTCACAACACCAGGTTAAAGTCCAACAGGTTTATTTGGCACTAGCTTTCGGAGTCTCAGGCTCCTTCACACACAGGCTCATCCGCACACAGGAGGACGGAGCCTGTGTGTGAAGGAGCCTGAGACTCCAAAAGCTAGTGCCAAATAAACCTGTTGGACTTTAACCTGGTGTGGTGAGACTTCTTACTCAGAAAGAATCAGACCATTTATCAAAATTGCAATGTTTGATTTTGTGCTATTTTGATGATTCTCACTTATTTAATGCAGAGGACTTAATATTTTTGAAGCTAGTAAAAATTATTTTATTTCTCTTAAATCTTTGGCAACATATTTGGTTCTAAGACAATTGCATGGTGACCTTGGATGAAGACCCCAATGATGCTCCAATATCCTTACATTGTGGCATTACTTTGGCTTGCCAATACTTTTAATTAAAGCAGTTAAATATATTACAATAACAAAGAAGGTAAGAATCCATTGCTGTGTGAGTATTTAACAAATACCAGAACAGAAGCTAACAAATCTTTGACTGCTATGTACACTTGTTTCCTTAGTAACTACAAAATATAACTGGAGGGACATTGGAAGTAACATAAGGCAATGTACAGTCATTTGCCTTTCAACATGCACAGACAGATTTGGTGATGCAGATTTGGGCGTTGGCATGTTTCTCCTGTAGTTATGTAATTTCCTGCAGTGAAGAACAGGACACAATTTAATCACCTTAGGTTATAAAATTTAACTGAGCCTGAATCTAAGTATGAGCCTGCAAGTTACTGCTTTGTGTCCTGCTTAAGGGTTTGCGTAAGCTTTGGGTTGGCAGCCTTTGCAGGCAGTTTTTCTGCACCTGCTCGAAGTGACCATTCTTCCTGTGTATGAATCAATAGAAGCAACCATCCTATCATGGTCATTTTTTCACAAATTTCACAAGGTTATTCCACCACAGACACATTTATCCCCTTCTAGCTTGGTTTCGTAACACTTCTTCTGGTCGTGTTGCTGCACATTCCCTCACCACAATTCCACAAAAGCTCTGACTTTCAGATTATCGGGGCTACTTCTCTCTGGTAGTAGAGGGCATCCTAGGAGTTGCTTCAATGTTTGGGATACCTCTCCATAGAGAATTTGTTTGGTGTATCCTACTTCTACAAAAGGGTCTTGCAGTGGCTGACACCAGTCCCGAGACAATTGAGAAATATTCAAGTAGACCATGTTTCACTGGCTTTTAATGGGAGGGATTCCTCTGGTCATTAGACAACTCGTGCATCTTCATCTGTTGATGAAGTGGTGGTGCCAGAGGGCTGGAGAGTTGCAAATGTTACACCCATGGGGTGTTTAAGAATATGAGTTTAAGAATAAGTCCAGCAACTATGGGCCATTCAGAAACAATCTTGGTGGTAAAGCTTTTAAAAATGATAATTCATCAGTCACTTGGACAAATGTGGATGACTTAAAGAAAGCCAACATAGATCTGTTAAAGGTAAATCATCTTTAACTAACTTGATTGAGTTATTGATGAGGTAACAGGGAGTAATATCATGGATGTGATTTATCTGCATTTCTAAAACATGTTTTATAAAGGGCTACACAACAGACTTGTCAGCAAGATCGAAACCCATGGAATTAAAGAAGGATATTGGAAACATGGATAAAACGTGTGGTAAACCACTGTTATCTGTTATCTGTAGTGGTTAACCACCGTAGTTAGTATTTCTCAATACCTGCATATGTGGCACATCCCTGTCGGTTCCGCCCAAGTCTCCTCCCCCTGGTCCGGGTATAAAGGTGGTGGCTCCTCCCCCTTGCCTTCAGTACAGACCAGATCACCGACAGGGATGGCTCCAAGTTCTTGCTAATAAAAGCCTATTTGTCTTGCTCACAACTAGTCTTGACTCGATTGATAGTGCATCAAAAGGTTGGCTGAATGACAAGAAACAGGGAGCAGTGGAGGAAAATATACAGTGGGATTCTACTCTGGTCAGTACTGCAACCATTGCTGTTATGATCTTTATTAAGGACCTAGACTTGAGTGTTCAGGGCATAATTTCAAAATCAGCCGATGACAAAAAGTTTGGAAGTGTTGTGAATTGTGAGGAATATCATGATAGACTCAAAGAGGACATAGACAGGCTGGTGGAATAGGCAGATACATTACAGAAGGCATTTAATGCACGGAATTGTGAAGTGATTCATTTTGTTCGAAAGAATGAGAAGAAGCCTGAGGAGGAATGGTCACTACCATGGAAGAGGGGCAATGAAGTTTTCCTGGCACATGAGCAAATTGGGGAAGGTGAGATGGGCAACCCTGGTGGAGAGGATGAATAGAAATTGTAATGCACAGTGGAAAGGGGTGCAATGGATTTCACTCTGCTTGAGCACATAGTCAAAGTCTCAGCTGCATTGAGAAGCCTCAACACTGCACAACATCTTCTCTCCACAATCACTTCTCATGATTTCTTGTCTTCTGTTCATTGAGGGGGAAGGGCAGATTCCTCTATTTTCATGGTGAACAATTACTGCCAGCAAAGCAAGCACCGTCATACCTTATACACACCCTCCAGCAGTGCAAATACAGCCACCTCAGTTCGGCCTTACACATGCTTAGGTGGAGAGGTATTGGGTGACGAGGACATCACAAGCGAGCAGGAGGAGGTGAGAGAGGCAGCTTTGGGCAGTCCCCTCAGAGGATGGAAGACAAATGCTGCCTGCCCAGCTGTGTCCAAATGCAGGTCCTCTGAAGTCACAAGAAGGGAGGTTGGGTTTAGACTACTAGCAACGTATGTGTTCCTGCATGTCAGCGGTCCCCAGGGCTGTGGGGTGTCCTGGGCTGAGAATGGAGGAATTCATTCAGCTCACA
Source organism: Mustelus asterias (assembly GCF_964213995.1). NCBI lineage: Eukaryota > Metazoa > Chordata > Chondrichthyes > Carcharhiniformes > Triakidae > Mustelus > Mustelus asterias. The sequence continues at coordinate 54,241,445 of NC_135814.1, forward strand.
TCTCTACCATGGCTAATGGAGTTCCTCCGTGGAGAGAGTGATGAACCTCATAGAAAGGTATATGAAGCAGCACTTGGAGTGGATGCAGGAACTGTGCACTAGCAGTCACAGAATCCATGCCACAGTCAGTCAGTGCTATTGACCAGTCAGTGATGCAGAGATGTTCGGAGAGGATGCCAGTTGTGCTTCGACTGGCCCTCATCTCCAACCATCCAGAGCACAGGCAAGGGCTGAGGCAGTCACCAAGGAGAATGAGGTTGCCACCGCTTGTGTGATCATCATTTTCATCAGCCTCCTGGCTCCCTCTGAGTAAAGGAGCATCTGTGCTGCAGGGCCCAATGATAGAGGCTGTGAGCTCCTATTCTTTGATAACGACAGGAAACGAGGGATGAAATAGTGAAGTGGAGCTGGTGTTTCATCCTCTTCTAGCCCACCCTCTCTGAAGGGCTACGTCTGGAGAGCACACAGACCACCGGCATGTACGAGATCCTTGCAGGAGGGAACTGAAGGTTGCCACTCAACCAGTCCAGGTATTGGAACTGCATCTTCAAAAGCCCACCTCTTCCACCTCTTTGCGAGCAGATGACCAGCATCTAAGTGCCTCTAACTTGGGGTGAATAGTCCCTCTTTAGGGTTTACCCTTGTTCCCTGGAATCAATCCAGCTAATTTGGAGGGTGGAATAAAGAGCTGAGTCCCCTGGTTTAGAACTGGTGGAGAATGAATGACAGCTGACAGGAAAGCAAGTGCACACATGCAGGAAGATTGAGGTTGCAGACCAGCTGACAGTTAAAGGAGCAGAAACCCTTTCTGTTGTTGGGTTTCATTGGCTACTCTTTCGGTGCCTTGATGGCCACTTGGATGTCATTCCTGACGCCCTGTTCCTGGGAGAATCCAGCAATTGAAGTGAACCCCACTGCTCTTTGTGCTTCTAAGACCCTATCTGTCTAGAATTGAGAGTATAGTTCAGCCCACACAAACAGTGACCTACAAGATGTAGTGCTATGCAGCTGTTAACAATACCCCACCAAAGTCTGTCGCCAATCCTTGGAAGGAGCCAGATGTCAAGAAGTTCAAGGCGATAGTGAATTTAACAGCTACTGACAGGGCATAGACAGAATGCTCTGAGGTGTGTGGTCTTCTGCTACAAAAGCACAAATCTATGTGAGCGTCTGTCTGAAGGTCCAACATCCCGTAGCACTGGTTGACTTCTGAAGGTAACTACTTCTTCATCAGTAGTTTCTATGCTGAGGGTACAGCCTCTGTGGCTTTCCATTCCCTCATCCTCTTTGGTGCCCACCACATGCTCAGGGCTCTGCCTTTCCTGCTGAAGATGCTGCTCCCATTGCCAACTGCAGCCATCTTTGCACTTGGGTGTCCTTTCTATAATTTCTGGAAGAATTGTTCCCTCTTCTTATGGCCATATAGTGCCAAAAGGGTGTAGCCCCATAGAGCTGCAAGTATGTAGTGAGCACTCTGCCCACAACCTGTGCACAAACAATCCTAGTGCTCCTATGCAGTACTAACCCAGGAGCTGTCGCATTGCTGATGGAAAGCTACTGATCTTTGGTGTGAGAGGGAGAAGGACTGTCAACAAGAGACCATGTTTGCAGATGGTCTTGCAGGATGACCTCCAGCAGGTCTGGCCCTCAAGGGTCCGATGTTGGACTGCACCATCTTGGCGTGGATGCACTTTTCCTGGCTTTGATTGGAGGTCATCGACCTGAAACACTGGGCAGAATTTTACATTTTTTTTGCTGTGTGTGTGGCAGTGGGTGGGAAAAGTGGCATTAAAGCCACTGGCAGCAACAGCAACTTTCTCTGCCATATTGTTAAGAACATAGTGCAAAAAACCTGAAGGGGTTCAGGCATTTTCTCTTTTTTATTGCAGGTTCCCAGCATCCGCTGTATTTTGCTTTTGTAAGAAAAAGGCTGATTGATAGACACTATGGAATGCTTTCGTTCATTGGTAGAGCTGCCAGAACATCAGCATGTAATATCAAAGAATCTGGAGGAGTCCAAACCCAACTTGGCATAGAGCTTGGAGATCATTCTTTCCAATATGGATCTGGATAAGATGCTCTATTGGAGACAGTCGATGCAGACTTGTTGGGCCAATGGCCTGCTTCTGCACTGCAGGAATTTTATGATTCTATGACAGTTGCCTTCTCCTCCTGCTTCTAAGCTGTTCACCAAATAGCCTGGTGGTACAGGCTGTGCCCTCATGATGACAATATTGTGGTGCATGCAGCAGACAAGCACAAATCTTGACACTCACTGTGCTGAGTGCTGCAGACTGCTCCATGCAATGGAAGCTTTGCTTGATTTGCCTATGATTTGATATGCATGTGCAAACTGTATTATCACACTTGCAGACCCAACTATGATGCAGCATTGATGGCCAATGCAATCCATTGCCGCAAGCAGAAGACACCCTAAGTGGGATTTTCCAGCTGCGCTCACCCCAAAACCAGAAACCGCCCAAGGTCAACAGACCTTTACATGGTCCACTGCCCTACCCACTACGATTCCTGTGGCGGGTGGGACAGGAAAATTCAGTCACTTGTGTCTGGATGCTGCACTAAAAGCTTCCTGTTCTGAACACAAGGCCATCTTGCTGCCAAGGAAGCTCAGACTGCCTTCATGCAAGCTGACAGCTGCAATCGAGGCTGTAGACACCAATGTTCGAAATGACTTGCAAGACATCACGCAGTCGCTCAATGGGATGCTAATATGATGTCCTCTCTCTTTCAAACTCCCGCCACTGAAACTCAGAGTGGCACAATGTCACAGTGGTTAGCACTGCTGCCTCACAGCGCTAGGGACCCAGGTTCGATTCCCGCTTGAGTCACTGTCACTGTGTGGAGTATGCACATTCTCCCTGTGTCTGCATGGGTTGCCTCTGGGTGGTCTGGTTTCTTCCCACGGTCCAAAAGATGTGCAGGTTCGTTGTATTGGCCATGCTAATTTCTCCCTCAGTGTACCTGAACAGGTGCCAGAATGTGGCGACTAGGGGATTTTCACAGTAACTTCAGTGTGAATGTAAGCCTACTTGTGACTAATAAATAAACTTTACTTTAACCGACAGTGCCCTTGCTGTTACCTGTCAACCAGACCAGACTGTTGCCATCCACGCCAAGATGGTGCAGTCCAACATTGGACCCTTTAGGGCCAGACCTGCTGGAGATCATCCTGCAAGACCATCTGCAAATATGGTCTCTTGTTGACAGTCCTTCTCCCCCTCACACCAAAGATCAGTAGCTTTCCATCAGCAATGCGACAGCTCCTGGGTTAGTACTGCATAGGAGCACTAGGATAAGGAAAGACACACATGGAGGACAGGCACTAAGAGTATACAATCAGAAAGTGCTGGAAAAACTCAGCAGATCTGGCAGCATCTTGGAGAGAAAAACAGATTTAATGTTTTAAGTGACTCTTTGAAACTGAAGGAGGTAAAAATATGATGAGTTTTATGCTGTTGAAAGGGGGAAGAGTGAGCTAAAACAAAGGGAAGGTCTGGGATAGGTTAGAGGTTTGGAGAGCTTAAATAACAAAGATGGCATGGAGCAAAAGACAAAGGGAGTGGTAATGGTAGTGGTAGAGAAACAATGATTGGTCCAGAATGAGAATTAATTGCAGGAAAATGAACAGCCTTTTGGTTCCATTACATCTTTTGTTCCATGTCTTCTTTTTCCTGAACCATGGATTTGCCCCACTGTGTTTGGCAGGACCCTCAATAAACATGTCCAATCCTCACTTTCCACTTTACCACAAAGAATCATCCTCTGTCATTTCCACCAACTCCAGCATGATGCCACCACCAACCACTCCCCTCCTCTCCCCTCCCCTGCCAGTGTCCCAAAGGAATTGTTCCCACTGCAAAGCCCCAGTCCCCTCACACACTGGCAACCAAACCTGTTGAGTATTTTCAGTAATTTCTCTTTTTATTTCAGATATTCAGCATCTGCAGTATTTTGCTTTGCTATTACTAAGAGAATGCACAAAGATGATTAGTTAACATCTGTATGCAAATAGACAAGATTTGAAGTGGAATGTTTACCTTGTGTTGGCTTTTATTTTTGCTTTGTAACCAAACACTGTGGTGGTCAGTATCAGATGGGAAGTAAATTATGGGACTGTTGATAAATGGGGAATTGGAGTCCTAGTTTCTACTATTGCAGTTGGATGAGGCAGGTTGGCCAGAAAATGGTTGTGATTGTAGAAGCATTTGTGTTAATTGTAGATCAATTATGTTCAATTATATGTAGGTGGAGGCCATTAATTGGGCTTTCATGTTTTTTAATTTGTTTCATGGGATGTGGGTGTCGCTGGCGAGACCGGCATTTATTGCCCATCCCTAATTGCCCTTGAGAAAGTGACGGTAAGCTGCCTTTTTGAACCACTGCATCCATGTATTATAAGATACCCCCCATAATGCTGTTAGGAAGGGAGTTCCAGGATTTTGACTCAGCAAAAGGTGAAAGAATGGCAATATAGTTCCAAGGCAGGAAGATGAGTGACTTGGAGGTGGTGGTGTTCTTGAGCAGATATAAAGTGACACTCTCTGAAATGGGTGTAGTTACATTATGAGGTGTATGCTTGTAAGGTTTCACTCTGTAAATAAATGTGAAACAGAGTAAAGGTTTATTCCAATTCTATCCTAATGTGTCCGCTGGCTGCTCTGGTTTCCTCCCACAGTCCAAAGGTGTGCAGGGTAGGTTGATTGGGCATACTAAATTGCCCCTTAGTGGCCCAAGATGTATAGATTAGAGGGATTAGTGGCGTATATAAGTGGGGTTACGGGGGTAGGATCTGGGTAAGATGCTCTATCAGAGAGAGTCGGTGCAGACTTGATGGGCCAAATGGTCTGCTTCTGCACTACAGGGATTCTATGATTTTATGATAGTTGCCTTTTCCCTTTCTCCTCCTGCTTCTAAGCTGTTAACCATTTGCCTGGTGGCAAGGGTTGTGCCCTCATGATGGCAGAATTGTGGTGCATGCAGCAGACAGCCACAAATCTTGACACCCACTGTGCTGAGTGCAGCAGAGTTCCTTCAGACTGCTCCATTTAATGGAAGTTTTGCTTCAGCAGGCCTATGGTTTGCTCTACCACATTTCATGTTACAGTATGGCTTTCATTATATGCATACTGGTTATATGTGTGAATTGTGCACCAGAGTCATAAACCATGTCATCAACAGATAGCCCATTTCGCTAGTAGCATTCTCTGGTTTGTCACGGTGGCTGAAATGCAGATGGCTCAATGAACTCCCACAGAATTAAAGCATGATACCAGGCTTTGATCTGCATCATATGCTGAATACGTTTGCACACTAGCTCGATGTTAAGAGAGTGGAATCTTGTTGCCGTATGTCTCAAAGTTGATGTGCGTCATTTGCAAAATTATCTCTGTGCAGTCAGTGGTATGATGTGGAGATGCCGACGTTGGACTGGGGTGGGCACAGTAAGAAGTCTCACAACACCGGGTTAAAGTCCAACAGGTTTATTTGGCAGCACAAGCTTTCAGAGCGCTGCTCCTTCGTCAGGTAAGTGGGAGTTCTGTTCACAAACAGGGCATATAAAGACACAAACTCAATGGTCACGGGCATTCGGCCTCTGATCTTCGGCTAAGTGTTCTCCAAGGCGGCCTTCACGACACATGACAACGCGGAGTCGCTGAGCAGAGACTGATAGCTAGGTTCCGCACACATGAGGACGGCCTCATCCGGGATCTTGGGTTCATGTCACACTATCTGTAACCCCCACGACTTGCCTGGGCTTGCAAAATCTCACTAACTGTCCTGGCTGGAGACAATACACATCTCTTTAACCTGTGCTTAACCCTTTCTCCAATCACATTGTCTGTACCTTTAAGACTTGATTACCTGTAAAGACTCGCATTCCAACCATTATTTTGTAAATTGAGTTTGTGTCTTTATATGCCTTGTTTGTGAACAGAACTCCCACTTACCTGATGAAGGAGCAGCGCTCCGAAAGCTAGTGGCTTTTGCTACCAAATAAACCTGTTGGACTTTAACCTGGTGTTGTGAGACTTCTTACTGTGTTTACCCCAGTCCAACGCCGGCATCTCCACATCATATGTAAGAAAGCCAGTTGGTGTTAGGATAGAATTGGAATAAACCTTTACTCAGTGTCACATTTATTTACAGAATAAAACATTATAAGCATACACCTTGTAACATAACTACACCTATTTCAGAGAGTCTCTGCTCAAGAACACTACCACCTCAAGTTCCCCTCCAAATCACTCATCTTCCTGCCTTGGAACTATATTGCCATTCTTTAAATTTTTGCTGAATCAAAATCCTGGAACTCCTTTCCTTACAGCATTATGGGTATCTTATAATACATGTAGTGCAGTGGTTCAAAAAGGCAGCTTACTATCACTTTATCAAGGGCAGTTAGGGATGGGCAATAAATGCTGGTCTAGCCAGCGAGGGAGAAGTGGGATAGGAGGAGAATTTGGCATGCAGATGCCCTCATCATTGATCTCTCCAATTCCACCAATCGCCATGGCCTCAATGATGCTCTTCCCATCCCTCAGTTCTTTTCTGCTGCCTGCTGTTTACACCACCTTATCCTGCAAGAAATAGAGACTGGTCGCTCACCTGATGAAGGAGCTGTGCTCCGAAAGCTAGTGGCTTTTGCTACCAAATAAACCTGTTGGACTTTAATCTGGTGTTGTGAGACTTCTTACTGAAATAGAGACTGTCAGTGAGTGCCCTGCAATACGTTTGATTTAGTTGACTAACTGCTAGTCTCCACAGACTGTAAATTGTGTGAGGTATGCAATGGTATTAAATATGTGAGGGGGAGATAAAGAATTTTATAGTTGAGTACCGATTTACAGAAAGGTTTTGCGGTGCAGTGCCAGCATTCCTATCTCTAGGCTGGAAACCCTGAGTTCAAGACCCAATTTTGGACTTGATAGTCATGGAAGATGCATTCATAATGAGGCCAAACAAACTGAGTATCTCCTTGTAAACCCTTCTAATGCAACCAATGATAGGCAGTAAGAATTCTTAAGCGGCCATGTTATGGAAAGAATGTTGGAGATCTTCCATTATACCTGTAGCTCCGGACTACAACATGCATATAAAAGTGCATGTTACCAGAGCAACTTGGACTTTTTGAGTGAACTGTAACTCCCCACCACTGATTGATAGAGATTTTTGATTAAATGAGTGACCAGGCTTTAGTAAATTGAGCAGCGGATGAAGCTAGTTGTGCAGTTGGTAGAATATGCCAGATGAAAATTAATACAATCACCTTCACAACTCATGTCAGATCATTAAACATTTTTCTGCATCGTCTTCTTGTTCTTGGAGCAACTCACCGGGCATTGATCTCCAACACTATTTGTTCTTGCTGCCACCTGAGCATATGTCTGGAGGGTCTCTTTCCCTCACTGGTATACAGAACCTTGCTCCTTCTTTCCACATCTTGCACCAAGATCTCTCGTGCATAGCGTGAAAACCTTGGTGCTTGTATGTTCAGCCACTGCCAAAGTATTTCAGCCCAGATAACTTCTGAAAAGAAATTTCTGGTGCTTTTTGCAGCAAAAGATGCCTCCACTTTAAGAGGTGCAGACTACAAGTAAATACTAATATCAGGCTTCCTGTTCTTGGTTGCAGTCAATAGGGACAACTGGTTGCACATTGCAATAACTTAAAAGAGCGTGCAATTTAGTCTAAAATAAAAGCAAATTACTGCAGATGCTGGAATCTGAAACCAAAAGAGAAAATGCTGGAAAATCTCAGCAGGTCTGGCAGCATCTGTAAAGAGAGAAAAGAGCTGACGTTTCGAGTCCAGATGACCTTTTGTCAAAGCTCAAATACCCAATTTAGTCTGTCTGCAACCTACAGAATGCTGCAGGTTACTGCAATCCATGTTGCAGTCTATGGGGGTGGTTAGCCAATCTCGCCTTCACATTATTAAAAAGTTTAACTCATCAACATTACAAATACAGGAGTAAGCTCTCGCCATTCATGATCTTGTTTGTGAATTTGTTTGCCTGTGTGGCCATCTGTGCATCATGGCCCAAATCTTCACTCATCTGCGGTATTGGTCCCAAAATATCTTCAGAAATTGGAAAGATTTTCATTAGGGTTCATTTTAAAATACCTGTTCATCATCTTCAAAAAATTACAAATGAGGGAAAGAGCCTAAAAGGGTTTGACTTCCTCGATAGTCAATTTGAAAACACACCATTGTACACTATTTTTAAATATATATTTTCTCATTATATCTTGAAAAATTTAAAATAGAATAAATGTGCGAATGGTGGTTTTTAATTCACATTTCTTCATTTTTTTGCAGTATTGCTTGGAGTTTAAGCCTTCTGGATTAGGGAGTTTGTCTAGTGATAGGTGAGATTAGCGTCACTTGCCCAAGGCTGTCTAAAAACAGCTCACAGACCTGACCCAATTTATGAGCTCCGATTATTTGGCCATTGAAGTTTGAAACCCCCACCTTTTATTTGCTTGAATGTGCGTATCATTTTCTACTCAAGTTGGCTTCAGCTGTTTTATTCCCCTTCCTTTCTCTTTCACACTCTCCCCTCGATTCCCTAAATCTATTATAACTATAGATATGTGAGACCCCCAAGGAATCACCCCAATTTTTTCTCTATATACCAATTTGTTTATTCAACATTCTGTGTTTAATATGTAACCTGTTGCAAGTATACCTTCTGTTAGCTTTTTCTCTGAAAATTTAATTCACAACCAAACATCTCCATAGACACAAAAACAGAAAATGCTGGAAAATCTCAGCAGGTCTGACAGCATCTATGGAGAGAGAATAGAGCTAATGTTTCGAGTCTTTATGACCCTTCATCAGAGACATGATGGTCTGGTTAGGAACTCTGAATTGGCCATTTTGCCACTCCCTTATGCTACTTCAACCAATACTCAGCATCTGTCATTGCCATTCTAACCCTCCCCGCCCCCCTCTCCACCCCCCCCCCCCCACCCCCACCCCCCCCCCCCAAACACACACTCTCTTTGGGTGGATGCAACAAATATTCATTTGCAACAAATAATTTTTAAAATTATATTTTCAATATAGGGGCCAGTTAGCTCAGTTGGCACAATGGCAAGTATGCGCTTCAGAATAATGCCAATAGCGTGTGTTTGACTCCTGTTCCGACTGAGGCAGACTTGGGACCTGCCCTTTTGCCCTGTTCCCTTGAGTGGAAAGCGATGGCCATCATCGAGAAAAGCTGCCCAAAGAAAATTCACAACGAAGCTCCAGTAGATAATGAACTAAGGAGATGCCTTCTGGGCAGAGCGCACATAACATGGCGCGTTTGTAATATATCAAAAATAGAGTGGTGTCAGAATTTAAATTAGGAAAAATGTCCACCACTGACATGAAATCCTGAAATCAAGCAAAATGCAAGGACATTTGTTTTCTTACAGCAGCCTAATCCATTATGGATTACTGTAATTGAATGAAAGGTTGGCCTTTGAGTCATAAGATTATAGTTTCCGTTTCCACTCCAGAGACTTGAACACAGGATCTCAGCTGACATTCCGATGCAGTAACAAGGGAGGTGCTGCATTGTTGACTGTTGAAAGTGCTGCCTTTTGGTTGAGCCATGAAAACAAAATCCTGTTGCCTTTCTAAGGTGAATGTAAAAAATCCCATGACACTATTTTGAAGAACAGCAGGGTTTATTTATTAGTCACAAGTAGATATACATTAACACTGCAATTAAGTTACTGTGAAAATCCCCCAGTTTTGATTTGATTTATTATTGTCACGTGTTGGTATATAATGAAAAGTATTGTTTTTTGCGCACTATGCTGACAAAGCATACTGTTCATAGAGAAGAAAAGGAGAGAATGCAGAATGTAGTGTTACAGTCATAGCTAGGGTGTAGAGAAAGATCAACTTAATGCGAGGTAGGTCCATTCAAAGCAGTCGCCACACTCCGGCACCTGTTCGGGTACACTGAGGGTGGGAAAAAACCAGAGCACCCGGAGGAAACCCACGCAGACATGAGGAGAATGTGCAAACTCCGCACAGACAATGACCCAAGCCAGGAATCGACCCGGGTCCCTGGAACTGTGAAGCAGCAGTGCTAACCACTGTGCCACCATGCTATTCATCCCTGCTGCCATGGCTAATAATCATCCTTCAAACATCTCAAAAAGACTAAGAAAATACCGCAGATGCTGGAAATCTGAAGTAAAAAGCAGAAAATGCTGTATCACCGAAAACTTGCATTCTTCCAAAGCTATGCTGTCCATATCCTGACTCCTACTAAGTCTTATTATTGGCGACGGATTGGCACAGTTGTTGGCACTGCTGCTTCACAGCGCCAGGGATCCAGGTTCAATTCCGGCCTCGGGTGACTATGCAGAGTCTGCACCTTCTCCCCGTGTCTGCGTGGGTTTCCTCCAGGTGCTCCAGTTTCTCCTCACAGTCCGAAAGACATGCTGGTTAGGTAGACTGGCCGTGCTAAAGTGCCCCTTTGAGTCCTAAAGTGTGTAGGTTATGGGGATTAGAAGAATAAATGCACGGGATTACAGGAATAGGGCAGCGGATGACGCTGGGTAAAATATTCTTCAAAGAGTCGGTGCAGACCCGATGGGCCGAATGGCCTCTGTCTGCACTGTAGGGATTCCATAAACTCAGCAGGTCTGGAAGCATCTGTGGAGATTATCTGATCAACACTGCATTACTTACAGTGGGGGCTTGCTGCACACAGACTGGCTGCTACATTGCAAGGATTACCCTTCAAAGTAGTTGTAAATTCGAGGTTGCGAAAGACGCTAAACAAATGCAAGTCTTGCATTTTCTTATCTTCTCCCCCACACCCGTTCCATTACCCGCCCCCTCTATATAATGTAAGTATCGGAAAGTTTAAAGCCTGCAATGTACGTGCTCTATGATTAGCTGACTGACTAGGCTGCTGATTCGTGTTTGAAATACCTGTACAGTAAAGCTTTGAGAGGCTCTTGTTTTTTTTTGCTGAAGGGGGACAAGTTTGAGCAGCGAATGCAGTAGATGGGAGAGCCCGAGCTAGGACTGGGGTGGGGTGGGGTAGAGAGAGAAGGCTCCGGGCTAGGGTCAGGTTACTTGCGGCGAATTGTTGATGGGATGGGGTGGGGCGAGGCGTCACCGTCACTTTATAATCTCATTTTCAACGCAAGGCGGCTACTCAGAATCACAGGCAGAGAGGAGACATAACATTAGCAGGCACTTTCCCGAGAGATCAGGAGGCATTTCCGATATGGCGACCCCGGAGCAGTGGCTTCTTATCTACCTGTCTTTGTTTTCCATCAAGAAATGGACTTTAGCTTTTAACTTGGACACCGAGCATTTCATTAAGAAAACCGGAGAGCCGTCCAGTTTGTTTGGCTTTTCCCTCGCTATGCATAAGCAGCTAAAGCCATCGAATGAAATAATGTAAGTCTCTGTATGTGTTTGGGATGAAGAAGACGGTATTGTCAAACTGTGGGAGGAGTGGAGGGAGAATGTATCTCGGTGTGTGGTGTTTTAATCCGGGATTACTGCACACTCCAGTTTAACAGTTTGAAGGAACTTTTTAAAAAAACTTTAGTGAAACGTTCACCAACTCGCTGAAGTAACAAGTTTCTGTCCGCGGGGCTGCTCTACCTGCTCGGAGTGAACTTCACCAGCTGCCGCCCAAAGGTCATGTCCGCCTCTCCTTGCCCCCCACACTTGGGGGGGCTGCAGCCCATGGAGACGCTGCCAGGACAGAGAGGAAAAAAAACTTTATTGTTCTGTGATTTCCCAATGATTTATGTCAGGCGTTTTATTTTTGTTTGTCAGTATAGGCTGCAAACCTTGTTTCAAACAGGGCTACCCTCAGGGATAATTTGGATTGTAAAGGGCAGCAGGAGGGCTGTACCCCCCCAGTTGGGGGAGAGGTGGGGGGTAAATAATGCTGATTAGTATTCAGGGCAGTGCTGAGTGTTGCTGGCTCCAGGAGGAACCTGATCTACCAGAGTTACATTGTTACAGAGTTACATTGTGGCCTGAACTGATCCCAATTGTCTCCAAGTGAAAGGGTCAGAGCCTTCACCCGAAACCTTTCTTACCATTCAACTGCTGGCCTTTAACCCAAACAGCCTCTCCCAGCAAATGTGGTGGCATTTCTTTTTTAAAAAGGAAGTACTTTGCTTGCATTCTCTCCGGTCATACCGATGCTCCAGTGTGTTGAGGACTGTGTGTCGAGGGTCTATTTCTTCAACCTGCTGCAGTATAATAGACAAAGTTTGGGGAGGGGGAGGGGGGTTGAGGCTGCCATTGGGTGGTGACGGTGTCTGGTTGCTATGGTGTCGTGCTTCTTGTGGCGAGTGCACAGCAATCCCGGAGCCGCATTCACTCGGGGCTACACGTGGGAGCGGCCAAGGAGTTTCTTCATGGAGAAACTGCTGAATGCTTTTTTGTCTTTCCTCTGAATTCATTGAAATGCCCGATTTTCTCAGTGCCATGAGCAGTGTTGTTCATTTCACAATAAGTTGTTGACTATCTGATTTTCCTTTTTTAAATTCCATTTGAAAATTGTTTCGTTTTTATCGCAGACCATATACATACATAGGCGTCAGCGAGTTTGTGATGTGATTGGGGTTGGTTCAAAGGTAGAAACAGACTACAAGTTATAGTGGAAGAATTGGAGGAGGTGACCGTACATGAGGGCCAAAAATGAACATCTTAAAAGGGGATTTTGAGAGTGGGCCAGGAGTTAACAAAGGCTATGAGTGAAGGGGTTCAGAGAGAGCAGTCTCGAGTCGACGCCTGAAGACTCTGCAAGCTAAGGTAGATTTAGAGGGAATACAATGCAGCCCGGAGTCTGAATGAATGATGTGTATAAGGTTTCAGGTGTGAGGAATATTGAAGTTCTGGGAGGACATAAATTATTAGGTTTCAGTTGTGGACAGAGTGCTGTGGCCAGGTTGCCTGCCTCTGTTGGAGTAAGCAAAGAGGCTCAATCATAGAATCCCTACAGTGCAGAAGGAGACCATTCGGCCCACCGAGTCTGTACCGACCACAATCTCACCCAGCCCCTATCCCCACAACCCCACATATTTACCCTGCTAGTTCCCCTGACACTAAGTGGCAATTTAGCATGGCCAATCCCCCTAACCCGCACATATTTGGACTGTGGGAGGAAACCAGAGCACCCGGAGGAAACCCACGCAGACGCAAGAAGAATGTGCAAACTCCACACAGACGGTGACCCAAGCCAGGAATCGAACCCAAGTACCTGGCGCTGTGAGGCAGCAGTGCTAACCACTGTGCCACCCTTTAAATAACAGATTAAATATGCATCTTTGTATTTATTCATAAGCTTGAGATACTCCTGAGCAGTTGGGAAGAAAATAGAATTTGGTTAGAATGTAAACGTTTAGGTGTTCTGACTTAACTGTTTGTCATTTATAGCTTGATGTCAAACAGCCTAGGAACCATTGATGGTAGAGAAGAAACTGTTAAATTCAGACAGCATATGAAAATTTACTTTATGCGTACAGATGAAATCACCAAGGGGCAGCTTTTAGATAAATAAAGGAGGGGCTGAGACCAGGAACTTGCCACTTCCAAGGTATTCATATGAGAGTCGGATATGAAGTGTGAAGAATTATGGGAAGACAGTGGCCTCGTGGTATTATCACTAGACTGTAATTCCAGAAATTCAGCTAATGGTCTGGGGACCCAGGTGCGAATCGCGCCACTGCAAATGGTGGAATTTGAATTTGATTTTTTTTTAAAAATAACTGGAATTAAGAATCTACTAATGACCATGAAACCATTGTCGGGGGAAAAACCATCTGGTTCACTAATGTCCTTTTTAGGAAAGGAAATCTGCCGTCCTTACCCCAGTCTGGCCTACATGTGACTCCAGCGTCACAACAATGTGATTGACTCTCAACTGCTTTCCAAGGGCAACTAGGGATGGGTAATGAGTGCTGGCCAGCCAGCAATGCCCATGTCCCTCGAATGAATAAAGAAAATATTTCTTGACTTGGGGATAGTTAGAACTGGAACCATGGAAATGGACTGCAGAAGCATGGAAACGCTGCAGAGATGTTGAGAAAGACAGAGGTTTTCAGCATTGTGGTTGGTCTCAAAGTGATGCCTTTGTTGACTGACCAGAGAGGTCTTGGATCGGTGTGCCCTTGAACTGAGTGAAATGGCTTAGCAAGCCACAGGGCAGTTAAAAGTCAACCACATTGCTGAGAGTCTGGAGTCGCATAGGCCAGACTGGATAAGAATGGCAGATTTCCTTTCCTAAAGGGCATTCGTGAAACCAAATAGTTTCATGGTCACCGTTACTGAGACTAGCTTTATATTTCAGATTTATTAATTGAATTTAAATTCCACCAGTTGACCTAGTAGGATTTGAACCCGTGTTCCCAGAGCAATAGCCGGAACCTCTGGACTACCAGTTCAGTGACATTACCATTGTGCCACCATTTACCCCCAAAATAGTGGGGCGATATAATATTTTTAGAAATAATGATGCTTCAGCAATGACCACGGAGTAATTTCCTGCATATGAAAACAGAATATTTTCTAGGCTGAATCAAAAGTTGAATTGTTATGGAATATTTGCTTTCGTGAAGTTGGTCATACTGTATTTGGTTTATCAAAAGTGATGAATTGATTTTTGTTGAGTGGTTGTACGTCCCTGATATTAATGTTTAATTCCTGTGCTTTGAGAAAGTAGTCCTGCAAGTTTCTTTGAGTGAATTTGAATTCTGAACCCTCCCCATCCCCTCCACTCATGCACTTTTGATTCCCAACAAATCTTTTGCTGGAAGATTAGGGTTTCCTGATTGGCTTTGTTAAATTTTAAGTTGGGCAGAGCAGTATTCTTGATTCATGTGTGTAGCTTAACGATGCTTACCCATGAACAGCAACTTAAATGTCTGATAGTTTTCCCCCCCCTCTCAGATCTCAAAAGTTTAACCATTGCTCTAATAGTGCAGAGACTAGTTGGCTAAGCAATTAACTTTCATAACTAGCCAACTGTAAAATTGCTGGTTACAAAATTCCAATTGTGCATGTTGAATGAACTGTTATTCTTGTAAGCACAATGCTGACACTACGCTTCTGAAATGTAATCTGGCGCATTCCTAGAGATTTTTCTTTGCGTAGGGTATATGCATTACTAATGGATTGTCGTTAACTGTTTAATTCACGCATTTGTCTAGGATTGAATAAACTTTGCTCAGGATTGTTGTAGGTGGGTACTATTTTCTGTTTGTGTTGGTTTATGTTTAAAATTTTAAGTGAAATTTTTAGGCTAAATGTAAAAGTTGACACAAACATATCTTCACGAAAGCTTTCTGCTATGTCCTTCTTTATGGCTGCTCTTTATTGGCAGCACTATATAGTATAGTGAGCAGCACTGTGTCTAACAAATTTCCATTGGTGAAGCTATGGCATGATGTGGAGATGCCGGCGTTGGACTGGGGTAAGCACAGTAAGAAGTCTCAACACCAGGTTAAAGTCCAACAGGTTTATTTGGTAGCAAAACCTGACGAAGGGGCAGCGCTCCAAAAGCTAGTGGATTTTGCTACCAAATAAACCTGTTGGACTTTAACCTGAAGCTATGGCAGCCAGAGACACATGTGACACTCTTTCTCAAAAATGATATGAAATTGCTCTGCATATGCCATCTGCCTATGTTGGCAATATCTTTTGTTTTCTAAAGTTATTTTGCAAACATAGCTACATCATTTGTAACGAACGGATAAAGGTGTGTATCATGAGTGTGTTCATATAAAAAAGCACGTGATTTTATAGATCTGAACTGTTGAGTTCATAAGTAAATAACAAACATTTCATTAATCAAACATTGAAATAGCAGTTGGTGATTGCAACACTTCACTTTAGTAAAATGCAGTTCACTATGTATGTTCTTGTTTAACAAACTTGTTGAAAGAATACACTCAGGGCAAAGTATTATATTAATAACAGTATAAATTGTATAGTAAATAAATGATCTGAAGAAGATCTTTGCCAGGTTCATGCATTTAGGTTAGAGTTGCAGCTGTGGACAAACTGAATCACTTGCATTGGATCTTTTGTTGTTCGGGTGGCATTAGTGACACTTACTTTTACACAAAATTCCTCAGGGAAAAGAAAGCAGTGAAATCAACATCTGAGGTTTCCAATGGGTCTTCCTTGGAAGAGGCAGCACTCGATAAATGAACCAGGTGGCTAAACAAAACAGCAAGTTGAAACTTTTGCTGGAAAAAAGTACAAGACCTGGTAGGCAAACTGTAAATGAAGTAGACAGAGCCAGCTGCTGCCCATACTGTGATTAGTCTCTACCTGCTTAAAGAAAGAAAAATAATTGTTATTGAGCAAACATTTGAATTAGAAAAAGGTTAACTACTTCATGTCTGCAGTAGTGAGTTGTATTCATGTTTTGCTTTCTGTGAATGAAGACATAACTCTTATTAAGTTACTGTAAGTTGACAAAATCATTGGATGCTTTTCATTTGGTCCTCAAATCCAGCCTAAAATAGACATTGAAATTATTTTCCCCATTGGTGGCACTTGCTTATCTGGCAGTAAGAATACTCCAGTAGCAAGAAATAAAAGGACTAACTTCACAAAGTAAAGGTTTAATAAAGAAACTTCATTAGGGGCCACAGATGTTCCCCATAATCCCCATTGCTTTCTAGTTCTACCAGATCAGCTGACCACCACATCATTTTGCCATTGGTTACATTGTCTGCTGATGAGCTGACCTCACACCATGCTACCATTGGTTACATTATAACAGCGCTCAGTGTTGGCTTGCTTGGCTATCACCCTTCCTCCTTTTACACAATATTCACTTTTATTATCATCTGTTATATAAATGTAATGGTGATAAGCCCATGAATGGTCATGAAAGATTTATTGTAACAAGCGAAGCTACTTGAAGTGTTGCAGTACAGGGCACCGACCATGGTATCAGCTTGTGTATGGTCATCTGTGTCAGACTCGTCTCCCCTCTCAAAATTGACCATTGTATAACTTCAGGGTAATCAGTATGTTCTGTCACATTTGTGAAAACTTCACTGATTGTGCTGCAAGAGTTCATAAATGTAGGCCAAATTAATTTTAGACCTGGGAGGACTTGTAGAAATTATATTTTTGATGCAACAACATGGTTTCCAAGAGCATAGAACATAGAACATAGAACATTACAGCGCAGAACAGGCCCTTCGGCCCACGATGTTGCACCGACCAGTTAAAAAAAAAACTGTGACCCTCCAACCTAAACCAATTTCTTTTCGTCCATGAACCTATCTACGGATCTCTTAAACGCCCCCAAACTAGGCGCATTTACAACTGATGCTGGCAGGGCATTCCAATCCCTCACCACCCTCTGGGTAAAGAACCTACCCCTGACATCGGTTCTATAACTACCCCCCCTCAATTTAAAGCCATGCCCCCTCGTGCTGGATTTCTCCATCAGAGGAAAAAGGCTATCACTATCCACCCTATCTAAACCTCTAATCATCTTATATGTTTCAATAAGATCCCCTCTTAGCCGCCGCCTTTCCAGCGAAAACAATCCCAAATCCCTCAGCCTCTCCTCATAGGATCTCCCCTCCATACCAGGCAACATCCTGGTAAACCTCCTCTGCACCCTCTCCAAAGCCTCCACATCCTTCCTGTAATGTGGGGACCAGAACTGCACACAGTACTCCAAGTGCGGCCGCACCAGAGTTGTGTACAGTTGCAACATAACGCTACGACTCCTAAATTCAATCCCCCTACCAATAAACGCCAAGACACCATATGCCTTCTTAACAACCTTATCTACTTGATTCCCAACTTTCAGGGATCTATGCACACATACACCTAGGTCCCTCTGCTCCTCCACACTATTCAAAGTCCTCCCGTTAGCCCTATACTCAACACATCTGTTATTCCTACCAAAGTGAATTACCTCACACTTCTCCGCATTAAACTCCATCCGCCACCTCTCGGCCCAACTTTGCAACCTGTCTAAGTCTTCCTGCAAACTACGACACCCTTCCTCACTGTCTACCACACCACCGACTTTGGTGTCATCAGCAAATTTGCTAATCCACCCAACTATACCCTCATCCAGATCATTAATAAATATTACAAACAGCAGTGGCCCCAAAACAGATCCCTGAGGTACACCACTTGTAACCGCACTCCATGATGAATATTTACTATCAACCACCACCCTCTGTTTCCTATCCGCTAGCCAATTCCTGATCCAATTTCCTAGATCACCCCCAATCCCATACATCTGCATTTTCTGCAGAAGCCTACCATGGTGAACCTTATCAAACGCCTTACTAAAATCCATATATACCATGTCCACTGCCTTGCCCCCATCCACCTCCTTGGTCACTTTCTCAAAAAACTCAATAAGGTTAGTAAGGCACGACCTACCTGCCACAAAACCATGCTGACTATCACCTATCAATTCATTACTCTCCAAATAACTATAAATCCTATCCCTTATAATTTTTTCCAACATCTTGCCGACAACAGAAGTGAGACTCACCGGTCTATAATTCCCGGGGAAGTCTCTGTTCCCCTTCTTAAACAATGGGACAACATTCGCTAACCTCCAATCTTCTGGTACTATACCAGAGGCCAACGACGACCTGAAGATCAGAGCCAGAGGCTCTGCAATCACTTCTCTTGCCTCCCAGAGAATCCTTGGATAAATCCCATCCGGACCAGGGGATTTATCTATTTTCAGACCCTCCAGAATATCCTGCACATCCCCCTTATCAACTGTAATACTGTCTATTCTACTCCCCTGCAACCCAGTGTCCTCCTCAGCTATATTCATGTCCCCTTGCGTGAACACCGAAGAGAAATATTGGTTCAATGCTTCACCAATCTCCTCCGGTTCCACACATAACTTCCCTCTGCCATCTATAACTGGCCCTAAACTTGCCCTAACCAACCTTCTGTTCTTGACATACCTATAGAACGCCTTAGGATTCACTTTAACCCTATCCGCCAAAGTCTTCTCATGTCCCCTTTTAGCCCTTCTAAGCTCGCTCTTCAACTCCCTCTTAGCCAATCTAAAGCTTTCTAGTGCACTACCCGAGTGCTCACGTCTCATCCGAACATAAGCCTCCTTTTTCTTTTTAACCAACAAAGAAACTTTTTTGGTGCACCACGGTTCCCTAGCCCTACCAATTCCTCCTTGCCTGACAGGGACATACCTATCACAGACTCGCAGTAGCTGCTCCTTGAAAAAACTCCACATGTCGGACGTTCCCAGTCCCTGTAATCTCCTAGTCCAACCTATGTTTCCTAATTCTCACCTAATAGCCTCATAATTACCCTTCCCCCAGCTAAAACCACTGGCCCGAGGTTCGTGCCTATCCCTTTCCATCACTAAGGTGAACGTAACCGAATTGTGGTCACTATCACCAAAATGCACACCAACTTCCAAGTCTAGCACCTGGTCTGGCTCATTTCCCAGCACCAGATCCAATATAGCCTCACCTCTAGTTGGCCTGTCTACATACTGAGTCAAAAAACCTTCCTGCACGCTTTGAACAAAAACTGACCCCTCTAATGAGCTAGAGCTATAACAATTCCAGTCAATATTAGTCAAGTTAAAATCCCCCATAACAATTGCCCTATTACTTTCACTCCTAAGCAGGATTGACTCCGCAATCCTTTCCTCAACCTCTCTAGAACTTTTAGGAGGTCTATAAAAGACTCCCAACAGGGTGACCTCTCCTCTCCTATTTCTAATCTCCGCCCATACTACCTCAACAGATAAGTCCTCATCAAACCTCCTCTCTGACACTGTGATACAATCTCTGACCAATAATGCTACCCCTCCCCCTCTTCTACCTCCTTCCCTACTTCGACTAAAACATTTGAACCCCGGGACCTGCAGCATCCATTCCTGCCCCTGCTCCATCCATGTCTCTGAAATAGCCACAACATCGAAGTCCCAGGTACTGATCCACGCTGCAAGTTCACCCACTTTATTGCGAATACTCCTGGCATTGAAGTATACACATTTCAAACCCTGCTCCACCCCACCTCTGCAATGCCGTGCATTGCAGTCCCCATCCATGCATCCCTCACTTTCAGCCCCACTACTCAGGATCCCTCCCCCCCCCCGAATCAGTTTAAACCTCCCTGCATGGCCTTAGCAAATTTACCCCCCAGGATATTGGTCCCCTTCTGATTAAGGTGTAGACCATCCTTCTCATAGAGGTCACACCTTCCCCAGTACGAGCCCCAATTGCTTAAGTACCTGAACCCCTCCCTCCTGCACCATCCCCTCAGCCATGAATTCAAACCTTCCCTCTCCCTATTCCTCTCTAAACTATCCCGTGGTACAGGCAAGAGTCCAGAGATAACCACTCTGTCAGTCTTGGCCTTTAGTTTCCACCCCAACTCCATAAATCCCTGCCTAATATCCCCTTCCCCTATCCTCCCTATGTCGTGTGTCCCCACATGTACAATAACTTGTGGTTTATCTCCCTCCCCCCTAAGAGTCCTGAATACCCTGTCAGACACATCCCGGACCCCAGCCCCTGGTAGGCAACACACCAACCCTGAGTCCCTACCTTTAGTTCCGACCCTCCTATCTGTCCCCTTAATTGTGGAGTCCCCAATCACAAGGCCCAGTCTTTTACAGCCCCTAACCACCTGAGCTTTCTCACTCGGCTCACCCCCAGAGATCTGCTCTCTATGCTCAGTTGATTCCTCCTCAACTGTATCCTCCAGCACCGAAAACCTATTATGGAGGGGAACCGCCCCAGGGGATTGTCTTCCCGATTGCTTCTTACCCCTCCTCCTGGCATTGACCCAAGCCTCATTTCTAGGAGTTACTATTTCTCTATAACTCCTATCAACTTCCACCTCCGCCTCCCGAATTATGCGGAGTTCCACTAACTCCCCCTCCAGCTCCTTTACACGCTCCTCCAGAAGCTGCAATCTAATGCACTTCTTACAACTAAAATCTCCTGAAACACTACTGGATTTCCTCACCACATACATCCCACAGGAGATGCAGCATACTGCCTGAACTGCCATCCCTGAAGCCATTACCAGCAAGAAAAAAAGAAAACAAAAAACTTCCCCACACTTATAATTAGGTTAGAGGAGGATGGAAGGGTGGGATCCTCTACCAGTGTAGAGGATCGGGTATCTCCTCTGCACCAATTTATAGGGCTAGGGGCCCGAGAGAAAAAAAAACTACAGCTACCGGCAGGCTTCGCGATGCGGCCTTCCGGTTTCCGTTAATTACAAAAAACCTCCCGAAAATTAGACAAAAAAAAACCCAGAATTTACTCACAGTCCGCGCTCTCTCTCTCACCGCTCACAGTCTCCACCCCGCAGGTCCGCTCCCAGAGGAACACTGAGGCCGATACCCCGAGGCGAGTACTTATAAGGTAAGTGAGAGAAAAAAAAAACTACAGCTACCGGCAGGCTTAGCGATGCGGCCTTCCGATTTCCGTTAATTACAAAAAACCTCCCGAAAATTAGACAAAAAAAACCCCAGAATTTACTCACAGTCCGCGCTCTCTCTCTCACCGCTCACAGTCTCCACCCCGCAGGTCCGCTCCCAGAGGAACACTGAGGCCGATACCCCGAGGCGAGTACTTATAAGGTAAGTGAGAGAAAAAAAAAAACTACAGCTACCGGCAGGCAATATTTGCATTGACAGAACATTAATGATCTAATCCAGGAATAAGTGTTTATAACAGAATATTTTTTCTGCTTTGCCTGAAGGGGACATAAATTCTTGCACATCTACATGCTGCAGGCAATTGGTTTGAGTTTGGACTAGGCATGTGATTTCCCACACTTTTTACAGAAACCATCCGATTTATTATTTTCCTGTCCTCTCCATTCGAGTTCCTGGGCATGCAGCTGATGAATATGTCTGTAGGTGGAATTTGTTTTGGGAAGAATAAAGCACTTCATCCACAAGCTCTGAAATAGAAGTGATTTTGATTTCCTGCTTATTTTTCCACTTCACTGTTTTCTGTCCTAAAGTTTTGCAGGTGTCTGCTGCCCTTCTTTCTACAAGCTTGCATACTGGCCCATAATGTCTGATCTTCAGGGTAGTGTATGGGGGGCTGGGATCCCTCCCCCCAACTGCATCAGTGAGGATTGCACAACAACTGACCCAAAGGATAAAACCTTTGGGCAATCTCTCAGCACTGGGAACCATCTAATACAATTTAAATCTCAAATTTTGGATGGTTTCAACTCTCGTATAACAGTATTTACCCAGAAAAACTTAGGACTAAAACTACTTCTAGTTCTGGATGCGCTGATCCCCATCCACCCACTTACCTTTTCCCTGGCTTGTCAAAGTGGCTGGACCTTTAAACTTACCTGGTTTACAGCAGCTAGTGCTGTAAGAAAGGGGACATGGCTTACTTACCTTCAACTCTCCTGGACTTCACAGGCCAGTGGAACCTGCTAGAGTCATCTCGCCCAGTCTGGTGAAATAGGAGAGGTTTCATTTTAAGGTAGGGAATGGAGTAGCAGACTGACTCAACTGCTGCTCCACCGGAAGTTACTGGCCTATGAGTAGTGAAAGCTTCCTCATTCAGATAGCTGCAGCTGAACTTGATCCTGCTATTTTTTGAAATCCATGCAAATGCACTGTTCAGGAACTTGAGACATATAAATACAAACATGTTGAGGAGGACACAAAGTCTGCAATGGCAGAGGTTAAGTCATAAAATAGTCTCCCTACAGTACAGAAAGGGGCTATTCCACCCATTGAACCTGCAGATAACAATCCCACCCACTATCCCCATAACCCCACGTATTTACCCAGCTAAGCCCCCTGACACCTAATCCACATATTTTTGGACTGTGGGAGGACGCTGGAGTATCCGGAGGAAACTCCGGCAGACACAGGGAGAACGTGCATACTCCACACAGACAGTCACCAAGGCTGGAATCGAACCCAGGTCCCTGGCACTGAGGCAACAGTGCTAGCCACTGTACGACTGTCAAAAACCTGGCAGATGGAATATAATGTGGGAAAATGTGAGTTTCTCCATTTTGGCAGGAAGAACAGAAAAACAATATTATTTAAGCAGAGACTGCAGAATGCTGCAGTGCAGAGGGTTTTAGGTATCCTTGTGCATGAATCATAAAATGTCAGGATGCAGGTTAAACAAATCATTAGGAAGGAAAATGTTGGCCTTTTGTTGCAAGGCAGATGAAGTATTAAAATAGGGAAGTCTTTCTGTTTAGGGCATTGATGAGACCGTTGCTGGATTATGTGCAGTTTTGATGTCTTTATTTAAGGGAAGACGTTTTTGGACACAATTCTGAGAATATTCACTAAGTTGATTCCTGGGATGAAGGCATTGTCTTATGAGAAAAGTTGAGCAGATTGGGCCTAAACGTATTGGAGTTTAGAAGGACAAGAGGTGATCTTAGTGAAACACGCACAATTCTCTGGGTTTGCTGAGGATGTTTCCTTTGTTGGGGAATTCAAACTAGCGGGTGGGGGGGGGGGGGGGAGAAAGGGGGGGCAGTTTCAAAATAAGGAATTTCCCATCTAAGACCAGATGGAGAAGAATTTCTTCTCTAAAATGGTTGTTAATCTTTGGAATTCTTTAACTCTGAGATCAGTGGCTGTCATTGAATATATTAAGACTGAGGTAGTCAGATTTTTGATCACCAAGGGAGTCGAGGGTTATGGGGGCCAGTCAGCAAAGATGCAACCAGATTGGCCATGATCCTATTGAGCAGACTCAAGGAGCCAAATGGCTGATTTTTCCTCCCAATTTCTTATGTTATAGTCTGGTACTGCGCATACTGGAGTGTTGGAATTCCTGATCGTTCAAGACAACAATTCATCCTTCTGCATTATTGTGACCTGTACATATGTCTTCTGATGACGATATTGTGATTCTAATCTTTCTGGTTTGGAATTAGTGAAAGCTTGGATTTGTACTTGTCCTTGAAGAGCCTGTTAAATTATAATTTTTGACATGGTCTCTATGAAGTTGGTTGATGTAAATTATCTGCACATTCTGTTTTAAAAGTAAATTGGAGTAGCAATGAGTTTGTGTATTACTGACTAATTGAAATGTTTATCTTCAGCGCTGAAATTATTCAACACTGTTGAATGTGATAATTTAGAATTCTCCTTGAGTTGCCATCGCAATACATGTCGACCTCTTCCACTGTAACTACAAAATGACAATGTTATTTACTCCAGATTGCAGTGAACTAGCCACACCAGGTGGAACTGTAAATCAGTCAGCTAGGAATTGTAAAACTCCCTTGAATTGTAGTTGTCTTTAAAAATGTGGTTGCTGCTTTTCACCTTGTCCAAGAGAAGACATGAATGTGTAAAAAAATTTTGCCATTCTCATTTTAATAGTTTTCAATAAGTGATTGACAATTGCATGACCTATGCCTTTGGTTATGAAATTGTCTAAGGGTTATTCTCCCTGAAAGTAAAAAATTTAAAGGAACACAAGGTCACATAGCGGGTTTATCTTTTTTTCTTAATTTGGCAGATGCTCTCTTTTTACACCAATACAGTAAGGAAACTTCAAGCAGCTGGATGTTTATGATAAACTATCACTTGGTTCCTCTAATTTAGGCCACAATTTTACCTTGAGAATCATTTTCTTGCACAAAGCCTTTTAAAGGGCATGAGACAACTGTTGCTGAACTGTGAATAAATTAACCCGTGGTGGTTAGTGTTGTGAAGAAACAGATGTGGTTTAGTCTGGGGTGGGGGGAGGTGCGTTGGAGGTTGGATGTGATCTGTTAAGGCAACACTAAGAGTACAAATGGATACCAATAGCATATTCTTCTTTGTATTCGTTATTCTTCTAATACAGATAAACTAATAAATATAACTTTTTTCTAATAAATTGTAAACTGTAGTATTTGTACTGTAGTAACTGTAGTAAACTGTGAAAAAAATAATAGAACAGTGCACCAGCTTGCAATAAATTGCAAAAGCACTTTAACTGCATTGGGACATAGGAACAGAAGTAGGCCATTGAACCTGCTCCTCCATTCAATATGATCATAGCCAATCATCCACTTCAATGTCTTTTTCCCACGCTATCCCCATATTCTTTTGTCATTGGTATTTGGAAATCTGTCGATCTCTGCTTTAAATATATGTGGTGGTTGAATTTCCAGAACCCTCTGAGATGGAAAATTACAAAGATTCGCAGTCCTCTGAATAAAACAATTTCTCCTCGTTTTGGTCCTAGGTGACTTCCCTTTTATTTTAAAACTGTCCCATGGTTCTGGACTCCCCAACCAAGCGGAGCATCTGACCTTCATCTACCCTGCCTATCCTTTTTTTTGTAGCTTTTAATGAGATCACACCTCATTGTTTGTTTGAAATTTTAGAGCATACAGGCACGGTTTCCCATATCTCTCTTCAAAGGACCGTCGTGCCATCCCAGGAACCATTCTGGTGACCTTTATTCACTGCCTCGATGGCAATAATATCCTTCCTAAAGTAGGGGGATTAAAACTTCAAACAGTACTCCAGATGTCTAACCAAGGTTCTATACAATTGAAGCAGGACTTTGCTATTCCTGTATTCAAATCCTCTTGCAATAAAGGCTAACATACTATTAGCCTTTCTAATTGCTTGCTGTATCTGCATGTTAGCTTTCAGTAACTTTTTGATGAGGACCCAGGTCCCATAGTACATCTGCACTGTCTAATCTCTTACCATTTGCACAACTGTTCAGTTTACGAATCTGCCATGTTCTTGCCCACTCACTAAGTCTGTCCAAATTTCTTGTAGCCACATTGCATCCTGCTCACAACACACATTACACCTAGCCTTGTGTCATCCATGAATTTCAACAATATTACATTTGGTCCCAACATCCAAATCACTGATTATATGTTGTGAACAGCTTTGGCCCAAGTGCTGATCCTTGCAGTACCCCACTGGTCATAGCCTGCCAACGTGAGCATGACCCAATTATTCTTACACCCTGTATCCTTAATCCACGCCAACATATTACCCCCTGTCCCATGTGCTTTAATTTTGCTAATCAACCTCCTGTGGGGGACTAAAGGCCTTCCAAAAATCCAAGTTTACTTCATCCACAGAACATTCAATCTTGAGGACTTGGTCCTTCACAACATGAAATAATTATTCTTAAAAGAAATCTAAATCAAATTAATGTTGCCTAACACGAGTCCCTGATGATGCATTAATAATAGAGCCAACAGTTGATGGTGACGTAAGTCTCTGATACCGCATTAATACCATAGATAAAAACTGTGGTGACCCAGGTTCTAAAGCCTCAATTGATTACACAACCAACAATTTATGTGGGTGCACAGCAGTGCAGACCTCCAATTAAAATTGAATTCTTTAGATAATGCATTTTAGGGGAAAAGATCGTGGTAACTATACTTTGAATAGAAATTGGTGATATTGAGCAGTGATTGTGGGTTCAAGGCCATAAATGAATAAGGCTGTAATTTAAAAAAAAATAGAATTCTGTCTTTTTATCTCCAGGGTATGCTGCAAAAGTCAAAACGATAATATCAAGCCCATATAAAACTTGGGTGGAGTAGTGTGTGCAGTATTGAGGTCCCCACAAAACTGTCAGTTTGAAATAACTTGAGGATTTGAGAATGATGGGCCATAAATACAGGATTACGGGTAAGTAATTTTAGAACAGAGGGCATCAGGAACTTCTACACAGAGTTGTGAGACTGTGGAATTCGCTTCTAGTGTTAGTGATTGAGGAAGAAACTGTCAACGTTCAAGGTTAAATTGGATAAATGGATGAAGGAAAGGAGTTGAAGAGTATGGTAATAAGCAGATAAATGTGATTTGGGGAATAAGTGTCAAAAAGGCTAGTTGGATCAAATGGCATATCTATGTACAGTAACTTTGTATTAAATGCGTATCTCCAATAGGGATGACTGGTTACTGATCGAAGCAAGCAGATATGCTAGGTTTAAAGTTTTAAAACTGGTGGCTGCTTCAGAAGCAATGAATTTCAAGTGTTTTTAAATGTAAGGTTCTAAGATGTTGATGTTATCTATTGCAGCAAGTATGCTGAGGCTGTTTCAGGAAATTTGACTACAGAGAAGTTCAATAACTGCAAGGCAGGCATCAATACAGGATGTCTTCTGAGAAAACCACACTGCTGACTAGAAATAGACATAGTTTTGTGAATATATTAAAATGGCACTCTTGAGGAGAAAAATTGTAGACTGTACTTGTAATCACCAAAAAAATTCTGGTAAACCTCAATTGAGCTAATCCTTATTGGATTAAGACTGAGCTGACTGATGATGATTAAAAACGAGCTTCATTTAATTTTGAGGGATTTTTAAAAACATTGTTTGAGGGGATTGTTACCGCAGCCTGAATTCTCGCATGTTGATGTTAACAATGCCCTTCATTGACCTGCAGAATTTCTCAGACATTATTCAAAAGCATCACTAGTGGCCCCTTGATGGACGTGGAGGTCCGAATTCAGACATTAATGTAATTATTTATCAGGTCAAGGTGATGAAATGGTGATCTGTAAATCAGCAATTTGAAAACACAAAGAAAATTGTTTCCATTTAAGAGGTGCTGCATTGCCTGTGAAATTAACAAGAACGCTCCATTTTTTTGGCCTCTGTCTGAATCCAGGCCACAACAAGGAATATCCATACAATGAATCACTTCGTTGTCCATGCCAGCATTAAGGTGGCTGATGCTCTGACAAAGGGTCATCCAGATTCAAAACATTGGCTCTATTGTCTCTCCACAGATGCTGTCAGACCTGTTGAATTTCTCCAGCATTTTCTGTTTTTGTTTCAGATTCCAGCACCTGCAGTATTTTGCCTTTATACTAAGGTGGCTGATGTTCCCTTTGCTAAAACCGATCACCTGGAAACCTGCAGACCAGGATCTGAGGCTTCATACAAATTGTGGCTTTCCCCCGGGTACAGTATAGGATTGACTGAACCAATATAACCATTGGAGCTCCTGCCAATAAGACAAAAGACTTCATGAATCATTAAGCTTTTCACTTCTGTAAACTCAGCAGTTGGATGATCAGGTCACATAGGTCTGTGTTGCTTTCATGGCAGCTGCCTTAACGACTTTGTGACCATGTCTCCCAGACGCTCTTCCTGTACCCCATAGACATAATCAATTGCCCTTTGATCCAGCATAGCAAGTTAGTGGTTGACTTTGGTGACAAGTACACTTGACACTTCTCGCAAGTTGGTTGAAATGTAATAATAGCACTGCTGTCTCTCAGCAAAAAGAACTTGGGTTTGATTCCCATCTTGGGTGACTGTCTGTCTGTGTGGTGTTTGCACATTCTCCCCGTGTCTGTGTGGGTTTCCTCCCACAGTCCAAAGATGTGCAGATTAGGTGAATTGGCCATGCTAAATTGCCCCGTAGTGTCCCAAGAAGTGTAAGTTAGGGGGACTGGTGGGGTTAATATGTGGAGTTACGGCAATAGGGCCTGAGTAAGATGTTCTGTTGGAGAGTTGGTGCAGACTCGATGGGCCAAATGGCCTCCTTCTGCATTGTAGTGATTCTATGGTACACAGATCCACACGAGCTATCATTGAGATAATGGTTGCAGTGCTAAAGCAAAGGTTTTGCTGAGTTTTTAAAATACTAGTTGCTTCATGGAGGCATGGACAGGTTAGGTTATGGTGCACAACGAGGCCATTTAGCCCGTTGCGTCTGTACCGGCCAATGGGCTAAATGGCCTCTTTGTGCACCATAACCTAACCTTTCCACGATTCCATGAAGCAACTAGTATTTTTAAAACTCAGCAAAACCTTTGCTTTAGCACTGCAACCATTATCTCAATGATAGCTCGTGTGGATCTGTGTATCATAGAATCACTACAATGCAGAAGGAGGCCATTTGGCCCATTGAGTCTGCACCAACTCCAACAGAGCATCTTACTCGAGTCCGATTGCCGTAACTCCACGTATTAAGCCCACTAATCCCCCTAACCTACATATCTTGGAACACTAAGGGGCAATTTAGCATGGCCAATTCACCTGTTTGTATGTGACTCAGACAGAAGAAGCCTCCATACACCCAACCTCATTATTTCTGCTGCATGCCCTCCCTCTGCCTATTGTGTCGATGACACCTTCTTTCAATGGAATGAAGGCTTGGCTGTGGGCTTCACAGCTCCGGTTTCTGGTCCTGATTTGTTCCCCTTCTGTTTCTAGCTTGGCTTGCCAGTGGTGTGGGAAGGAATTAACATGTGATACTTTAAAAAGCTGCGTAAATGTGTATGATAGCTTTAGATTTACCTAGTGCGAGTGAGAAGCAAAAGAACTGTGCAATAGTGGCGTGTGCTTGTATGCAAGAAAAGATGCCTAGTGTGAAAGCAATTAGCACAACCATGAAATACATTCTAGTTGTACCTAGGTAATTGTTGAATGCGGCTTACTCTCCTCCGAACTGGCAAAATGAGTAACTGGGTGATTTTTTTTTTGCCTCAAGCTGCTGAGGTCCTAAATTCTCAAACATTTTCCCCCTCAATTTCTCTGGCTGTCCACAATTTTTCCTCCTTTTAATAAGCTCCCTCTCTGACAAAGCTTTCAGCTGTCTGTCCTCATATCTCCTCGGTGTGCTGTCAGACTCTGTTTTTAAAAAAAAATTCATTCGTGGGACTTGTGCCAGCACTTATTGCCCATCCCTAGTTGCCCATGGAGGTCAGTTGAGTGTCAACCACATTGCTGTGTGGCTCTGGAGTCACATATAGGCCAGACCGGGTAAAAACAGCAGATTTCCTTCCCTGAAGGACATTAGCGCATCAGATGGGTTTTCCGACAATCAACACTGGTTTCATGGTGATGAGTAGATTCTTAATTTCCAGATATTTTTTTGTTGAATTCAAATTCCACCATGGTGGGATTCGAACCCGGGTCCCCCAGAACAATTTCTGGATTAATAGTCTAGCGATAATACCACTGGACTATAGCCTCCCCATTGGGAAGGCCCCTCAGGTTGTTGGTGGTGGTTGTTGACCACAGCACACCTCCTTCCACTGCAATGTCAGACTGGGGTGTGTTGGAGCTGCATGTGCAGCAGCAGAGTAAAGCAAGACTTCATTCAGATAAAAAAGATAGAAAAGCCTTTGCTCTTGAAATTGAGTTTTTAAAAAGATGTGGCATTTCAGTTAAGTCTAGGACTGTTGAATTGTCTGGGTGGGTGCCCACTTGTCATCTGATGGTTAGAGGACCTACTCATGACCCTGACTTGCTCCACTTGCACCTTCATTGCAGGATTACAGAAACAGAGTCATTGTTTCTCTTGGGGAGAAGAAAGTTTTCAGACAGCATAGTTGTAAAGACGGCTGTTTATCCTGCTCTCCCCGGCGCGGTGGCACAGTGGTTAGCACTGCTGCCTCACAGCGCCAGGTACCCGGGTTCAATTCCGGCTTTGGGTCACTGTCTGTGTGGAGTTTGTACGTTCTCCCCATGTTTGTGTGGGTTTCCTCCCACAATCCAAAGATGTGCGGGTTAGGTTTGGCCCTGCTAAATTAACCCTAGAGCCAGGGGGATTAGCAGGGTAAATATGTGGGGTTATGGGAATAACCCCACATACTTGGATGGGATTGTGGTCGGTGCAGATTAGATGGGCTGAATAGAACATAGAAAAAACTACAACACAAACAGGCCCTTCGGCCCACAAGTTGCGCCAGTCATGTCCCTACCTACCTAGGCCTATATATAGGCTTACCTATAACCCTCAATCCTATTAAGTCCCATGTACTCATCCATGGCCTCCTTCTGCACTGTAGGAATTCTATGATTATCAGTGAGTTGATCATCAGCTAGAAATGATCAAAGAACAGTCAGTTTAGTTGTTTAGTCACCATGCAGATTGGGAAAAGGACCTGATGTTTTAAGCATACTTGCCGATGGAGGCCCATAGTGCTGCAAAGCTACTGTAAAAGCAATCTGTGTTATAGAAAGTATTGCCAGGATGCTTGACTAGGTGAAGTAGTATAATTGAAACAAAGTGCTGGAAACACGCAACAGGTCTGGCTGGCAGCATCTGTGGAGAGAAAATCAGAGTTAATGTTTTGAGTCAAATGTGACTCCTTCAAAACTGAAGCTAGGTTTTATGCCGTTTAAATGGGGGAGGAGAGGAAGAACAAAAGGGACGGTCTGGCATAGGGTAGAGAATAGAAGGGGTTAAATGACGATGACTTCAAGGGGCAAAAGGCAAAGGGGGTTGAAATAGTTGTAGCAAAGAAACAAAGACATCTTTCTAACGTGAGTGTGAATGATCGAATAATGAATAGCCCTGCCTGGAGCAAAAAACTGAAAAACAAGATTCAGACCAGCAAAAAGTTTTTATTTCAGATTTCCAGCATCCGCAGTATTTTGCTTTTATTTTTGAAGTAATTTTATCTGTACAAGGCTTGTGTTCGGTTTTGTCCCCTCATGATGTGGGGCTATCGGGCCTTGGAAAGGGGTCAAAGGTTTAAGAGACCTGAAGATATTAAATGTAGACCCTCAAGGTGAATTGATTTGAGATCCTTTAAAATAAGGAAAGCGTTAGACTGTAGTTCAAGAGAATCAGCTATTTGAGTTTGATAGATTAGGGAGGACCATGGAATGCAAGTCCAAACCTTGAAATCCAACAGCTAGATTAGATAGTAAGAGGTATGTATTCTCATAAAAAGGTTTGGCAATTTCGAGAATATGTGGCAGGCAGCTTCAGTGAGAATGGATTTACTTCAAATATTCATAAAAGATAAAATGTCCCAAGACATTTCAGAGGAGCATTATAAAACAAATACTGAGTTACATAAGGTGATATTAGGTTAGATGACCAAAACCTAGAATAAGGTGTATTTTAAGGGGCATCTTAAAAGGAGGAAAGCAAGGTACAGAAGTGGAACAATACCGGGAGGGAATTCCAGAGTTTAGGATTTAGGCAGCTGATTGCATGGCCACCAAACATGAAGTGACTAACAATGGGGATATCAGGGCTTGGAGGAGATTATAGAGGTAGGAATCGAAGAATACCTATAGTGCAGAAGAGGCCATTCGGCCCATCAAGTCTGCCCCGAGTCTCTGACAGAGTACCCCACCCAGGCCCTCACCCCTGCCCATCCCCATAACACAACACATTTCCCCATGGCTAGTCCGCCTAATTTACACATCTCCGGGAACTAAGGGGCAATTTACCATGGCCAATCCACCTAACCCCCACATTTTACTGTGGGAGGAAACCAGAGCACCCAGAAGAAACCCATGCAGACACGGGGAGAATATGCAAGCTCCACACAGATAGATACCCAAGGCTGGAATCGAGCCTGGATCCCTGAAGCTGAGAGGCAGCAGTGCCAACCACTGTGCCACCAAGTTGAGGCCATGGAGAGATTTGAAAATGAGAATTTAAAATCAAGATGTTGCTTGACAGGGAGCCATTGTAAGTCTGTGAGCACAGAGGTGTCTGGTGAATGGGACTTTGTGTAGGTTAAGACGTGAGCAGTTGAATTTTGGATGAAAAGTTTACGGAGGATAGAATGTGGAAGAATAGCTAGGGCTTTTTTTTTGAAAAGTTTATTCATGGGATGTGGGCATCGCTGGCTAGGCCAGCATTTATTGTCCATCCCTGGTTGCCCTTGAGAAGGTGATGGTGAGCTGCCATCTTGAATTGCTGCAGTCTGAGGTGTAGGTACACCACAGTACTGTTAGGGAGGGAATTCTAGGATTTTGACCCAGCAACAGTGAAGGAACGGCGATATATTTCTAAGTCAGGATGATGAGTGACTTGGAGGGGAACCTCAAGGTGTTGTGTGTTGGAATAGTTAAGCACAGACATAGCAAAAGCATGAATGAGGGTTCCCGCAACAAATAAGCTGAAACAAGGGCAAAGTTGGATGACGTAATGGGTGGTCTTAGTGATGGCAGAAATAGATGTTGGAAGCTCATCTTGGTACAAGATATGACACCAAGGTTGAGAACAGACTGGTTTAGTCTCAGATTGTTGCAAGGGAGGGGGTTGGAATTGGTAGCTAGGAAATGAGGTTTGGCGCGAGGACCAAAATCAATGGCTTTAGTCTTCCCAATATTTAATTGGAGGAAATACCTGCTCATCTAGTACTGATTATTAGTAAATTAACAGTCTGATTATTTAATAACAGAGCAGAAATCAAGAGAAGCAGTGGTGAGGTAGAGCTGGTTGTTATTATTTGCCTATTGAAGATAGGTGGGTTACTTTGCACTTGGTTCTGCCTATACCAGGGTCTCCTGCAAATTGCTTAATCACTGTTGGGGGTTGAGAGAGTGTTCGCAAACACTTTTACATTTTCTTTTCTTTGTTTTCCTCTCCCAGGAGATTGCATAGCTCTTTTTAGAGGGTGGCACAGTGGTTAGCACTGCTGCCTCACAGCGCCAGGGACCTGGGTTCAATTCCTGGCTTGGGTCACTGTGCGGAGTCTACACGTTCTCCTCGTGTTTGCGTGGGTTTTCTCCGGGTGCTCTGGTTTCCCCTCTCAGTCCAAAGATGTGCGGGTTAGGTGAATAGGCCATGCTAAATTGACCCTAGTGTCACGGGGATTAGCAGGTAAATATGTGGGGTTACGGAAATAGGGTCTGGATGGGATTGTGGTCGGTGCAGACTCGATGGGCCAAATGGTCTCCTTCTGCACTGAAATCATAGAAGAAATCATAGAAACCCTACAGTACAGAAAGAGGCCATTCGGCCCATCGAGTCTGCACCGACCACAATCCGACCCAGGCCCTACCCCCATATATTTTACCCACTAATCCCTCTAATCTATGCATCCCAGGACAGTAAGGGGCAATTTTGGCATAGCCAATCAACCTAACCCGCACATCTTTGGATTGTGTAGGGATTCTATGGTATGCTTCTTGGGAGGAGATGAGGGTGATGAAGTACAGAATCTACACCGTGCCAGACTGTTAGAGGCCTAATGGACTATATGT
The DNA here is from genome assembly GCF_964213995.1 of Mustelus asterias. NCBI lineage: Eukaryota > Metazoa > Chordata > Chondrichthyes > Carcharhiniformes > Triakidae > Mustelus > Mustelus asterias. The sequence goes on from NC_135814.1 coordinate 54,275,400, forward strand.
TCTTTTCTTGTCTTTTTTCCTATCTTTGTGTGAATACATTGACATACAACTGGAAGAGATGAATGAAGCCATGCCACTGGATAAGATTGGCTAATGCAGGATAGACTAGAGAACAATTTGCAATCTGCTATTCTTTAATGGCCACTAGACAATCCAAAATTGCAGTGTCAATTCTTGTATGCAGAAATTAAACTGATTGTTTTTATTATTGACGATCAATAATGTATTCAAAGATGAATTTGGCACCCATCTCCTGCAACTTGATTGTTCCAATTATGCATTCTTGATCATAACCCCACTTTTATGAAACAGCAATCCTTCAATTGAGCATAAACATTGCTGTGGGAGATCTGAAACTGTCAAAGCTGGAAACACACAAGTCAGTCAGGATCTGTGGAGAAAACTAGCAAGTCAACTTTTCAAGTTGGGTCTCCCTTCACAGCTAGGAAATAAGCGACAGCACATTAACAGAATCAGAAAAGAAGGAAGCTTAGAGGGAGAAAAAGCAACATGTAGATGAGAACACAGAAGTAATGTATGAAAATGAGAATCAGCCGAGGGATTAGGAGTGGAATGATATAATAGGTGATCTCAGACAAATCTCCCATACAAATAATTAATAGAAATATTAAGATATTTTTTTAAAAGATGCCGAATTTGGGGATCAGATGTGAGTTGAAATGGATTTGACAATGAGCATATTGCTAATGTCTAAATTTGTTCAGACCAAAGAGTTGCAGGGTGCCTGGCAGAGAGATGAGATGTCGTTCGCAAAGTTGGAACTTTAAACTTTGTGTTAAATATAACTTTGCCCATTTGCAAAATCTGACCAAGTACTTCACTAAATCCTTCCCACATGATGTTTCTCTACTCTTACTCCTTATTGTTGTCAACAAATTTCCTGTGCTTGCATTATAAGACCATAAGACCATAAGACATAGGAGCGGAAGTAAGGCCATTCGGCCCATCGAGTCCACTCCACCATTCAATCATGGTTGATTTCAACTCCATTTACCCGCTCTCTCCCCATAGCCCTTAATTCCTCGAGAAATCAAGAATTTATCAATTTCTGTCTTGAAGACGCTCAACGTCTCGGCCTCCACAGCCCTCTGTGGCAATGAATTCCACAGACCCACCACTCTCTGGCTGAAGAAATTTCTCCTCATCTCTGTTCTAAAGTGACTCCCTTTTATTCTAAGGCTGTGCCCCCGCGTCCTAGTCTCCCCTGTTAATGGAAACAACTTCCCTACGTCCATCCTATCTAAGCCGTTCATTATCTTGTAAGTTTCTATCAGATCTCCCCTCAACCTCCTAAACTCCAATGAATATAATCCCACGATCCTCAGACGTTCATCGTATGTCAGGCCTACCATTCCTGGGATCATCCGTGTGAATCTCCGCTGGACCCGCTCCAGTGCCAGTATGTCCTTCCTGAGGTGTGGGGCCCAAAATTGCTCACAGTACTCCAAATGGGGCCTAACCAGTGCTTTATAAAGCCTCAGAAGTACATCCCTGCTTTTGTATTCCAAGCCTCTTGAGATAAATGACAACATTACATTTGCTTTCTTAATTACGGACTCAACCTGCAAGTTTACCTTTAGAGAATCCTGGACTAGGACTCCCAAGTCCCTTTGCACTTTAGCATTATGAATTTTGTCACCGTTTAGAAAATAGTCCATGCCTCTATTCTTTTTTCCAAAGTGTACGACCTCGCACTTGCCCACGTTGAATTTCATCAGCCACTTCTTGGACCACTCTCCTAAACTGTCTAAATCTTTCTGCAGCCTCCCCACCTCCTCAATACTACCTGCCCCTCCACCTATCTTTGTATCATCGGCAAACTTGGCCAGAATGCTCCCAGTCCCGTCATCTAGATAATGTCAGTTAAAAAACATTATTCCCAGGGGAACACTCTCTTCTGGTAGCAATTTATTTTCTTCTGAATGAGGGGGCTGTGTTCAAATCTCACTTCAGTGCAATATACTGCCTCCCGGTACAGTGCACGACATCCCAGTAACTGTTTCTCAGACGTGATGTTGATCCAAATTTCCACCTACTTATTTCATGGACCTAAATGACCATTAGCAGTGCTCAAGGAAGAGGTAAGGAACTTTTCTTTGTGCCCTTACCAATACTTTGTTCCTCAATCAATATGACTGAACTGGATTAACTAATCATTTAGTCGTGCGTTGGCCGCTGTGGTTTCTCTACGTTACAACTTCTAAAAATGCATCATTAACTGTGAAGGACTAGGATATTCTGAGGTTATGGAAGATATTATTTAAATACGTTTTCTCCTCTTGGTCAGATGTTGGTTTTCTGATTGGGGAAGTGGGTGCACTTTGTTTATACTGGGGCAGTAAAGGAAGAGGATGGTGAGTGATTTCTGTTTTATTGGCAGCCCTAATCAGTTGAAGGATAATTACTATGCTTTTTAGAAGAGGTTGCATTCTTGATTTTCCATGACATCATTTCAATGTTTCAACAGTCACTGTCAAGATTCACAATTGGGAAGTGGCTAAAGTGAGATGGAATCCCTGTTGCACAAACAGCAGCAATAGTTAGGTGGGCTCATTCTTTCGACTGTGGAGAAGGTAAACTGTCAATAAACAGTGGGACTTTGTGTTAAATGTCCATACATGAGCTTCATTCTGCCACAGTTGCTTTTAAAGCTAAATCATGCCCATACAGTCACATTTTCAACTTTGGCAACCAGACACAAGTTTCTTCAATGATGGAGATTAAGATTAGGTTATGCTTCAGTCTCTCTCTTCAAATACTGTGCCCTGAGAAAGCGTTGGTGACCATGGACCTCCATGTTAATCTTGTTCTAGAAGCATCATCTTTACTGGTGATACATTCATTCAGTTTGCGAAGTTCTAGAAAGATAATTCTTTGTTTGCCTTGATCTCTTTTACCATCAATCTATCCCATCAGCATCATGATTTCTAAATCATGTTTTGTTTTTTAATATGTCCCCACAAAATTCCACTGTCTCTGCCTGAGCTTGGTTAGCAGAGTTCTTTCAGTTTCGGATTTTACTAGCATTGGCAGTGTGACTTCGCCAAGATTAATCTTTATTCTTTTTTATTATTCATTCATGGGACATGGGCGTCGCTGTCTGACCAGCATTTATTGCCCATCCCTAGTTGCCCTTGAGAAGGTGGTGGTGCTTGCTAGGCCATTTCAGAGGGCAATTGAGAGTTAACCACATTACTGTGGCTCTGGAGCCACATGTAGGACAGACCAAGGGCGACACGGTAGCACAGTGGTTAGCACTGCTGCTTCACAGCTCCAGGGTCCCAGGTTCGATTCCCGGCTTGGGTCACTGTCTGTGTGGAGTTTGCACATTCTCCTCGTGTCTGCGTGGGTTTCCTCCGGGTGCTCCGGTTTCCTCCCACAGTCCAAAGATGTGCGGGTTAGGTTGATTGGCAAGGTTAAAAAAATTGCCCCTTAGAGTCCTGGGATGCATAGGTTAGGGGGATTAGTGGGTAAAAGATGTGGGGGTAGGGCCTGGGTGGGATTGTGGTCGGTGCAGACTCGATGGGCCGAATGGCCTCCTTCTGCACTGTAGGGTTTCTATGATTTCTATGATCTATGATAAAAACAGCAGATTTCCTTCCCTAAAGGACATCTCAATCCTTATTGCTTTGCTGATCATCCAGCACTCTGTTCCACATGTCAAGATTGGTGTGAGGATTCTCAGCTTTGTTTTCATGGTGAATTTTGGTGTGATCATCTTTTTCATTTTTTTGAAATGCACCTTTGGCGATTCCAATCCTTCGAATTATTATTTGGTTGCACTTTCCATAAGACATAGGCCGAGTGGCCTAATTCTGCTCCTGTCGAGTCTGCTCCGCCATTCAATCGTGGCTGATATTTTTCTCGTCCCCATTCTCCTGCTTTTTCCCCATAACCTCTGATCCCCTTATGAATCAAGTACCTATCTATCTCTGTCTTAGACACTCAATGACCTGGCCTCCACAACCTTCTGCGGCAAGGAGTTCCACAGATTTCCATCTGATAACATACTTCCTGGGTAACACAGCTTGTTTACCCGTTTGACTTTTTCATTCTTCACTGTAGCATTCCCAATGGAAGCATTTCTGCAATAAATAGGGTGCAAATTGAATTTATTATTTAAATACTCAGTCATTTTCAGATTTGAAACCCAGGCTAGCTAATTCTAAAATGAAGCACAGATTCCAGTTCAATCGATCCTTTTTTAAAAAATTCCTCTGAAGAGCCAACTGTCAAATAGCCAAGATTTCTTGGATGCAAAAGCCAAGTACTTGTAACTGCACTGAAGCAGAAGGAGGACATGTGTAAACCTTAGCACTTGTTACATACAGTTTTAAAACCTTATACTTCCAGAAGAGACTGACTATAAGTTTAAGTAACTGGGCTATAACCTACAATTGCAGCCTTCAGTCAGGAAAGTGGAGTTAAGACCACAATCAAATCAACTATGATCTTATTGAATGGTGGAGTGGGCTCAGGGGGGCTGCTCCTGTTTCCTGTGATCATCATTAAAGTGGTTTTGTGTGTGTTAGGGCTGTGCAGTCGCATGGTAGAATCTACTAGAACAATTTATTGCTAGATTCACCGGGTAATGTAAAAGATCTGGGGGAGGGGCAATAAGGTTAAAGGGGGTAGGGTTTGTAAGGGCACAGGGTGGGTGAAGTAAAGGCTGGTAGCTGGATAAGGTGGTGAGGTGTGGTCAGCAGGTAGTCCTGTGGTGGGGGCTAGTCAGGTTGAGTTGGAGGTGAAATTGGGAGAGGGTTGAAGTCAGATGGTGGGGGCTAGTTAGGTTGGGGAGGGCATCATTGTGAATGATTGAGAGTGGGTCAGTTGTGCTGTTAGATCAGGTTTTAATCTGTCTAACCTTTTCTGGGTGACTATCCAGATAAGTTGGAACTCCCGAACTCGGTCGGAGACCAATTTCGGAGGGTCCCGGGAGCTGGGAAATTGCCCATCGGAAGTTCAGACTTCCCGGGCATTTCCCATGGAATCATTGCGATGGGACCTCTAAGGGATATCTTCATAGAATCATAGAATCTACAGTGCAGAAGGAGGCCCATCGAGCCTGCACTGACAACAATCCCACCCAGGTCCTGTCCTATCCCCCGTAACCCCACATATTTACCCTGCTAATCCCCCTGACATTATGGGGCAATTTATCCTGGCCAATCAACGTAACCCACACATTTTTGGACTGTGGGAGGAAGCCCATGCAGACACGGAGAATATACAAACTCCACACAGACAATGACCCAAGCTGGGAATCGAACCCAGGTCCCTGGCGCTGTGAGGCAGCAGTGCTAACCACTGTGCCACCGTGCCGCCCAAATATGCCTTCCCTGACCGGGAATCGAACTCGGGTCACGGCAGTGAGAGCGCCGAATCCTAACCACTAGACCACCAGGGAATATCTTGTGGGGATAGGTCTGGTTTCCGACTAGTGAGGACTAGAGGAGCTGCGCCAATATTTCTGCAAAGATCAGGAGGTCCTTGAGACACACCCTGAGAAAGAGACCTCACACTGATAATCAAGGCCAATGAATGTCTGTTCATGTTACACAGCCATCATTTCACCAACTTCTCGTGTTCACTGTATCAGATTGGTCTGATGATGGAAGGGGTCATTAGCCACTTGTATAGTGGGTGTTCCTTGTCATGCAGCAGCCAGCCTCTGGTTCTTTGTGGTGGCCCACAAATGGTCATATGGCTGACTGCGGTAGGGTGAAAGCATCATGGCTGCTGCTTGGAAAGCAGGCATTCACCAAGAGGATCTTCTGGTTTTGGGAGTGGTAAGGCTTGCAGTTACAATACATCTCTCCCTTAGTATGTGAAGACCCACAGAGACACAGGCCTGCAGCTGATTGCACTTTGCACCATTAGGAATGCTGCCAGTTTTGCAAATCCATATTCTCTCTTCTCCTGCTTCTCTTTTCGATGAAATCTCCTCCCCTACTACATTGTTCCTCAGTGCACCAGCTATCACTGATTCAGGTGACAATGTGATGTTGCCTGCTCCTGCCTGCGAGGGTCCTGTGAAGGGCAGTAGTAATCTTTGACCTCTGCCCGTACTGTCCTTGTCCCATTGTGTGGCTGCAGGTTGGGATACAGGAACTTGCACCATTCAGCGACCAGGGTACCACATGGTAGATTGTTGCATAAGGCTAAATCTCACGGGACCCAGGGTGAGGTAGCCAAATGGATACAAAATTGGCTTGATGACAGAAGACAGAGGGTGGTTGTAGAGGGTTGTTTTTCAAACTGGAGGCCTGTGATCAGCGGTGTGCCTCGCGGATTGGTGCTGGGTTCACTGTTGTTTGTCATTTATATTCATGATTTGGATGAGAATTTAGGAGGCATGGTTAGTAAGTTTGCAGATGACACCAAGATTGGTGGCATAGTGGATAGTGAAGAAGGTTATCTAGGATTGCATTGAGATCTTGATCAATTGGTCCAGTGGGCTGGTGAATGGCAGATGGAGTTTAATTTAGATAAATGCGAGGTGATGCATTTTGGTAGATCAGACCAGGACAGGACTTACTCAGTTAATGGTAGGGTGCTGGGGAGAGTTACAGAACAAAGAGATCTCGGGGTACAGGTTCATAGCTCCTTGAAAGTGGAGTCACAGGTGGGCAGAGTGGTGAAGAAGGCATTTAGTATGCTTGGTTTCATTGGTCAGAACATTGAATTCAGCACCTCCTTCTCTGTAATACGTACATCCCTCAAGACATTACTATTTATTTCCCCAAGTTCCCTAACATCCATGCTTTTCTCAACAGTAAATACTGATGAGAAATATTCATTTAGGATCTCGCCCATTTCTTGTGGATCCATGCATAGATGACCTTGTTGATCCTTAAGAGGCCCTACTCTCTCCCTAGTTACTCTTTTGACCTTTATGTATTTGTAGAAGCTCTTCGGATTCTCCTTTGCCTTATCTGCCAAAACAATCTCGTGTCCCCTTTTTGCCCTCCTGATTTCTCTCTTAACTCTACTCCTACACCCCCTATACTCTTCAAGGGATTCACTTGATCCTAGCTGCCTATGCATGTCATGTGCCTCCTTCTTCTTGACCAGGGCCTCAATATCCTGAGTCATCCAAGGTTCCCTACTTCTACTAGCCTCACTCTTCACTTTAAGAGGAACGTGCTTACCGTGAACCCTGGTTAACACACTTTTGAAAGCCTCCCACTTACCAGGTGCCCCTTTGCCTTCCCACAGACTCCCCCAATTAACTGTTGAAAGTTCCTGCCTGATACCATCAAAATTGGCCTTGCCCCAATTTAGAATTTTAACTTTTGTGCCAGACCTATCATTCTCCATAGCTATCTTAAAACTAATGGAATTATGGTTACTGGTCCCAAAGTGATCCCTTACTAACACTTCTGTCACCTGCCCTTTCTTATTTCCCAAGTGGAGGTCGGGTTTTGCCCCCTCTCTCGTCGGGCCATCCACATACTGAATGAGAAATTCCTCCTGAATAGACTTATCAGAATGGATCCCAGAGCTGAATAGAGAAGATGCATATTGAAACACTCTGTACATAGTTTGAGTTAGTTAATAAATAGTTGTTAACCTGCTGGTCACCAATCATTATGACTATCACAGTCTGGAATTCCTTTTTAATGGACCAAAAGAAAGAGACAGGCAGGAGGAAGCCTCCAAAAAACATTTCTTGTGCCATGGTGACATAGGCAGTCAGGTTAATTTATTATTTCATGGGATGAGTGTCACTGGCAAGAACAGCATTTTTTGCCCATCCATTATTGCCCTTGAACTGAGTGACTTGCTAGGTTATTTCAGAGTTAACAATCAACCATATTAGTCATGTGTTGACCAGACCAGGTAAGGGGGACACCAAAATTAAATCTTAGTGTGGGTTAATCATTTCCTCTTAGCAATAGTCTTCATCTAATTCATTTAAGCTTGTTGCAGGCATCCATAAGAAGTTGGCTCGCAGAAGGGGCAACCTGACTTTAAAAATGGCATCGTCAGTGAGGAGCAGGCAGCGAGACTGATGGGGAGGCTCTTGTTCTTCTTGAAGATTACAAAGTTGGAGGGTTAGTGGTGACTGGACATCAGTGCAGTCGTGACATCCCCATGAGAGGCCACACGTCTCCCTTTTCTGTCTCTTGAATTATAAGGCAGTATTGCTTAATGCTTACCCATTCTTTTCTTGTCCCCTCTGTTCCACATCCAAGAGGTGCCATAGGATGAAGAAGAATGAGATGAAGAGGGGAGGTGGGATTTCTTAATTATGAATTCTGAGGATGATGAAATGGGAGAAGTATAATAGTCAGGGTCAAGCCCAAGAAAGAGACACTGTAATGACCTACCTCATGTAGGTCATGTAGGGGACATGAGAAGTCCTTGGCAGGTCGGATCAAGGAAAACCCCAAGGCTTTTTACCCTTATGTGAGGAATAAAAGAATGACCAGGGTGAGGTTAGGGCCGGTCAAGGACAGTAGTGGGAACTTGTGTATGGAGTCAGTAGAGATAGGCAAGGTGATGAATGAATACTTTTCTTCAGTGTTCACCAAGGAGAGGGGCCATGTTTTTGAGGAAGAGAAGGTGTTACAGGCTAATAGGCTGGAGGAAATAGATGTTCGGAGGGAGGATGTACTGGCAGTTTTGAATAAACTGAAGGTCGCTAAGTCCCCTGGGCCTGATGAAATATATCCTAGGATTCTTTGGGAGGCAAGGGATGAGATTGCAGAGCCTTTGGCTTTGATCTTTGGGTCCTCACTGTCCACGGGGATGGTGCCAGAGGACTGGAGAGTGGCGAATGTTGTTCCTCTGCTTAAGAAAGGGAATAGAAATGACCCTGGTAATTATAGACCGGTTAGTCTTACTTCGGTGGTTGGTAAATTGATGGAAAAGGTCCTTGGGGATGGGATTTACGACCATTTAGAAAGATGCGGATTAGTCCGGGATAGTCAGCACGGATTCGTGAAGGGCAAGTCGTGCCTCACAAATTTGATTGAATTTTTTGAGGAGGTAACTAAGTGTGTTGATGAAGTAGGGCAGTTGATGTCAAATGCATGGATTTTAGTAAGGCCTTTGATAAGGTCCCCCATGGTCGGCTTATGATGAAAGTAAGGAGGTGTGGGATAGAGGGAAAGTTGGCCGATTGGATAGGTAACTGGCTATCTGATCGAATACAGAGGGTGGTGGTGGATGGAAAATTTTCGGACTGGAGGCAGGTTGCTAGCGGAGTGCCACAGGGATCAGTGCTTGGTCCTCAGCTCTTTGTGATTTTTATTAATGACTTAGAGGAGGGGGCTGAAGGGTGGATCAGTAAATTTGCTGATGACACCAAGATTGGTGGAGTAGTGGATGAGGTGGAGGGCTGTTGTAGGCTACAAAGAGACATAGATAGGATGCAAAGCTGGGCTGAAAAATGGCAAATGGAGTTTAACCCTGATAAATGTGAGGTGATTCATTTTGGTAGGACTAATTTAAATGTGGATTACAGGGTCAAAGGTAGGGTTCTGAAGACTGGAGGAACAGAGAGATCTTGGGGTCCATATCCACAGATCTCTAAAGGTTGCCACTCAAGTGGATAGAGCTGTGAAGAAGGCCTATAGTGTGTTAGCTTTTATTAACAGGGGGTTGGAGTTTAAGAGCCGTGGGGTTATGCTGCAACTGTACAGGACCTTGGTGAGACCACATTTGGAATATTGTGTGCAGTTCTGGTTACCTCACTATAAGAAGGACGTGGAAGCGCTGGAAAGAGTGCAGAGGAGATTTACCAGGATGCTGCCTGGTTTGGGGTCTTATGAGGAAAGGTTGAGGGAGCTAGGGCTGTTCTCTCTGGAGTGGAGGAGGCTGAGGGGAGACTTAATAGAGGTTTATAAAATGATGAAGGGGATAGATAGAGTGAATGTTCAAAGACTATTTCCTCGGGTGGATGGAGCTATTACAAGGGGGCATAACTATAGGGTTCATGGTGAGAGATATAGGAAGGATATCAGAGGTAGGTTCTTTACGCAGAGAGTGGTTGGGGTGTGGAATGGACTGCCTGCAGTGATAGTGGAGTCAGACACTTTAGGAACATTTAAGCGGTTATTGGATAGGCACATGGAGCACACCAGGATGATAGGGAGTGGGATAGCTTGATCTTGGTTTCAGATAAAGCTCGGCACAACATCGTGGGCTGAAGGGCCTGTTCTGTGCTGTACTGTTCTATGTTCTATGTACTCTAGCACGGTGCACAGAGGGTGTCCTGAAGAGGACTACTCAATCAAAGATGCCCAAAGACACCTCTGTTCCAACATAGATGTCCACCGACCTTAATATATGTGTCGCCTCTGTACCGATTCTTGACCAGGGATTCCCAGATTCACAGCCCTATCCTTGTGGCCAATCCTCCATCATCACATGATTTTGCAAATGCACTCTGGTAGAAGCCTGCATGTCACTTGATTTAATGTGGGGACTTTGGGGTGCCTTCATTGTCCACACAATTTTGACCAGTTGGTGGTCAGAAGTTGCAGTTTCTTCCACCTTCACAGCCTGTGAGATGCAGTCTTTCTTCATCACGATTTTGTTCGTGATTTCCATTTTTGCGGCTGAGGTTTCAGCCTTTTTGGGAGTGGAGAGGTGTTCCAGTTCGTACCGCCCCGACTCACAGGCCGCCTTCTTCCCTAGGCTGCCGCTGTCCGCCCCAGCCTTGCTCCTCTTCAGCTTGTTGATCTGCTGCATCTGCGAGTTGGCGTACTCGGGCTTGATGGACAAAGGGCAGGTGGGGACGGCCAGGCCCAGGATGTCGGCCACCATATAGGCTTGGACTTACTTGCCTTAACAGTGACACAGAAGAGAGCAAGAGAAATTACATCAGCAATGCCTTTTCTGCAATCAATGGGAGGACCATTGAACAAGTACTAGTATTCTTGAAGCCAGCTCCAAGTTTTCAGGCAAACCCCCTGTAAAATCAACTTCCATGGACTACACTGTCCAGATGGCCAGAAAGCCATTTGAGCCTTGTAGTCTTTTGTTCTATTCTTATAAATATATTCTGGTCTTGTAATAGATTCAAAACGTAAGTGTCAGTGTCTTAGTAATGTATGGAGCATCGATGACTTTTTTTATTGTGGTTCTTTTTCATTCTAAAACTGATTCATGACTATTATAAAACGACACTGGGAGGGAAGTAGAAATGCATTTAAAAGAGAAGTTTGAATTGAAGTTGGGGACCTTTTATTTGCCTTGCTTTTGTTGTGCAGTTTTGCTAACCTTCATGTTTTTAGCTGCTGAAAGGTTCTTTTGTGCTTCTCCTTTACAGAAGTTTTCCAGCTTCTCATCAATCTTTTATCCTTTGTTCAAGTTCATGACTGATGGTTTTAGAAATGTCATGCACATTTAATAATGTCCTGTGGCCACTGCTGTTTGACACCATACTTAATTTTATGAAATGAAAGCAAGTAATTGTGTTCTTGTAAGGATAAAGGGGAAGGGAAGGCATTCTTGTAAAATGTTGATATCGTTGCTGATGCTGGCATTTAAAGAATCTGGCTTAGAAACTGTCCACGCACAAGTGTTTCAGCCAGAATGTCTTTTTCCTCCCTTTGCATTTGCTCAATGTTCAATTTCGTTTTCATTGCAACTTTAGCATCTGGTTTTCAATAATCTAAATACAAGTTCTCACAAGTGGAATCTTTATATCATTGTGGTAGCACATCAGTAAACAAATATTTTATTATGTAACATCATTATGGTACAGTTATAAAAGTTGCCAATTTAAAAAAATGTATAATGTAATAGAAGTTGTAGAAGGGTGACCGTATTCCATTTAAAAAGTGATACACGAGTTTGGTGGTGATAAAGTGGGAGAAGTACAATAGTCTAGGGTGAAGTCCAAGGAAGAGGCACTGCAATAACCTACCTCGCATTGGGGAATGTGGAATGGAATATCCCTCCTCTTTCTGCTCACTTGTTGCTCCACAGCAGTAAACAGAAAATGGATCAGGGATGTGTTCCGCTCCATTTCTTGTTGGTTTAATGTAAATAGATGAAAATTCAAGGAATGTGTTGGTCATTATGGCAAAGCTGATAGGAAACATTGTAACACTGAATGCAATGTTCTACTGGTAGTGGGAGGATTAATTTAATTTAATTTTAGGTAGACTGTGCAAAATGTTAAAAATGTAAATACTTGTAAATTTTAGCAAAGGTGTGGCAGAGTTCTCAGGATTTCTGTATCGACTGTTCAAGCCCATTCCAGACTGAATCCTTGGTGCAGGCTTTGGGCACAAATCATTTGTGACCCCAAGCTAGAAAATTAGCCTGGGGAACATCTCGGGAGACGCGCTCTGTTACACTGAATTCAAGCTTAATTTCTGCTGTTATGAAATGTATAAAAATTAATATTGTAATGTTTAAGGCACCGTAATGAACATAAAGACCACACTGTATAGGACACCAGCCAACTAGACGTCGCATTGTTGAAATGTGGTAACACTTATTTGAGCTGTCTCCTTAGAAATAGACTTCTGAGAATTGGTGAAGCAAATTAAAATGATCTCTTGGCAAATAACTTGCCATTCCTGACCTGCGTGCTTCAATTATTTTAAAAACAATTTTAGTTCCCTTCGCCAAAAAAACCCAGGTTTTTCAGCAATATGTAGTTAAAAGTTATTAAGCAAATCTGCACTGCAAACGATGTCCAAAGTGTGGTTCCGTTACACTTCTGCAAACAATTAAAGCTTATTCAGCAATCGTCTTGCAGTTGGTTCCAGTTGTGACGAGCAGAGGATCTGGAATGATAAAGCAGGATGCGCTGACCTCCTTTCTTTTAAGTGAGGGGATTTGGCCAAACACTGGCATTTTTAAAATACTTTCAGCACAGCTTCATGCAATTCTCCTGAGTTGGGAGAAAGTGCCTCCACCGGTGGAAAAGCGGGAGTGTTCTCCACTGGTGTTGGCAGCTTCTTTTCATGTGGGATTCATCCACCTGAAAGATGCTAATGAGGTCATTGCGAGCAACCCACCGGCGACCCTGCTGTTCTGAGAGCCACCATTTTTAAATGGCGGCCCGGTCTCTTTGCTTGGAGTCATGCCCTCCTGCCTCCAAACAATGAAACTCTAGCCTTAACACTGATCAGGTGAGCACCGCCACCCCTTCACCAAAGAAGAGCATCTTCTCCCCCCCCCCCCCCCCTCCCATACCCCCACACACAGGCAGGCATGAAGGTGATCTGACCCCCACTCTCAGATTCTCTCTCCCCCCCCCCCCCCAGACTCCCCACTGACAGTTTGTGATTTCCCTTCCTCTTTGAAATAGTTTGCAAAAGAGGAAGTGAAACCACAGTCTACCAATCAGGCTTTATAGTCTGTCAATATTGTGGTCAGAAACAATCGGGTGCTTGAGAAGGGGCAGTCTAGCCACAACACCCCATCCCAGCGGAGAGTGACAGTGAGGTCAACCCCTTGCTCCCAGCCTGAGTCAACCTAACACTCAGGACCCTTGAGGGACCTGTCCTCTGCAGCCTGGCAGCAGCAGAGGGGCAAATAGCCACTGGACCTGCCCCCTCAGGGTCTAAGGTACCAGGCCAGGGTTTCAGGGGATAGTGCAAGGCGCGTGGCTTGAAGGGAGGACTTGTACAAAAGCAGACTTGCTGCAGATCCCACTGGGAAGCTATTTGAATCGGACTTTAAGCTTGCTAATCATATATTAACTAGCCAGTTTGGATATTTATCAGGTGGGAACTTGATTGGAGTCGGCAGGATGGGCTAGGAGTATCGTTACTGGTTTGGCACCCGGTGCAAAACCCATATTTGTGCCGATGCCAGATTCTATGGGATATTGTGGTTCGCGATCAGAGCTGGGCGCCTGGAGAATATCCCTCCAGGATATAAATATTCCCAGCTCTGATCTCTCATCAGATCTGAAGGCACAAAACTATTTTTATTCCAAGCAAGGTTATCTGCCTTGGTTTGTCCTACACGTACTGGCTTACTTGAGATAACCCGTTGTATTCTTTCACTTCTAACTTTTTTAAAAAAAAACATGTCTTCTAAACAGGTTATTGGTTGGTGCTCCAAAAGCTAAAGGACTTCCAAATCAAAAAGCTGCTGTAACAGGAGGATTGTACAAATGCCCAATCACACCCTATGAGAATGACTGCGAGCGTGCCATTTTTGATGATAATGGTGAGTAATATATTGCTAAATTGCTATCAAGATAAGATAACCAATGATGCAGACACAATGTAAATGTCTCATAGAAAATGCTGCTGGTTTGTAAGCCAATTTTTTTTTTAACGTCTAGGAGTCCTGAAAACCATTTCATAATTTCCCCTGAATTGCAACAAACACCGTATGTAAATGAACAATCAATTGCCCTTTCTTTATGATCCAAGCATTAGAAAACTATACAGCAACTCATAGCCCCATTCCATGCTTCAATGTTGGCCAAAATCAAAATTGCCAACTGCTGAACTTTTGTCTCTGGAAATGACTCAGTGACTGTTATGACTTAAAGAGACCTTTTAAAATGCTTCTGAATCTTCAGAACTATATATTGTTCCATTGATTGGGGGCTATTAGTTCAGTTTATTGTGCATGCTGCAATTTCAAATAAAGTCTGAGGGGCAATCTTACCAAAACAATTCTAAGTGCCGAATGAGGTGTGAAAATGGGAGAGAATCGCACCCATTTTTGGGTGGGTTCTCCGATGGTACCTTATGCCACTTAGTGCAATAAAAAGAGGCAAAGTGTGATTCACGCCAGTAGGAGGAGTGGACAGAGTCTATTCTCGCTGGAAAGCTGACTGCTCCCCCCTCCCAAATCACTGGCCGATCGCCGCCCCAATATTCTCTACCCATACTGTCTCCCCTTCGGCCCTGCACTTAGGCTGAGTACCTTGGGATTTCCCCTTGCCTGGTGGGCAGTGCCAGGGTGCAAGGCTGGCACTGCCCAGGGGAGCCTCCATGGGCTCCAGTCCCACCGGTGATGCCATCATGTCTGGTCCCCGTTGCTGGGGATCCTCACTGGTGAAGACCTCCATTGGTGAAGCTGGACAATTGTGTCCCAGGCTCATTAATAATACTTAAATAAGAATTTAAATATTATAACCAGCCTTGTGCTCTTCCTGGGTGCAAGGCTGATCACATTGGCTTTACAGTGCCAGTAGCATCGAGAGGCGAGAAACCGCGATCTTACCGGCTCACCACACTGACAGGCTGGATGAGCTGGTAAGATCACCCCCTTTATCTTTTATAATGAGTGGGACATGGATTGATTTTTTTTTTTGGTTTGTTCCGAAGGAAATGGAAAATTTTGGGAGTTTTTTCAATTCGGGAGGAGTGAGTTTTTACTGATTTAACAGCCAAGTAAAATCTCGGAATTCGGTGCTGAAAATCATTAAAAACTGACTTTAAAGTTCCTGTGCTTCTCTTTTCAGTGTGTTTGTGTGGTTCAAAGCACTGGACAGCAATTACTGTCACATTCCTGGGCCCTTTCTGAGGAGTTTTTAACTGTCTCAGCTCAGCTGCACTCTGCTTCTGGTGTCCTCAAGTTTGAATAATCGTCAGCTACGTTCGAAACTAAACAGTGGAGCAAATCAATCCGTGAATATGAGAACTTTACCTGGACACCACTGGATCACCTAACTGTAATAAATATCAGCGAGCTGTGAGGACCAGAGCACTGCTTGGTAGCCTTTCCATTTAAATGAATGGAGGAAAATCAAGCAAGTTCCTAAACAGCCGTGAGCTCCAAGTCGCCCAGTATTTGGGGTCCCCAGAGTACCTGGTTGCTGACCCAGGTACTTCATTGAATAGAAGTTTGTCCAACCTGTTCACTTGAGTTCACAAATTTCTATTTTCATCTCACTCCAGGGCCGATGAGCAAACTTCAGAAAGATAGGTTTTGGCACAACATTAAAGGTGAATTTCAGAAATAAAGTTGAGGTCCGAAGCAAAGAACCAACTTGCTGAGCAAAAACAAAGCCATGTCAATGCAATAAATTGATGATTGAGGAGTGCAGAGTAATTAATAGAGATCACCATTAGAATGTGAGGGGGACTGAGTCTGTTTGGTTCATATCGCTTGACCTCTCTCTGTGTGTGCGCGCGCACATGTGTCCACGCTCACTCGTGCTCTCCCTTGTGACTGCTTGCACTCGCACGCACCCCTGACGTCCGCATCCAGCACACACCATTGCATCCAACCTCTTCTGGCACCGAGCCATTCTCTCTCACTCTGTCCCCAGTGCCCACTCACTGCTGCCAGTGTTACTGCTCCTCAAATTACAAAGCCTTTTCCTCCCACATTTTCTGCTCAGTGGCAAACGTGGGTGAGAACTACCCCCGGGTGCCACATTGGGGGGGCTTCCTGGCTGGATGTTGGACAAGTCTGATCTAATATGTATTTTGTTTCAATGTTGCTTTGCACCTCTTTTTTTGTACAACCTTTGTTAGCAAGCTGACTAATGCGTGTTCGCAAATTTTCCATCTAGTTAAACTGGGGCATAGATTTTAACTGCAGCTAATTTTAAAATACTCTGATCTTGTCACTGTGTCAAAGCAAAATCTATTGAGGTACAAGAAGTGAAAATAGCTGATTTGTCATGCGACTCCCTTTCTGAATTTAATAATTGTCAATGCCATCAATCAGGTGATTATGTCTCAAATCTGTATTTAGTATTTTGGTTTTGGGAATTGGATTGTTTTGTATTCTTACAAGGCTCTGCTCTCGGACATTCTTGCCACAACTTGACAGTCTTTTACTGAGAGCACAGTGTTCAAAATGCAGTCTTGCAAACATAATTCTAGTTTCTGTAGCAACCAGATGATTGTAAACCATTCTGTTTCCTCAAATATGCCACCTATTGTGGCAGTAGCCTGCAAATGGGTATTTCTATTGAAAGTGATATGGAAAGCGCACCACAAGAAAGTAACGAGTGAGGTAGGGAAAGGGTGAAAACAGTGTTTTGAAAATGGTAAATTGACTAGAGTGGAAATGTAGTAAAAGAGAAGGAAATGCAGATTATTTATCTGACACGTGGGTAAAGGATACAAACTCGGACAGTAATGTTAGTTTCCTGAAGGATGTCTGTGGAAGGTATTGCTAACTTGGATTATGTTAACTCAAGATGTCGGAACTTGAGGTGGAGTGAAAGGCAATGCAACAAATTGAGGGGCTGACCGTTGTAGAGAAGTGAGTGGTTACAGGTCAGTGGAAGTGAAGAGAGTAGGAACACCAGGACACATTATCCTCTAACAAGTTTTCCGAGAGGAGAGTGAGCGTCCTGGGAAGGATCATCAAACCAAGGCACCAAAAACACAGCTGAATTGTGTGGGTGAGTGAGGAGTAAAACGAGTGACATTGTTAGGAAGGCTGCAGTCATGGAAGGTTTGATAGTTAAAGCATTGGATGCTATATCTGGTGCAGTCATGGAAGCTTTGCCTCCCAAGTGTTGGGTAAAGGAATATTTTTCAGAGGAAGGGCATAGTACCAAAGAGAGATTTTAGGGGATTGTCATCGGCTGGCCCACAATTTGAGGGTGACCTCCATTCAGGGTTCCCAGTTTCCACAATTAAGGCTTCATGTGATCGAGCAGGTCAATTCCAGACCCACAGATCTTTGTGCGCATGGGACAGGACATTCCACACAGTAGTGGGATATGAAGTGCCTCACATGGTCTCTCTGCTTCAGAATTAAGGTATCAAAACTCAAAGCTTGATGCAGTTTAATGGGCTTTTTGGGAGCAGACCCATGCATTGATCAGTGTTTGGAGAGTTTGGACATCTAAACAAAAATCAAACTGACATCGTAAATCATGAGTTGAATATTTGCTTAGTGAGTGAATCTAAACAATTGGGAGGTTAAATTGTTAATAAGTGAGTAGCAAGTTTTTTTTTGTAAGTAAGACTTGTTACTATTAGGACTTATTACCATTGGGAAGGTTTCTTCCTATTTGTATTGCCAAGGTTTATTGGTGGTAGTGTTTATTTGTATCAGTATGGTTTATTAAATAATGTGGTTTATTAGCGATTGCAAGGTTTATTAACCAGTAGGAAGGGCCGTGGCAGGGCTGCTCAGTCCTCTTGAGTGCACATCCTGTGCTATGTAACTTCAGCAGTTCCAGATGATATGAAACTTGAAAGCATTGTGAACTGTGAGGAAAGTGTGGAACTTCAGAAGGACTTAGACAAGTTGTTGGAATGGGCAGGGAAGTGGCAGATAAAGTTCACCGCAAGGAAACATGAAATTACTGTGGTAGAAAGAACACAGAGACAATATAAAATAAAGGGTACAGGAGGAAAGGGACTGAGTGTACTTCTGCATAAGTCATATCTGCATTGATTGCTGACAATTTAGGTGAGTAAAGGAATGTTAATCTTTGTAAAAATTTAAATTTGTTTGTGTTTAGAATTTACTGTATAAATTCTAGATTTCCCAGCCTGACACAGGGTTTCTGCAGCTGAAGCTAGCTAATTAAGGAAAATAGTTTAAACCAGTTTTTCAATATCTGGAGTCAGCTAACTCCTTTTCCTCAGATATAAACAGACATTTCAGTGCAACTTGGGTTGGGTGAGGAGGGGAAGCAGCTATTTTTGCCTTTTATAACTTTTCCAGCCTGCAGGAATTGCTGCTTGCACTACACACGGGTAGAACATAAGAACACAAGAAATAGGAGCAGGAGTAGGCCATCTAGCCCCTCGAGCCTGCCCCGCCATTCAATAAGATCATGGCTGATCTGAAGTGGATCAGTTCCACTTACCCACCTGCTCCCCATAACCCTTAATTCCCCAGCCGATCAGAAATCTATCTACCTGTGACTTAAACATATTCAACGAGGTAGCCTCCACCACTTCAGTGGGCAGAGAATTCCAGAGATTCACCACCCTCTGAGAGAAGAAGTTCCTCCTCAACTCTGTCCTAAACTGACCCCCCTTTATTTTGAGGCTGTGCCCTCTAGTTCTGGTTTCCTTTCTAAGTGGAAAGAATCTCTCCACTTCTACCCTATCCAGCCCCTTCATTATCTTATATGCCTCTATAAGATCACCCCTCAGCCTTCTAAACTCCAATGAGTACAAACCTAATCTGCTCAATCTCTCATCATCTAGCATGCCACTAGTCACCATCTGCCAACCAGAAAAGCACCCATTTATTCCAACTCTCTGCTTCCTGTTGGATAGCTAATCCGCAATCCACGCTAACACCCTACCCCCAACTCCGTGTGCCCCAATCTTCTGAAGCAACCTTTTGTGAGGCACCTTATCGAATAACTTTTGGAAATCCAAAAACACCACATCTACCGGTTCCCCTCCGTCAACCGCACTAGTCACATCTTCATAAAAATCCAGTAAGTTCGTCAAGCACGACTTTCCTCTCATGAATCCATGCTGCGTCTGCTTGATCGAACCATTCTTATCCAGATGGCCCGCTATTTCTTCTTTAATGATGGATTCCAGCATTTTCCCAACTACAGACCTTAAGCTAACCGGCCTGTAGTTACCCGCCTTTTGTCTACTTTTTTAAACAGCGGCGTAACAGTAGCTGCTTTCCAATCAGCTGGCACTACCCCAGAGTCCAGTGAATTTTGATAAATAACCACTAACGCATCCGCTATTACCTCTGACATTTCTTTCAGTACCCTGGGATGCATTCCATCCGGGCCCGGGGACTTGTCCACCTTCAGTCCCGTTAGTCTACCAAGCACTGCCTCTCTGGTAACATTAATTGTATTGAGTACCTCTCCTCCTACCAACACTCGATCGTTAATATTCGGTAAACTATTTGTGTCTTCCACCGTGAAGACTGACAAAAAAACAATTTAAAGTCTCAGCTATTTCCTCGTTTTCCACTATTAAATCCCCCCTCTCGTCCTCCAAGGGTCCAACATTCACTCTAGCCACTCTATTCCTTTTTATATATTTGTAAAAACCTTTACTATTATTTTTTATGTTTAGAGCTAGTTTAGTTTCATAATCTATCTTTCCTTTCTTTATCGCTTTCTTAGTCATTCTTTGTTGTTTTTTTTAAAGCTTTCCCAATCTTCTAAGTCTCTACTATTTTTGGCCACTCTGTACGCATCGGTTTTTAATTTAATACTCTCCTTTATTTCCTTCATTATCCACGGCTGGCTATCCCTTTTCTTGCAGTCCTTCTTTATCACCGGAATATATATAGAAGCTAACTGGTGAGTGTCTGGTAAGTGGTTAAGATAAATTCTATTCCTAAAGTTTTAAAAAAATACAAACCGGTGGTAAGGTTGAAAAATAATTATATAAATATATTTTAATTTAAGTTAATAAAGACACATTAAGGATGTCAGGGCAGATGATGTGTCATGGCGGGAGCCTAATGGAGCTTCTAAATGCTAGTGTGATCCAGGGCATACATGTTTACAGTCATTGTTTGTGGCTTGGGGATCTTTGGTTCAGTCATTGAGCTGGAGACTGAGCTGCAGACACTGCGATGCACAAGGGAGGGGGAAAGTTACCGGGAAACTTTGAACCAGGAGGTGCTGACATTTATTAGAACACAGTCTTCTTATTTGGTAGTATTTGGGGACAGGAGAGTGTGACTGTGAGTGAGGCAGACGAGGGGACCCAGAAGGCAGGAACAGAAGAGCCTCAGCCTTTGTTTTTGTCCAACGGTTTGAGGTTCTTCTAGCTTGTTTGGATGAGGGGGGTGTTGGGGGGCTGCAGGGTGGGTGAGCTGACCCACTGTGGCACAAGAAACCGTTAAACGAAAAAATGTTTGTAGTGGAAGTTGGGGGACTGTTTAGTGAGGGGAGTTTGCACTGTTCCCTGCAGCAAAGAGTGGAAATTCAGTTGGCTCTGTTGCCGGTGTCAGGGTTCAGGACATCTGCTCAGGGCTGAAGCAGAACTTTCAGTGGGTGGGGGAGAATACAGTTGTTGTGGTCCATGTAGGTACGAATAACATAGGCAGAAGTCGGAAAGAGTTTCTTGCATAGACAGTATGAGGAGCGAGGCGCCAAGTAATAACCTCTGGATTATTATGTGAGCTATGTGCAAAGTGACATTGGGCAAATGATACTGGAGAAATGAAGGTGTGGCTCAAAGACTGGTGTGGGAGAAATGGGCTCCGGTTCATGGAGCCCTGGCATTAATATTGGAGAAAGTGGAAACTGGACTATTGGGACGGTCAACACCTGAACTGGGCTGGTGTTCTAGCGAGCAGTGTAAGAATAGAAGTAGAGACGGTTTTAAACTAAATAGTGGGGGTAAGGAATCAAATCTGGGAAGATGTGGTAAATCAAAGAACAGAGATGAGGTAAGAGAGAAAGATATTAATATGAGAAATGATAAACTGAACATGACAGGAAGTGATAACAAACATAAGAGTAAAGCAGCCGTCAAGGATAGAGATTACAAAAAAAAGAAAAACTATTGGCTCTGTATCTGAATGCATGTGGCATTCAAAACAAAACAGATGCACTGATAGTATAGAAATAAAGTATGATCTGATAGCTATCACAGACATGGCTGGAGGATGACAGATTGGGGCCTGAATATTAATGGGTATGTGACATTTAGGAAGGGCAGGAAGCTAGAAAAGGGTCAAAGTGTGGCTCTGCTAACTTAATGATGGTATTAGCACATCAGAGAGGGAAGATGACCTGTGTTCAGGAAACTAGAATGTGGAAGCAGTTTGGGTAGAGATGAGAAATGATGAAGGCAAGAAGTGACTTGAGTGGTGTAGAGGCCCCCTTATTGTATCTACATGGTAGGACAGATTATAAAAGAGAAGATAATGGGAGTTTGTCAGAAAGGTATGGTGATGATTATGGGGGATTTTAATCTACATATAGACTTCAAAAACCACATGCACAACGGTAGCGTAGATGAGTGTTGTAGGGAAAAATCCCTTGTACCAGTGCATTCAAGGAGGTCGAGTCGCAAGGCAAGGTTCAAAGCGTTTTTCTTTATTGTACAATTACTGGGATCCCAGGGAGACCCCCGTAGCCAGCTCAGAAACACTGGCTTGGCCACGTTGATCTCAGCAGTTACACATTTGCTCTGGATATTTATAGGAATCCAAATTCGAGCGGGAACATTTGCTCATACATTTTTACAATACCTAAAAAGTGTCTTATCTGGTCAGGAAGTTCCCTGGGAGACTTTGTCAATTTGCATCTGTATGGTGTGTGTCCGTGTTAATGGGACTGCCTGTTCTTGCCCCGGTGTTTTAATGTGTTTCCCGTTATCCTCTCGATGTGTCCCCTTATCTAAATCGACCTCTGATGTTTTGTGTCTGTATTCTATGCTTGCGAGATTAGGTGTTAATATCATTTTGTCCTGCTGTGTGTAGGGGGATTTAATCTAATCTTTTATTCTTTTTATCCTGGTTTATCAAGTTTCTTTGCCTGCCTTGGCCATTTTATTCCCATAATATTTTATTTAGAGTACAGTTATGTCATATATCCCACTGCCAGGTCTTGACTCGCAGATATCCTGATCTTCTGGCCAAGGGCCGTTTTAAAATGCAGCTTCGTGCTGTTGCTGGGCAGAATAAGCATCTTTTGTCGGCTTTGAAATTAAAGGTCTCTCAGCTATGCAGAGGGGGATTTAAACGAATGTCCATTCGGGTGTCCCCCTCTGCCTTGTGGGCACGTTATGAATGGTGCCAATCAGCCCAATAAATGAATATGTTTAATGAGGTGAATATTGATTAGATAATAAAAATATGGCTTTGGAAAATGGCCTACTTCATGAGAAATTCATAATGTTTTTGGGATAGTCTCTGAGAACAGCATGTACTGGAGCCAACCAGAGAGCCGGCTATATTAGACTTGGTATTGTGTAACAAAATAGGATTAATAATCTCATAGCGAAAGCACCCCGAGATAGCAGGGAGAGGAGTGGCTCCAAGACTAATATCTTAAATTTCAATTGGGGCAATTATAAGGGCTTGAAACAGCTAATAGAAGTGAAATGACAAATTAAATTAAGGAATAGGTCAATAGAGAAGCAGTGGCAGACATTTAAAGGCATATTTCAGAATACGCATAATAAACACATTCCAACAAGAAAGAAAAATTCCAAGGGGAGCGCCCACTATCTGTGATTAACTAAAGTTAAAGACGGAATCGAGCTTGAAGAAGCATATAATTACACAAAGGCAGGAAACGAGTCAGAAGATTGGGCAGCATATAAAGAACAGCAAAGAATGACAAAAAGCTTAAGAGGAAGGAATTAGAGTATGAGAGAAAGAAAGCTAGAAATATAAAGACAGATACTAAGAGTTGCTATTAGATAACAAAGTTTGTTAATCCTGTGAGTCTGGGGAATTAATAATAGAAACAAGGAGATGGCAGATGAATTGAACAGGTATTTAGCACTGGTCTTCATTACTGAGGGCACAAGTAACATCCCAGAAATAGCTGTAAATTATTGATCGAAAGGGAGGGACGAACGCCAGAAAATTACAAGGGAAGTTTTTCTTAGCAAATTGTTGGAGCTGCGGACTGATGAGTCTTTGGTTTTGATAGACATCATCCTAGGGTCTTAAAAGAAGTGGCTAGTGGGATAGTTGATGCACTGGTTTTAATTTTCCAAAATTCCCTAGATTCAGGGAAGGTTCCACTAGGTTGGAAAATAGCAAATGTAACTCCATTATTCAAGAGAAGCTAATGAGAGTTTGTCAGAAAGGTATGGTGATGATTATGGGGATTTTAATCTACATATAAACTGCATAAACCACATGGCAAAGGTAACATTGAGGAATTTGTAGAATGTTTTTTGGATAGTCTCTAGGGAGAGAGAAAGCGGGAAACTACAGGCAATTGGCTTAACATCTGTAATGGGGAAAATGTTAGAAGCCATTATTAAAGATGTTATAGCAGGTTCTTAGAAAAAACCAAGGTAATCAATCAGACTCAGCATGGTTTTGAGATGGAAATCGTGTTTAACCAATTTATTGTGGTTCTTGAAGGAGGAGAGATGATGGCCTAGTGGTATTATCGCTAGACTATTAATCCAGAAACTCAGCTAATGTTCTGGGGACCCGGGTTCAAATCCTGCCATGGCAGATGGTGGAATTTGAATTCAATAAAAAATATCTGGAATTGAGAATCTACTGATGACCATGAAGCCATTGTTGATTGTCGGAAAAACCCATCTGCTTCACTAATGTCACTTTAGAAAAGGAAATCTGTCGTCCTTACCTGGTTTGGTCTACGTGTGACTCGAGAGCCACAGTAATGGGGTTGACTCTCCACTAGGGATGGGCAATAAATGCTGGCCCCCCAGCGACACCCATGTTCCATGAATTAATTAAAAGTGTGGTGGTGGCAGGTTCAACTGCGGCATTCAAAAGGGCATTAGACTTTCATCTAAAAAGTAACAAGTGTACAGGGTTACTGGGAGAAGGCGGGAGAATGACACTGGGTGAATTGTCATACAGCGAGCTGGAGCAGACACAATGGGCTGAATGGCCTCCTATGCTGTAACAATTATGTGATTCTGTGAATCATCTGATTTTTTGTTGTGCGCAGACGATTTGTTTTAGGATGGGGTCCTTTACCTTTTTAGCGCAGCCATGCACATGAAGTAACTGAAGGGGACTGACTTGTGTATGGCCCGTATGTCAACTTTCAGATTACCATGTGTTTAGGGTAACATTGTTGAGAAGTTTATAATGAAAGGGGCATAGACAGAACATTAAACATAGGAGATTTAGGAGGGCGAGCAGAGAGAAATTCTTTACACAGATGGTCGTGAGGCTGTGGAATGAATCACCAAAATAAATGATTGAAGCACATGTTTTTTAAAGTAGGTTAGGTAATAAATGGAAAGGGCAATAAAAGGATATGGGAAGAAGTCTGGGCACATGTATTAGGACTGCAGCTAGAATAGAGGATAAATATCAACATGGATCAGTTGAGGCAAAACAGTGTTTTTGTGTTGTAATTTCCACATAGATCATTCACTTGACATAGTACAGCACTGATACAGTTATCTGTTATTACATGGACTCTGAAAACTCTTTAGAACTGACTGGTTTGTGGACTGCACACAAAATATTCATGAACATTTTTGATCTCTGCACCAGATCACTTAATTAGGCTTCATCTTCTGGGTTAAACTGGTAAATAGTGTAACTATAATTGGGAATGTGACCCGAGGAATAGCTGGATTTGTTTCTGTGTTCTGGGAGTGTTCCAATTAGGAAGGATGTGGATGTCATCAACCTCAGCATTGGCGTTTAGTTATGTCCATTTTGAAGTCTGGTTTAAAACAGGTGTTCAAAACTCATCCTTCTTGTTCCAACCGAGTGGGTTGATTAAAATCGAAGTTTGTTTTTGTATAAAACAACTGCATCTTATGAACACCAACGACATTGACCAAGAACATTTGTGGACCTTTCAGCATAATATCTTGGTGCTGTACCTCCGATAGGAATTGACTGAGGGGGTTTGGAAATAAGCCTCAAAGCAACATACGTCTCTTTTGTTTCTGTTCTTTGGAGTGCGCAGGCAATCTAATTGAGTGTACGGCCACTTTAAAAGTAATGCGCAGCCTGCATAGGAACATTCAGGCTGCTATGCAGCCGCATAGCTTAAGGGGAACATTGCCTCAAATTAGCTTTACTGGTTTTTGTTGAACTTTCCAGGGTGACCTTCTGAGGTGGAGGACCTGCCTACCACAAACATAGCCATCAACATAGGGCTGTTGGATGTTTTCTGAATCCTGGACTTTGTGTAGTCAGACATTGTATTGGCACAGTACTGGGGAAGATATGCCTGGCCAGACCAGCTACATACTTCCCTAATAATTGACAATTGTGTGGACCATCTGGACATTATTGTCTGACACCCAGAAAAGAATGGGGCATTAATAAATAATCAGCTCCCCTGGAGAAGAATGGGAAGTTCAAACCTGGCCCTTCTGGGCTGGGCTTTCATAGCTATGGCATACCACCCTTTGCTGAAGGAACTAATGGAATAAAATGGATCTCTACTATCACCATCAGCAGTTTGGATTTGCTTTTCCTCATTGGCCTGCCAACCCTGCCTGGCTCTGGGCTTCAAGAGGATGGCGGGATTCTTTGGATTGTCCTTTCCTCAGCATGTGAAGGGTTGTCCCTTTTTAAATTATTCCCATTCAGTGATTAGTAGTAAAACTGACTCTCTTCTCCCCTTCCCTCTCTCCATGGGTGCTTTTTAAAAATATTGTTTCTTTCTCAAAATGAAAAGGAATAATTTTGGATTTCCAGATGAGTGGAGGTGAGATTATCGGGGATGAGGGAGGAGGGAACGTTTTTGGGGTAGAGTGGGAAGTGTATTTTAGACACTTCTATAACAGCTCTTGCTGTCAATCACTGGTCTACGCCTGAGATTAAGGTGTGGTGTGGGGGGCTAGTTTATTGTTGTAGTTTGGGGAAACTTAATTTGGCCCAACAGTTAGTTTAAACATCCTGGGTAAATATTGTGTGCATGCATGGATCAAGAACCCCACTGGGTATTAACATGCAGCAGCCCCAAATATCACCAGATTCACCGCTGTTGCCATTGGAAGATTCAGCCGATAATCTTTACTATGATCTCATCACGAAGAACAATCCTGTTGGCCTGTTTATGTAGCCTGTTTATGGCCTGTTACATCAACTCAGACCTAGAAATGCATGTACCTGAATATCTATAGATACAGAAATTGCATTTTGGTTTAATTCTTCAGATCCTTTGCCATGGTAAGCAAGGATAACAGATTGTTGGCTTTACCACTCAGCACAAAACTAATGGATTGTTCTGACTGCGATTGTTTATTCCTCTCACTGAAACAAAAACTCTTTTGTAGTCAGTGTTTCCCAATGCTTTATGTCGTTAAGACAAGTTAATGTTTAGACTGGAAGTACTGGTGGTAACCTGCAAGGTTGATTTTTTTTTTTCCCCCAACATCTTGTGAACCTACCCACTTTCAGGCAGGCACAAAATGTACACACGGTGGTTTTGCTCAAAATTGTTAGGCATCGAATTTTAACATGATTGTGAGTGAGTGCTAATGGCAGCTTGCACGTCCAGTGCTCTCAATCCTTGTTATGAATAGGTGGAGAAAGCCGAGTTGCAGGGCTGTGGAAAAACTGGGGAGTGACACTAAATTGGACAGTCTTTCAAAAGAGCTGGAGCAAGCATGGTGGGCCAAGCTGCCTCCTGAGCGATTATCCTTTGTGAATGTAAAGTAAGAAGTCTCACAACACCAGGTTAAAGTCCAACAAGTTTATTTGGTAGCACGAGCTTTCAGAGTGCTACTCCTTCATCGGGTGAGTGGAGAGTTCACTAACCGGGCATATATAGACACGGTCTCAATTACAAGATAATGGTTGGAATGCGAGTCTTAACAGATAATCAAGTCTTTACAGGTGTAGACAATGCGAGTGAAGAGAGGGTTAAGCACAGGTTAAAGAGGTGTGAATTGTCTCAAGCGAGACCATGCAGACGCTACGACAACGAATGAACGGACACTGCGCGACAATCATCAGGCAGGAGTGTTCCTTCCCTGTCGGGGAACACTTTAGCAGTCGAGGGCATTCGGCCTCTGATCTTCGGGTAAGTGTTCTCCAAGGCAGCCGTCAAGACAAATGACAACGCAGAATTGCCAAGCAGAAACTGATAACCAAGTTCTGCGCACATGAAGACGACCTCAACCGGGATCTTAGGTTCATGTCACACTGCCTGCAACCATTTGGCCTGGGCTTGCGAAATCTTACTAACTATCCTGGCTTGAGACATTTCACACCTCTTTAACCTGTGCTTAACTCACACTTCACTCACATTGTCTACACCTGTAAAGACTTTATCTGTTAAGACTCGCATTCCAACCATAATCTTGTAATTGAGTCTATGTCTATATATGCTCTGCTTTGTGAACCCAACTCCCACTCACCTGATGAAGGAGCAGTGCTCTGACAGCTCGTATTATCAACTAAACCTGTTAGAATTTAACCTGGTGTTGTGAGACTTCTTACTGTGCCGACCCAAGTCCAACGCCGGCATCTCCACATTATGAATGTAAAGTAAGTACAGACTTCACCTTAATAGCCTACTCTTTGAAGTGGGTGTCTGTAATAACTTGGGAGGAATATTAAAACTTTGGGTGACATTGAACATGCCATTTTCACCTATCTCTTTGCATCTCATTGCAAGAGCCAGTTTGTGGACCCATAGGGAAATGCACTGAGTAGGCTTCTTGGAGAAGCCTCGAGGATAAATCCACAGATTAAAATGCATCATTTGTTTGTTTTCATCCGACATTCCAGCAGTGATTGCACTTCAGAGTACTTCATTGGGTTGTAAAATGCTTGGAGACATCAAGTGTTCATGGGAAGTACTATAGAGATGCAAGCTTTTTTTAAAAGAACTACTACCCTCCATTCCTCATGCAGGCAGAGAAAATTAGGGAAGCGGGTGGCATAGCAATAAGATTATCGTTCTAGTAATCCAGAGGGCAGGTGATGCACCGGGAGACATTGATTCAAATCTCAAGGGCAGTTGGTGGAATTTAAATTCAATTATTAAATCTGGAATTAAAAGCTAGCCTTGGTAATAGTGACCAGCACTGTGGCACAGTGGGTTAGCACTGCTGCCTCTCAGCGCCAGGAACTTGGGTTTAATTCCGGCCTCGGGTGACTCTCTGTTTGGAGTTTGTATGTTCTCCCTGTGGGTTTCATCCAGGTGCTCCGGTTTCCTCCCACATACCAAAGATATGCAGGTTGGGTGGATTGGGCCATGCTAAATTGTCCCTTGGTGTCAGGGGGGTTAGCAGGGTAAATATGTGGGGTTATGAGGATAGGGCCTGGGTGAGATTGTTGTGGGTGCAGGCTCAATGGGCTGAATGGCCTCCTGTACTGTAGTGATTCAATGAAACTATCATCGATTGTTGTAAAAACACATCTGGTTCACTCATGTCCTTTAGGAAGGAAATCTACTATCCTTGTCTAGTCTGGCCTATATGTGACCTCAGACCAACAGCAACGTGGCTGACTCTCAAATACCCTCTCCAAATAGCATAGCAAGCCATTCAGTTCAAGGGTCAGTAGGAAGGGTCAACCAATGGATGTCCACATCCCAAAAATGAATAAAACGAATTGATGCTCCATATGTTTTGAGGAGCAAGTCGTGCTTTAGCTGTTATTGTCAGAGTAGCACCACATAAGTACAACAACAACTTGTATTTATATAGTACCTTGTAACATGAACCATCCCAAGACACTTGCGAGTGGCTGTGATTAGATGAAAATGGGATCCAGTGAGTGCAGTTCCACCCAGCAGAATGAAGAGACTTTGGAGGAAGGCAACATGGTCAACCATGTCAAAGATTGCTGATAGTTTGCGAAGGGACAGTTTACCTTTGTGATGTAGCATGGGTGGAAAACTGATGGGAGGGAACCACCGAGTTCTGGGAAACATGGGCACTGATTTTTGGAGATAATGGCATGTTCAAGGGCTTTGGAGATAGCGCAGCATTTGCAAAATCAGTGGGGTCAAATGTTGGTTTATTGAAATGCTCTCGCCACGTTCCACCACAGCTGTGCCTGTGGTACTGAAGATCCTCATTGACATCAATTCAGTATTTTTCTAGACATTCTCATTAGATATCAATGTGCATGTTTGTCCACCTGCACATAGTATGACCCCTATTGGGAAGACTTAGATGCCTCAATACAGCCAACTGCAGCATTCTCCGTATTGGCCAATACTGGGTCTTGGATCTCATTTATCCTTTGCAGCCATGTATGCTATTTAATTTTTATGCCAAGCACTAAAGTATTCGTAGTCTCTACTTCCCCTTCCTCTACAGCAGAGGCTAGGTAGAGATCTATTTACTTTTTTTACTGTTGTGCTGTGTTATTTTTCTCACCTTTTTATTCCCATCGGATTAAAAACATATACATTGAATGAAGATTAGCCAACCATTTTTTTTTTTGGAGTTCATACGGTCTGTGGAGTATTTAAAGACCATTAGGGGCTAGTGTGTGATTCCAATACTGAGCGGAAAACTGGATCTACATTTCCCTAACTTGTGCTTTCTGCAAGAGACATTGAGTGAGCTGGAATGTGCAATCCTATTGAGCTGTTTCATGTCATGTTAAAAATGTCTAATGGTAAATATTTAATGTGTCTGTCTCCTGAATGTTTTATTTTCACCCTTTATTATAGTTGACTTGGCAGTGGAAAGTAAAGAAAATCAATGGATGGGTGTATCGGTGGAAAGTCAGGGGCCAGGAGGAAAGGTCATGGTAAGTTTTGAATTCTTTCTGTGGTACTCCCTTTTTTAACTATATATAGGCCTGGACCTTCAGACTAGAGGTGGGGAGGATGCACCCACCACCGACAGATTTAACCTGCTTCCTTACCACTTAACACAGGAGCCGTTGCACCTTCCATTGCCGGCTCTAGCAGGGGAATAGTAAGGAGCAGAGTTAGCGGGCAAGTGTAATTATTATGATAACCACACCCCTCCGCTGTCATGAACTAAAGGCACGTCCCTTAAGGTTTGTCTGACTTGGACATTGAATTACACTTTTCTTAATGAAATTGTTACACTCAACACTTCCCTCTGATGCCTACCCACCTGGCCCCCATCTTAATCTATGCACAAACCAAGGTAGGTGTAGGGCAAACATCCCAAGTCTTTTGGTTCTGGTCATCAGATCCCACTGGCATAGGGAGATATACAACAATCCAAGCAGGTTAAATTTAAACTTCCTTCATAAGTATCATGCATGGGCATGCATCAAAACATATTCAAGATCTTGAGGTGCATCAGCACCCCGAGTTGAGTTGTTTGCCACTTCTCGTGTTGGAAGATTTGGACAAAAATATCTGGTGATCTTTACTGACTATCTTTTGACACAGGTTCCAATGATTGAGTCAAGAAGATACATGTCCAGTGTTACTATCATAGAATCCCTACAGAGCAGAAGGAGGCCATTCGGCCCATCAACTCTGCACCAACAATAATCCCACATAGGCCCTATCCTTGTAAACCCACGTAATCCCGCTGACACTAAGGGGAAATCGCAATCAGACCTGTTACCTGTAACCCCCAAGTATTTACCCCACTAATCCCCCTAACCTACACATCTTGGGACACTAAGGGGCAACTTAGCATGGCCTTTCCATCTAACCTGCACATCTTTGCAGTGTGGTAGGAAACCGGAGCACCTGGAGGAAACCCACGCAGCCATGTGTGGGTACTAGTGGAGGGGTGGGCTATTTAATGGTTTCCGCTTCCTCCCTGAACCATCCCAGATCTGACCACCACTTGCATTCCTCTATAGGTTTTGTTACTGACATTTTAAATAAATTATCACTTTTTTCCTTCTAATTCAATAAAATTGCAAGTATGACACTGGTGCAAATAAGGTGAAAGTGTACATATTGATTCCTTCTGTTGGATTAGAATGCAAAAAGGCTCTGTTTTTCTGCTGATCTGTGCTGACTTAACCATTGCATAATATGAAATAAATTGGATTAGCTATAGGGGAAATTAAATTGGAGTTTCACTGATGATATTATCCTTGACCCTTACGGGGAAAGTGCACGTGTGAATATTCCGCAAGGGCAGGATTAAACTGAGCACTGATGTCTCCTGTAAAATTATCTTTTTCCCTATGTCATGCTTGTGAAAAATTTCAGTTCTGCCGTTGTCGAGTAACCGCATTAGAACAGGAAACATCTTTCAATAACTAAGAGTAGAGCAGGATGCTATTTAATGGTGGGCTAACTAGAAAAACCAATGGAAGATAGCTGTGATTAGGAGCATAAAATATTTTTTAATTCCAGGTGTGCGCACATCGATATGAGCAAAGGCGACATGTGAATAAAACTGAGGAGTCCCGTGATGTGACTGGACAGTGTTATATTTTGAGCGAAGACCTCATTTTTCGTGATTCTGAAACCGATACAAATGTGAAACTTTGTGCTGGCCGACCTCAGGGTCATGAGAAATTTGGTATTTGTCAGCAAGGTGTCGCTAGCGCTTTCACCAGGGGCGGTAATTATTCCGTGTACGGGGCTCCAGGTGCCTACAACTGGAAAGGTAACTTGTTAAATGTTTTAAGTTTTCTTCCACCGTATTTTAAAGTGACAATGTATGTGGAGAATTAGTCGGGGTGGGGGCTTGTCCCATTTGTGTGCATGAAACCTGCCTTGCTGGTAAGGTCCAAGGTGTTTCATATCTCAAAAGGTGAATCCAAAGGAAAATTCTGGGGCTCATGGTACAGTGTCAGCCCTTCATCTCCGTTAGCTAATATTTTTATATTATGATTGACAAAAGAGCCAGAGGGAACACGAGTGCTTAGAAACTGGAATGTACAGTCACAAAATGCGGCAGAGGCAGATTCGGTCGCAGCTTTCAAAAGGGAGCTGGGTTATTTTCTGAAGAGGAAACGTTGGCAGGGCTGTGGGGAGGAGCCAGAGGAGTGCGACTGGATGAGTTTCTCTTGCTGAGAGCCAAGTGGCCAGGGTAGGCCGAAAAGCCTCCCTCTGTATTCTAATACTCTAACCATCGTGCGGGTGGAATTTTATGAATTACCCCTCCCCACTTGACCTGTCTCCCATTTTCCAAGGGTCAACAACAACAAAGAACAACAAAGAACAATACAGCACAGGAACAGGCCCTTCGGCCCTCCAAGCCCGCGCCGCTCCCCGGTCCAGGATTGAATCCTGAATCCAGGATCCCCGCCCAATTTTCCAGCCTATCTACATACCAATATCCTATCCACCGAGCTGTCCCTCACAGCTACGATGCTTTGTTCATCACAACCTATTAACTCACCCCCACCCCCCCATTCCAGACCATGTGATCTCCAGGGAGAGGCGAAAACCCAGAGTGAAAACCCCAGGGCCAATATGGGGAAAAAAAATCTGGGAAATTCCTCTCCGACCCCCTGAGGCGATCGAAACGAGTCCAGGAGATCACACTGGCCCTGATCGGAAAATGCTTCCCAACCCTAGTCATTTCCACTTCCACGAACACCATATGAATTCCCTGTCCCCGAGACAGGCTCCCAACTATCCGCAGTCTCGCTCTGTACTGGCACCAGCAAGATGATCATAGAATGAAGCCTTGAAACGAGAAACAAGGAACAATTAGCCCGCGCCGCTCCCTGGTCCAAACTAGACCACTCTTTTGTATCCCTCCATTCCCACTCCGTTCATATAGCTGTCTAGATAAGTCTTAAGTCTAGATAAGTCAGTGGAGGCATTTGGCCACTCACTCGCACTTGGACCTATTGAGGCTATTAAGTGGCAAATTAACGGCCACTGGAATGCCTCATCCTGCCCTGCCACTTTTTAAATCTCAGAGCTTGGCCTGTGCCAAGCAGTAACCTGGCAGCACATTCCCTCCCAAGGTCATGCCTGTGGGTCAAGCCCCAGCAATACACCAGACATGCACCTTCTTCAGTCTGATCTCAAATAGCTCCAGGAAACTCTGTCATCTGAAAAATCTTCACCATGATATTGTATTATGACCAATTGAGAGTTTCAGACTATCATTTTCAGGCAATTAAACTACCTGCACAGATTTTATTAAATACATAGCCAGGAGGAGCTCTCCTGTTCCTCTGAGCTTCACATTTGGGTGGCTGAATGTGGAAAAACTTCCCTCGAGGTCTAGTTTTACAGAGTGCAGCTAATAGAGGCACAGGCAAACCAATCTTGATGAGGGACCTTGAATGGGTGCTTAATACTTTACGTAAATTAGGGACAGACATCATCTTCAGACATGGGCTCCAGAAACCAAATTTATTCCTCATCTTAGACCAGTGTACTTGCTGCTAAATGTTGCTGAATACTAATGTGCAGAGATAAAACTTCCAACAGCATTGTCAAAGCAGATGGAAAATATAGATCTTGCCCATTTATCAATCAATACTAACATCTAGAAGCATAAAATTGGTGAGCTACAATCATGCAAGTGTTGGAATATGCAATGTAATTACACTGTAAAATGCTTGTATTGTTATATGATTTATTTTCAAGGTGCACAAATCATTTTACAGATAATCATGCCCAATATAACTAATAAGGGTAGAAGTTCTTGTTCTAATTTATTTGATCTTGCACAAGTCCATTTGTGAGGTAACCTGCTCCCAGTGCTGCTGGCACGGATGCTCATGCTGACTTTAACTTTGTTCCCTCAGGAATTGTACATGTAGAATCCAGAAATATTGAGGAGATTAACTTTGATGATGGACCCTATGAAGTTGGTGATGAAAATGTTAGGAATGAAAAGTTGATACCTGTTCCTGCTAACAGCTATTTAGGTAGGTATAATAACGTTTAAAAGAGAAAGGAAAAATATTTTAAAGTGTCTGGTGAAAGGGCAGATGAATGGTCTCCTTTATGCTATTTTATGTATCTGTTATTCACATCACAAGTGTTTCTATAGGCTACCATTAGTCTTTCCCTGAGTGACCTTATAAGATGCGGATCTCATTCTTTGCTTAGATTCTAACCTAATGCTAAATCTGTGGTAAAAGAGCAAATTCATGGCAGACTGAACTTATTCGTGTACTGAGGTGATGGGGGTGATATTGTCTAAGTGATGGAGGTGGGCATGTGTGTCTCTGTGTGCATGGATTTCTGGGTAAAGGATTAATGATGACACTCGTACAGTGGAGCCATGTTTGGCAAGTGTTGGTTGCTGTGGACTGCTATCTGGCATTTGCTCAGTATACCTTCTAAAGGGTGGGGAGGTGGAGGTGGGGGACCTAACTTGAGTGGACGTAAACTCACCTGAGGAAAAAAGCTGCCTCTTCCCCTGTCACGCATACAGGTGCTGGGGCATTTCTGTATGATGGGTGACACATCTCCAGAATAGAGGGCAATGTGGCACTCAGATACTTCCAACAAGGGAAAAAAACAAGTCCAGTACACTTTTAACACTGACAAAGCGCACGTCTATAAACCTGCTCTCACTGGCAGCCCTGATGGCATAACTTTTCAAAATTCCTTTTTAGTTGACCAACTAGTAGACCCAGTTCCAGTCTGACTCTCTGATGGCAACACTTAGCTTGCTCACACATTGCTCCAGCAAGAGCATTTGTAGTTGGATTCTCTCCTTGGTACAGAATAGAAATCTGGTTTATTATCAGCTTGCTCCCCTCACATGAGTTCTTTGTTCTGAATTGCCTGCCACAAGACGGGTTGGGTTCTGGCACTGCTACCAGTGTTTGAACTTTCATCGCCATAGCAACCTCAGGTCACATGGACATTTCTTGGAAAGTTTTGCGAGGAAAACAAATACCACTCTCTCAAAATACTCCACGGATTCACCTTGATCTTAAAGGGGACATTGTACAAAAAAAAAGGACAGGCTTTCCCAAAGGTCAGCACCATAGTTCTACTCACACTTTTTAAGTCTCACACTATTGAAAGAGAAAGGATACTTCCATGGCTGGGAGCAACTAGCTCTTGAAGTCAGCAACAAGCCCTTCAGCACCTGCCACACCAATTCCTGCAGATAATTAAAGCATGAAACACCAGAACATGTACAATTGTAAAACAGCCAGACAAAATTGTTACGCTCATCACAGAGATCGTTAACTTTTTACAAGAGATGAATTTCCCAAACAGCCAAAGGCTAAATTTGTTTTTAAGATGCTTACTGTTACAAACTATACAAAATAACTAAAATACATCCAACGAGCAAATGGTACATCATTTCTTTTTAAAATTTAACTTGAGGGCAGTCCAAAAGCTTCTCTCAGCTTTCCGGCTGAACTCAGTCACTCCTCGCCATGCTGAGGTGAATTTTCCAGTGTCTGCCACCAATCGCTGAACTCCTGCTGAGAATGATTATTGCCAGCAAGGCACACTGGATAGATTCCCCCTATCCATTAGGCCACGACAATCCTAACAATCTACATTTCCAGAGATTCTTGTGTCCAACCTTTTTAAGAAGTTTAGTCAGTTCTGGTAAAAACATTTTCCCCGTGGAGAGTTTTATTTCTTCTCCCCAACGTTTCCCACAGAACTGAAACAATCTGTTTTGGGGAGTTATCCAGTTCATTTCTGCCAGCTTTCAAGCAGCAGCTTTTTCCTTTTTGAAAAACCGTCACTGGACATCTCAGTCAGTGTCTATTTGACTTCCACTTCCGTTCTCAATTCTCATCCCATGGCAATTTGAAGGCATTTCTCCAAACTGAGGTGTTAACCAGGAATTCCCCACCCCTTTCAGAGCTACTTATTTTACTTTGTGTTTAAAGGATAGTTTAAAACATAATCACCTCGCAAAGTTCAGCGTTCGTGACGCAAATAACCCGAAAGTAATTGATGACCTCTCTTACATAACACTGAACAGGCATAGAAACCCTACAGTCCAGAAGGAAACCATTCGGCCTATCAAGTCTGTACCAACAACAATCCCACCTAGGCCCTATCCTCGTAACCGCACGTATTTACCCTGTTAGTCCCTCTGACCTACGCACCCTGGGACACTAAGGGGCAATTTAGCATGGCCAATGCACCTAACCCGCACATCTTTGGACTGTGGGAGGAAACCCAGAGAACGTGCAAACTCCACACAGACAGTGACTCAAGTTGGGAATTGAATCCAGGCCCCTGGAGCTGAGAAGCAGCAGTGCTAACCGCTGCTCCACAGCATCTGTGGAGAGAAAATAGAGTAAGAAGTTTAACAACACCAGGTTAAAGTCCAACAGGTTTATTTGGTAGCAAAAGCCACACAAGCTTTCGAAGCTCTAAGCCCCTTCTTCAGGTGAGTGAGAAAATAGAGCCAGCGCTTCGAGTCTGGGTGACCCTTCGTCACTTGGCTGGTGTGGGAAATTGAAAACTTACACTGGTGAGATGTGTAAATAGAAAACACTTGTTTGGTTTTGTGGTTTGGGCAGAATAGAGGAATTTATCTTTACTATCTAATTGTCCTAGGCTATAATTGACCTGCCCGTTTATAGTTTATTGGTCACAAGTAAGGCTTAAATTAACACTGCAATGAAGTTACTGTGAAATTCCTCTAGTCGCCAAATCCCAGCGCTCCGTGCCTCCTTCCTGCTACTTAATGTGAGGTTAAAAAAAACATTGGTTGAAAGGTTGAGCTGAAAAATTGCAGAGCTGGCGTCAGAATTGCTGTTTGTTCTGCCTGCACTGCATACCTCTGGTAGATGGTCACTGCATGGACAGCCCATGCCTGTAAGAAGATGGTGTCTGACACACTTGGTGCCCAAAAAATTGGATGCCAAGTCCAATTTCTTTATCAGCGTGTCCACTCTACTCCGATTGGGAATCGGATACTAAGCTCTGAAACTTCTCTGTATTGGTTCAATGGGAGATCTATTGCAGATCCTTGTTTTCTGTGATGCCTTTATTTATCTGTTTGTCCATGGCTATTTGCTGATTTTAGGATATGCTGTCTGATCCAGTTGTTTTGTGGTAGGCTTCTCTCTAGACTCGGGCAAAGGAATCACATCGAAAGACTCACTGACCTTTGTATCTGGCGCACCAAGAGCGAACCATGCTGGAGCTGTTGTTTTCCTAAAGACTGAGAAATTTACACGAAACCTACAGACTGAACATGTCCTGGAAGGGGAAGGGCTGGCGTCATCTTTTGGATATGCTGTTGCTGTGGTGGATCTTAATAAAGACAGGTGAGGGAGGCATCTACTCATTTGGGATGTAAAGAGTAAAAGTAATACCTAGTTACTCTGCACACTGCATAACTCCAAATGTTCAGACATTATTTCTGCACTTGAGTGAATTTTCCCTCGGTGGTGCTGCAATGCTCGACGGAATGGAGAAGGATTCAACATTAAACAGGTAATGATGTCCAAAAGGTTTCGGAAAAGTAGTCGGTCTTCAATGTGCGACCAATAAATGCTCACACTGGGGTAAGCGAGTAAATGTTCTCACTTTAGGAGGAGGGAACTGGGCCACCAAGAGGTCCTTCCATTCTATCGGAGCCATCAGTCACCCCCACATTCCTGTCCCAGCAAGTACAGACTCCCCTCCTCTGGTCTTACCAGGAGTCAAGACTTCAAGGCAGCAGAGGATTCATCCACTTTCTCTCTCCCTGAATATCTAGCATTTAAATTTGGTGTGTCATGATTGGCTGATGAGATTCCTGTTTGGAAGTAGGGTAGATAATTTCAAACACTGTTTTCAGGAGTGGGAATCCTGTTCCTCCCCACCCCCCCTTTCCATTCCTGCTACAGCTTGATTTCAGATACAGCAGAGGAAATCCAACCCCTTTGTTCTCAAAAACAAGTCCAAACTAGTGACCTAATTTTCAGCATAAATGTTTAGACCCATAAATTACAAAACTGCATTTGAACTATTAAGTATTCCATACTGGAAACAAATGGAAGAGATCAATATGCGACTAGTAAATGCTTACACTGAGGTAAGCTGGATGAGTCACTTTAGGGGAAGCAATGACATTGTGGTAATATTACTGGGCTAGTAATCCAGAGGCAAAAACAGAATGCTGGAAAATCTCAGCAGGTCTGACGGCATCTGCGGGGAGAGAATAGAGCCAATGTTTTGAGTCTAGATGACCCTTCGTCAGAGCAGGTCTAGTAATCCAGAGGCCCAGGCTAATACTGTGGCAAGTAACATTTGTGCCGTTTAAGTGCCAGGCAACGACCATCTTCAATAAGAGAGAACATGATGCTCTCTCCTTGACATGCAATGGCATCGCCATCACTGAATCCCCCATTATCAACATCTTGGGGCTTGCCATTGACAAGAATCTTAACTCTTAATCATGGAATTCCTACAGTGCAGAGGGAGGCCATTTCGGCTCATTCAAGAATAGGCAATAAATCATGACATTGGGGAACAGATTAATATCTTCAGGGACATGTGAACTCAATGTTTACTCGAGCAGAGGCTGTGGCGCAGTGGTATTGTCACTAGACTAGTAACTCGGAAAGCCAGAGCAAGGCTCTGGGGACCTGGATTTGAATCCTGCCATGGCAGATGGCGAAATTTGAATTCAATAAATATCTAGAATTAGAAGTCTGATAATGACCATGAAAACATTGTCAATTGGCAAAAGGTATCTTGTGCTTTATCATTAGAGACATAGAGTACAAAAGCAAAGACGTTATGGTGAATTTTTATAAAACATCTGTTCAGCCTCAAGTGGAGTATTATGTCTAATTCTGGACACCGCACTTCAGGAAGGATGTGGGTGGCATGATGGCATAGTGGTCAGCCCTGCTGCCTCACAGCGCCTGAGATCGAAGTTCAATTCCTGGTTTGGGTCGCTGTCTGTATGGAGTTTGCACATTCTCTCCCTGTGTCTGCGTGAGTTTCCTCTGGGTGCTCTGGTTTCCTCCCACGCTCCACAGATGTGTGGGTTAGATTGATTGGCGATGATAAATTGCCCCTTAGTGTCAGGTGGCTAGTAGGGTTATGGAGCTAGGGTCATGGGTGGGATTGTGGTCGGTGCAGACTCCATGGGCCGAATGGCCTCCTTCTACACTGTAAGGAGTCTATGATTTCTATGAGATTTTGGAGATGATTCCAAGATGGAGGGACTTCAGCAACGTGGATCATTTGGAGAAGCTGGAGCTGGTTTTAGAAAAAAAAGATTGAGAAAAGTCATGAAGGGTCTGGACAGTGGATAGGGAGAAACTGTTCCCAATTATAAATGAGTCAATTTAAGGTGAATGGCAAAAGAAGCAAAGGTGACATGAGGAAAAACGTTTTCATGCAGCTTGTAGTTAGGATGGAATGCCAGCCAAAGATGGCAGAGGTAGGGTTAATCATGGGCTTCAAAAGAGAAGTAGACAATTGCCTGCTGAAGGGAAGAGGTTTGCGGCGGGGGGGGGGCGGTGAGCTGGGTTGATTATGAAGACCTCCAACTCACATGTACAGTAGCCATTCTAAGAAGTGCAAAGAATAAAAATTTGAAAAATAAAATTTCAGATTGTATGTCGTTTGATGTAAGAAATTGATAAATACAATTTACCCAGTTACTGTTTGAGATGCCATGCTAAAGCGCCACCTAGTGCCTCTGACATGGAATTGTGTGTTGACACAGATGCTGATTATAGTGTTTCTTGTTGAGGTAATATATTGTAAGAAGTCTCACAACACCAGTTCTGAACAGAACTCCCACTTACCTGATGAAGGAGCAGCGCTCTGACAGCTAGTGGCTTGTGCTACCAAATAAATCTGTTGGACTTTAACTTGGTGTTGTGAGACTTCTTACTGTGTTTACCCCAGTCCACATGGAGTTAATATATTACCAGATAGGCCTTTTCATGTTATCAGTATTAACCACAGCACCACCCATTAAACAGCCCCTATTGCAGATAAAAGTTGATACTTTGGAAAGCGTGTTTGCCATACCAGATAGACTGTTTACAGAGTGCCTTTCAAAGTCAGCACAGCCCAAGATGAATGACAGTCCATGAAGTATTTTTGAAGTTGAGTCATTGTAAAGGTATTGCGATTCCCAAGCCCATTTATTTTTCATAGGTTGAGCTAGCACATTGGATTCATCCACGTCAGATTTTTTGGATTAATAGCTTCCAAGATATGGGAAGTGAGGGCATTTTCCAACACCTCTCTGTGACATGGAGGCACAATGTAAGTGGGAGCTCCCCTGATGACAAGAAAAGAGACCCAGCCTGTCGATCCTTTCCTGATCAGTATACCCACACATTCCTGTATATCTATATCCCTTTTGAAAGGCCTGAATTAATCTGCCTGAACCGCACTCCCAGGCAGCGTTTTCCGAATTCTAACCACTTGCTGCATGAAAAAAGGATTTTTTATGTCGGCTTTAAATCTTCTGTTAATCACCTTCCGATGGTGTCCTTTGGTTTTCAACCCTTCTGCCAATGGAGCAAATTTCTCATTCTTAGTCCCAATATCATCTCCATCGTTGTACAACTAGCGTGCATGATTTACCCCTGCATCTATACCAAGCCGAAGGCCTGCTCTAAGGTTCTATGCATGGGTTTTATTTCCAAATGTTACTTGTTGCTAATTAATGAGCTCAATTCAGAACTCAACTGGAACTTGTGACAAGTATTGACCTGCTTACGCCTCTTTGTTAGGCTGAAATTTCTTTACTGGATGTCATGCTAAAAATTTCTCCTGCTCAAGTTGATGGAGGAAAAAGAGAAAGGAATTTTTGTAATACCAACAAGGCATTTGGGGTGATCTTACCAGAATTTGCCAAAGTGTCGGTTCCGGGAAGAAAAGTGGTGCGTTTCTCACCAGAAATGGAAGCCGGGTTTCTCTCCAGATCTTATGACACTCAAAAAAAAAAAAGTGGGTGTGTTTTCATGTCATCACATGGAGTGGCAGGGCCTGAACACACCAGCAAAGTCTGGCTTCACATGGATCAGGGTGCCAAGTTTATAGAGTGCCCCAGTCAGAGAAAATGAATACCCCCGTCCCTGACTCCTGCTGACTCCCACCACCGCTATCAACTGTGCGTTTTCATATCATTTATTGTCTTCACTTTTGTATTTGAGTTATATTTAAGATTGGGTATTTTTATTTTAGGTGTCAGGATAAATTTTGAATGTTCACCTCTCCCAGCAGGCAGTTGTCTCCATTGTGTTTTATGTCAGACGTACTGCACGACGGCAACTAACTGCAATCTGGCAGAGCCTGGAATATGTAACAGGAAATCTGTGATACTGACAGAGTTAAATTCATGATATAAATATGTACATTATTATGATGTGCTAGATTAATTGTCAAAAGTGTACCTTTGCAATCTGCAACTTAAATGAATCTTTTTTTCTAGCTGGATGGACCTTGTGGTTGGAGCTCCCCAGTTCTTTGACAAAGAAGCAGAAATTGGTGGTGCTGCATATGTTTACATTAATGAAAAAGGAAACTGGAATAAACCAGTGCCCATTCGTTTAAACGGGACTAAGGACTCCATGTTTGGACTGTCTGTTGCAAATATAGATGACATTAACCAGGATGGGTACCCAGGTAAAAGTGTTATACATTCAGGGTGGGGTGGAGGAGGGAATGTTAATAACCAGGTGACACATATAAAGCTTGAAACTATTCCAAAAAACCTGGGCTTTGACAGTTTTACCCAGAAAGCAGTTCCTGTAATATGAACAATTTCTCAACTTGCATTCGTAGAGAGAATGCTTCTATTTCATGATCATATAATGTTCAAAAGCAGAATAGATTTTTTGAAGACAAGCTAGAGGGCAAATTTTAAAAGCATTATTAATTATATTAAATCTTAAATCAAGTATTTTTCTAAATAAGTCATGTGTTTATTGTGGGGGAGTCGGGGGGAAAAATGACACTCTACACGTTTAGTATTGTTCATATTGTGTATATACTATTATAAATTTCAGATGTTTTATTGTGAGAATTGTTGCCTGGACAGTGATCCAGCCAATTACATTGCGTGCCCGTCAGAGAACCTTCCTAATTTTAAATCCATTATTTTGAAAATTAGGTTGATTCTCTATACAATCTATAAATTAGATTACTGTCCATTTGATAAAGATGAACATTTATCTCTGGAAGACAATGCTACCAAAATATGGGATTACTCCCAGTTCAGCTAAACTACACAATGTTATCCAGTTATGCTAAATGATGTGAGGCATAAAATCCACAGGGCTAACTTGCTGCTGCAAGTGCCCGCGATATATTTCTGCTGCTAACCCACCAGAGTTTGCAGGGTCAGGGAAGGTTCTTTAATTCAAATACTCGCAGCTGGCACAAAGGAGTGTGTTTAAGTCTGCTAGAAAAAATGGAATGGACATGTGGCTCTGGCAAGGAGTATACAGGTCTTGCAGGCATATTCCATCCACAAGGAAGCAAAGAGAATTGCAGTTAACTAATGGACCAAAATGTAAATATCTTGAAAACCTTCAGAGACCCAGACTCGATCTCATGCCTGGAGCCTCAGGCATTGCTTCTTTTCATCTGGTGTCATGGCCTGATATGCCAGATTCTTAGTCTGGGACCAAGAAACCTCCCATCTATGCAGTCCCCATCTACTATTCAGAAAAGCCTAACTGGGGTGTCCCAAACAGAACTTCCTGGAAACACACAGCCTTGGGCTCAATGTCCTTGATCCCAAACTATTTCCTGGGTATTCTGCTAAACTGTCTCAAAACTTTACAGGAGGACAGCACCAGCTGATGCATGAACATTTAGAGCCAGTTACATTAACTCCATCATTTATCCCTTATCAGTTTTTTTAAATCAATAAGGTTACAATCGTTGACAGTAGCAGATTTTAAAGCAGCAGTAAAATTTGAATTATTCAATCATTGTAAATCCTGATGTTATCCACTACATAGGAACAGCATCATTCTTGTAGAACAGTATGTCCTTCAATTCATCATAAATCTGCCAGTGAATATTGGCTCGGAGTTATTATTGATCTGTATTTCTAAAGTAGTTTCTAATTTTTTTAATGTTCACCTTCAGATATTGCGATTGGAGCACCTTATGATGGCAATGGCAAAGTTTTCATCTACCATGGATCTAGTTCTGGGATAAATACAAAACCGTCTCAGGTAAAGCCATCATGTTTGCAGATGTATGTAATGCATTGTTAGCAGTAGGAAAAACCATTTGAAACTGGTTTCAGGAATTGTACAACAATATTGTGACAAACGTACTTTTTTAGTTTGTTGAATTTTTCACTTGTGTGTTAACACTGTCATTTCTAACAGTACAAAATACCAGGTCTCTCGCTGCTTTTCATGACAGTAAAGCCAATAGCCAAGTCCTGGCAGTTCGGCTACAAACATTTCATGACGCGCAAGGTCCCATAGCCAAAGTAATGGGTTATTGTTTGAGGCGGTAATTTTGAGTTGACCAGAGAACTACATACCATTTGCATTGTCAAAGATT
The DNA here is from genome assembly GCF_964213995.1 of Mustelus asterias. NCBI lineage: Eukaryota > Metazoa > Chordata > Chondrichthyes > Carcharhiniformes > Triakidae > Mustelus > Mustelus asterias. Next base: position 54,319,225 of record NC_135814.1, read on the forward strand.
GACTATCCTTTTTGATTATTCAAGGATAGCTGTTTAACGTAGTTTAGGTGGTGGCAAATCTTTTTCAGGTGAATACAGAGGTGGTCCTATTGCCATTTTGATGCAGAGCAAAGCCTCAGCTATCAGCCTGGGATCATAGATTTGGTTGACAGCTATATTTCAGAGCTTTGATATTGGACAGGCTAATTTACTGACTCTGACCATATTCGACAGAACACTGTGATCAAAGGTTCCTATTGGAAAATTTTATTGGGTGTCATGAGTCCAGATATTTTTAATTGAATTAGAGCAACAGTAGCAGGACCACCAGTGTCTAGGATGTTATCTTCCCAAGAAGGGGCCATAGGCAGGCAAGGTTTTCCTCACGGTCCCGTGAGTCACCCGAGGTGCTTTCCCCTACCTGCCTACTTGGCCCATTTGAAATTTTATTTTACTCCTCCGTGGTGAGGCACCTTCATGTTGTAGACCTGCCTCAGCAGTGCCCACCTCTTCCTATGAAGTTGCTGACCCCCTGATCAGAGGCCTGTCTGCTGTCATTAATTGGATAACTAACCTGGAGGCAGTTGATTAGGTGGTCCCCTCTGTGAATATCTCTGTGCGTGTTTCATTGCCAGCAAGTGTGGGCTCAACACACATTTGGTCCAGGCATTAGGGCCCTAAAGTCTGTAAATAGTCTGGTAAGAATGTATATTGCCCACTTTCCAAGGGGTGGTGAGAAGAGTGATATGTGGTGCATATAATAAGTTCCAGGAGCCAATGTGTGAGAGTGGGTTATGACCCCTGGATTTCTGTGTTAATTGAGATTGGGCAGCAAAAGCTACACTCTGGATCGTAGGAAATACAAAGTTTGCTTGCAGGAATGACTGGTGATGTTGAACTCAAAAAAAAAAGGTAGTGTTATTCTAGAAACGTGACAGATATATACCAGAGGATAGAGATTGGGTTCCTCATCACCTGTCTTGGGGTTTTACAAATGCCCATGGAGCTCCAAAATAGCATTTGCATGCCAGACTTTATTGGTGCAGTCTTTATCGCTCACTGTGAGTGAGCACTGCAAGTACACAGAGAAGGCAGATCTGTGTGCAATGTGGATTTGCTGTTGGCAGTACTATTTTGGAGCTCAAAGCTCCAAACATTGTCTCTGTCTGTCTCAACTTGCACAACTGAACATGCTTGGTACTTTTTCAAAGCATAATCAACTATTTACAGGTCCATTGCTGCAGAGAGCCAATGACATTTCATTCTCTCTTGCCTGTGAAATGCAGGTGAAGCGAGCTCAGGCATTTGCTAGAATTGCAGGCTTCCCCGTGATTCAGGGTGCCATTGCGTGCACCGGCATCGCTTTGTAGGTGCTGCATGTTAATTCTATCAAAACTGAAGGTGATTTCCATCCCTGAACATCCAGCTGTTTTGTGACCAGAGGGATTCATGCAGGCCAATGCCTGCTACCCTGACAGCGGTCATGATGCCTTCATTCTGTGACACTCTGCTGTACTATTTACATTTGAGCCTCTTGTGACAAAACAAATAGCCACATGTGCATCTACTGATAACATGGCTGAGTACTGCAGGAGTCAACCCAGACACACCAGCAGCATGCATCCAATCAAAGTCATTCTTTCATACGAAACATGATAGAGCAGGCCACAGTTGTACTGAAACAACACTCTGTCGCACTTAGCAAAGTGCTACTATCAGGATTCATGGTGACCTGCATGCAGCACCATTTCACCATAGCACCAGCAATATGATGAACAGGAGGAAGAGGGTTTTTGCAGCAAAAAGCACGGCAAGTTGTTTGAAGGAAGATGCTTTTTGCCGGATAAGATTTGAATGCTTCGTTTGGATACTTTTCCATATTCAGTTTTTAGGTGTCCTGCTCACAGCATTTTCTCAGACTTGCCAGTTATTGCTATTCTAAATATATGGTTTTGTCCATTAGTTGCCGATCTATAAGTAAAATGTATTTTATTCATTTTCTCCTTCCTTCCAGGTTCTTGATGGGAATGATTTTGGGGTCCCTTTGTTTGGCTATTCTCTTGCAGGCAACCTGGATCTAGATGAAAACCAGTATCCAGACTTGGCTGTTGGATCACTCAGTGATGCAGTCTTTATGTACAGGTGAGTGCCACTCGCTATCACTGCTAAAAATATGGCCCATAGCATATGAACTCCCCAGTGTCGCATTTGGGAATGCTTCAAAGATGAGCTGGGGAATTCCTCTTGGAACTATAGAGGTAAGGATTAGCACAGCGATTGCTCAGAAGTGCTAACTTCCTCTGGACAATGTTCATGTGCTGGGAACCATCCAAAAATATCACTTAAATCTCTTAACTTTGGATGGTTCCTCCAAGGTTAGATGGGAACATAGGAATTAGGGGCAGAATAAGGTAACTTCAGCCCTTCGAGCCTGCTCCGCCATAAGGGGATCCGGGGTTATTGGGAAAAGGCAGGAGAATGGGAATGAGAAAAGTATTAGCCATGATTGAATGGCGGAGCAGGCTTGATGGGCCGAATGGCCTAACTCAATCAGATCATGACTGATCTATTCCTGGTCTTAAACCCACCTCCCCATATCCCTTTAACCCGTTTTTTTAAATCAGAAAGGTATCTATCTCCTTCTTGAAACCATTTAACAATTCAAACTCCACCGCTATGGACAGCAAATTCACCATTCTCTACAAGTCGTTCCTTTTCATCATCTGAGTTTTAAATCTACCGCCTCTCAACCTATTAGGTGTGACCTATTGTTCCAGATTGACCCATGAGAGGAAACATTTAGTCTATGTTTACTCTATCTGTCCCTTTTTAAAATTTTATATACTTCGATCAGATCCCCCCTCATCCTTCTAAACTCCAGTGAGTATAAGCCCAAACTGTTTAATCTAGCCTCGTACGTCAACCCTTTCATTCCCAGAAATGATCTGGTGAACCTCCTCTCAACTGCCTCCAGTGCCACCACATCCTCCCTCTAATAAGGAGACCAAAACTGGACACAGTGCTCCAGATGTTATGCTAATAATTACTTGGCAAAAGTTAGAGGAATTAAAATCTCTTCTAACTTCTGGGTAATGGTTGTACAGACGGAGACCGGTACCCCCAGGGGACTGTCATCGTCGTCGTCCCCCCCCCCCCCTCAACTAGCATCCTTTACGGTTTCTCTACCCCTCCATCCCCCCCCCCCCAGGTGGGGGAGGGTGGGCACATCTGGAGAAGGAAGGCAAAAGATCAGTAAGTTAGATCATAGTCACCATGCATGCAAGGTGAGCTGAGGCGACTTGCTGCATGGTTCCATCTGCATTGGAGCTCTGGCTGCGACAGTTTATTTTCTGATGAGCGGAGCCTATAATGTTTCACTTATCTGCCCCACCCACATCCATGACCTGCACTCTTACCATCAGCTGAGACCTCTGCCTCACCGTGACTGGAGGAACAAGTTGGCCGGTGGCTCCAGAGTATCAATCTCCTGCTTTGTGAGGACTCGCAGATTTGGAACTCCTCCATCCATTCAGCGGCACTGCGCAGAGTTATAACTTGTCTCCTCCTGACGGGGAATGAAAGCCTCATTAATACTGTGTCTCTCTGAAGGGCTGTTCCAGATCCTCCCGGCAACCTGGACATTAACTGGACTTTTTTCACTGGATTGTAGGAGGCTGATGGGTTATCTTATAGAGGTCTATAAAATAATGAGGGGCATAGATCAGCTAGATAGTCAACATCTTTTCCCAAAGGTAGCGGAGTCTAAACGAGAGGGCATAGGTTTAAGGTAAGAGGGGAGAGAGACAAAAGTGTCCAGAGGGGCAACTTTTTCACTCCGAGGGTGATGAGTGTCTGGAACGAGCTGCCCGAGGTAGTAATGGGTACAATTTTGTTTTTTAAAAGGCATTTCTGGGTAAGGTGGGTATAGAGGGATATGGGCCAAATACAGTCAATTGGGACTAGCTTAGTGGCTTTAAAAAAAAAGGGTGGCATGGACAAGGAGGGCCAAAGGGGATTTTCCATGTTGTAAACCTCTCTGACTCTCTGATCTCACTGTGGTACACTTCATGCTCCAGTGCATGGAGAAAAGTTGTGCTGACATCCCAACTTTAGCAGAGCAGGCTTTAGTGCCAGTTGACACACACACATTCTTACACTCCTGAACCATCCCAGGGATCAGGCACCAGACTACGCTTCTCCGGACAAGTCCTTGCTGACTGCAGAAGGTCATTGAACATTTTGCAGCACTGAAGCCACTCGTGATGCCCCGCAGTGTGCCTGCTAACCTGGGCAGTAACCTGCCCAGGCCAGTTTTGGTCAGGTGTGGCAGCCATTTGCCATCCCTGGTCATGAGAGGTGGTTGTCTGGCACTGACCCACCAGGATGCCCAAGCATTCGTTGGGGTCCACCCGACTTGCCCTCCCACCTTCCACGAGCACTAGGAGCTGAGGGCATGTCTGTACCCAGCAGGGACAGTTTTTCCAGGCGGCTCCCCCAGCCGGCCCCACAACTCCTAGCAGCCTTAGGGAGCTGTATCTTGCATTTAATACCCCCTCCCCAGCGCCCGACACATTCCCATCAGCATGCAGTACAAACTTAACCAGCAGACCCATTTCACACTGGGCAGGCCAGGAGCGAGTTTTACATCTGCTTCTGGCTGCGCTGACCTCAGGCATGCCCCGTGCGTAGATTTCAGGCTCATGTTGATGACTGTTTACTGGATTATTATTAGACAAATGATCCTCGCGTTCAATCCTTTCCATTATTACATAAAAGCAATGTGAGCATAATAGGCCTGAGTCTACATTTCTGAATATTAGCACTTGTTAGTCTGCTCATACTTTAGGAAGCCTTACTCAAATTTCTCTTGACTCGATCATAATGGTTGGCAGTGCTTCATGAATCGTTCCTCCCAATGGCTGTTGGCACTCTGGGATGAATGCCATGTATTCCTAGTGATTTACTTTTGAGCCTTTTCACCCATATGGCATTTCTAACTTGCTTATGTAGAAGTTTTGATTTTTATCACAAAACTTTTATTTGTTCTTAATGTCTTTCCTAGGGCACGACCTGTTATCAAAATCACAAAGCGGGTCACTACTTCACCCAAGAATATTGACATTAAGAGTAACAATTGTCCTGGTCATCGCAAAGGATTTTGGTAAGTAATTAAAAACAACAAAAACTCTCTTCCTATCTATGTTCGTTTAAGATCGCCATTGTGTTTCTCACCAATACAATAACATGGTTTGCTTTCGAATCAAGTTGAGGAGCAGCAATGGGTGAGAGGTGAAGGAATTGGGGAGTAGTTATTGGGGCAGGTATCTGTTCAGAGCTGCAGACTGGTGATTTACAGATGTCTTTCAGGCTGTAGGTCTTGTCTGGTAAGTGCAATGGGTATGAAAGCTTGGTTTAACATCAAATACAACCCTGGCTGTTTCCTTTCCTGCTATCACCAATGGTGGGTTGGCTAAATTCTGATCTGAAATGTGCAGAGGGGTGTTATCTCCCATATTGGAAGAATTGGTGGCCAGTTTACACCTGGAAAATGGACGCAGCCTCACCCAATTTCTAGGCTTGAGTGTTCCCAGAATCGTAGCGGACACTACACAGCAATTGCATACTTCAAAGTTTGAACTGACGCAAAGGAAGATCAAATGGCCGCTTCCACGATTTAAGTATGGTGGCACAGTGGTTAGCACTGCTGCCTCTCAGCACCAGGGACTCGGGTTCGAATCCCGGCTTGGGTCACTGTGTGGAGTTGCACGTTCTCCCCATGTCTGCGTTTCCTCCCACACTCCAAAGATGTGCGAGTTAGGTTGATTGGCCATGATAAATTGCCCCTTTAGTGTCAGGGAGATTAGCAGGGTAAATATGTGGGGTTATGGGATTAGGGCCTGGGTGGGATTGTGGTTGGTGCAGCCTGGATGGGCTGAACAGCCTCCTTCTGCACCATAGGGATTCTACCAATCACAAAGACATACAGATTACCTAACAGTATATCGACCATATAAAACCACAATTCCTCAGGTATAACTGGCTGGACTGAGCACTTGACTTGCAGGGCCTTTGATGGGACATTTGCAGAGATCATGAACAGAACTGTATGGCCGAATGTCTAATACTTCCTGTTTCTAATATATTTCAGCAAACCTTACATTAAGGGAATTGAGGTGATTCATCTGTTTCTGAAGTCCCACAGACGTGCGATTCACATAGCGGCAGACTACTTTGCTGTAATTAAAGTGGCTTCTATGTAATCTGCTATTGATGTTTTATAAGAAAATATTATAAAATATATTTGAAAGAAGGGCAATCTTCAATCCATCATAACATGGTCTCAATTTAAAAAAAAGTTTTTAAGCATATTTAATGTTTAGTAACTGAAGAAAGATTGGCCCTTAACTTTAGCAATCATCTTCCTTAAACTCCAGTCTGTGCCCGAGTTTCTGTTCTAGGCCTTTCATGACTCAATTGTCGACTTCACCCATCAATTTAGGGACCACCCTCATGCTGCCAAGAACCTCACTCCTTTGTACAATTATGAACTGTGAGCATTATATGAAGAACAACATTGAAAGTTTAACTGAAATAATAGGGAAATTTGCTGACAACAAGGTAAGGGACAGATTGGAATTCAGTTTGTTAGGCCAGAGAAACTGGAACGGACACAAGCTGAGTAAAACAGAAGCTCCAGTTGAAGCCATGCTTCGGAGCAGCATCCAGGTTAGAGAGAACAGAGATTGTGTGGATTGAAGAAACTAACAACCTGGGGAAGACTGGTTAAAAATAATGAAAAATATTAGAAAACTTAAAATGGCTGCCCAAAATGATCTGAGGATCTGAATGTTCGCAGATGTTGTATGATTAACATCAGGAAAGCTGCATGTTCAAGGCTAACTGCAATGTAACAGTCACAGACTTGGAACAAAAGTTCTATTTTTTAAAAAAAACTAATATTTGACAAATGGGTTGAAATCGAATACCAGTAACAGCACCAAACCAACAGAATATTGTTCATTTTAATACTCTAAAAGGCCGCCTTTCTTCCCATCTATTCTCTATTTGCCAAATAAAAAGTTACTCCAAAATCTATTTCTTTCCTAATTCATTGTGTTTAATTACCCATTCCTTCAGCAACTGACAGATGAATTATTCCAAGGTTTTTTTGGTTTGTTTGTTCTTTGCAGTATGGATGTCCAGGCATGCTTCACATACACAGCTCATCCTCGTGATTTCAATTCCAGGATAAGTAAGTGAAGGAAAAATCTCCCCCCACCATTTTTGCATTCTTCCTTTTAGCTATCAAGTTATTAATGATTAATTTCCTATTTAGCTGTAGACTATCTTATTGAAGCTGACGCTGAGAGAAGTAAAATGGGACTGCAATCAAGAGTCACGTTTATTAATGATGATGAAACTCTGGATTACAAACTCTCTGGCAACATCGTATTAGACGCACAGAACCAAGAGAGGTGTGTCACTGAAAAGATGCAGCTTCGTGTAAGAACTTTTTCATATTAAACATTCAGTCAGTCTTTTTACATCAGTTACTGGGGCTATATCTATATTGGGCAGCACTGTGGTTAGCACTGCTCCCTCACAGCTCCAGGGACCTGGGTCCGATTTTTGGCTTGGGGTCGGTGTGTGTTTAGTTTGCACATTCTCCCCATGGCTGTGTGGGTTTCCTTCCACTGTCCAAAGATGTGAGGTTAGGTGCATTAGCCATACTAAATTGCCCCTTAGTGTCCCAGGATGTGTAGGTTAGAGGGTTTAGCGGTTTAAATATGTGGGGTTACGGGAATAGGGCCTAAGTGGGATTATTGTTGGTGCAGACTCGATGGGCTGAATGGCCTCCTTCAACACTGTAGCGATTCTATGAATTAATCTTGACATCATCATCAATTGTGTAAATGCATTAAAGCATCAATCACAAGTATTTCAGACTATCAGTTAATAAATCATGGACTACAAATACTCGAGTTTTTGATGTATCGTGCACATTTGAGACTGGATCTATTTGAATTGAATTTAGGCAGTGTTGATTCAATAGCGAATCTATATGCGTCTATGAAGCCAAATTGTTCAGAGAGGGACAATTTGATTTGAAGATGGCTATTATTGAAAAATCAGCCCTGGCACATTAGTGGGAAGGAACTCTTGAGGTTGAGCAATAGTAGGGGGAAATCGGAGTAAGCAATAGTTTGCCCCAGCTTACGCTGTACTTGATGTTTTTAATGTGGGAAGGCTTTGATTTACTGATGCTGCGCTAGAACTGTGGTCCCTTGCTAATCATGGGCATGGGTTATGCAATTGGAACTTGTAAACTCGATTCACAGTGAGCCTAATCTCCCCTTGCGTGCTTTTGAAAGAAGCAGAGGCTGTGCTGTAGGCAGGCAAGAACTGCAATATGACATTTTGAATGAAATGAGGTTGAAAACTGCATTTCACATTGAGCAAGACTCCATACCTCCATGTTGGGTAGAACTGGCCCCTAACCAAGAAACAAGTTTTGCATTTTAAAAATTCCTGTTTTTCTTTTCGAAACAAAAAATCATAAGTTATGATTGGGAACTTTTTTGTTGCACTTAATCTATTTATTTAAGTGCGTGGACCCTTTAAACCTTTTGTGCGCCTGCACGCAGGGCCAAATCTCTGTGTGGTGTGGCAGGCACCATCTGATTGTCTGTCTGGAGCTGCACAATTCTCGTCCAGACCTCCAACCTGGATCTGCTGGGAAATGTGTTCACTGACAGCTCTGTGCTGGGGAGTAGCCAATCCCCCATTGGACAGCACTAGCTGCTGTAAACCATTGGGTTTAAAAGTCCCAGCCACTTTAACAGTAGAGAAGATAAGTGTGTGAGGTAAGTGGATGAGAAGTTAGGTTGGTCGGGTGGAGAGTAGGGGTGTGAGGGGATTGGGGGAGATTTGTGGTGGTGTTGGAAGGGGTTCGGGTAGGTACAGGTGGTTCGGGGTAGTCAAATGGTCAATCGGGAGGCTGTGGGGAGTGGGGGGCACGGAGGATTAAGCTGGTCAGTTGGTGATGGTGGGTATTGAGTGGTCAGGATGTGGGGGTGTCTGGTGGTCAGCGGGGCAGTGTGTTAGAAGTGGATCAGCTATCACTACAAAGGGCCGCCTTGTAGTCTCAGCAGCACAAGCTTCAAGTGGTGGCCACCACTGGGGCTACATTCAATCTCCAAAGAAGAGGAGGTTATGGGGGCTGGACTTTAGAGGCAAGTCTGGGGTATTGGCAAGGGTGCCTGGCTTTGAGAGGACCAGAGTAGGATGCTCCAATGGGCACAGGGGACGCCAAAAGGAAGACCCCCGCCTCTTGCCTTACACAAGCTCTCCCAGTAAATGTTGCTGGGTTTCCCACTTGGTTGGGACTTCCCCTGCCGCAAGTAAAATAGTGGTGGGAGGGGGATGAGGCACCTAAGTGGCTACTAATTAGGGACTCGATAGGCCCAAAGGTGGACAGGCTGCCCACAGTGCCTCCAGCGCTCCCTATAAAATGGGAGACAGGGTGGACGGGAAGTCAGAAGGCAGACAATGTGCTGCACTTTATGAAACCCTCTCACCTTCAAGCATACTGGTGGGGGAGTTTAAAATCCAGCCCTATGTTTCTGCTTCTCTCTGCCTGTTGTACAGGTTTTTCAACCCAAGGATAATGACTCTGTTTCGCAGCCACCAGGAACTAGTCCAGAAGGGGGAGTCTTTGTGCCGAGGGGTTGCTACGTGAAACAAGAATAGGGGTTATGGGAGTCGGGAAGAAGTGTGTGTGAGTGGTGCAGGGAGTGGAAGCGGGGGTAAGGATGGCTGATTACAATATTCCTGCAGGAGTGAGGACTAGTGGAGCCTCGCACAGTCTCAGTCCCTGGGAATGTGGAGAGTTTGTCTGAAACCTACACTAGTACATGAAATAATATTTGACAAAGTGTTTTAAAAACATAGCAAAGTTTATGTTGATTGGGTGGGTGTGCACCCCACCCAGAAGCACGTGAAATTGTACAAGGGGATGTCAGGCACACAATATTTTGGCACGGGGGCATATGGCCGTGTGATCACCAACAAATAAGCAGTCAGTTAAATGGATTCAAAGTCCAATTGGCTGGAATTTCACATTGCCTCTGTAATTTCTGGATTGGCACCCGGCAGGCAGCCATCCTATTGTTTTTCACTTCCAGGTCACTGCATGTGTGGGTTTGCAGGCCCAAATCAACCCGAGGACCCCCTGATTCTGCTCCAAAAGCTGCCTCTCCGAGCATCGCCTCTCTATGGAGGAGACTGTGTGCTCGGGGTCAATGCAGAGCTCAGGCTCCACAAGGACTCCTCCATAACAGAGACCATAGCACACAGATCCTCCAGCATCGCCACCTGACCTCCCTGTGCATCCCACTGGACATCCGGCATCTGACGCTTAATGGAAAAATCCAGCAGCTCATCATTTGGCACTGACTCAACATGGTCCCGGTCTCTCTGACTGCCGGTACCCGGGCACACTGCCAGCTCCTCCAGTGAGTCTGAGGTGCCCTCACTGCAGTGCACTCTGACCTCGAGCTCACTGAAGTTTGTGTTGGTGCTTGGTGCAGAGAGCGGATGTGATGTGGTTGGTTCCTCCTTGGGTGTTGATGGGGGTCCCTGAGGTCAGTGGCACATCCTGAGGATGGTGATTTCTGAGGGAGAAATATCATTAAGAACATCTTCACTAAGTGTCTGTACAAGCACAGTGGTAGCTTGCTTCAATGGACATGTGCCTCATTGAGGCAGTGTGCGTAGCCAATCTGTAGGAACTCTGGATTTGCCCTTCACTGGAGATGCCATACCCAGCCCACCCCACAAACTCCCCCAGTCTCTCACCTGCCCACTGAACTGTTGCTGTCCTTTGACGCTCCTGTCTCTCTGACACCTGTGGACCTTGTAGAGTGCCCAGCGGGACTGCCCTACTTCCTGTTGTGCCCACTGGGTGCTGAGGCCATCACTTAGCAAAATTGTGCAACTTCTCCTCCACAACTCCAGCCTTCGGAGTTGCCTGGGCTTGTTTCTAAATCCCTCTTCGGGTCACCATTGGACTCAGCGTCCGCTACTATCCCACCCCCACCAATAGGGCAGCACTAGTGTCTGTCCGCGTTTCATACTGACCGACCCTTAATTGGCCAGTCATTATGAAATCCCTCATTCCTTCGCTCATGGGAGGAAGCAGACAATTCGGGGCCTGCTGATCGTGGGTACGAATAGTGCAAAATTCAAGCCTGTACAGGCTTGTTCATATCACTGAATCATAGAAACCCTACAATGCAGAATGAGGCCATTCAGCCCATCGAGTTCGCACCGACAACAATCCCACCCAGGCACTATCCCCATAACCCCACACATTTACCCTGCTAATCCCTCTTACCTACGCATTCCGGGACACTAAGGGGCAATTTGGCATGGACAGTGTACCTAACCTGCACAGCTTTGACTGTGGGAGGAAACTGGAGCACTTGGAGGGAGCCCACGGAGACACGGGGAGAACATGCAAATTCCACATAGTGACCCAAGCCGGGAATCGAACCCAGGTCCCTGGCGCTGTGAGGCAGCAATGCTAGCCACTTTACCAAATGCAATGTCTCTAATACACAAACTTTAAGAGTTATATACTGAATGTTACTCTGTTGCTTTATTGCTGTTCGCTTTTGCTGGCATCGGGATCATAATTTTGATGCGTTAAAGTGGGGTCACGTTGGGAACTAGTTTTGGAAGCACTGCCTAAGAGCTTGTTGAAATACCTGAGTGGGATGAACAACTATGTTGACTGGTTGTTGTTTAGTCTGTGGCCTATGTGGATAGTTGTGATCAAGAACCCCTCAATCAGCAATGACACAATGTCCTTGACACCATAGTGACGGTCAGTGTTCCCTCATTCTTCGGTAGTTGCTCAATCCTCTGAGGACCTTGGTTAGACTGTAGACTTTGAGAGAATTCTGCCTTATTGGACCTTTTTAATGCTAGGTAACTGGGCCAGATGGACCAGACATTCAAACAGTTATTCCTCCCCTGCCGCCTCCACTTGTTTCCCCTCATTGTGTAACAGTAATTCATCTGATGCTCCTTAACTCATCCTCTGGGGTATTAGTATTTGTGATGTTGAGGCATAGAAAGCATTAGAGTCATCATTTTAGCCGTGGTGTCCCTTCACTTAGTTGAAAGTTCCTCTACAGGGATGTAAAATCAGTCACATTAATCAGACCAGCTTACGATGGTTCTTGTACCAGTCTTCCAAATATAATGCATAATGCAGGTGATTGTCACACTGAGATATACTAGAAAATGCTAACTCTTTCTACATGTCTTCCAGCACTAGACTGTGTTCTATATATTAATAAAAAGGTGGTGATAAGGATCAAATGCAAATTAATCTATTTCATTTTGGATTTTCAGGAAGTTGTCCAAGATAAGCTGCGCCCTATTCCCATATCAGTTGGAGTAAAGCTCAAGCAGTCCAGACGAAAGAAAAGACAGCATCCTAAGTTAGCTGACTTGCTTCCTGTCCTTGATGAGAGTGAGCCTCAGCGTTCAGAGGTTAGGCTTCAATTTGTTGTTTCTCTTGCTTCACGTAGCACATGGGTTTCTGGTTTTCCTCAATGTACTCCATCTGTATTGTGAATTTCAATATTAATCAGTATGATTTTGCCCTTGTAACCTGTGTTTAAAATAAGAAGCAATCGAGAAAACTTGTCTTCTGTGTGAATCTTCTCATTCTAAACAAAATAAAGTTGCATTGCCTTGATGATATATTCCTCACTTGAATGTTGTTCCCAATAATGTGTGTGTAAATCAAATATACATATGCAAATTCAGTAAGTATGGTGGCACCCTATAATTTGAACTGTAAATGCCAGCAACACAGGGAAAATACTTTGGCATTCTTCTGTGTTTGCTTTGCTTTGGCTGCAAGCAATGTTCACGTTTGAATACCATCGTAGTCACTTCTTGGTTGCTCAGCTTGTAGCTTCAGTAAGTTTGTTTCATATAAAACATTACAAGATTATACAGTCATTGACTCTCATTAATGTTTTGATACAGGTGGAATTTTTGAAGGAAGGTTGCGGTGCAGATGGCATTTGCCAGAGTAATCTTCAATTAGATTATAAATTTTGTTCCAGGAATCAAAATCAGCAGGACAAGTTTATTCCTTTGCCCAAGTAAGTCTCTTTATTTGATGAGCTGTTTTCTTCTGTTCAATATTAAGCAGAATATTACAACAGGCAGGGTTCCAAAGAAGGATCATATTGGACTTGAGATGTTAACTCTGTTTCTCTCTTCACTGACGCTGTCAGACCTGCTAGGTATTTCCAGCACTTCCTGTTTTTATTTCCGATCTCCAGCATTCGGAGTATTTTCGCTGTCACAATTTCACCGTGAACCCAGTAATAGTTCCAATTTTGTGTTCCAAATAAGTGAATTGAAACTCGCGTTCTAAAAAGAAAAGTAATTGGAAAGATATGCCTCATATAGACAACCCAGAGCAGCATACATAACTGTGAAACATTGACATGTATTTATTTTATGTAATAAAATGTCTCCAGATGTTGCACAAGAGTGCTGTAAAACAAGCTGGTACCAAGCCACATAGCAATATTAGGGCAATTGAGAAAAGCCTGGTGAAAGTGGGAGATATTGAGGAGCGACTTAAAGGAGAAAAGGGAGATGTATTGAGAAAATTGCAGAACTTAGTGCCCAGCTACGCACTAATGGTGGAATAATTCAAATTGTGGATGCTGAGGAGACCAGGATTAGATGAATGCGGATATCTTGAAGGATTGTAGGAAAGGAAGAAATCACCGGCATAAAGAAGGCCTAGGGCTATTTACCATTTTGAAAACCAGGATGGGAATTTTTAAATCGCTGTTTCTTGAAGGTCAGTAAGCTCAGGGGTATTAAGAGAATGGAATTTGGTGTGAGCAAGGACAAGGGCAGTAGAGTTTTGGATAGTGTCAAATTTACTGAATGTGGGAGGCCTCACAGGAGTATATTGCAATAGTCCAGTCCAGAGGTAACAAAGGCAGGAAAGAGTTTTGGCCTCAGACGAGGTGAGGCCGAGGCAAAGCTGGGCAATAGTCAGCCTTCATGATGGCTTCAGACAGTTCCAGGGATGGGGATGCTGTCAGTAGTGAGGGAATGGAGTTTGTAACAGTCGAAGCCATTAGTTCACTATTGTCAGTTAGGAAAGGAAATCTACTGTCCTTACCTGGTCTGGCTGACATGCAACTTTAGATTGTACCTACGGCATACAGTCAGAAACGAGTGGACCTGCGAGTCCTGAACATTGACTTCAGACTCCTTAAGGTCTCATAGCATCAGCTCAAACACAACAAAGAAATATCCTGCTGATTCAACCCAGACCCTCCCTCAACTGATGAATGAGTGTTGGTCTATATTGAACAACACTTGGAAGGCAACACTTGGAAGGTAACACTTGAAGGTAACAGTGACACAGATGGTACAATGGGTGGGGAACTTCAATGTCCATTACCAATAGTGAATCAGTAGCATCGCTACTGACAGAGCTGGCAAGTCTTAAAGAAAGCATCTGTAAAGCTGGGCCTGTGACAGGTGGTGAGTGAACCAACAAGAGGAAAAACCTATGTGATCTTTTTCTCGCCAGCTTATCTGTTGCAGATGCATCTGCCCATGAAATGGCCACCATATTCTCCTTGTGGAAACAAAGACCTGTCTTATGTAGTGCTACCGTCATCAAAGTGGGATGAATTTAGAACAGATCTATCATCTCAAACCTGGGTCAGCAGCAGCAGAATTGTATTTGGCCACAATCTGTAACTTCATTGTCTATCATATTCCCACACTACCATTACCGTTAAGCCAAGGGACCAACCTTGGTTCAATGAAGCGTGCAGAAGCGCATGCCATGAGGAGCCCAGATGTACCCAAAATGAAATGCTAATCTGGTGAAGCTAGAACACAGGACTGACTACATATAAGCAGAAACAGAGTAAGTGATTCCCACAACCATTGGATCAGATCAAAGTTCTGCAAACCCACCACATCCAGTTGTAACCGATGGCGGGACCATCAAACAATGAACTGGGAGGGGAAGCTCCACAAATGTCACCATCCTCCACGACCAGGCCCAGAACATGAATGCAAAAGACGTGATTGAAATATTTTGCAACCATCTTCAGCTAGAAGCTCTGGCTGGATGATCGTCCTTCCAAGGTTCCAGCTTCAAAATGCCCATCTTCAGCTAATTCAGTCCAATTTATGATATCAGGAAATGGCTGAGCTCAATGGGCCCCCATGGACCCCACAAACAATCCTGCAATATTAGAATTCTTGTTCTTGTAGTTCCAGTACAAGTGTAACACTGGCAATACGTAAAATTGCCCACAGACTGTTCTGGTTACAAAAAGACGGGCAAACCGGATACATATCAGGAGTGTGATGCTCTCCAATGACCTGATGAATGCAGCAACATTCAAGAAACCTGACACTATCCAAGACAAAACAGGCCATTTGTTTGATTCCTCATCTACCATCTTAAATCTTCACTCCTTCCAGTGTATAGTGACTGCAGTGTGTATCTGTCACAAGATGCACTGCAGCATCTCACCAGGGAGTTTTTGATACACCAATGAAACCTGTGATGTCTGTTATTTAGAAGAACAAGGGGAGCCGACATATGGAACACCATCGCTTGTATGTTTTCCCCAAAGCCACGGAAATATATCGCTATTCTTTCACTGTGTTGCTGGGACAAAATCCTAGAATTCCTTCCCTAACAGCACTGAGTGTACCTCCGCCCTATAGACTGCAGCAGTTCAGGGAGGCGTATCGTCACTACGTTTTCAAGGGCAATCGGGGATTAGCAATAAATGCTCAGTGTTAGCCACATCCATATCCCCTGACTTGTTTAGAAAATTGACATTGATCTTCTAAATATTTAATGTGCAGAAATGTTTGCTCAGCCAGAATGGATGTCCGATTTAGCGACAATGGAAGAGCGATGAGGTCGAGTTGGTGTCATCAGTATACACGCAAAAACAAATGTTGCCAAAGGGCAACATGTAGATGAGAAATATGAGGGGACCAAGGATAGATCCTTGGGGGACAACAAAAGAACCGTACAGGATACAAAGCCATTAGCGATGATACTCGAGCAATTTGGTAAGAATAGAACCAGGTTAGAGCAGCCTCCCTCAGCTGAATGCGAATGGAGAACTGGTGGAGGGGGTTAGTGTGGTCAGAAGAATGACAAAGCTGGGTACCTTCCTCGCAATCTCACAGGATGTTATTTGTGACTTTGACAAGAGTTATCTTGAACTAGTAGCAGGAGCTGAAACCTGATTGGATGGATTTGGACAACCCACTAAATCCTTTGCACTGTTCTGTTTCTTTAGGAAGAAAAATGTTCCAGTATTTAAATTAAGTAACCAGAAGGACATTGTGCTGAAAATAACTGTTACTAACAAGCCGACGGACCCAACTAAACCTGGACAAAATGGGGATGATGCACATGAAGCTTTCCTGATTGCAACATTTCCAGACACTTTAACCTACTCTACGTATCGAGTCCTGACATCAACTCAGGTAGGTTCTTAGTTATTTTCTCCAGTCTCTCCCATTCTGAATTCCTGTCCTGAAGATGCTGACTCTTGCTGATTTGTGGTTGCATGGTTACCAGCAGTCCAATATGACCCCATCCAAGCCAAGCTGAGAGGTGTTTTTGTTCATGGGTTAGAACATAGAACAGTACAGCACAGAACAGGCCCTTCGGCCCACGATGTTGTGCCGAGCTTTATCTGAAACCAAGATCAAGCTATCCCACTCCCTATCATCCTGGTGTGCTCCATGTGCCTATCCAATAACCGCTTAAATGTTCCTAAAGTGTCTGACTCCACTATCACTGCAGGCAGTCCATTCCACACCCCAACCACTCTCTGCGTAAAGAACCTACCTCTGATATACTTCCTGTATCTCCCACCACGAACCCTATAGTTATGCCATAGGGTTGGGATGTGAGTGTTGCTGCTGGCCAGGAGTCGCATGTAGGCGAGACCAGGCAAGGATGGCAGATTTCCTTCCCTAAAGGATATGAAGAACATTTGACGCCAATTGACAATGGTCATTGTGAGACTTTTTTTAATTTCAGATTTTTATTGAATTCGAATTTCAGCATCTACCATGATAGGATTCGAACCCGGGTCCCCAGAGCATTACGCTGAGTCTCTGGATTGGCAGTCCAGCAACAATATCGATGCCTCATTGCTTCCTTACACGAATGTGTGCTATTGGAGTGCAGAACCATTGTCATCTAATTATTTTAAAATTTCATTTGTGGGATGGCCAATTACATCCAAATTAGACAGGAACTGGGGAATGTGGAATGGGAGCGGCTATTTGAGGGCAAATCCTCATCTGACTTTTGGGAGGCTTTTAAAGGCCAGTTGATTGAAGTGCAGGACAGGCATGTCCCCACAAAAATGAACAATAGAAATGGCAGGATTCAGGAACCATGGATGGCGAGGGGAAACTGTAAACTTAGTCAAAAGAGAAAAGGTAGCATGTGATGGGTCTAGGCATCTAAAAACTGACAAAGCCCTTGAGTATAGTGAAAGTAGGAAAGAACTCAAACATGGAATTAGGAGGGTTAAAAGGGGCCATGAAATGTCTTTAGCAAATAAGGTCAAGGAGAAGCCCAAAGCTTTTTATGCATATGTTAGGAGCAAGAGAAAGAATAGGCCCACTCTAGGGCAATGGAGGGAAGTTTGTGTGGAACTACAGGAAGTGGGTGAGATCCTTAATGAGTACTTTGTACCGGTATTCACCAAGGAGAAGGACATGACGGATATTGAGATCAGGGATAGGTGTGTGAATGTTCTAGAGAATGTCAATCTATCAAAGGAGGAAGTGTTCGGTTTCCTAAATTGAATTAAGGTAGGTAAGTCCCTGGGGTCAGATAGGATCTATCCCAGGAGGCAAGGGGAGAAATATCTGGGGCCTTAACAGATATCTTCACATCCTCTTTGACCACAATGGATAATTTCCAGTCCTCTGGAACCTCAAATGTTGTTTCCTTGTTTAAGAAAAGAAGCAGGGAAAATCCAGGAAATTACAGACTGGTGAACCTGACGTCAGTGGTGGGGAAGCTTTTGGAGAAGATATTGAGGGACAGGAATATATGCACATTTGGAAGAAAATGGACTAGTTAGTAACGGGCAGCATGGTTTTGTTCGGGGAAGGTCATCTCTCACCAACTGATTGAATTTTTTGAAGAGGTGACAAAGATAATTGATGAGGGAAGGGCTGTGGATGTAGTTTATAAGGACTTTAGTAAGGCATTTGACAAGGTCCCACATGGTAGACTGGTACAAAAACTAAAATCACATGGGATTTGGGTGGGCTGGCTAGATGGGTACAGAACTGGTTTGGTTATAGAAGACAGAGTAGCGGTGGAAGGGTGTTTTTCAAAATGGAGATCTGTAGCTAGTGGTGTTCCGCAGGGATCAGTGTTCATAGAAATCATAGAAACCCTACAGTACAGAAAGAGGCCATTCGGCCCATCGAGTCTGCACCGACCACAATCTCACCCAGGCCCTACCCCCATATCCCTATATATTTACCCACTAATCCCTCTAACCTACACACCTCAGGACACTAAGGGCAATTTTTAGCATGGCCAATCAACCTAACCCGCATATCTTTGGACTGTGGGAGGAAACCAGAGCACCCAGAGGGGTGTTGGGCCCTCTGTTCTTTGTAGTATATGTAAATGTGGGTGGTCTGACTAGTAAGTTTGCGAATGACACGAAGATTGGTGGAGTTGCTGATAGTGCCAGGGATTGTCAGAGGATGCAACAGGATATAGATAGATTGGAGACTTGGGCACAGAAATGGCAGGTGGAGTTTAATGCAGACAAATGCAAGGTGATGCATTTTGGAGGATCAAATTTAGGTGTGAATTATACTGCAAATGGCGGAACCCTTAGGAATATCAACATGCAGAGGGATCTGGACGTGCAGGCCCACAGTTCCCTAAAAGTGGCAACACAAGTGGCCAAGGTGATTAAGAAGGCGTATGGCATGCTTACCTTCATCTGCTGGGGCTTTGAGTACAAGTGTTGGGAAATCATGTTGCAGCTATATGAAACCTTGGTTAGGCCTCATTTGGAGTATTGTGTGTAGTTCTTTTCACCACACTACCAGAAGGAGGTGGAAGCTTTGGAGAGAGTGCAAAGAGGGTTCACCAGGGTGTTGCCTGGTCTCAAGGGTGTTGACTTTGAGGAGGGGTTGAATAAACTAGGATTGTTTTCACTGGAAAGATGGAGGCTGAGGGGAGACCTGATAAAGGTCTACAAAATTATGAGAGGCATAGACAGGGTGGATAGTCAGAGGCTTTTTACTAGGGTGGAAGTGTCAATTACAAGGGGGCACAGGTTCAAGGTGAGAGGGGGAAAGTTTAAGGGAGATGTGTGGGGGAAGTTTTTCAGAGTGTGGTGGGTGGGTGCCTGGAACTCGCCGGAGGACTTGGTGGAATCAGGCACATTAGCAACATTTAAGAAGCATCTGGATGGGTACACGAATAAGGAGGGAATAGAGGCATATGGACCAAGTAAGGGCAAAAGGTTTTTTAAATTTAGTTAGGGCATCGTTATCAGCATAGGCTTGGAGGGCCGAAGAGTGTGTTCCTGTGCTGTACTTTTCTTTGTTTCAATATCAAAGAACAACAAAGAACAATGGTTGCCACAAAGAGATGCACCCAAAACCTCTTGGAAATACACAATGGGCAAAGTATTTCGAGGCAAAGCAGCCAGCCACTAGAGAGAGATTGCAAGTGACAAAGATGGTATCAAAGTCTTCAGCAAAAGAAACTGCTTTATTTCTCTCTTTTTGAAGCAAGTATGATGTCTGGTTCAAGAAGCCAGCTGCACCAGATAACCGAATATTATAATGATTGCAACACATTCTACATCTGACCACATCCAGGAAGCCAGCTAATATAAATAGGCCACAGCATTCAGTACCTACATTTCAAGGGCAACAAAATGACACCACACCATATATTCTTTTACCTTTTCTGATTTCTTTTTTCTGAAAAGCCCCTTTATTTGTCTCTGTGTTTTAATATTATTATTGGGTCTGTTGAATAATAAATTTTCTCTTTTTCTTTGACTCATGAAAACCTTACTTGATTGGTTCCTTATTATTCATAGCTTATAAATAGTTCAATACATCTTGATTTACTGAAGGCATGTTCTCATAAAAAAGAAACTTAAACTTTTCTTGTGGCCAACCAAGGAAATTGACTAGGGGAGAGCTGCTTTACCACTTCACCATGACAAGGCCAAGGTTGTAATGAGGTCAGGTGCTGAATGGCCCTGGCGAAACACAAACTGAGCATCAGTGAGCAGATTATCATTGAGCAAGTGCCTCTTGGCAGGACTTTCAACGACACCTTTCACCATTTCGCTGATGGTCAAGAGTAGACTGATGGGGTGGTAATTGGCTGAGTTGGATTTGTCCTGCTTTTTGTGGACAAGAACATACCTGCTTAATATACCACACTGCTGGGTAGATGCTGGTGTTGTAACTGTACTGGAACAGCGAGGCTAGGGACACAGCTAGTGCCCGAGTTTAAGTCTGCGGTACTATCGTTGGAATGTTGATAGGCCCCAGAGCCTTTGCAGTATTCTGTGCCTTCAGCCATTTCTTGATACCATGTGGAATGAAGACTGGAACCTTGGAAGGGTGGCTGAAATGGATCATCCACTTGGCACTTCTGGCTGAAGATGGTAAAGACTTCAGCCTTGTCTTTTCGCTGATGTGCTGGGCACCCCAGTCATTGAGGATTGGATTCATTGTGGAACCTCCTCCTCCTGTTAGTCACAACTGGATGTGGTAGGACTGCAGAGCTTGGATCGGATCTGTTGGTTATGGGATAGTTTAGCTCTGTCTGATGCATGTTGCTTCTGCTGTATAGCATAGAAGACCCACAAGTTGCTAGATCACATCTAAAGTGGAAATCCTGACTTATGTTCTTACTCCTGCCACCTCCAAAAGAACCCTAATTAATTATAATGCTCCAAGTGAAAACAGCGAGCTCCCACAAGATTTGGAATTGGATTTGGGAGTGTTCTAGCCTATTTCTGTGTAACACTAACAGTACTTCTGCCCAGTAACCCAGTGGGTGAGCTGAATTCTAATTATGTTTGATATCTGCTTTCATTACCTATTTCTTTTGATTAATTACTGACTGTCACACGCACTGGATTTTACCTTGATGTACAATGTTCTGTTTAAATTAGGACAAAGTATCATGTACAGCAAATCAGAATGGATCCCGAGCAGAGTGTGAACTTGGAAATCCCTTCAAGAGAGACTCTGAGGTAAACCTTTCATTCAAGTATGTATATTTTACTTGTTTTTACTTCCTTGTAAAATCCAGCAAATAATGTTGGCCTGTTTTCTAAATTAAGCAAGTTGAATTTACACATGACTCTGATTTGTGTGAAACATAAACCTAATACAATGACTATTTTGGTTTTAGGTTACTTTCTACTTAATCATGAGTACTGCTGGGATTACGCTGGACACCACAAACCTCAATATCAATCTACAGCTGAAAACGTAAGGCAGTAAGAATCAGGGGTGGAATTTTTCCCAAAAATTTCCAAGTGCTCTAAGGACGAGAAAATAAGAATGTTCCACACTGGCCTTTTTTGGTGCACTCAGCTCTGCAATCTTGTCACCGACATCAGGACCATCCTGATGAGTCCCCTGGCAGACCCCTGATATCACCCCTTTGCATGACCACCGTCTTAGCATAGGCCCACCCCTATTCAGGCCCCACCTCCATGGTACTGCCCCGGCGCACTTATGGTGCCCAACCAGGCACTGCTAGGGTGCCAAGTGGGTACTTCCAGGTTATCTCTGCCCAATGGGCATTACCCAACCATGCCCCCCCCCCCCCCCCGGCATGGCCATGGCGGCTGGTCCCTGCTACTGTAGAGCAGTAGTGATTCTCGCCAATGAGAGGGGAAGCACCTGGGAGGGCAGAAGCAGCTGTGCCGGACCTGGTTACTACATTTAAGTGTAGTTAATTCCATGTAAATAGGCTTTGCACTCTCTCTGGATGAAGAGCCATTCTCACCGGCAAAACAAGACCGGGAAGATAGCAATTGGCATTAATCTGATGTTTGGCCTTGAACGCTATCTTCCCGGTTCAACACACTGATCAACCGGCGAGTTGAGCCAGTAAGATCGTGACCCATATCTTTTATTTCCTTACATCTACCAAAATGCTATTCCATATTCTGAGCTTTGACAAATTATTAAAATAAGTTGTGCCTTGTAATTGAAGTGGTTGCTGTTCTAGTGAATTTTATTGAATGGAAAACCAATATCAATTCCCTGTCTTGCTCATTGTTTTGTGCCCTTACCTGATGTCCATATAACAAAGAACAATACAGCACAGGAACAGGCCCTTCGGCCCTCCAAGCCCGCGCCGCTCCCTGGTCCAAACTAGACCATTCTTTTGTATCCCTCCATTCCCACTCCGTTCATGTGGCTATCTAGATAAGTCTTAAACGTTCCCAGTGTGTCCGCCTCCACCACCTTGCCTGGCAGCGCATTCCAGGCCCCCACCACCCTCTGTGTAAAATATGTCCGTCTGATATCTGTTAAACCTCCCCCCCCCTTCACCTTGAACCTATGACCCCTCGTGAACGTCACCACCGACCTGGGGAAAAGCTGCCCACCGTTCACCCTATCTATGCCTTTCATAATTTTATACACAGTTTTATACACCGTTTCAAGCAGTTATATAACTGTACTTCCAACAGTGATTACTGAAGTGATCAGAAGTGGGAGCCCAACAAAGGTCAAATGCCACAGCCCGATAGCTCTTGCAATCATCACCTCACTTATGATCTTCATTGCCTGCTTGGCTTAACTGTCTTGATCTTTCAGAAACCCAACCGTAATATTTTGATGAATCAATTATTTTGTGAATGAGGTGCCAATTTCCATTTACAGGACCAGTGAACAGGCTAATTCGTCAACCATTGCTACTGCTCGAGTTATGATTGAACTACATTTGTCTGTAGTTGGGTGAGTAAAGTTTCCTACTTTGTCCTTTTGATGTGAATATGTTCTCAATGCTGTGGTGGTGGGTAGAATGTAAGAAATAGCGTAAGAATGGAAACATACATCATATCATTCTGTTTGAACAGTGCCGCTACACCATCTCAGGTGTATTTTGGAGGTTCGGAGAAGGGTGAGAGTGCTATGATGACTGAAGAGGATGTGGGAAGTTTGATCCAGTACGAGTTCAAGGTAACATCTTCAAAAATAAATAACTGGTGAACTTGGCTTCCTGTTTTAAGCAATTTTAAATAGCGTAAAGCATTGTTCGTTTAAACCTCTCCTAGATTATCTGTTCATGATGCGAATGACTACAATTATTAAACAATGAAGGGCATTGTATGTATTTAAACTTCACAATGTTTTGTTTTCCCTCAGATAATTAATCTGGGCACATCACTTAAATCTCTGAATACCACTTGGCTACAAATCAAGTGGCCAAAGGAAATAGCCAATGGAAAATGGCTGCTCTACTTGGTGAAAATTGACTCAAATGGCATCGATAACATACAGTGCAAACCCAGTCATGAAATTAACAATCGACAGTTCACGGTAGTTAATAATTAACTTTGTACTCAAAGCTGAGATTGAATTACAAGGTTATTGCACCTTGTGTTGTAGTAAAGCATTGCTTTCCTTGTGAGTTGGGCTGTCAATGACATACAGTTGTGGGTTTCTCATAAAAGCACCCTATAAGCAAGTAACCTGTTTTAGATAGAGACAGTTTTGTTTGCAGAAGGCAGTATTTAACTATTTCTTGTTTTAAAATTATTTCAATATTATGCTACAATATTTATACTTTTTTTAAAAAACCGCATCTTGATAACAGAGGGGAAGCATGGGAAAAGAGATGTTTGATATATTGGCTGTGGAGTGTGTATATGTAGTTTCCTTCACCCAACCATTTAGTCTCTCCTCCTGAAGTTGGCAGAAGTAAATAAAAAGATAGGGACGTAGCACTTTCAAGCAGTTATAGATCATTCGGCTCCTGGCGCCTGCTCTGCCACTCAGTAAGGTCATGGCTGATCGTGGTCTCAACTCCACTTGACTGCTTCCCCACCATAACCCTTCATATCTTTGCCTATCAAAAATCTGCTTAACTCTGCCTTGAATAAATCCAGCTCCCACTGCTCTCTGATGAAGAGAATTTCACATAACCAATGACTTCTGAAAGAAATCAATTCTCCTCATCCCCATCTTAAAAGGTATACACATTTAAACTGTACCTCCTTGTCCTAGACTCCCCCACAAGTGGAAACATCCTCCTGTTATCTAATCTATCAAGTCCCTTTTGGGTCTTGTGTGTTTCAATAAGATCACCTCTCATTCATCTTAACTCAAAAGGGTATAGGTCCTAACCTGTTCAACCTTTCTTCATAAGGTAAGCCCCTCATCCCATATTTTTTCCTTTCAAATAAGGAGACCAAGACAGATGTGGTCTCACCAAGGCTCTATACATCTGCAGTAAAACTTCCCTACTTCTATATTCCATTCCCCTTGCAGTAAACACCAACATTCCAATTGCCTTTCTAATCACTTGCTGCACCTGCATACTAACTTCCTGTGGTTCATGTGCCAGGCCACTCAGATCCCTCTGTAAGCACCAAGTTCTACAATCTCTCTCCATTTAAATAGCATGCTGCTTTTCTGTTCTTCCCACCATTGTGGATTAGTTCACGTTTTCCCACATCATATTACATCTGATAAATTCTTGCCCACTCACTTAGCCTGTCTTGCATTGCTTTGCAAACTTTCTACATCCCCTTGACAATTTGATTTCCTGACTATCTTAATGTCATCGGCAAATTTAGCTATTGTACATTCAAACCCCTCATCCAAGTCTTTGATGTAGATTGTAAGTAGTTGATGCCCCAGCACAGATTCCTGTGAAACTCCTCTTCTTATAGCATGTCACCTCAAAAAAGACCCATTTATCCCCACTCTCTGCTTCCTGATAGTTCACCAATCATTTATCTGTACCAATATATTTCCCTTTGCACTATGCAATCTTATTTTGTGTAATAACTTTGATATGGCACCTTATCAAATGCCTTTTGGAACTCTTAAGTACACCACATCTACACGTTCCCCTTTATCCACCTTACTTGTTACTTCGTCAGAAAACTACTTTAGTTTAACATGATTTCCTATATATTTAATTTCCGTTTCACAAAGGTGAGTGGTCCTACTGCTCAAGTAATTGTTCTCTCTCTCTCTCTGACTTGTGTATGCATTTCCCAGCAGTAATCACCGGATAGTGATCAGAGTCAAGAATCCAGCATGCACTTTTTCCTGTTTCCCAGCTGGGGAGTAAGTAAAGTCAGTTATAACACCCCAATTGCTACACTGGCTGAGATCAGTTAACTTGGCACAATTTGGGAATCGATTTGATTTTATTTATTTTTGTCATATGCATTAGTATACAGTGAAAAGCATTGTTTCTTGCACGCTCTACAGACAGAGCATACCGTACATAGGGAAGGAAAGGAGAGCGTGCAGAATGTAGTGTTACAGTCATAGCTAGGGTGTAGAGAAAGATCAACTTAATGCGAGGTAGATCCATTCAAAAGTTTGATGGCAGCAGGGAAGAAGCTGTTCTTGAGTTGGTTGGTACGTGACCTCAGACTTTTGTATCTTGTTCCCGACGGAACCTCAATTTTGGCTTGTTTAAGCCATAGGTATAATTTTCTGTTGGAGTTCATCTACCTACAGACATAATCTGAGTCATTTTGTGATCCTCATAAACTGGTTGTTTTATTTCAGAAAGTTCCTAATCAAACAAGAAAAAGAAGGGAACTTGAGGACAATGAATCCAAGAAGAATTCGGGAACAATTCCTTCCTACTTCTCCGATAAAAGAAAATATTTAACTCTGGTAAGTGCAGATGTTGATTTTTTTTTTAAAATTCCAAATCCTTTTGTTTCAAAACTGACTGTGAAATTAATTATTCTGCAGAATTGTGACCAGCCCAAAACTGCTAATTGTATTGATATAAAATGCCCCCTTCAAGGACTGGAAAGCAGTGCATTCCTGGTTTTACGTTCACGACTATGGAACACCACATTTCTAGAGGTAAATGTGAATCTGAGGTGTGTTTGCTAATCTTGGGAACATCTAGAATTGTTTCAGTGGAATATTGTTTTTAAATATGCCTAATATTGTTTTACAGGAATTTTCCAAACTGAACTACCTTGATATCATTGTTAAAGCCATGATAATTGTCGAATCTGAAGCCAAAAACATTGTGGTTAACAATGCTGAAACTGAGGTAATTTACTCATTGTAGCAATTTAAGAAGAAATTAAGTATATAATTTGGATAGAAAAATTAGCCCAAAAAAGTTCACCCGATTTAATTTAAATGCAAAGATATGTGAAAAGTAAAAATAACCATTAACATATAATTACTGATTTTTAAATTCACATATATTGAAATGCTGTATGAAAAGTGTGACCAAGCTTACCTGTTATGCATAACAGAACACTGAAGAATGATGGCAAGTAGACAATAGTCATATTAATCATAATTTTTCAAACATCTTCTGTGTGGGTAAACTTCCAGGATGCAAATTTACAGGCCAAAATTATAAGACTCTTAAAATAACAGATGAGCCAGGGATAGTTAACATGGATTTACGAAGGGTGGGACATACTTAACTGAATATTTTCTATATGCAGTAAAAGGAACATTACATAAATTTAAGGCAGAGGCTATTAAGGGATTTTAACTATATTAATAAAGAGCTGGCTAGGATATTAACAGCAAAGTATAGGTATAAAGATTCAGAATCCTGGCCCTATATTCTGGAATTTCCTCCCAGAATGGTTCTGGCTTTTCCTCTTTTAAAGTATCCTTACAATTTTCATCTTTGGCTTGTCTTTCCTACTGGAAAACCTGCTTGTGATTTTGTCATATTTTGTTGGATAATGCTCCTGTGAAGCACTTTGGGATGTTTTATTATATTGAATGTGCCATATAAATGCAAGTTATAGAATGTTGGTCAGGGGATGGTTCAGCGATCTGTTAAGATCACTTGTTTTCTATTTGTATTGATTACTCTAGATTGGTGCATGCACAATGGCCCCTGTCTGTTGGCCCCCTGAACATGTCAGGGCCAGCCTCAATTTCCGCCACCTCGATGGCCAGTCCCGATCACTGGCCTCCCTCCCTCTGTCACTCAGCACAGAGTGGCAGAGGGACCCCCACCCCCAGATCGTCCCACCCCCTTGGTACAGCCTGATGCCTGGTGGGCAGTGTCAAGATGCCCCCTGGGTCATAGGCATTTTGCCCCTTGGGCAGTGCCAGGGGTCCAGGCTGGCACTGCCAAGATGGCACTGTCTGGGGGGGGCCTCGATTGCCCCACCCCCCCCCCCTTTTCACTCCAGCAGGGTTGGTTGCCAACTCCCTACAAGTGCTGAGCTATACCAAACCCTGCTGGAGTGGAACCATTCCTCGGGGGGGGCTTTTTCCTCATGACAAGAGAAGTTTTGAGGATGACCAAATAGTAGTCTTCAAGATTATGAAAAATTTAGAAAAAGCAAATTGTGGAAGATTACTGCTAGTAGTTGGCTGTGAATTGATGAAAAGGGGACATAGACTAGGATAATTAAGGTGGGGGAGTTTGAGTAATAATGTATTAAAGACAACTTCAAGGTTGCGAGGAGGCCCAGGGCAAGGCTCTGGGGACATGGGTTTGAATTCTACTATGGCAGATGGTGAAATTTTGAATTCTAATAATCTGGAATTCAGAATCTAGTGATAACCGTGATTGCTGTAAAAACCCATCTGGTTCACTAATGTCCTTTTAGGGAAGGAAATCAGCCATCCTTACCTGGTCCGGCCTACACATGACTCTAGATCCACAGCAATGTGGTTGGCTCATAAATGGCCTAGCAACTCACTCGGTTCAAGGACATTAGGGATGGGCAATAAATGCTGGCCCTGATAGTGACACCCACATCCCATGAATGATTTTCAAAAAAC
Organism: Mustelus asterias; assembly: GCF_964213995.1. NCBI lineage: Eukaryota > Metazoa > Chordata > Chondrichthyes > Carcharhiniformes > Triakidae > Mustelus > Mustelus asterias. The sequence continues at coordinate 54,347,326 of NC_135814.1, forward strand.
ATACAGGGATAGTTCTGGCTATAGTTCAAATGGTCACTGACAACGTGATACTAAACATTTTTCCAGATCATTGAAAGGATCAGTATGATTGCAGCTGATCAGCACAGTGTCACAGTGATTAGCACTGCTGTCTCTCAGCTCCAGGGACCCGGGTTTGATTCCCAGCTTGGGTCATTGTCTCTGTGGAGTTTGCATGTTCTCCCCGTGTCTGCATGGATTTCCTCCGGGTGCTCCGGTTTGCTTGGTGATGCTAAATTGCCCCTTGGTGTCCTGGAATGTGTAGGTTAGAGGAATTGGCTGGGTAAATATGTGGAGTTACGGGGATAGGGCCTGGGTGGGATTGTTGTCGGTGCAGACTCGATGGGCCGAATGGCCTCCTTCTGCACTGTAGGGATTCTATGATTGTGGCCTTAACTCCACTTTCTTGCCTTCCACCTCCATAACCCACGACTTCCTTGTCAGTCGAAATCTGGATAATTCAGCTTTGAATATATTCAATGACGCAGCCTCCACTGTTCAATTGGGAAAGGTATTCCAAAGATTAACAGCCTCTCTGAGAAGAAATTCCTCCTCATCTGTCTTAATGGGAGACCGCTTATGTGGGAGTCCCCTCCTTCCAGATTTCACCACGAGAGGAAATATCCTTTTAGCATGTATCCTGTCAAGTCCCCTCAGAATCTTTTTTCAATAAGATCACCTCCCATTCTTCTAAACCCCACCCCAATCTATTCAACCTTTCTTCAAAAGACAAACCCCTCTTATCAGGAACCAACTTGTGAGCTTTCTCTGAACTGCTTCCAAAGCAAGTATGTCCCTTGAGTAACGCCACCAAAACTGTGCACAATACTCTAGGTGTGGTCTCGCCAATGCCCTGTACAGTTGTAGTAAATTTCCCTACTTTTGTCCTCCATCCCCTTTTGCAATAAAGCTCAACATTCCATTTGCCTTCCTCGTTAGTTGCTGTACCTGCATGCTGACATTTTGTGATTTATGTACAAGGACACCAAGCTGCAGCATTCTGTAGTCGCTCCCATTTCAATAATATTCCCTCATTCTATTGTTGCTGTCAAAGTGGACAACCTCCCAGTTTCCCACATTTTGACTCCAATGTGTCAAACCTTTGTTCGTTCACTTAACCAGTCTGCAAAGGGATACAGACTTTGTCGTCCTCATGATTTGCTTTATTACCTATCTTTGTATCATCAGCAAATTTAGCTACAATCAGTTGGTCTCTTCATCTAAATCAGTAACATTGTAAATAATTGAGGTCCCGGCACTGATTCCTCTGGCACTCCGCAGTGAAAATGATCCATTTATTCTAACCTGCTTACTGTTAGTTACACAACACCAGGTTAAAGTCCAACAGGTTTATTTGGTAGCAAATACCATAAGTTTTCGGAGCACTGCTCCTTCGTCAGATGGAGTGGAAATGTGCTGTTTGCACTGTTTGAGAGCACATTTCCACTCCATCTGACGAAGGAGCAGTGCTCCGAAAGCTTATGGTATTTGCTACCAAATAAACCTGTTGGACTTTAACCTGGTGTTGTGAGACTTCTTACTGTGTTCACCCCAGTCCAACGCCGGCATCTCCACATACTGTTAGTTAGTCAGTTCTCTTTCCATGTTAATATATTATTCCCAACCTTAACTTTTTTTTCTGTAATAACCTTTTATGTGGCACCTTATCAAATGTGCTTTGGAAATACAAGTACATGGTATTCACTGGTTCCCCTTTATCCGCCTTGCTTGTTACAAGGAGCTGCAATAAATTTGTCAAAAACAGTTTCACTTTCACAAAAACATTCTGATTCTGCCCGATAATATTATGATTTTCTAAATGTCCAATTTTCATAACAGATTTGCCCAATACATTAGGCTAATTGAAGAAACAGCCATTTTCTAGTTGTTTCTCTGGTTCTGCCATCGCCTGCTGGAGAACTCCTGCAGAAACTCCGGCTGTCAATTTTTCATCACAATATCTGTTGAGGCAAAGGGGTACATGGGCCATTCACGCCGATGGGATTTTCCTATCCTGCTGCAGTGAATGGAAATTTAGCTGGGTGCCAAATTCTCTGACTTCCTGCAGCGGGAGCGTGGCGTGAACGGCCGGTAAGATTGCCCCCATTGTCTGTTGCACATTAGCAGCAGTTGGAGCACAGGCAGATAACAACACGTTGTCAAATCTTTGGCAGCATGCTATAACTTAACACTGCTATCGTGTAATGTTCATTTCTATAATCTCAATAAGAAGGCAATTGCAAAGACACCACATAAATGGCTTTGTGGAAAAGGCAGGGAAATGAGATTTACATTGCTTTGGTCAATGAGCTCCTGTCGGAACTGGCTTATCGGGCTGAATAGCCGATTTCTTTGTGACGTTGCAGAATTAAATGCAGAGCCAGTCCCAGTATTTCTCATGTAATTTTCTTTAATTTTGTTTCCTTGTCGTATGTTATCAAATGCTCGTAAATGATCATTGCAGCAATACTAAACAGAAAAACTTGATGCTTTTAATTTATTACATTTAGCTTTGAGTTATTTTGAAGATTACATTTTATCTAAAGTATCCTTAAGAATCTGTAAAAGTTCAAAAACTGATGTACTGTGATTTCCACAAGAAGGATCTATTTATAAAAAAATGCTAAAAACTGTAAATGGAGTTAAATTGATATTTTTTAAACTTGCTAGAATAGCTAAAAGCAAACTTGTACTTCTAGTTAGTACAGCATTGAAATGCAGACAAGAAACTTAAAGATAATTCCCTCGGAGACTTTCACCTAAAGATTCATGGCCCAATATTTTGATGATTTTCATAGAATCACAGAATCATACAGTGCAAAAGGGGCCCTTCGGCCTATCGAGTCTGCACCAACACGTGAGAAATACCTGACCTCCCACCTAATTCCATTTACCGGCACCTGACCCTTGGCCTTGAATGTTATGACGTGCCAAGTGTTCATCCAGATACTATTTAAAGGATGTGAGGCAACTCACCTCTACCACCCTCCCAAGCAGCACATCTAGACCGTCACCACCCTCTGGGGGGGGAAAAAATGTTTTTCCTCACATTCCCCCCCCCCCCCCCCCCCCCCCTTAAACCTCCTGCCCTTCACCTTGAACCCAAGTCCCCTCGTAACTGACCCTTCAATTAAGGGGAACAGCTGCTCCCTATTCACTCTGTCCATGCCCCTCATAATCTTGTACACCGAGATCAGGTTGCCCCATTCAGTCTTCTCTTCTCGAACCAAAACAACCCAAGCCTCTCTAACTTATCTTAACTTAAATGTACCATCCCATGCAGCATCCTAGTGAATCTCCTCTGCACCCTCTCCAGTGCAATCACATTCTTCCTATAATTCTATACAACTCCAACACGACCTCCCTGCTTTTGTAATCTATGCCCCAATCGACACAGGCAAGTGTCCCATATGTCTTTTTCACCACCTTACTAACATGCCCTTCCGTCTTCAGAGATGTATGGACAAACATGCCAAGGTCCCTTTGTTCCACTATCATCCCATTCATTGAATACTTCCTTGTCAAATCACTCCTTCCAAAGTGTATCACCTCTCACTTTTCAGAGTTACATTTCATCTGCCACTTATCTTATCATTTGACCACCCTGTCTATATCTTCTTGTAGCCCAAGGCAATCAACCTCACTGCTAATCATATGTTTTAAGCATATGTTCTACTTGCTTAGTGGACAATGACAGCAAAAAGATGTATCTTGTATAATTTGTGAATTGAAATTGTAATTTGAGACTGAAATAATTTGCTGATTCTTTTGTGTTTATTAATGAGCTGTCTTTAACATATATAAATGCCACAAACGTCACAATGTGTTTGGTAAGTGGCAATACAGATGGCCAATAAAGGGAACTTTCATTTTACTGACAACTTTGTAAAATCTTCCTTCAGGTGCGAGTCACTGTGTTCCCTGAAAAAACCGTCAGTCATTACTTTGGAGTTCCTTGGTGGATCATTTTTGTTGCTATCCTGGCTGGAATTCTGTTGTTGGCGCTTCTGGTATTTTTGTTGTGGAAGGTGAGTGCATTGTGGATGATTTAAGTGGAGTTAAATTCAAATAAATTAGAAAATCTTCAACCTGTTCCTCATTGAGCAAGCCACATGGTAGGGATAAGAGCTTGAAGTTATAAAGTATGAAAAAAGATTTCGGCACACCATACTTCTGTTTCAACTAGATTGTATTTGTATATGAAGAGTACACAACAGAACATAGTTTTATTTCCTCCTAAGCTTCCCGCCCTTTCTGCCCCCCACCCCCCCCCATGATTCCTGTTGTGAATCTTGTTTTTCTAAGTGCTGGTAGCCTTCTGCTGCGCCTCACCCATGTGGGTTATTATTCACGTGATGAGTGAGCGTTACATTCAGTCACAGGGACCATTCCAGCTCAGTTTGAATCTGTTCCCACTCTTGATTTTCCTGAACATGCACTTTCCCAAAGAGTCACCAGGTGGCAGTTGGAAGCATGAACCATGGTTGCTTCCTAGCCCAGGAGACCCATGCCCAGTTACTGTAGCTGAGAATGGCTAATTTTGCGCAGGTGTTTATGGTGGAATTTAATACGTTTAACTTTTCCAGCACTCCTACTTGTTAGGATGCTGACTATTCACTGAATGTAGTTCCACGAATGTTCACTTAAAAGATATTCTTCATTAGTGAGCCCAAGGAGTGATTATCAGCAGACTGTTCAACTGTGGAAGGAAAGCTAGAACTATCCTTGTCCAGCAGCCACAAATACAGAATCTAGTTGGATCCTTGGCTTATGGATTTCACATAAATGGTCTCAAAAATTTTTAAAATGGTTATAGCACAGGGAGAGGCCAGTTGTGTCATACCCATGCCAGCACACCGAGAGTGATGTAGCTAGTCCCACACCTCTGACCCTTCTTCCTAGCACGGAAATGTCTCCCCATTCAGATAATGGTCCTTTTGGAAGTCACAGTTGAACCTGCCTCCACCACAGTCTCCTAACCACTCACAGGGTAAAGGGTTTTCCTCTCGTCTCCTTTTAATTCATTCACCACTCCCCAAAAATCACTCGTTCCCTGCTTCCAGACCCTTCCGCTAATGTTTCCTTTATCTGCTTTGTCTTGGCCCTTCATACAAAATCTCCTCCCAAACTTCTCTTCTCTAAGAAAATCATTCTAGCTTCTCCAATTTACCTACATAATTGAAACGCTCATCCTTCAAGCCATTTTCACAAATCTTTTCTGCACCCATTTTAAAGCCATTACATTCTTTCTGAAGTGCAGTGCCCAAAATTGGACAAACTACTGCATCTGAGGCAGAACCAGCTCCATGAAGCTTCATCATACCTTTGTTGGTTTTGTATTCCATGCCTCTGTTTAGAAAGCCTTGAATCTGTGTGCCATTTTAACCACTTCCTCAACCTGCTCTGCAAGGAAATTATTCTGGGCCTTTTTGAGAATAAATCCCTCCAGCCTATACAGATCCAACACTCCCCCAAACTAGGCTCAATGGCCCAGATATCGGAAGCCCTTCCTCCTTCACTATCTCTTGAGATTGCACGTGGCACTGACTGCAATCCAGAGATCAGTAACTTTGAGATCTTGCCTCCTAATCTCTTTCTTAGTCCCCTAAATTCTGCCCGGAAGACCTCATCCCGTTCCTACCAAAATCATTGCGCACAAATGGACCACAGCCACTGGCTGTGCACCTTCTCTCTCAGACTGCACTGCAGCCTCTCAGTGATCTTCTTGACACTAACATCAGGCAGGCAACATGCCATCTTAGACTTGCATGCCTGTCTTTCCCACTAACTATTGAATCCTCGATTAGTGTTGTTTTCCCAATCTGCCTGCCCCTCCCACCCCATATAGCTGGACCTGCCTACCCATGGTGCAATAGATTTGTCTCTGACTGCACTCCCTAGAGGAACCATCACCCTCACCAGTGTGCAGAACTGAATACCAGTTGGGGAGTGAGATGTACTCGGGGGACCTGTGCAGTACGAGCCTGGTCCTCTTTGGTAATCTGGCAGTTATTCATTCTCTCTTGTCCTGCATACTGTTTAGCTGCAGGGTGAGCACATCCAGAAACATGCTAGTCACATATCTCTTCGTCTCAACAATGCACTGTAGTGCCACCAGTTGCTGAAACTCGGGACTTGAGGTCCTTAGCTAACGGCACTTCCCGTATATGTGGTTTTCTAGGAAATGAGAAGCCTACAAGAATTCCCACATGAAACAGGATGTGCATCTGACAAGACTGACCGATATTCAGCCATGCATCTATTTGTTAGACTACTAACTAAACTGATCAGAAATAAAATGTTACTTTAAGACCTTGTTATTTTTAACCCAATTTAATTATTTCCGGTCCTTATTTAGCTCTTAAATCCTTTAACAATACTTGGCTTCCACCATGATCTTTGTTCCCTGTGGTTCTTCTGCTCCTTCCTCAGTTCTGTTGTGAACTTTACATTACGGTGCTTGGTACAAAGACATTGTTATGGTAATTGATTGGACCTTGTTACAGTTCTGGAAAACATGCCACAGAAAAACTACTACCATCTCAGTTACAAGTATTGAATATTGTAATCAGTTTAAGGAATTGTGATTAGTGAGGACATAACAAACTTGAAAATATTTGTTAGTGCCAAGTAGGCAATTCCTTTCTTCTCAATTTGACTTTTAAGAAGAGCATTTTAAAAACATTTGAGGAAAGTGTATTGAATCAAGATTTATTGTGTAAAATTGCACCCATACTGCCATTAATTGTGCAACTTTTAGCCATAGTGTTGGTTGATAACTAACTTTAAAATAAGATCTTGATTATTGCACAACTTGTTTCCTTGTAGTTTGGTTTCTTCAGGAAAACCAGAAAAGACCCTCACTATGATGCCTGGTATCCCAAGGCTGAGATCTCGGTTCAGCCATCTGACAAAGAGAGACTTACTTCAGATGCATAATGTTGACTCACTTCCCTCATTGATTGGTAAATAGTCCCATTGGTCTCCAATTCGTGGCTTGGAGGGGGTTGGTGTGTGGAGCTTGGCATCATTTTACTCCTCGCTTACTCAAAGGGGACTCAACCGCACAGCATTAACCAAATCCTTTTTCTGATCATTTTAGTTGCTTTAATACGATGGGTTTCGGTGGAGGGGACAATATCAAGTTGTTCTGATGTTAGAATAAGTGAGAAAGCAATTTTGAATAGATAAGTTGCCATCACTTACCCTATTCGAAGTTGTACATTTATTCATTTAGTTTAGGATCTGGTTTTAACAAGCCATCATGGACAATTATCTGAAAATACAATGTCATTCTTCACTAAGAAGAGCAGGCAAAATTAAATAGCACAGGAAATGCTGGAAAAACTCAGCAGGTCTGGCAGCATCAGTGGAGAGAGAAACAGTTAACGTTTCAAGTCATATGGAATTGAAACATTAACTCTCTTTCTCTCTCCACAGATGCTGCCAGACCTGCTGAGTCTTTCCAGCATTTTCTGTTTTTATTTCAGATCGTCAGTATCCATGGTATTTTAATTTTAGAAAATTAAATAGCATCTCTCTGTTACACACTAGATGTGTAACACAAAGCAGTGATGACATTCATTGAAACTTTTGGTACTCTTACACATTGACTGCAGTCTTTTAATGACTTTTGCATGTAAACTTCTTGCATGGGAAATGGTGCTTACTCTTCAGGCTACTGGAAATGGGATCTTTCAATCTTTTTTTGCAGGTTCCAGCTTTCAATATTGATCTCTAAAAGATTTTTCTATAGTTTCACATGGCTGTTTAAAAACGCTATGTATAGAATAAATAGATTTGCTGCATGTTTACATTACACATTGTTTAAGTGGGCATTATTGAAGCTTGATTTGCTGTTTGATATTCATTTACTTAAGTATGTTATTGGTGAGATATTTACAGTCTGTATTTCTTTTTCTTTTGTGAGCTGAAATGTAGAACTGAATAATTTGGGCCCCAAAATGGGCAAGCCTAGAGGCGGCCGGTGCATCAATTTGCAATGCTGGCTGGCGTGCCAGTTTGCTAGCTCCATCCACCCTCAGTCCATTTACCAGGAGGTAGTTTGGAGGGTTGCAGAACTCCCTGCCCACAAGTGGAAGGTAGCTCATTGGCCCCTTTTTAAAGGCCTATTAGAGTCCATTGTCCATAATTTTAAAGTTCTGAGAGTTGGAGAATGGGTGCCTCAGTCTTGGGTACCCTCCCCATCATTTACCTGCAAAAGCAGACTGCTGCTTCAATGCTGGAGGCCCTCCTATTGGTCCTCCAGCTTTGAGAGCCCATCCACTGTCCTTGATGGGACAGCCAGCCTGCCCCCTGCTATCAACTGATAATTCAGAGAAAGACACAGTTAGGTGGCTCCCCACATACTACAGGCTTCTGACTAACATTTGCCAACAGGGATCCTGAAAAGCTCAGCGGAAACCTTGCTAGATTTTTATTAAAAAATGAAAACCAGTTTCCTGGAATCGGCAGTGCAGTAAAATCTTTCCAGTTTTGGAAAGAATAACTTATCCGTATGTTCTGCTACAAACACAGGACGGAATTTAGTTCTGTGAACATGAAAAATTCCTGTGAAATAAATCTGTTTAAACATTAGCTGACCAGTTTACAGGCTGCCCTCTAACAGTGATTTTCTTTGATCGTGTTAAAGTGTCCCCATAAAAACTATTAAGTTTGTTATTTAATGGCCAATTTTTTCCTCCTTACCTGAGTCTTGTAGGACTGTAGGTTAACGGGCAGTGTTGGCCTTCTGCTACCTGTCCAGGTAGATCTGATCGTATAGGCGACTACACTGTATTGTCAGGCTAAGAGGCCTTAAATCTGATATTGTCTTCACCCAGTATCTCTAGTTGTGCACTTCTAACTGAAGTCACTGATCAATGGCCAAAAGCCAGAGGGTTTTTTTTTTGTTTTATCCTGGGGTGAGATGTCAGCTGTGACCCTCAAATTGCCACTCTGGGTGAGAGTGAAACCCGAGACCCTTGCCCGCCACCTTGCATCACTTAATACTAAACTTCCTTTTCATTTTTTTAAATAGTCATTTTTTAAAAAATGTTGGTAAAATGATTTGAGCTGATCTATTCCATTATTCTCCAGAATGGCAAGTGACTCACACAAAATATTCATTCCTAAGTGGTGTGCCTCTCAAATAGCACGTGTCAGTGGAGGATCGATGTGTTTCCTTTCAGAGGGGATGGTATTATAAATAACTGATCCTTCTAATTCCCACTTTTGTCCCCCCCTGTTTACAGTGTGGATTTTTTAAACGTTCCCTTTACGATGATAGCGTTCCACGCTACCATGCAGTCCGAATCCGGAAAGAAGAACGACAGACCTTTGAAGATGGAAAACCGAAAAAGAAATGTGACAAGAAACAATGGATGACAACATGGCAGGAAAATGATAGCTACTCTTAAAGAACCTTTATCTTTTATATTCTTAAAATTGTTGCATTTAGGATGCCAAGGTGACCTATACTATTTTTGGTGTTGCATTACGGTGCATTGATTTTCTTCAACTGTCTGAAGATGGCCCTTGGTTACGTAGACATTTTCTGTATTGGGCAGCACATACCTCGGTGTGGCTGCTCTTCTTCTTTTCAAGTACATCCAGAATGCCTTTGGGAATGTATGGGTTTTAGACTATTCATGCTTGACAAGTTCCAGTGCATAAGATTTGCCTGACAAGCCAAGTGCCCACTGTATGAGATTGATTGTCTGCTCCAGAATATAGATGTGAAAAAGATCTCCTAATTCCATTCAGTAACATCTCGGTCTTTTTAACCTGAAGTAATGTGCAATGGTTAACTCTGCAGCTGACTCCATTATTGAAAATCAGAAGGTGTTTCAGTATTGCCGGGATGCAGCTTCTGTGGTCAAAAAATGTCAACATTTTGAACTGGGATTGAAAAAAAAAAATTGTACATTTTTGTAAATAGTTATATATATTAGAATGTCCTGGTATTTATTTTGTCTTAAATTGTGTCCTTTTTAGTAATCATTAGTATGGCCACAGATGGCAAAGTTTCCCTTCAGGGAAAACACATATGTTCTGGGTATAAAAATGGACTACATTTTGCTCTGTTTATTTTTTTTTTTAATGAAGATGTAGACTTGACTGAGAATGGTTTAACATCTGGAGAAATTGCTACCTGAATCTATGGGGATGAGATTTTCCGGCCGCGTTCTCCCCAAGGCCGGAAATTCCCGCCCGATGTCAATGGACCTTTGCATGATCTGCCCCCACCTGCTACGATTCCCATGGTGGGCAGGACGGGAAAATTCCTCCCTATGCCTTTGCTTAGTTTTATTGAGTTAGCTTTACCTCCACATGGTACTGAAAAGGGAAGGAGAAAAAAATCTTTAATGAGGTTGTCAAGCTTGTTATAATTAGCCTTGAGCAACATTCAGTTGCTGTGCAGTCAAATCAAAAGAGAAGTAATCTGTTTCTTACCAGATGCAAACATAAGTATTCCCGTGTCTGTAAAACTAAAAGAGAAATTCCATGACTAAATTGCATTTATCTTGAATTTGACATTAAGAAGGAAGTAATATCCTGAGTTAGTAAGCTTGAGGAAAGGGACAATTTTGAAGCAGCACCCAGCAGAGAAAGTAATTAACACTAGAGTGGTATTCCCTACCTAACAGCATGAATGTACTGAATAAGAGTGAAGAGAGGATGAGCAAAGAACAGTACAGCACAGAAACAGGCCCTTCAGCCCACCAAGTCTGTACCGGATGGTATGAGAGTGCAGAGAACCGGGGATGTGCCCAACTAGCTGTAGATACAGTAGACTCACTACCTTGGTTAGTAATAGTCAGCTGTCTGTGTATGATGATGGAATGGTGCATGAGAAAACAAATGCTCACTGATGGGAAGGGTAAGGGACATATCTTTACCATAAAGGATTGTTAACCACCTGCCAGGTGTCATTATTAACAGAGAGGATTACCGCTCCCACTTTTATACCATAAAGACTTTCAGGCATCTACAGTGTAGAAGTTGTGCCCCATTGTCATTCAGACAACTGAAACTACTTTTCCTTCACACAAGGTTTTGCAGACTGCCTTAAAGTGAATTATTAGTTTTGAGGTTTTCACTATTTCTATAATCTGTTTTTGTCTTGTACTTTGAACTTCTCCAGACTGCCTTGGATGTTTGCAAAGGTCCCCTATAGCTGAGAACTTAGCACAGTTGACCGCCTGCATAGACAACTGGTGAGCTGAACAAAATACAAAAGGACAGTTATTCATATCTGTGAGTAAGGTGGAGTTTTGCATCAGAACTGGGCATCTCATTTTGCTGTATGCTTTTATTGATGCTAACCCACAGCAGGCAGAGCAAGCAGGGGGGCTATTACAACAGAATCCTTTCAGCAGGACCATGTGATGTGAGAAGGTGTGCCATTTGGCCCACTGCTGGAAGACATTTTATAATAAATACTGCTTCGTGTGAGCAGTGGGGATTTATGCCGTTTTGGGATACCTGTAACTCTTACCCAAGAAATTAAAGTAAGCCATGGTTCCACCTTGGAGTTTGGATCTAAAAGCTTTCATTGCAATGAGCTAAATATTCATGAATCATTCTTCTTGTGCTTTGTACCATTGTAGCCAGGTATATCCTACTGTTACCAATGCTGTGCCATGTGCCTAATGGCAAGCTGCAGACTGCAGTATTCCAATAGGTGTATTAACATGTCTTTGTGGCGGTAATGCTTTTTGAATCCATCTTTGATAAGAGCTGCATTCCTCTTGTGCATATATGTTTTGTGTTCATATTTTCCTGCAATATTCCTGTTATTTTAATAAGTTTGTAACATGACACTACATTGGTTTTTTTTATCCATGGCAGAGCCAACAAAGCCCAGATTCCATAAATGAATAAAAAAATTATAGCCTTTTCTCCTGTCTCATTTCACATTCATAGCTGGGAGACAATTCCTCCCTCTAGAAATCTACATCCATTTCTGTGCTGCACTGGCTACCAGTACATTTGGGAGCAGTTTATTAAAAATGAGCTTTAACATTTATGACCGTTTGACTTATAGACGTCCCCCCCCCCCCTCACCCAAGATGTCAGAGCAAATTGCATTCTCAAGAAGCCTCTGTTTCTAACCCATGTTTTTATGAATTTTATTACTGGATTATTGATTTCAGTTAAATATAGATATTTGTTTTTCTAAAGCAGAGCAACATATAGCCCATTGGATGAGATGGCACTGATTTGATTCAGAACAGGGACTTCTTAAAGGGTAAAATTTAAAAAGGTGCTTATAGCTCTGATTTATGTTTAAAGAAACACTATAATTTCCAGATGTCAACTACTTGTAAGTTTGTGCACATGTCTTTTTATTTCATAGATCCACTTTTCAAATACATGAGTTTATAAGAAATTCAAAGTTTATTTGTGAGTTAATATTGTACATCATTCCACAATGCAAATTAATGGCTGGAATTTTACCGTCCCACCCGCCACAGGAATCGGAGCGGGCGAGGGACCGGCAATGTTGACCTCGGGTGGAATTTTACAGTAAAGACCTGCCCAATTTGTTTTTCTTATTTTCTCCCCTCTTTCTGGTACTACCTGTTGCTGCGGTGCGTCTCCATCATTGCAAGTCACTTTCCCTGAAATAAATTGCCCAACTGGGCATCCCTGGTAGAGAAATGGGAAGAGACAGCTCTGCCTCTCCTATTATCACCTGACACCCACGTGTGTGCATTTTCTAGCATGGGTCAAGTGAGTGTTTCCCCATCCGAATCTGTCACCCTGATTAAGCACAGACTGGGAATTGGACAGAGTTTTGACGTATAGTCGTTTGGTTGTACAGAACTTGAGTATTGCTGAAAAGAAAGAGACATGCTGTCAAAGCTTTTCCTCTTGCACTCACCAGGACAGATTTGCAAAAATACCAATTGTAAAGCGAACTGCAATGTATACTGCATAGGAGAGTTGGTTGGCAAGTGGACTTGGATTGGTAGAGGTGTTACTGTATAGTATAAAATGTAAACCAGTTGGAATTCAGTGGAGCCATTTGACATGTAGCTATTTCATTGATTATTTGAGCTAGAAACTGTACCAGTTGAAGCCAACAGGATTAACTTAAATCAAAAAGAGTAGCTTAAAAATATTGAGTTGTTGGGAATGTCCCTGCGTCTCACCACCCTATCAGGCAATGAGTTCTAGATTCCCACCACCCTCTGGGTGAAAAGACTCTTCCTCATATCCCCTCTGCCCATTACCTTAAATCTATATCTTTAATCTATGGTTATTGACCCATACTAATGAGAGAGGTTTCTTCATGTCTACTCTGTCCTTCATAATTTTGTACACCTCAGTCAGGTTTCCCCCCCTCTGCTCTAAGGAGAACAACTCCAACCTAACCAGCCTCTCTTCATGGCTGGGGGTGGAGTGTTTCAACTAACATCCTGACGAATCTTCTCTGCACCCTTTCTAGTGCAATTACATCCTGCCTATCGTGTGTTGACCAGAACTGCACACAGTACTCTAGCTCTGGCCTAACAAGCATTTTACACAGCTCCATCAGAACCTCCCTGCTCTTATATTCTATCTCAGCTAATAAAGGCAAATATCACAGGATAGTTGCAGGATTGGAGGGTAAACTTTAATACTCCATCCAGGTCTGAGAAATGCACTTGCTGATACAATGATTGACTGCTTTGGACACTGCCAACAATCTGATGCGTAGACCATCCCTGTTGACAGGCCAATCATTGCTGTTGTTCTGGCAGTAAGCCCAAGACCCCCCTCGAGCACAGGCCCTGGTGAGTTATATCATGTGCACCCTCCTCTCCTGTTTCATATTTCTCCTGTGATGATGCATCACTTACTCATTACTATGGAAGTGACAGCCTGGATTTCGTGCCCAAGTTTCTGGGTTGAAGCTATGATTCCACAACTTTCTGATTTGGGAGACAGGATTGCTACCACTGAGCAAAGGCCAACACTATTGGAGTGAAACTGTTGAATAGTGTGTCCACGGACTGAGAACTCAGACTCAATACAACGCCACAATGATGCATTATGGGAAACACCATTATACACTGCCTTTCGTGGTCACACATCAAAGTGCAATTTATTTTTCTTGCATTGCCATTAACATTCTATCATTAGAAATGTTAGTTTTTATTTTCAGAAAAGCAAGTTCGTATGCAAAGCATGAATAAAGAAAATGTAGCATCAGTAACTGGTCTTGGTTGAAACTCACTTCCATTCTTGCAATCTGCATCTTCTTTTACAGATCCACAACATCCCCAGATAATTCGTAACCTGAATTTCTGGCAAACAACTAACGTGTGGAATGGTTAAATACTTTGCATTACCTCAACCATTTCCGTGTTATACAATCTAATCATGAGCTAAACGTTAACGATGTGACACTTTCTTTAGCAATGACTAACTTTGGTTTTTGACAAGATCCCCCAGGTGTTATGAGCTGTCACAATAGCCAGACTTTGGGTGTTTGCGTTATTAGAATATGACATCAGCAGTTTCTCAGTTGAGAAGAATGTAAAGCGGGTCATTTGCAGGTCATAACATAGTCATAGTTCAGTTAGTTGGACTGTGATGCAGAGTGAAGCCAACAGCGTGGGTTCAATTCCTGTACCAGCTGAGGTTATTCATGAAGACCCCACCTTCTCAATCTTGCCCCTCGCCTGAGGGGTGGTGACCCTCATTAAATCACCACCACTCAGCTCTCCCTCTCAAAGCAGAGAGCAGCCTCTGGTCATCTGGATTCTGGTGACTTTACCTTTACATAGTTAAAAATAGATTTAGAATGGATTATTTCTATAAATTGTAAGTGATTAAATATGCTACATATTGAGTACTTGTATTGAGAAAATTCAAGTACACAATATCTCTATAAACTCCATTTGATAATAAACCTTTTAAATACACCCTCTAGATTTTCAAATAATGTCTGGATTCTCCCAAAAATGTTCTAAGTGTTGAATTCGCGGGAAAACTGGAGCAACTCACGCTGGTTTTTTCAGTGGGAGTTCACAGTAGAATCTCCCACATTCTGTGTAATGCAGAGGCCACCAGCACGAATATCATTAGATTTCGGCGGGGGGAGTGGGGGGGTGCTATTCCAGCCCTGTGGCCCTGCACTGTCGGCCTCCCTCTTTGCGATCCCTCGATCGCTGGTCAACCCGGGAGTCCCAAATGCCACCTCCACCCCAGATCGCTGGCCTCCCTCCTGCCCTGACCAGATCCCAATGCAGAGCGGCAGCGGACACCCCTCTTTCCCCCCCCCCCCCCCAAATGCCTGATGGGCAGTGCCAGGCTGCCCCCTAGGCATGGGCACTTTACCCCTTGAAGTGTTGGGGGCACAGGCTGGCACTGCCAGAGTGTCCATGCCCAGGGGGCAACCCCCAGCACCTGATCCCCTGGTCACCCCCACCCCCCCATCCACACACACGTCACTCCACTGGGGTCATACTGCTAGTTCCCCAAAAGTGGGGAGCTAGTCTGAACCCCGCTGGACTAAAATACTCCTGGCAGGGTGGGGAATTCAGTCCCGGGCCCACTATTAGCTTCTAAACAGTATGTGTAATACTATTTAAATGCTAGCCCTGTCTCCCAGCCGATTGATGTGGAGATGCTGGCGTTGGACTGGGGTGAACACAGTAAGAAGTCTCGATTTCCACTCCATCTGACGAAGGAGCAGTGCTCCGAAAGCTTATGGTATTTGCTACCAAATAAACCTGTTGGACTTTAACCTGGTGTTGTGAGACTTCTTACTGTGTCCCAGCCGATTTCCAGCAGACACCGCCAGAAATCCGGGCCTGTGCGACACCAGCGAACACTGTGAGCACTCGTGCGAATCCCGTGAATCAGCCGATATGCAATTCTCCTTACCCACTGCGCTAAACAATTAGCGCAACGGGGTGGGCGAATTGCCCCCAGTGTTGCTGAAAACTAAAGCAAGATATTCCACTAGTACATCAGAGTTTTATGGCATCGATGCATCCTTGGAAAATTAATAATAATGTACATTCTCAGACTGCAATCCAAACCTAACACGTAGCAGCACAACTTTGAGCGAATGCCTCAGCTTTGAGATAAAGTTGAGGCCTTCAAAGCTCCAACAAAGACACTGAAAGACAGTTGAATTAATATGTTTTATCATGTCAGTGTAAAATATGCATTTTTATAATGTTTGTTTATATCCTTATTTTAAAAAGGCAGATAAATTTAAGATCACATTTTGAATGATTTGTGAGGAAAGATTGAAGTTTAAACGAGTGGTTTTTGTTCTAAGAAATCACACTTGGTAAAAATTAGGGGCATTTGTTAATAGTGATGTCGACAAGTCCATACTTGTTAAAAAATTGTGGCATTTCTGAATAACTTGGATCATCTCTATTCCCTTTACAGTGAGGTTTCATTCAGAGAACTGCATTGTGGTGTGTGTTTGTGAAAGAAAGCACAGCTACTGTACTGTGGCTTTTGAAAAAGCCTTTGAAAGGATTTCTTTATATTCAGGATTGCCTGCAAGGTTGGCAAATATCACAAAGAAAAAGCATTTGCCAGATAATCTGCCAAGAACTGCTTATGTTTAGCTGCATGGGAACTGATAGCAGACTTCAGGAAACTTTTCAGAGCGCTATATTCCATCCTCAGATACTCAAACCCTCTCTAATGAAATATATCTAACATTACATGACACCCTCAATGGTTTATTTGAGAATATTTTTCAAACATTATCTGTCCACTGTACAGACTTGGTCATCTTGTAAAGTTGAACTGTGCAATCAAATTTAAGGTGCATTTCAAAACCACTTAACACAAAACCTGGAAATGTTAATTTTAGTACGTCTAATTATCTACCTGGCTAGTGCAGGTATCTCGTCATTTCCCTGTCCCGTAGAACTCTAGTTCCCAACGTTTTATATGTTATGGAACGCCTCTACCCTCAAGAAAAATCGAGGCACACCACCTATTTTTTCTGTCGGCTTCCCTTACTGGAAACTTTGTTTTTAACTTCTCCCTGTCCTCTTGTTAGTTTGTTTTTAAACCTCTCCCCGTGTCTCTCACTTCTCCAGGGTGGCAGTGTGTGCTGCGTGGGTGGCTGTGAGGAGGATGCTAAGAGGCTGCAAGATGATTTGGACAGTCTGACTGAGTGCGCAAAAATTGGCAAATGCAATATAATATGGATAAATGTGAGGTTATCCACTATGGTGGCAAAAACAGGAAGGAAGATGCTCATCTTAATGGTGCCAGTCTAGGAAAAGGCGAAGTGCAACGTGACCTGGGTGTCATGGCGGAACAGTCGCTGGAGGTTGGCATGCAGGTACAGCAGGCAGTGAGGAAAGCTGCTGGCCTTCATAGCGAGAGGATTTGAGTATAGGAGTCGGGATGTCTTGTTGCAGTTATACAGGGCCTTGGTGAGGCCACACCTTGAGTATTGTGTGCAGTTTTGGCCTAGTCTGAGGAAGGACATTCTTGCTATTGAGGGAGTCCAGCAAAGGTTCACCAGACTGATTCCTGTAACGGCAGGACTGGCATATGAAGATAAATTGGATCGATTGAGCTTGTACTCACTGGAATCTAGAAGAATGAGAGAGGATCTCGTAGAAACATAAAATCCTGATGGGACTGGACAGGTTAGATGCAGGAAGAATGTTCCCGATGTTTGGGAAGTCCAGAACTAAGGGGTAAGCCATTCAGGACTGAGATGTGAACCTGTGGAATTCTCTATCACGGAAAGCTGTTGGGGCCAGTTCGTTGAATATGTTCGAGAGCTGGACGTGGCCCTTGCAGCTAAAGGGATCAAGGGGTATGGAGAGAAAGCGGGAGTGGGATACTGAGTGAATGATTACCATGATCATGTTGAATGGTTGTGCAGACTCCCCTCCCTACTCCTATTTTCTATGTTTTTATGCTCTTTTTGAGCTTTTGCTTTTTGTGCGGGCACATGGGGCTTTTGTCTTCAGTTCCAAGTCCCGTTAGTCTTGCACATGGGACTGACCAATGTGAAAAATTGAAACCATGCATGTGCAGCTCTTTCCCAGCCGGTGCTTGCAAGATTTGTCAGGTTTTGGAGATGCCTACCACAGAGCTGAAGATGAAGGTTAGTTTTAGTTTAATTACATGAACTTTGACTCTTTTTTCATGGCACACTGGTTGGGAACTATTGCCCTAGAATAATATACTGTTGCTTGCCTATGTCAAGTACCGACAGTTTTATGATGGATGACATGCTAAAAATGCAATTACTGATGCATGGCAATGCCTTTTAGCATTCCACACAGTTTATTTAAAGCATTTTCCTTATTCGTTCTAGAACTGCTTTACAGTTTAAACCTGAAGCTTTCTAATTATGAGTTTTTGCTCAAACTTTTTTTCTGATGGATGTTTCATATTTAAATATTTAAATACTCCCTTTGCTAAAACTGCTCCAATGTTATACAGCTGGATTAAACAAATCTGTGGGGGATTTTTTCGAGACAGCACAAAATTAACATTATTTATCAAGAATAATTCCCTAATTATCAAAAGTTGAATAATATTTTAGTTGAAGGGATTTACATGTGGAAAATAAATTTGAATCCAGTCTGTTGCATGTGTTACGGCAAACGCTTCCCTCCAGTTACTTTTCTTCATCCAAGAGATAAAGGACAATTTTCATGACATAAATTCACATTTAGAAATTGTGTAAATTATTACCATTTTACCAGTCAATTGAAATGAAAATTTCTGTTGGTCAAAGGTTGGGAACTTGGTGGAATGTTGGTAGAGTAGCTTGAGCTATATTCCCCTCCCCGATTTTTTTTTTTCCCTCCAATTGCACTGGGCATGGATTTAAAATTCTTCCCTATATATCTAATATTGCTTTCTAGATGCAACAATTTTCACTAAGAAGCCATGTATGTTGGATAATTTGTATTTAGTTGGAACACATCTAAGCAGTCAAGTTACTTACACCATCTCTAACAAGATCAAAGTGACTCAGATGTTTTTCCATGGATAAAGATCACTCTTTGATTCCTCAACAATGACTTACTACACTAAAGAAGCAATGTAAAGTGTGCTGCATTGGAGCATTGTAAAATAAAACAACTTCCAGCTACTTAAGGAGACATTAGGAAGATGAGCAAATGCTTGGATAAAGATGTAAGTTCTAAGGCACATCTTAAAAGGAAGAGAGGTATGGGGGAAATTTTAAGCTTGGGTAGCTGAAGACAGGCACCATTAAAATCAAAGTAAAGTTTATTTATTAGTCACAAGTAGGCTTACATTAACACTGCAATGAAGTTACTGTGAAAATCCCCTAGTCGCCACACTCTGGCACCTGTTCGGATACACTGAGGGGGAATTAAGCATGGCCAGTGCACCTAACCAGCACGTCTTTTGGACTGTGGGAGGAAACCGGAGCACCCAAAGGAAACCCACACAGACACAGAGAACATGCAAACTCCACATAGACAGTGATCCAAGCCGGGAATCGAACCTGGGTCCATGGGGCTCTGAGGCAGGTGGCCAGGATTAGGGTACGGAGATCTCAAGAGGATTTTGGGGTTTGTAACATGCTTCATTCCTGACTCCATACATGGGTGCAACAAAAATCCTGTGTTTAACCATGTCTATTTATATACAATATCTGTAGACGTGAAGAAATAAACAACACCATTGCATTTTCCTTCCCTTAGTGGAGAAGTAACATTTGTTTCACTTTCTCTGCAAATTCTTAAAGAAAAGCACAAGTTATTATAGTCTGCTTCTCGGAAAATACAACTGTTACTAGTTGATTAGAGCGTGCCTCAGTGTTACTGTGAACAACACCCCTTTAAAAATGTATTTCCCACAAACCAAAATAATCCAACCGCTTTTCATCCTGTTTTCATTGTTCCATCTCTTATCTCAAAACCACCTTGGCTGACTGTTTCTTAACATCACCCAAAAATACACAATTTATAAATCCTGTGCTTGCAACAAACAAACTACAATTATTCCTGAAAAAACAAATCCTAAAGCATCCCGCAAATGGGCAGCTTTTAACAATTTTCAATATTTCAAGCTGGAGAAGCAGAGATATCTCAAACCAGGGATGAACAATGTGTGAGTGTTGTGAATGTGTTCGGGGTGGGAGATCAGAAGGCAATGTAGGGCAGCACGGATGGAGATAAAAAGATAATTGGTTTACTGAATTCCAGCAGGTGCTGAATTATGGTAAATGAAACTAGTAATCATATGTCATCATTAAAATTGTGTAAAGTTTTATAACGGATTGCACAATTCTGATCATTTCAGGATACGAATAATCACAATAGATTGCAAAATGAGGGATCTTAATTTATAGAATAAAAATGTAAAATTTACTGCATTTAGTCCATTGATGTTGTCAAGTTGAGTTTATTAAATTCTCGATCATTTACACATCGAGTTTTATTAAGTCGGGGATTGAGCTGCCTTGTAGTCTATTAGCTCGCTATCTTACTTGTGGAATGGAGTCTTTTCTGCTTAATTCCATCATACGCTTCACATTCACATAGTGGAGGATGGAATAACCAGGTACAGACAGAGCCAGGGATGTTGGAAGGGAAGGACTTTGGTGGAGGAGAGGATACGGCAGCAGAACTTTGGATGTTCTCCAGTTTCAAGGAGGATACAAAATGTAAGGCTGATGAAGAGTGCAATGGAATGGCTGAATGACAGAGAAATGGGTGAGGATTCCAGCAACAGATGGGCTGAGGTAAGGGTGGAGGCAGGCAATGTTATGGAAGTGGAAGAAGGAGATCTGATGGGGTCAGAAACTCAGCTTTAGGGTTATAAAGATTGCCAAAGTTGTGAATAATGTGGTTCAGCTTAAACAAGTGGCTACAGAGGGAAATGGAGCACGGGCATAGAGTTTGTAGAAGAGCCCTTGGTTTCACTTCTATAGTGCTTAACTGGAGAAGCTCATCCAAGACTAGATGGCAGACAAATCTTTTGACAATGGAGATGGAACCCAGTGTTCTCAATGTACATGTGTAAGCAGATCCCACAACTGCAAATAGTATCACCACAGTACATAATTTAGCTGAGGAAAAGAAGATGGCTAGAACAAAGAACAATACAGCACAGGAACAGGCCCTTCGGCCCTCCAAGCCCGCGCCGCTCCCCGGTCCAGGATTGAATCCTGAATCCAGGATCCCCGCCCAATTTTCCAGCCTATCTACATACTAATATCCTATCCACCGAGCTGTCCCTCACAGCTATGATGCTTTGTTCATCACAACCTATTAACTCACCCCTACCCCCCCATTCCAGACCATGTGATCTCCAGGGAGAGGCGAAAACCCAGAGTGAAAACCCCAGGGCCAATATGGGGAAAAAAAAATCTGGGAAATTCCTCTCCGACCCCCTGAGGCGATCGAAACGAGTCCAGGAGATCACACTGGCCCTGATCGGAAAATGCTTCCCAACCCTATTCATTTCCACTTCCACGAACACCATATGAATTCCCTGCCCCTGAGATAGGTTCCCAACTATCTGCAGTCTCGCTCTGTACTGGCACCAGCAAGATGATCATAGAATGAAGCCTTGAAACGAGAAACAAAGAACAATTAGCCCGCGCCGCTCCCTGGTCCAAACTAGACCATTCTTTTGTATCCCTCCATTCCCACTCCGTTCATATAGCTGTCTAGATAAGTTTTAAACGTTCCCAGTGTGTCCGCCTCCACCACCTTGCCCGGCAACCCATTCCAGGCCCCCACGACCCTCTGTGTAAAATATGTCCTTCTGATATCTGTGTTAAACCTCCCCCCCCTTCACCTTGAACCTATGACCCCTCGTGAACGTCACCACCGACCCAGGGAAAAGCTTCCCACCGTTCACCCTATCTATGCCTTTCATAATTTTATACACCTCTATTAAGCCTCCCCTCATCCTCCGTCTTTCCAAGGAGAACAACCCCAGTTTCCCCAATCTCTCCTCATAACCAAGCCCCTCCATACCAGGCAACATCCTGGTAAACCTCCTCTGTACTCTCTCCAAAGCTTCCACGTCCTTCTGGTAGTGTGGCGACCAGAACTGGACGCAGTATTCCAAATGCGGCCGAACCAACGTTCTATACATCTGCAACATCAGACCCCAACTTTTATACTCTATGCCCCGTCCTATAAAGGCAAGCATGCCATATGCCTTCTTCACCACCTTCTCCACCTGTGACGTCACCTTCAAAGATCTGTGGACTTGCACACCCAGGTCCCTCTGCGTCTCTACACCCTTTATTGTTCTTCCATTTATCGTGTAGCTCCTCCCTACATTATTCCCACCAAAATGCATCACTTTGCATTTATCAGGATTGAACTCCATCTGCCATTTCTTTGCCCAAATTTCCAGCCTATCTATATCCATCTGTAGCCTCTGACAATGTTCCTCACTATCTGCAAGTCCTGCCAGTTTTGTGTCGTCCGCAAACTTGCTGATCACCCCAGCTACTCCTTCTTCCAGATCATTTATATAAATCACAAAAAGCAGAGGTCCCAATACAGAGCCCTGCAGTAAACCACTAGTCACAGGCCTCCAGCCGGAAAAAGACCCACTACCACCCTCTGTCTTCTATGACCAAGCCAGTTCTCCACCCATCTAGCCACCTCCCCCTTTATCCCATGAGATCCAACCTTTTTCACTAGTCTACCATGAGGGACTTTGTCAAACGCTTTACTAAAGTCCATGTCGACAACATCCACGGCCCTTCCTTCATCAACCATTTTGGTCACTTCTTCAAAAAACACCACCAGGTAAGTGAGGCATGACCTCCCTCTCACAAAACCATGCTGACTATCGTTAATGAGTTTATTCCTTTCTAAATGCGCATACATCCTATCTCTAAGAATCTTCTCCAACAACTTCCCCACCACGGACGTCAAGCTCACCGACCTATAATTACCCGGGTTATCCTTCCTACCCTTCTTAAATAACGGGACCACATTGGCTATCCTCCAATCCTCTGGGACCTCACCTGCGTCCAGTGACGAGACAAAGATTTGCGTCAGAGGCCCAACGATTTCACCTCTCGTCTCCCTGAGCAGCCTTGGATAGATTCCATCAGGCCCTGGGGATTTGTCAGTCTTTATATTCTCTAACAAACCTAACACTTCCTCCTTTGTAATGGAGATTTTCTCCAACGGTTCAACACTCCCCTCAGAGACACTCCCAGTCAACACATCCCTCTCCTTTGTGAATACCGACGCAAAGTATTCATTTAGGATCTCCCCTACTTCTTTGGGCTCCAAGCATAAGTCCCTGAGAGGTCCGATTTTTTCCCTAACAACCCTTTTGTTCCTAACGTATGAATAAAATGCCTTGGGATTCTCCTTAATCCTGTCTGCCAAGAACATTTCGTGACCCCTTTTTGCTCTTCTAATTCCCCGTTTGAGTACTTTCCTACTTTCTTTGTACTCCTCCAGAGCTCCCTCCGTTTTTAGCTGCTTGGACCTAACATACGCCTCTCTTTTCTTTTTGACCAGTCCCTCAATTTCCCTGGTTATCCACGGTTCTCTAATCCTACCCTTCCTATCCTTCTTTTTTACAGGCACATGCTTGTCCTGTAGCCCTAACAGCCGTTCCTTAAAAGACTGCCACATACCAGATGTGGATTTACCCTCAAACAGCCTCTCCCAATCAAGAGCTGCCAATTTCTGCCGGATCCCACTAAAGTTAGCCTTCCCCCAATCCAACACCTTACCCTTGGGACACCACACATCCTTTTCCATCACTATCCTAAAGCTAACAGAATTGTGGTCACTATTTGCCACATGTTCCCCTACCAAAACTTTGAACTGATCATTGCACAGTTCCAGGTGTAAAAAGCAAGGGCTGGAAGAGTGGCTATTACTGGAGATACTCTGTTAGAGGCTAATAAGTAAGAATGGAAACAGGGCATGGAGGATGATATTTTAGTAGATTGTGTCAGAAGTAGCAAAGCTATTTAGAAGGATGAAGAGGATTAATACACCGTGATGAGTGTTACATTTATGATTTTGCTGAGTGGTTTCATTATTGTGGCAAGAATAGAAATGTAATAGAGTTTCAAACAGGAAGTTGGAGAAATGAGGGACATGGATTTGAGAAGCTGTAGAGGTGAGAAAGGTTGAAAATATTAGTTTACACGGGCAGAAGGGGTAAGGGTGAATTATTTTTGAGCAAATTACGTTAGCGAGCATGATGCCAAAGTGGTCAACTTTTTGGTTGAAATGGGGTCACAGAAACAAGTAGTGAGTTTCATGAATGAGGTTGTGGGAGAAAGTAGAGATATGGGTTAAGGTTTTGGAAAAGGAAAGCAGAATGGGGGGGGATTTGGCTTGTTGGACAAGAGCGTGAGGCAAACAGCAGGAGCGGCTGAATGGGTGATCTTGATCCAGAACGACCATCAGGAACAGCAATTGTAGCCTTTTCTTGTCCATTATCCAGTGGTATTGAAATCAATTCAGCTGAGACCAATGAGCAAACCTTGCCATGTGTAAACTGTCACATTTGGTGCATTCACCACTGGACCAGAAGGGGAGGTATTTTTATATTTCTGTTATGTAGCTTTTTTAATTCATTCAAAGGATATGGGCGTCACTGGCTAGGCCAGCATTTATTGCCCATCCCTAATTGCCCTTGAGAAGGTGGTGGCGAGCTGCCTTCTTGAACCGTTGCAATCCGTGTGGTGCACCACAGTGCTGTTATGGAGGGAGTTCCAGGATTTTGACCAAGTGACAGCGAAGTCACAGTGATATATTTCTAAATCGGGCTGCTGGGTAGCTTGAAGGAGAACTTCCAGGTGATGGTGTTCCCCTTCATCAGCTGATTTTTAAAAAATTTTTATTTATTACTGACACATGTATTAACGTACAGTGAAAAGTATTGTTTCTTGCGTGCTATACAGACAAGACATACCGCTCATAGAGAAGGAAACGAGAGAGTGCAGAATGTAGTGTTACAGTCATAGTTAGGGTGTACAGAAAGATCAACTTAATGCAAGGTAGGTCCATTCAAAAGTCTGATGGCAGCAGGGAAGAAGCTGTTCTTGTCAGTTGGTATGTGATCTCAGATTTTTGTATCTTTTTCCCAACGGAAAAAGGTGGAACAGTGTGTGTCTGGAGTACATGGGGTCCTTGATTATGCTGGCTGCTTTTCCGAGGCAGCGGGAGGTGGAGTAGAACTCTTATGATTTGATTTATTGTCACCATATGTTTGGATACAGTGAAAAGTATTGTTTCTTGCACACTATACAGGCAAAGCATCTATACAGCAAAACTGCCTTTGTCCTTCTAGATGATAGCGTAAGGCATATAGATTGCATATGACATAACATATTTCCTATGCTGGGGACACGGCCCACTAACTTATTTAGTTAACAGATGTTATGTAAAAGGAAATACCTGCTGCTCATCTTGTTTATATTGGTGAGCTTAGGATTTGATTTATTGCTTATAATTTACAGTTTCATTTAGTTAAAAGATACTACCACACCATTTGGTTTCAATTTGGGAGTGTGGTGATTGTTTGCGGATTGGGGCGGGGGATTTCTTATGCTGACAGTAACCAAGAACCTTCCTTGTGTTTGACCATTCTCATTGTGTAATGCATTCTTCAGGCCTTGTTTTCTTTTCTATTCATTTCACTGTTCCATTTGTAAAGTCTTCCGCTACACATGACTAGCTCAAGTGGTCAGGGTGGCACGGGCCTCTCAATCAGACTAGTTGCATGGAATGTTAGGGGGTTGAATGGCCCAGTAAAACGTTCCAAAGTGTTTTCACATCAAGAACCTTAACACTGAATTGCATTCCTTCAGGAGATGCACCTTTGTGCCAATGATCACACCAGCTTATGTAAAGCATGAGTTGGCCAGGTGTTTTATTCCAACTTTAACGGTGAAGCTAGGGGCGGGGGGACAGCAATCTTGGTCAAAGGGAAGAACCGTGTTCTTTTGTTCAAGATAATTTCAGATCCTGGAGGTCTTATACAATAGTCAGTGGCACACTTTTCCAAACCCGTGTAGTTTTGGTGAACGTCTATGCCCCTAACTGGTCGATGCAAAATTCATTATATCGCTCCTATTCTCCCTTTCCAATCTACACACCCACCATCTCATTCTTAGAGGGGATCTAAACTGTGTCATAGATCCAGGGCTGGACTGCTCGGGTCCAAAGACTTTCACCCCTTCCAGCATGTCCAAGGCTGTCTTCAATTTTATAACTTAAATAGGTTGTGTTGATCCTTGACGTTTCCTCCACCCGGCCGTGTGGGACTTTTCCTATTTCTTTCACATTCACCATGCTTGCTCGCACATCGACTACTTCCTCTTAGAATTGTTCTCCCCACAGTTAAAACAGTATTCTGTTTTAATTTTATCTAAAATAGTATTCTGTCATTGTTATACTAGACCATGTGCCTCACTCTCCCAACCTGGACCTTACACCCAAAGCTAAGGTCAGACTCCAAGGAGAATCTGACAAAGACATTTGTAAATCTATATCACCAATATAGATGTTTTATTAGAACAACTAAATCTGATTCCACCACCCCATTGGTACTATGGGAGATCCTCAAATCAGTCCTCCCAGGAAACATCATTTCTTACAATGCATATATTATCAAAATTAAAACAATTAATTGGTGGGCTCAAGTTTAGAAATAGACCATCAAAATTCCATCATCCCCACTCCTGGATTATATACAGACAGGCTAAAACTTCAGGCTCAATTTGACTTGCTTTCCACAAATAAAACTAAGTATATGTTACAATGGTCCAGAGGAACATTAATGAATACGGGGATAAAGCTGGCCACCTTCTGGCCTGCTAGTCTGCTTCTTGGTTTACCTCCCAAGTCTACAACTCCTCCCACAATCTTATTACTGACCCCTCTGATATTAATATATCTGCTTTTTACTGTAACTTTTTAAAATCAGAACCCCCGTCGGATAGCACAACATTGGCTGATTTTCTAAATAACTTCGACATCCCATCTGAGAGTAAGGATTTGAGAAGAGACTTGGACGACCTTTTGTGTCTGGGTGAGATAACAAACTGCATGAAGTCGAGGCAAGGCCCCAGGCCTTGATGGCTTTCCTATTGAATTCTATAAAAAGTTTTCTACTCAACTTGCTCTTATTATTAGCTATGTTTAATGACTCATTGTCCCAAGGATCTCTGCCCCCAACATTGACTCAAGCTTCCATCTCGCTTATACTCAAAAAAGACAGAGACCCTGTGGAATGTGGCTCATATCAGCCTATCTCCCTGTTGATGTAAAGCTGTTAGCTAAGATATTGGCGTGATGTTTGGAGCCTTGTCTTCCTGGTATAATATCTGATGATCAATCTGCCTTTGTGAAGGAACATCAATTATTCTCAAATGTATGTTACCTTCTTGACATTTTGCGTTCCCCAACTGCCTCGATTGACCCTGAAATTGTTGTCTCTCTGGAAGCGGAGAGGATTATTGATAGAAACATGGATTGCATAAAAACAGAGGGGTTGGGAAATTTGCTACCACTTATAAAGGGGGAAACAAATCAAAACATCTATTTACAGAGAGGTGGTGAGAGGAGAAATTAGCACTGTTTAAATTAACCAGTCCGTAACATAGTATAAGACATATTTCAACTCCTTTCTCACTGAACTTAAGCAAGGGGTGAATATTTTTTGCCAAATTGAAACCAGTAGTTAAAGCTAACATCAAGTCTCCCTGCTACCCCGCCTGGCTGTATAATCAAAGAACAAAGAACAGTACAGCACAGGAAACAGGCCCTTCGGCCCTCCAAGCCTGTGCCGCTCATTGGTCCAACTAGACCAATCGTTTGTATCCCTCCATTCCCAGGCTGCTCATGTGACTATCCAGGTAAGTCTTAAACGATGTCAGCGTGCCTGCCTCCACCACCCTACCTGGCAGCGCATTCCAGGCCCCCACCACCCTCTGTGTAAAAAAACGTCCCTCTGATGTCTGAGTTATACTTCGCCCCTCTCAGCTTGAGCCCGTGACCCCTCGTGATCGTCACCTCCGACCTGGGAAAAAGCTTCCCACTGTTCACCCTATCTATACCCTTCATAATCTTGTATACCTCTATTAGATCTCCCCTCATTCTCCGTCTTTCCAAGGAGAACAACCCCAGTCTACCCAATCTCTCCTCATAGCTAAGACCCTCCATACCAGGCAACATCCTGGTAAACCTTCTCTGCACTCTCTCCAATGCCTCCACGTCCTTCTGGTAGTGCGGCGACCAGAACTGGACGCAGTACTCCAAATGTGGCCTAACCAGCGTTCTATACAGCTGCATCATCAGACTCCAGCTTTTATACTCTATACCCCGTCCTATAAAGGCAAGCATACCATATGCCTTCTTCACCACCTTCTCCACCTGTGTTGCCACCTTCAAGGATTTGTGGACTTGCACACCTAGGTCCCTCTGTGTTTCTATACTCCTGATGACTCTGCCATTTATTGTATAACTCCTCCCTACATTATTTCTTCCAAAATGCATCACTTCGCATTTATCCGGATTAAATTCCATCTGCCACCTCTCCGCCCAATTTTCCAGCCTATCTATATCCTGCTGTATTGCCCGACAATGCTCTTCGCTATCCGCAATTCCAGCCATCTTCGTGTCATCCGCAAACTTGCTGATTACACCAGTTACACCTTCTTCCAAATCATTTATATATATCACAAATAGCAGAGGTCCTAGTACAGAGCCCTGCGGAACACCACTGGTCACAGACCTCCAGCCGGAAAAAGACCCTTCGACCACTACCCTCTGTCTCCTATGGCCAAGCCAGTTCTCCACCCATCTAGCCACTTCTCCTTGTATCCCATGATCAAAACCTTTATCTGTCCAGTTCAAATTTCCTTCCTGGAAGTTAAAGTTCTCCTTTTTTAATTCGTTAATTTAATTTCTTTCAAATTCAATGTTTATCATTTCTCTTTATTTCATTTGCAACCAGGTAACTCTACCTGCATTTTATCTGGATTACTCTTTTCTTCCTCACCAATACTTCAACCATTTCTGCCTTTTTAGGGCCTACTTTTAGATCTATTTCCAACTTCTCTTATCACCTTCAAATTAATCTTTGTTAATAATTGTAAGGCACTCACAGATTGTTCCTCTCCCTAGAGGTAATAGACAAAGCCATGTTAATCGTTCAATAATACAGCAAAAGTCATTGTGAAATCTTGTTTGTTTAAATGGGAAAATCCAAGTTTACTCTTTCCTCAATCTGTGGATTCAAATTCCACAAAGAGCCCCCAATTTGATGTAATCACCATAGAGATTGATAATGGAACTGCAGTGACCGGCTGCAAAGATAAAACAAGAAGTCAAGTTTAAAGATTTTACTGTAATGCACAACTAAAAGCAACATGAAAAAAAAACTACCTTTGTCGGCAAGGTATACTCTAAACCATGGAAATATTTCCCCATTTAACTTCTAAAATTACTAAAAATCCCCTCATTGTGGTTATACTTTTCATTATCTCTTAAATGGATATTTTATTCTGGAACCAGCTATTCTTTCTTTCTCCTGATTACCTACTTTCCTTTCCCAGCTGGGTAACTTCTAATCTCACAACTGGCTTTCTTGATGAGGATTACATTGGAGATTTTTCCCATCTAGCCCAAGCTTGAGGAATCTTCCAGTCTTCTTGAACTGCTTGAAGCGAGAACTTCCTCCTGCCTGGTGAACATTTTCTCTGCTTCAAATGCAGGACTAGTTGACTCTATCATCCCACTCTTTATCTCTCAGATGACAACAGACTGATTCTTGCCTGTGAGATTCAGTGATACTTTAGGAACACTGTAATCCACACTGCAATGACTTGCTATAGACTTCTTTTTCCTAACCCCATCTCCAATTGCAAATTCGCTGTTCCTTAGACCATCCCCACCCCACCCCCGCCCCATTCTATCATGGAATTACACAAACAGTTCAAAGTATAAATTTATAAAACCTGACACCCCTTTTGTGAGTCTTGAAGGCTAGCAGTCTACCCACAGTCAGCATAGATGTTTATACAATGTCCATTTTACACTTTCTCAGCAAATCTCTCAACTTGGGCCCCTTTGTCCCTATAGCAACCAAGGCAACCAGATTTGTTGTCAAGAAGAATTTAGAGCAGGTCACATTTCCCCCTTCATTCCTCCATTTTATTTTTAATTAAAGAGACAGTTCCAAAACATAATCTCAAACTTCGAGTGTACCTTCCAAACCTGCAACCTCTACCACCTAAAAGGACAAGGGCAGTAAACACCTGGGAACACTACACAGTTCAAGTTTCCCTCCAAAACACACACCACCCTGCCTTGGAAATATAATACTACTCCTTCACTTCACTGGGTTAAAAACCTGAATCTCCTCCTGAATAGCACTAGGTGTGCCTACACCACATCAACTGCAGCAATGCAAGGCAGCAGCTCATCACCATCTTCTCAAGACTAATTATGGATGCTGGCCTTGTCAGCAATGCATGCATCCAGCAAGAAATAAAAAGAGACTTCCAGCTAGGGTAGTAGGCTGAAACTCTATGAAGTATTTTTAAATTAAATAATCGCTGCAATGCAGAACTAAAGGCTTTTTCTGCTTAGATTAACTATGGTGGACAAATAAACCATCTTATGATCTTGAATGAACACTGGTATCAGGGGAAAAATAACAATCAACGTGGATTTTACTTCTGCACTGCTACTGCTCAAACTAACAATGAGTTATTTGTTACACTGGACATTCTTGAACAACTTCCATTTAGCCAACCAGTATTCTCAATCGGGATAGAATTTACCCTATTAAGCATTCAACTGCTGCC
Source organism: Mustelus asterias (assembly GCF_964213995.1). NCBI lineage: Eukaryota > Metazoa > Chordata > Chondrichthyes > Carcharhiniformes > Triakidae > Mustelus > Mustelus asterias. The sequence continues at coordinate 54,378,140 of NC_135814.1, forward strand.
AGGTAGTCACGACAAAATACTTCAATGAAGGTCGTGTTCTGCTCCTGACATTCATGCAACTTGATTCCTGTACAGGTCTGCACCTTCAGGTGAGAAAAATGGAGGCGACATCCTCTGAAGAAATTCATCTCATTGCCAACATTTCTAACCTCTGATTGAAATCATAAATACTCAACTAGACCTGGTCCCAAGCAGCTTATGTAATTTATCTTGGATGGTCAGTCCAATAACATTTGCTCAAATGTTTCATCAGTTCGAAAATTATTCCTTAGCGAGGAGTCTGAGAAAAGCTTTAGCCGTATAAAGTGCTGTGCAAAAATGTAACTTAAAGAGAGATAGCAATGATTTAAGAATTATTAAAGTTTATTTATTAGTGTCACAAATAGGCTTACATTAATACTGCAATGAAGTTAGTGTGAAAATCCCCTAGTCGCCACACTCCGGCACCTCTTCAGGTACACGGAGGGATAACTTAGCATGACCAATGCACCTAACCAGTACGTCTTTCAGACTGTGGGAAGAAACCAGAGAACCTGGAGAAAACCCACACAGACACGGGGAGAACGTGCAGACAGGGACCCAAGCCAGCAATCGCACCCAGCTCTCTGGAGTTGTGAGTCAGCAGTCCTAACCCCTGTGCCACCCTGCATTCTGCACCTAAGACATAAATGAACCAAACTTAGAATCGGGAATCCTGAGACTGAACTTTGAAGTGGTTTCATTGTGATCAAATCCTTTCAGATTACAGAATAAATTTCACAGCAAGCAGCCTGGCCCCCATTTACATTGCCAATTCTGTAGATGCACTTTTGGCATAGTTTCAGTGGACACTGCCAGCTTTGAATTCCAGAAAGATACTGGCACAGAAACCCCTGGCACTCTGGAGCAGTAGCTATTTGTCAGACTGAATCTGGAGAAGCAGAAGAATAAAGAGTAGGCCACTCGCCAAATGGAATCTTTGTGATTGATTTATAACAAAATCACTTAGCAACAAAAGCTGTTGCTTCCCCTAACCGCACCCCCCCCCCCCCCCCCCCTCCGGCAACTTCACCTATGCACAAGTCCAGTCAGAATAATTGAATTTCTCAACTGTTGAACGCTGATAGATGAACTGAAGTAAATGTATGTTTTAAATAAATTACTGGCACCCTTGGCTGCTCTGCTTTGTTCCATGTCTGGTACTGTTGGTTAGCAATGATGTCATAGACTGAGCGGGAAGGAATTAGCTCCACTGGAACATCCTCAAGTCTGTGTTAAAAATGTCTGCATTCAATCCCCACTGAAAGACTTCAGCCCAGACTTCATGCTTTAGAAGGGCTGTTTAACTGAACTCCTTGTATCTGCTCAGATTGATGGGAAAATATCTATGACACTATTCAAAGAGAGAGTTCTCCCAGTGACCTGGCCAACATTCATCTCTCAATCTGCAGTAAGTTAGATTAACTGATTCTTACCTCATTACTGTTACAGTTGCCCACAAGAGAGTACATAAGAACATAACACTTGATATAACTGCAAGTTCTTCCTAATTATTTCCATGGTGTTTGCATTGTTCTGTGCAAAATTTAAGTGTTGTTTGGTTCTGGGTTATAAGAGGGGCAGAAGAAGTCTTCCCTGCCAGTCTCCCATCCTTAACCAATGTACAGTTGTAGCTTGCTTTGTACAACACACATTCCCCACATAAAAAAGCTTGGACTTAACCATTCCTGCACAGGGAGCCTTACCTGTTATGGAGAGAGGAGAAAATAGCAATGACCATCACTTGGAGCCTCTTTAGCAATTGCGACAAGGGACTTCTTCTCTTTGACTTAAAACAATTAGTCACTGCTGCCTTAACCCTCCTCTGCCCTACAAAGGGACCAATTCTTCAATCAAGTACCCATCTTAAGAGTAAAAACCTATTAGACTTTCTCCACATGGCTATGCTGATAAAAGTTCCCCTATTGAATGATTGCATTAAATTAATGCATCTTTGCAGTTACTTGAGCAAAGAACAGTTTAATGCACACGTCAGTGCAACAAAATGCAAAGTGAAATGATGCCAAGCTATTCTCATGACCATCCTTCCCCTCAGGAATTAAAATGCTTTTCTCTTATTCTGGCTCCTTTCCAGGAAGAAGTCTCACAACACCAGGTTAAAGTCCAACAGGTTTATTTGGTAGCAAATACCATAAGCAAATACCGTAAGCTTATGGTATTTGCTACCAAATAAACCTGTTGGACTTTAACCTGGTGTTGTGAGACTTCTTACTGTGCTTACCCCAGTCCAACGCCGGCATCTCCACATCATCCTTTCCCAGGCACAGCTTGAGGGTGAGGATTGTGGTTGGTTGGTTACATTTTGACCAAAGGGACAAGAGGACTGAGGGAGGCCCTCCTCTCAGAGTATCTGCCACTGGAGCCCTTCCTGTTGCCTCCAATGTTCCGCTGGTGATATGTGGAAAATGAGTAAATGGTGACAATAAGGGAGTAAGACTAAAGTCAATAATATTACTTATTGAATTGGAGAGTTATTTTGGGTTGTGCACCATCACATGTGGCAGCGTCAAGTACTGTGTCTGAGAGAGAGAGAAAACCTCCTTTGGAAAGGCAACAAAAGCACAGCATCCAATCTTCTGCTTTAGAGGCAGATTGGTGTTTGCTATAAAAATAAAGAGAGAAAAAAGACTGGAATTGTTTTCTTGACGTCACAGTCCAGCCAAGAAATAATTTAAAGAAACAACAAAGGAAATTACACAAATTACATTTGGAAGAGGAAATGAAATAAGTGGGGAGAAAAAACTAAATTACATCTATGTCCCGTTGCCCAGTTATCTCCTACTCTCTAAGCCAACACAGCAGAGGTCTACAAAACACAGTGCTGGGGTGGAAATTACTTTCAAGTCTGATCTTGGCCCTGAAATGATCATTTATAGAGCATGTGCCCCAACCAGGAAAGCAGAAGGCAAGTGTGAAATCAGGCCTCAGAACTTAATCATGGTTATGTGATTGAGTGGCTAGCAGTCTTTGTCCCTCCACAGGTAGCTCTCCCATTTTAAGCAATTGAGTATAAGACTATTGTCCTCAGTGATAGCAGATCACAGAGACGAATGAAGCAGCAAAGGGGTAGGGACTGTTTGGGAGCGCTGTTGTGATGGGAAATGTGCTCCTTGCTCCAGGCAATGATTTTACTTTGTTTAAAGTGAAAAGAATTGCTAGTCCCCAAGAATCCTGAACACAGCAGGCCCAATATACACTCTGCTCATTTCTCTCTAATTTCAGTAAAGTCACCTCATTTATATTTATCAATCACAAATCCTTCCAATGCACACTGGCCAACCATGTGACAGAAAGAAAGTTAGAGTCTCCACCATCACTATCCATAGCTCCAAACTACAACATGCATGTTGCCACACCAACGGACTCTGATCTGTAACACACCACTGGGTAGGTTCTATAACCTCTTTGTTGCAAAGGAATTACACTCAAGTCCAGCCACTGGGTGGCAGTGTGCGGCACCACTGTGGTCTCTGTATATACAGTAAGAAGTCTCACAACACCAGGTTAAAGTCCAACAGGTTTATTTGGTAGCAAATACCATAAGCTTTCGGAGCACTGCTCCTTTGTCAGATGGAGTGGAAATGTGCTCTCAGTGCACAGACACAGAAATCAAGTTACAGAATACTAATTAGAATGCGAATCTCTACAGTCAGCCAGGTCTTAAAGGTACAGACAATGTGGGTGGAGGGAGCATTCAACACAGGTTAAAGAGATGTGTATTGTCTCCAGACAGAACAGTTAGTGAGATTCTGCAAGACCAGGGGGAAAGCTGTGGGGGTTACCGATAATGTGACATAAATCCAACATCCCGGTTTAGGCCGTCCTCATGTGTGCGGAACTTGGCTATCAGTTTCTGCTCAGCGACTCTGCGCTGTCGTGTGTCGTGAAGGCCGCCTTGGAGAACGCTTACCTGAAGATCCAAGGCTGAATGCCCGTGACCGCTGAAGTGCTCCCCCACAGGAAGAGAACAGTCTTGCCTGGTGATTGTCGAGCGGTGTTCATTCATCCGTTGTCGTAGCGTCTGGAGCAGTGCTCCGAAAGTTTCGGAGCAGTGCTCCGAAAGCTTATGGTATTTGCTACCAAATAAACCTGTTGGACTTTAACCTGGTGTTGTGAGACTTCTTACTGTGTTTACCCCAGTCCAACGCCGGCATCTCCACATCACGTCTCTGTATATCCACAGCTTGGAATCAGAGATACGACTGAACATTGCACCACAGGATTTTGTTTGTCAAAAAGGATAAAAGGAAACCAGTGAAAAAATACATTAAATCAAAACAGTAAAGAGACAGAAGTTCAGAAAATAAGTAATCAATTCAAGAAAGTCACCCTTTCACATTATTAGTTTTCAAGTTCAATCGGGTAAATGAATTGCATCATTTGTGTAAAGTGTAAATATAAGTGTCTGCACCTATTTCAAAATTAGGTTATACCAATTCATCAGTTTTTCAATTTGCTCATCAACCACACAATTGTGCAGTTATCTGTGATCCATATCGAGTTTTTCTCGCTGTTTTGGAACCTTTTCTCACTTAAATCTTTATTCCTGAATGATATTCCTCCCTCTTTGTAGCCTCCTTTAATTGTATAATTGCACTCCTTCAATTTTTGCCTCTTGCACATTTTCAATTTTTTTTTGTTCCAACATTGGCAGCCACCCTTCAACTGTTGGACACAAAGGGGGAAAATCCCCCCCTCCTCCAATCCTCTCTATCTTCCTTTAAGACGCTCCATTAAATCTCCCAACCAAGCTTCATGTCATTCTCCTAATGTCTCATGTGGTACAATGTCAAATTTTGTTTGGTAACATTCCTTGAAGCATGTTGGAACCTTTTGCAATGCTAAAGACACGATATAAATGCAAGATTTTTATATTATTCTTTGTTGGCCTGAGCAACAATAAATATCTTGCCTCAGTAACCATTCTTCACATTTGAGTATAGGCAGAATGTCAACATACTATTCAAATATATCGGGCAGGTCCTGGTTTCGTATAAGTTCCACGCATGGTCACTGAGTTGTCATTCTCTAACCTAGGCAATTGTGACCAACTTAACATAAAAGCAAAATACTGCGGATGCTGGAATCTTAAACAAAAACAGAAAATGCTGGAAAATCTCAGCAGGTCTGACAGCATCTGTGGAGAGAGAATAGAGCCAACGTTTCAAGTCTGGGTCATCCTGACTTGAAACTTTGGATCTATTCTCTCACCACAGATGCTGTCAATTGTGACCAACTGTTGTGGGCAATTGCTGCTGTAGAACTGCTTCCCCCCAGGGATCACTAAATTTAGCATAAACCATGATTTGAACTGGGAACATTTGGGAATGTACGATTTAGTACCACACTGACAATTGCTCTAAATAAGTATTTGCTTTTAAACCTTGAATGCAAGAGGAGGGTAATTTAGTGTTAGCCAGAAGGCCTTGCTGCCCTGGCTAAATTGAGCTCTCATAAATTCTAGCCTACCATGCCTTCCCTCTCTTTGGACTCAACTATTCTAACACACTCCTGACTGGGATCCCACATCCTACCTTCTACAAAGTGGGGTCATCCAAAATTCTGCTGCCCATTGTTTTAACTCACAGTATGTCCCATTCCCCTATACTCTCGGCAAGTCCCATTTCCCAAGACTCTCGTCAAGTCCCATTCTCCAAGACTCTCGGCAAGTCCCATTCCCCAAGACTCTCGTCAAGTCCCATTTCCCAAGACTCTCGGCAAGTCCCATTCCCCAAGACTCTCGTCAAGTCCCATTCCCCAAGACTCTCGGCAAGTCCCATTCTCCAAGACTCTCGGCAAGTCCCATTCCCCAAGACTCTCGGCAAGTCCCATTCCCCAAGACTCTCGGCAAGTCCCATTCTCCAAGACTCTCGTCGAGTCCCATTCCCCAAGACTCTCGTCAAGTCCCATTCTCCAAGACTCTCGTCAAGTCCCATTCCCCAAGACTCTCGGCAAGTCCCATTCCCCAAGACTCTCGTCAAGTCCCATTCCCCAAGACTCTCGTCGAGTCCCATTCTCATTCATTTACAAGCAACATTTTAATTTTTAAATTCTCATCCTTATTTTCAAACCTCTCCATGGCTTCACCCCTCCCCTCCGTCTCCAATCTCCTCTAGTCCCACAATCCTCAGATATCTACACTCCAATATTTCTGGCATCGTGTGCACCCCAATATTAATTTCTCCACCATTGGTGGCCAAACCTTCAGTTGCCTAGATCCCAAGTTCTGGAATACTCACCTTACATCTCTCCGTCTCTATTTAGCTTTCTTATTTTAAGACACTCCCTAAACCTTTGGTCATTTGACCAAATCCCCTTATGTAGCTCGGTGTCATACTTTGGTTAATAATGTTCCTGTGAAACACTATGGAATGTTTCATCATGTTAAGGGTGCTATGTAAAAATGTAGCTGTTATCAGTCCTGTTTTAAAGTAATTTAAGGTACTATGATATTTGACAAGATTTATAAAATCATAGCCAAAAAATATTTTCCTGATGTAGATCCCATTGATGTATATCTGTGCATGAAACTCAACAGTTACATACAGAAAATCCACATTTTACATTTAAGAACACTTGAGATAGAATTTAAAGCAGGCAACACTGGTCTTGCCTGCAGTTAGAGAGCTTGCCAGAGCCCCAAGTTGCCTCTTTTTGGGAAGACCTGCTCCATTAAGTACCAATCAGGCACTTACTTACTTGGCCAGCAGCAGGATTTCCCCAGGATCAAAGACACTGTGGGCAGACGTCCCACCACCCGAAAGTCAATCTGAGATTGGCAACATTGTTCAGTAGGGCCACCACTGGTACTACACCCACCTGAGGGCAGGATTGCCAGGGAAACCAGGCACAGCTGACTGAAGGCAGAAAAGGGCAGTGCCCCTGTCACTAAGCCCGCCACAGGGGAAGGTATTAAATTCCACCCTTAGTTTTGTTTTACATGTTAATAGCCAGGTTATCAATTTTAATGTACATTCAACAGCTCATTACTTTTGGCAGAACATTTAACTATGCACTCATGTACATTATGAAATTAGTTACTGCATTTTTAAATCTGTTCAATTTTTGTCAGTCACATTTTCCTAAAAATGATTACAGTTGTATTATCTATTTTAATAATTATGTATATCTCATATTTGAAGGTTAAGCTGAATGGACATTAGTTAGTTGCACCTCAACATGACAAAGGCCAGGATTCTCCAATCTCACCCGTGGCTGGGATTCACTGGTTTGGCTGCAGTCAATCAAGTTTTGGCTGAGTGCCAAATTCTCTGTTCTTGCTGGCAGTGGTGGTGAGGTGGATTAGATCAGAGAATTCCAGCTGAAATAAATGACTTTTTACAAGTATTAAGATCTCTATGATTACTGGAAACAATCCAAGAACACTGTAAATTGACTAATGAAATATGAACAAAGGATAAAATAGTCATCACCACAATAATTTAAATAGTCCCCCTGTACAATCTAATGTTACTCTCTTCAATATGAATAATCTTCAACAGGATCTGGGTGCCCTGGTACATGAATCACAAAGTTAGTATGCAGGCACAGCAAGTGATTAGGAAGACAACTGAAACGTTGGCATTTATTGCAAGGGAAATGGAGTATAAAATAGGGAGGTTTTCAGGCAATTGTACATGACCTTGGTGATGCCATTAGTGGAATACTATGTAGTTTTGTTCTACTCTCATTTGAAAAAAATATATTGTTAGCACTTCAGACAGTTCACTTGACTCATTCATAGGATATGGGGTGAAAGGGTTAAAAATCTCATAAGCTGCAAGCTGAATCTCAGTCACACAGGGAAAGCTATGTGCAAATGACAGGTTTTGATTAAAGTAAGCCCAGATAACGCTCAAGGACCATCTAATCAAATGATGTGCAGCTGCAGTTAATATCTGCCCATTAGAACAAGAAAAGAAAGGGAGGTTGAGATACCATTGGTCAGATATATAACTATCATTTCTTGTCGATATAACATTCCCTTACGTATACATGATGTAACCATAACTATGATTGGAGAGATAGCTCCTACTCTTTTATTGCTATATGCTAATTACTTTTAATCGATGCTGAGACTTTAATTACCTTTGTATTTCTGAATTTTTCACTCTGAATGCCCTCTATGGACATTCAGAGTCCTGTAGCTGGTTATAGTAAAGTTCATCTTGAAACCACTCTGTTACTTTGTTTGGCTACTTGAGGGAAATGATAGTTTTTTTAAAAATACAACAAGAAAACCATCGTAACAGCCTCCAACAGATTTGATGACAGGTTGGGATTTCACTCAAGCCGGCTGGGGATAGCAGTGAGTATGAATCATTTGATTGATACTCTGAGCGGAGCCATTGTAAACCCAGCAAAAGTAGTCAATTTAAAGAGGAAAAAATAAAGTAAACTAGACAAGGGGAGTGAAAAGGTGAAACTGTTAGCGCGCGGTGGTCAATAAGACCATGAGCTATGGCAGCCAAGAAGGCAAATACCAAAAAGGCGAGAGCCGAAAAGGCGGAACTTGAATTTATTACAGAATAGGGAGGAGATGCAGTAAAATACTTGAAAGTTTATCTTTAAAAACAAATCTGAGAGCGCCAAGCTCTCTCTTAAATCAGGCACCAAATAGTATCGTCTAGAGGAAGGGTTGAATTACAGCTTATCTGGACATTCATAGATTTGTTTATTTTGGTTTTGAAGTCAAGATTTTTCCATCTGAAGAGATAAAGTTAAGGGTTTTTAATTATAGGAATTTAGAAGGTTATGAACAGAACCATGAGAATACTTACGGAATTCATTGTTGCTTTGAAGCGGGTGCTAAGTTTCTCTGCTTTAATGTTTTTGGCATGATTTTGTGATCATAGTTTGTGATTTAAGTCAAATAGATTAAAAAGGGAGGAAGTGTAATTGATGAAGTTATTTTTCATAGGTTATGGACCTGGATTCACGTTTCAAGGATGAATCCAGGATATTTTGAGAAATGTGGGAATTTTAAACTGGATACAAATTCGCACGTGAGATTGAGATATTTTTAATTATAATGGTTGATTAAAATTTGGGATATTTTAAATGATTATGACAAATCTTGCGTTGGATTTATCTTGGGTTAAAACCTCGTCAGGCCAAAAGATTTACTCCTGGCACAATTAGAACCACAAAAAGGATGATTTTGAAATGAGATGCTGGGGAAAACGAGAGAATGATTCCCGGACATGGGTGATGATGTAATGATGTCCATTTGAGAACTTTACTCCACCCCTTTTGAAACTAGCAGAGAATTAACCCTTATCTGTTAACAATTGAAGATTTTCTTTTATGTAGGAACAAATTTTGAATTGTCAGATGTGTCCGGACTAATTAACCCATTCTGTCCCAAGCAGGATGAATCTTCACATTTTTGCTTTGCAGGTAACTGCAAATAAAGCAAGATTTGCAGCAGCTTCAATTTGAGGGAGAGGCTAAAACTAGGGGTCATAGTTTAAGAGTGAGAGGTCAACCATTTAAGATGGAGATGAGAATTTGTTTCTCTCAAAGGGTGGTTAGAAAGCTGGGAAGCCTGGGTCATTTTATCTATGATGTAGAGATGCCGGCGTTGGACTGGGGTAAACACAGTAAGAAGTTTAACAACACCAAGTTAAAGTCCAACAGGTTTATTTGGTAGCAAAAGCCACAAGCTTTCGGAGCCTTAAGCCCCTTCAGGTGAGTGGGAATTCTTTTCACAAACAGGGCATATAAAGACACAAACTCAATTTACAGAATAATGGTTGGAATGCGAATACTTACAGCTAATCAAGTCTTTAAGATACAAACAATCTGAGTGGAGAGAGCATTAAGACAGGTTAAAGAGATGTGTATTGTCTCCAGACAGGCTGTCCCGTCTGGAGACAAGACACATCTCTTTCACCTGTCTTAATACTCTCTCCACTCAGATTGTTTGTATCTTAAAGACTTGATTAGCTGTAAGTATTCGCATTCCAACCATTATTCTGTAAATTGAGTTTGTGTCTTTACATGCCCTGTTTGTGAACAGAATTCCCACTCACCTGAAGAAGGGGCTGAAGGCTCCAAAAGCTTGTGTGACTTTTGCTACCAAATAAACCTGTTGGACTTTAACCTGGTGCTGTTAAACTTCTTACTCATTTTATCTATTCAAATGTTAGGCTGAGTTTTGATAGACAAGGGAGTCAGAGTTATGGGGTGGCAGATGGCAAGTGAAGTCGAGACCACAACCAGATCAGCCATGATCTTATTGAAAGTGTTGTAGTTTGGAGGGCTGAGTGGCCTATTCCTGCCTGAGTCCTTTGCTTTCTCATTCTTTGAGACTAGTTCATCCTTCAAAGTGGTAAATCATGAGCGACTGAAAGCATTCCGAATGCACAGAAGTAATTTGTATTACCTATAAAATCTTATTCTGGAATCTCACCTGGACTCCTCAAAGAAGGAAGCAGCAAGATACATGTGCACAAACCATGCTATGTAACAAAGCTCAAAAGCACTATAAATCAGGGAAATTAAGAGGGAATTTTATATGGACTGGATGAACAACACAAGAAATGTGGACAACCAAACCAAAATGTGGGTAATTTATCAGAAGTACAGAAATTACAAATTACTTGCTGTTTTGAACATTCAGCAAAAGTCAGTAATTTTTGCAAAAACATGTGTATTACTCCATGCACATTGTGTCAAGGTAAGCATATTGCACATTGGCTATGATGTATTCACACCCTGAGTAAGCCTTCACCTTGCCTGGAGGAACCTGAAAACTTGAAATCCAACATAAAGAAATATATTCTACTACCCACTCAGAAACTCAATGCTTGGCAGTGAGCATTCCTAAAGATCTGTAACAAAGTACCTAAGTGGAAGACCAGCAGGCTTCCCTGATTTCATCCCTTGTAGACCATCCAAAGCTCCATGGAGCAATATTTGTTGCACTACAAGTGCAAGCTGGACAATAACTTTTGTTGATCAGTCAATGGCGATAGTGAAAACATCCTTACTTCCAGCACCCTGCTCCAGCAGGTACACAAAGCCTTCATAAAGCTCTGAGCATGAAATACAACTTGCTAATTTCAGGGAGGGCTAAGGGAACAAAGGCTACAGTGTAGATCTTAGAAACCCTACAGTACAGAAAGAGGCCATTCGGCCCATCGAGTCTGCACCGACCACAATCCCAGCCAGGCCCTACCCCCATATCCCTACATATTTACCCACTAATCTCTCTAACCTACGCATCCCAGGACACTTAAGGGCAATTTTAGCATGGCCAATCAACCTAACCCGCACATCTTTGGACTGTGGGAGGAAACCGGAGCACTCGGAGGAAACCCACGCAGACACGAGGAGAATGTGCAAACTCCACCCAAGCCGGGAATCGAACCCAGGTCCCTGGAGCTGTGAAGCAGCAGTGCTAACCACTGTGCTACCGTGCCGCCCAGTTGAAAAGTTTTACAACGGGACAGTGTCCTACAAGTCCTTATTTGGATGATACTCTGCATACAAAAGATAGCCAGTGAGAACTATTCCCCTCTTTATAACTTCTTAGCATTAGAAAAGTCAAATCAGATTTTTTTCGAAAAGTGCTGTACTAATATGCTTCCATGGAGATTAGTGAAACAAAACACATTCCAAAAACTGAAACAAGTCTATTTTAAAACAGTATATGAAAGAGTAAAAATCTACTAGATATCAACATGATGAATTATGAAAAAATAGCTGATAAATTGATTCTTATTCTGTTGTGCAATAGTAGAATTCGTGACATAACTGCAGTGCAAAGATTTGTATGCAGTAATTGGGAAGGAAAAGAGAAGGCAGCCAAGCACATGACTGTTAAGGATAAGAATCTTAAAGGAACAGCATCCTCAAATCCTTTTTTATGGATGATTATTCAATTTTATTCAATGGATAAACAAATAAGAATGAACCATTTTTCTTTCCTTTTTGTCACGTTTTTTAAGCAACAATAGGGGAAAACCAAACTTTTCAGAAGAATACAAATACAGGTTTCGTAATACAAAATTACATTTTTGCAGTAATTCTATCATACTACTGAAAGCAGCTTCCTGAATCCAGTCATTGGCAATAAGACCCACTGGCAAAAAAATGCTTTCATGCAGCATGTCAAACTTGATTTTAAACAATACTACTCAATGGCTCTTTGCTTCCAGTGTTTAGTTCAGAAATTTAAATTCAAGTGAATGTCATTAGAAACAACGAATGGCACATTTTCCAGGTGGAAATTCAACGCTTTCTAAACTTTACAAAAATAATTTGCATGCTTATTTGCATACTCACTTCCCAGATAATGTTTATTAATATTTTTATTTAGAGAAATTGGAAAAGAAACACAATAATGTAACAAATATTTTAGTTTGCAGGAATCATTAAAAAAATGTGGGATGCCTGTCAAGGCAACCCGGGCAGCTTCAGGACACCAGCTTTTAATTAGATCAACGAGTGTTTTGCTAGCTGAATACAGAAGAGATCAGAATGCTGTTGAGACATAGAGACCATGAGAAAAAAAACATATGTAAAAACTAGAAATTTGAGAGGAAAAGAGAGGGAAAGCTAATCAAATAGGCAGCAGAGGGATGCAAGTAAGTTATCACGCATTGTGACTTATCTTTTGATGGTATATTGGAGAGGAAATGAGTAAAACTACGACACAGTATACTAGCTTACTTCTTGATGTGCAACTGTAAAAGGTACACAAAAAAATCTAATGACATATACAAAAAATCATCAGGTAATAATAGCACAAGTTGAGAGGTTTTCAATGTTTGGGCGATAAAGATCGGGAAATGTAGAAACTGAAAGCAAAGAACCAAAAAAGTAATACAGCCTTAGACATTACAAAAATTTGTCAATGGGAGAGATGGTAATTAAAGTAATCTTCTCCTGGATTCAAAGGATAACAGCCCTCTCGAAGCTTAAGCCTTTGTGGTCTACAACATTAGAGCTCTCAATGTATTTTCTTGTAATCACTCCCCAGTCACCCATTTTTCTTTGGATAAAAATTAAATCACTCATATTAACTCGATGGAGAGGATTAAAGAAAAAAGTTTCAGCCCTTACATGCAATGGATTTATAAGGTACAGAATTATAAAAATGCAATATTGTACAGTTTTCATTGTAAGTACAAAAATCTATCACCTTTTGTGAAATGCACATTGAACCCTGAAGCCATTTATCCCACAGGCATAATATTAAGTGTTTCATTGTTGTACTATATTCTCTAAAGCTCTGTACATAAGTGACTGTGTAGTGTATTTTTTCTTGCAATTAAGCTCCCATCACATTCAGAAATTCAATATACTTTTCAATATCCTTTATCAAGATATTTTATGAAATTAGAATGATATTCTAGGTTTTATTAAAATATTAATTTCATTTATTACCATTGTAAGGCCAGAGCTAATTAAAACTGCATAGAATTACAAACCTACAAAAATGTATTAACAATATATACAGAAATTTATCTACTCCAAACATGAAAATGTACCATAAATTTATCTAGTAAAAATGTCAAACTAACTTACATTTGAGCTTTTTTGTATATCTGAATCACTTATTTTGTGAAGTATATAATATACTATAACACTGATAGCACAACTGTCTAAAGTGATCTCAATCACACTTTTAGTCCCATTTAACAGATTGTTTCGACAGAGGTGGCCTGTTTACCAACTTTCCTCTGTTGATCCTTTTCTTTCTTTTGAATCTTCTCTTTTTGTTTTTCTAGTTTCTCTTGTGCTTTCTTAATTTCTTTAAGCTTTTTCTTTATGGTGGCACGATCATTTTGACTGGCAACTCCCAAAGCCTGAAAAATCAAAGCAAACCTAAATTGTAATCTCATCGTAACACTTAAAGCTGACTGCATGCAAAATCTGTGCGTCTTATTACAGCCTCGACAATTGAATATTCGACTTTTAAAGCTGACAGGGTTGGTGGTGCAAGTAAGAAGAGAAGGTTTTCCATACAGAAAAGCAAGGCGAGTATACTCTGCTGCTGAATGAAAAATATTTCAGGTGTATACATCAACTGCTGCTATTTACTTGTGATGCAACATCTTTCAGGAAAGGGAAACTGCCATTTTACTTGAATCAATATCTATAATGCACAATAGTTTAAAATTCATCCTACTGAGGCAGCAATCTGAAGCAATTCACAAGTCATCACCTCTCTATCAGAACACATTTCATTTTGGCTGCTAAAACACAGAGTTAAGCAGGCTGGTAAGCTTTTTCAGCCAGGGGTAGGGCTCAAACAGGAATGTGGCTGAGTCAGAACATTTTCTTAGCATTGTTGTGGGGAAAACAGAAGTATAATAAACCACTGCAAACTGACTATTTTGTTTCCACTTGCCTGTCTTCTTAAAATCGGCAAACTACAATTCCTGGTTCTGTTCGTAACAAGAATAATGCTTGGGCAGGCAACCACAATCAGCAGAGAGCGTGGGCCTGGGAAACAACCTACTAAACTCACTCAGCAGGGGTGGGCACCATAGCAATGAACTTATTGGTTGGACTATCAGTAGGAAATCAAACTTTATCTGTGGTGGTAGTGGTGGGAGGTTGAGGGAGAACAAGGAAATGAAACTTGCAGGATATGACATGCTCAACACTCTATGATGTGATCTGCAGCATTACATTTATTTATCTGACTGATATGCTTTCACCCTAGGGGTGGGGAGGAAATAAGTAACACATTCCGCAATATGGAGTATAAATTAGTTGGGTGTGACATACAGAACCATACTAGTCTCTTACAATGTCAACCAACATGGTCAAGAAATGAAATCCTTCTTTACAATTCTGCTACCAACTCAGACCACACAAATGGGAAGTTACTGAGGCTCTGAAGAAAGGGTGGAGATTCAGAGGAGAATAAGGCTGCACTTCAAAAATACTCTAATTCATTGAAAAATAATGAACCTTTTCAATGGAGAGTTTGTTCACAATTAGGTTGTTGCTGAAAGAGAACTCAACTTCTATTTATATGTTTATTAAAATGGAATGCAGAGACCTGACCATGGACGAAATATTATACACTTATTAAATGTTCCATCTTGGAAAATTGGAATTTCATGTTAAACATTTATCAATAATTATCAACATATTTATCAACAATTTCAGTAAAATCTGAGGTCACATCTGTGTCCTAATTAGTTTCTACTTTATGATGAATTATGATTTTTTAAGAAGTCATACTTATGCACATTCCCTTTATATGAAAACATGTTGTGTAACTGTGGTAGCACAGCAGAGCGTGATACATAGCGGTTGAACGCAAGTGCAGAGTGGGGTGGAAAGCACGGAGGGGCGGTTGAATGCGAGTTCAAACTCGTGTTCTGCGGAAGTGGAGCATGGGTCCAAGCTAGTGTTGTGGTGGTTAAAGGGCAGCAGTTGGAAATCGGCGACTGAACTGACAGTTGACCCTTGGGAGTTGAAGAGTATGGAGGTCTTCATTGTCCTCCTTTGTATATTGTTTGCTTCAAATAAATAATTCAATTACTTTCACCCGTCAAGTAATTGTAGAGCCTCACAATTATTACAATAACTAAGTCATAAAAATATCCTTTAGGTTCTTTATCTTTTCAAATAGTGATAAATCAGTAGCTAGTTATTGTAAATAAGTTACCTTCAGAAAGTGCAGGATGCACTTCTTACAAAAGACAACGATTAAGTTGCATTAGTTAATTATATCTATGTGTTCAAACCATGCATTGATCTACAAAGCATGACTGGGCTGAACTTCCATAACTGTTGACAAAGGGAACTTGATGGCAGATAATATCCGGTCTCTGAAGCTGAGGTAAGAAAAAAACAAACTAGTATCTGGTATCCCGAGGCAGGACCGTTCCACCAATTCGCCAACAGTGGATCACCTCCAAGGCACTAAACCATAGAATTCCTATAGCGCAGAAAGAGACTGTTTGGCCCATCGAGTCCACACTGACCCTCCAAAAGAGGATCCCACCCAGACCCTCCCCCCTGCCCTATCCCCTTAACCCAGCGCACTTGCTCTAACTTAATTTGATTTCTGCTTTCACCACATAATTAGCACATCTCCAATAATGACATTTCAACATTTCATTAAAGAAACAACAGGTGCACCAAGACTCTATACAGAATCTCTCTCATTCACAAGTCTACATGCTGTCGTCTCTTGTTGACATCAGTTTTAGACATGTCAATAGCTTTCACAAATATGCTGACATAATCCAGTTTTACTGATCTGCTACCCTTCTCAACTCAACCACCATTAGATTTTGTTGACATGAAGTTCTGCTTAAGCAATAACTTCCCCCAATTCAACATTGGCAAGACCAATAGTTCTTACCTATTCAACTCCTGTCCAGAACTCCACACCTTAGCAACCAAAGTATTCTCACTAGCAACTCCCTCCGATTAAGTCTGACAGTTTACAATATGCCTTGCTAGAATCTGAACTGAAACCCCATAACCTTGCAAACATCAAGGCTGGCATTATGCACCTCAGCAACACTCCGTCTCTGGGCCACTTCATCCTTACTGCTGCTGAAATGCTTATACATACCTTTGTAAAGTTTAACTCAATAAAATGTACTCTATGTTAATTTTCTGAGTTATACTCTTCATAAAGTATAATTGAGCTGTGCTAACCTGCATTCATGGGCTTCCTATCTATTTAAGCATCATTACAAAATCCTCGTCCTCATCTTTCTATGGTCTTAGGTCTACATAGAGCAACCTGTTCTAATATAGACAGTTTACTCCCAGTTCTGCCATTCTTTTCCTCTCCCTCAATTCTACTTTCAGCTAAAACTTGAGCAGCTTTATACAGAACACTCATTAAGTCTCTTTCTGCCTGGCAGTCTTTCCTCTTCAATGCCCGCATCAACATCCTGCCTTCAATTCACACCCCAATTATTCGCCTTCCATTTTTCAGCCTCAGTTTATTTAGCAATGCTGGATGTTTTATTATGTCGGCGATGTTATTCAGGTTACTGCAAAGAGAGGGTGAAAAAGGCCTTCAACATGGTACCTAGAAGCAGAGGTTTACAATAGAGAAGGATGCCATGTCTCTGTGCCTGCTCTTTGCTAGGGCACTTGAAAAATAATTCCAGAACTTATCAATAAAAGTAAAATACTGCAGACATTAGAAATCTGAAATAAAAACAGAAAATGCTGGAAAAACTCGGGTCTGACAGCATCAGTGGAGAGAGGAACAGAGTTCATGTTTTGTGAGTCTGCATGTCTCTTTTTTAGCATTTTCTGTTTTTATTCCACAGCTTCTTCCTCCACTTCAAATATTTATCCAGTTTTTTTCTTGAGACACACAATAGTGTCTGCCTCAATTACTCCTTGGCAACTCATGCTCCAATGATCCTCTATGTAAAGAGATTTCATCATATCATCATCATAGAATCCCTACAGTACAGAAAGAGGCCACTTGGCCCATCGAGTCTGCACCGACCACAATCCCACCCAGGCCCTACCCCCATATCCCTACATATTTACCCACTAATCCCTCGAACCTACGCATCTCAGGACACTAAGGGCAATTTTAGCATGGCCAATCAACCTAACTCACACATCTTTGGACTGTGGGAGGAAACCGGAGCACCCGGAGGAAACCCACACAGACACGAGGAGAATGTGCAAACTCCACACAGACAGTGGCCCAAGCCGGGAATCGAACCCAGGTCCCTGGAGCTGTGAAGCAGCAGTGCTAACCACTGAGCTACCGTGCCGCCCTTTTCTTCTAACCACTCTCCTCATTCTATGACAGTTTTGCATTAATAACCTGACTTTCCAAACAGAAGAAAGTCTTTCTCAAGTCACCCCATCAAAACTATTCATAACTTTAAGAAATTACAATTAATAAAAAATATCCTTAGGCTCACTCGCTGCCATGAAAATAATCTCAGTATTTCAATATTCATTGCTATACTTTTCCATTCCTGTGATCACTGAATGCTCTATGACTTTTGATGCCTTTTATATAATTGGGAGCTCAAATTGTTAGTACTTTTAACACATCAATACTTTACACTGATTATGACCAGGAGTTTCTGATCAATTGTATTTTTTTGTTGCAATTCAGCCAAAATCAGCATAACCAGCATAAAAGAATCAAGAGTTTTAAACTCATTGGGGGAATCTTCCCATCCTGTCCACCACAGGAATTGTAGCAGGTTGGGGGTGGACCATGCAAAGGTCCATTGGCCATGGGTGGGATTTTCCACTTTTGGAGCGAGCGTGGCTGGAAAATCCACCCCATTGTGTTTGGTGCAAATAAAATTTCCATCATGTTTTGCGCTTGCTTTAGTAACACTGCACAAACAAGTCTGCCCATAAAACTGGTCACTTCCTCAGGATGAATTCATCACCATTGGGAGGTTTGGCTGATTGTGCTCAGTTGAAGGTTGTAAAAATTAAGTTGGATCTTTTGAACACAAAATATCAATAGTCACATTTCAAAAAGTTCCGAATGTCATTTTTTCTACATTTATCAGGAAACTGACTAGTGTACTCGAGCATAATAAGAAATAGTTTCGTACTTATTTTCCCCCCCAAAAATAAATTTTCAACAATTTAAAAATCAGGTTACTCACAATTGAGTAACATTGCAACCAAAATTTCTTTTTGAGATAAAACCATTTCTGCTGTACTAATCAAACTTCACCAAGTTACCACTCCTAAATATATCAGGGAATACTTTCTAGATCAAAAATTGTCTGAGAAAAATGCCATTTCAAAATGCTGTCCAATTGTGTTGGTTTATGGAAGATTTGTGCCTCATGCAGGAAAGGAGCTGGGGGAGAAAACTTTTCAAAATGGGCCCAATTTACTCCCAGATCGTCGAGCGTGGTCAAAACATATATTCGAACTTATTTCTTTACTTTCCCCTGTTTAAATCAAAAGTACTATTGGTCCTATTTTGTAGCTTTATTTACTAAATTTGTACTTTCAGGAAATTACAGAAGAACCCCCAGGGGTGTCTGTTCATTGGGGTCTACAATATGTTCTATTAACTCTACACTAAAAATTATTGTGTTTCTTCCCTAAATACATTATTTTGCTTGTACATTATTCTGCCATTTGCTAATACAAGAACCTATAAAATTTACGGCACAAGAGGCCGTTATTTGGTCTATAATGCCTGTGTTCATCCTAATCCCATTTTCCAGTTTTAGGTCCATAGCTTTATACATTACAGCACTGCAACTGCATAGCCCAGCACATTTAAAGAAATGGTGAAAGGTATTGCCTCTACCACCCTTTTAGGCAGTGTCTTCAGACCCCCACTAACCTTTGGGTGGAAAGAAATTCTGCCAATTACTTTAAATCTATGTCCCGAGTTACTGACCTCTCTGCTAATGGAAATAGTTCTCATTGACTCTATCTTGACCCTTCATATTTTCTACACCTCAATTAAACTTGCCCTCACCCTACTCTACTCCAAAGAAAATTCCAGTCTATCCAATCTTTCCTCAGAGCTAGAATTCCCAATTCCTGGCAACATTGTCATAAATCTTATCCATGCTTTCCTAAATTCTTTTAAAGCTGTTTTCCAAATTTTGAAATTGTATTCTCCATACCAAAATCTTCTATAAAAACCACAAAAATGTTCTGATCTCTGAAAAATATTAGCTCTACTCTTTTGCCAGTCCAAGCAACCCGAACAATTTCCTATCAGCTAATTTTCTATGCATTCAACTATAATTACTTTAAGATCACACTCCTGATTTTTTCTGACAATATTCTTCTAAGATACCTTCTAAAATCCATACATTTTAGATCTACTACATTCTTGTTATTTATCCAATGATTTCTTCCTAAGGAACCATGCAACTTGTCAACTATGATGACGGTCCTTGGTTAACCCATGGATTTCTAAATGCTTTCTAACTTCATCCTAAACTATAAATCCTGAAAGTTTGTCCACACTGATGTTAGACTAACAGGTTTACAGTTACCCAGTTTAGCCTCCTCGTCATTGTTTTACAAAGTATTAGATTGGCAACTCTCTAATCCAATAGTACAATTTGCATTTTTGGGGATTTGAAAATTCTAGACAATTTCTGTTATTTTCTGTCATCTTTCAACAACCACTAACAGGATCCTGAGGTTTATTCGGTTCTATTAATTTGTTAAGAAACAGTATCCTTTCCAGTTATCGTGAACAATTTATTAGGTTACATCATCATTTGTAAATAATGATACAAAATATTTCATTACATCTCCTTTAACACTGGCTATTAGAAATCTCTTTCACATGCTTCACTCCCTTTATTCATGATTATCTTCATTGTTAGCACTAATTTTACCAAACACCCTTTAAACTTGGAGGTTAACTTTAATCTCTCTAGCAACAAAATTCTGTTATTTGAAACATCCTTTCAAGTTTATCTTGCATTCAATCAATCTCATAGTTAACAAATTCCCATTGATCCATTAACAGTTTGTTAAATTTCTTGCTTAGTTAATTTGAACAGATCCTTTATCTGATTTAACTTCATCTTTTTCTAGCTCAGCACACTATGATTTTTCATTATCCATTTATTTTTACATTGGACCTAACCATTTTGTGTTTGCTATTTCCAATTTTTCTTTTATTAGTTGTTAGTCTTCATTGTGCATCTAATTCGGAATTCTATTTTTATGAATTCTCTTTTAATGCAACCCCCTACATCATTTTTATATTTTAGCACCATGCTAAAATTCTTTATGCAGCCACCTTCATTACCCCGCAAACTCCCACCCACGACTTCTCTTCAAAATGTAGCTAGGAATATTAAGTCCCCAATCCTGTACAAAGCTAGATCAGATCTCTCTCACATCATCTCCCTCCCAACTATAATTACAAACTTGAACATCTGCATGGACTAAGTGTCAGTGCCATTTGGTTTCTTTTGCCGCCTTTTTGTGTCAACTTTTCCATTGTAACTTGCTATATCCATACTGTATAAGGGACTTGAGGTGTAAACATCATGGTGATTGTACAACCATGGATAGATCTGTGGTAGTTTTAAGTTGCCTGTGTTAGCTCAGATTAGTTTATTTTTCCTGAATGAATGGAATTTAAACCTCACATTCCCAGATGTAAATTAAAAATTTGTTTCTTTTTGGTTCATTGGTAACCAGTATAATTTTAGATACATTTCACATTTTTATAACACATTAATTATCTCCAATTAAACCTATGTCATCAATCCAACACAGGGGCTTTTTGCTCCTCTTCCAGCTTTCAGAGTATTTCCCACTGATACCATGACATCCTTCACCCCCCCAAGAGCAACGACACAATATAACATTACAGAAAAAATGACCAGAAAAAAAGGCTGTCTGAAGCCCCAATTATCGAATGTACTAAGTTTACCTGTATATCATCTCCACAGATGTCTCTTGTTCAATAGTGCTCTTAAAAGGACAAACTCTACTATGTCACTATCACTGCCCATCACTTCATACTTAACATTATCAATCTCTTGGGTATCTTAGGAGTTCCTGAGTCCTGTCTCCCTCTGCTGTCTCAGCAAAACACCTACATCTGTCTACACAATTAACATCTTGAACAGTTGATTATCATATTCTGTGCAGTACAGACTAACACAGAGGTTCACTGTTCCAGAGGGTTAGCCTAACAATACAAAGTCTCAATAACTAAATTCTGCTAACATCAACTGCATCTCAACGGTGAACATTCTCATGCTAAATAAACTCCACATTCTTCTGGCTCTTCATGTTATTGGCAGGCTGCAGCAACCTGTTGCTACTTTGCAACAGCAAGAGGGTTTCCTCCGGGTGGGTTTCCTCCGGGTGCTCCGGTTTCCTCCCACAGTCCAAAGATGTGCGGGTTAGGTTGATTGGCTATGCTAAAATTGCCCCTTAGTGTCCTGGGATGCGTAGATTAGAGGGATTAGTGGGGTAAAATATGTAGGGATATGGGGTAGGGCCTGGGTGGGATTGTGGTCGGTGCAGACTCGATGGGCCGAATGGCCTTTTTCTGTACTGTAGGGTTTCTATGATTTCTATGATAAGAGTTGCTTTACGGTATATTTTGAATACTTTAAAACTAGGATGGTGAATTTCCAAATACCAGATATGTAGCTGACCAAAGCAAATGAAGATGCTGCTTACATATCTTTTTTTCCTGAAGACAGAGAGGTATGCAGAGGTATACTTCCAAACATAGCAAGAATCTTATTCAAGAGAACACATTTTATATGGGAGCCTATCTGATTTTGCAGCATCACTGCTAAGCCAATTGATGTCCATACACAGGCATTTTTTATACAAACAATGAAAAGATATCAGTAGGAATAACCAGCCATTTTTACTTCCTGTCTTGATGATGCAAGGGTTCGATTGAGCATCCTGGTCCATACAACCAGACTTCATACTTCCTCTAATATAATATTTGATGTACATCAAGTAGATCTGCAACACAATTTATCTTTAATCAATCTAACAAAATTTCGCAGGCATTGTGGAACAACTTGTAATATTGTACCTTAAGTCCACTGCTATCTAGTTGCATTAGTTGTTCCCCATCAACGTTTTTAGAAATAAATTCTGTAGTGTATTGCTCCAAGTTCATTCCCATCAGCCAATGACAAACTTGTTGGGTTGTCCACTCAGAAACAGCTCGATTTTGCCATTGGTTCTGTTTCCCTGTTGTTGCTTGATCATCAAGAACCTGTTTTGACAAAGTAAAAAAAGTCATGGGTACAGTATATAGACTGTTTATCCTGTAAATGAGGCACAATTAAGATTTTAAGTTCCTCCCTTAAAGGGTTGGGTAATTATAAATTAAGCTATGTCAATACTGAGGAATGGAATACTTTTCATTATGAGCATTCAGAACCAGATAGTTTGCCATCTACGTTCTCTTATATCAATACTTCAACCAATAAGAAAAATTGTTACAAAACATATATGAATACAAATTACAATATTTTTTATAGTTAAGACTATACATGATACTATTTGCCATCATACATTACTGTATTACTTCAAATGAAAAATAAAATATGTTTAAAAGTACACACTGGTGTAAAGTACTAAACAATTTATCTACCGCTCTCTCATTGGTGTAACATACCAAAGAAATAGGAATCTATCAACATATTATTGGCACTGGTGCCGGGATGCTGAAAACTTTCATATTTGGTTCAGAAACAGCAAATGCCAAAGCACTTGCAATCCAATACTGCCAGCTACACCGGGAGAAATAAGTCTCTAATTAGGTAGTGCCTTATCACATCTAAATAATTCAACATATTTGACATTTCAATTAATTACTCTGAAGTACATCAATTTATGCAGACAAATGTGGCAGGCATTTTTATACACAGCAAGATGTCAGTAAAAACAATGATATGACAAGCTAAGGAAGTGTTAGTTGAAGAATGTTCACAAGGCACTAGAAGGACTATCTAATTTTCTTCAGTCAAATAGAATTATTTACAACAATCATTTGTATTTCTACAGCACCTTTCATACAACACGGCATTTCACAGCAGCATTGTAAAACAAAATACGCCATCAGCTGCATCAGGAGATAATTGGGTAGTTGGCCAAATGCTAGATTAGGAGTAGGTTTTAAGGTGTTGTCTTAAAGCAGCAAAGCAAAAAGAGTTGAGAGATTTATTTAGGGAGGGAATCAGATCCGAGACAGCTGAAGACATGGCCACCAATGGGGAACTGTTTAAGATCAAGAGGCCAGCTTTAGAAGAGTGCAGATTATCTAGGAGACTTGGAGAGCAGCAGGAAATTTATAGATAGGAATATGAAATAAGAGCCATTCAGCCTTCTTCACCATTCAATACAATCATGACTGATCTGCTTGAGTTTCAAATTCCACATTCCCATTTACCCATGATAATCTTTGATTCCCTTGCCTAACAAAAATCTATCTACCTTGGCCTTAAAAATAATTAATAATGCTGTCTCCACTACCTTCTGAGGCAAAGAGTTCCAAAGTCACACAATCCTCCAAGAGAGAAAAATTCTCCTCACATCTATCCTGAAAGGATGAACCTGAATTTTAAAACAGTGCCCCCTAGTTCTGGACTCACCCTCAAGAGGGAATACCCTTTCCATGTCCACCTTGTTGAGACCGTTCAGGATTTTGTATATTTCAATTAAGTCACCCCTCACTCTTCTAAACTCCAGTGGAAACAAGTCTTTCCAACCTATCCTCATAAAATAACCCATTCATTCCAGGTACCAATCTAGTATACCTCCTCAGAGCCACCTCCAATGCATTTACAACCTTCCTTAAATATGATCAAAACAGTATACAGTAGTCAAGATGTGGTCTCACCAATGCTTTGCATAACTGAAGCATAACAGTCTTGCTTTTATGTTCAATTCCTTACACAATAAAGAACATTCCATTAGTCTTCTTAATTACGTGCTGTACCTGCATACTAACTTTTTGTGACTTATGCACTAGAACACTGAGATCCCTCTGTACCTTGGAATTCTGCAGTAATACTTTGTTTTCATAGTCCGCCTGCCAAAACTAACTTCACATTTTCTCGCAATATACTCCATCTGCCAGATTTTTTTCCACTCGCTCAAACTATAACCATCTGCAATCTCCTTATGCCCTTTTGATAACTTACTTTCCTACCTATTTTCATTTGATCTGCAAATTTAGCTATCATCCCCTCACCCAAGTCACTGATATAAATTGTTAGAAGTTGAGGCCCCAGTACAGACCCCTGCAGGACTCCACTCATCATATCCTGCCGATCAAAAAAACATTTACGCATACTTTGCTTTCTGCCAACCAATCAACCTTCTAGCCGAGCTAATGTGTTTCGCCCAACACCATGAGCTTTTATTTTCTGCAAAAGCCTTTGATGTGGCACCTTATCAAATGCCCTCTGGAAATCCAAATACTGTATGTCTACAGGCTCTCCTTTAATCACAGCACGTTACTCCTTCAGAAAATGTCAATAAATTGGTTATATATGATTTCCTTTTCACAAAACCATGTTGACTCTTCCCGGTAACCTTAAGTTTTTTTAAGTGCCCATCTAGGGCCTCCTTAATGATCGATTCTAACACCCTCCCCACAACAAGACATCAAGCTAACTGGCCTATAAGTATCCCATTTTCTGCCTCCCTTCCTTCCCGAGTAGAGAAGTTATAATTTTTATTTTCTAGTTTGATGGAACCCTTCCAGAATCTACTCTGATTTCTTTCCCCCGATTAACCTTTTAGTCATCCTCTGCCGTTCTTTCTATTCTGATCAATCATCTGATCTGCCGCTCACCAATGCAGAATTATGTTTTTCCTTAAAGTTGATGTTTTCCTTAACTTCTTTAGTTAACCACGGATCGTGGGCCCTCCCTTTAGAATTTTTCTTTATAGTAGAAATATATTTATTCTTAAGTATTTTGAAATATTCCCTTAAATGTCTGCCACTGCTTCTTTATTGATCTATCCTCTAGCCTACTATCCCAGTTCACTTCAGCTAGCTCAGCTTTCAAGCCTACATAGTTGTCCTTATTTAAGTTTAAAATACTAGTCTCAAGACTAACTCTTCTCCCTTTCAAACTGGATGTAAAATTCAATCATATTGTGGTCGCTGCTACCTAGCGGTATCTTTACTTTGAGGTCATTAATTAATCCTGTCGTGTCACACAATATCAAGTCTAATATAACCTGCTCTCAACATGCTGCTCCAAGAAACGATCCTGAAAACATTCTATGAACTCCTCATCCAGGCTAGTATTGTGAATCCAATTTTAACAAATTATCTGTAGATTAAAATCATCCAGGATTACTGCCATCCCTTTATCACAAGCACCCAGTATTTCTTCTCGTCAGCTTTGTCCTACAATGTGGTTAGTTAGGGGGACTGTAGACCATTCCCACTAGTGAATTATTTCCCCTGATATTCCTCACCTCCATTCAAATGGATTCTACATTCACTTCTAACTATTGCACCAGTGCCATTCGTGCTACCCCGCCATCTTGATCTAGCTTCCTATTCTTCTTGAATTTCATATATCCCTCAATATTCCAGACCCAATCCTTGTCACCCTGTAGCCACATCTCCATAATGGCTATCAGATCATATTTATTTCAATCTGCGCTATCAATTCATTTACATTATGAATGCTACAAACATTCAGATACAGAGCATTTGGTTTTCTCTTTGTTATCTTTGTGACATCTAGGCTTGACTATTGGTACATTCTTAGGTTTTTCCTCTGTCCCTTCTTACTCTTACCCCTCATTTCCCATATTACTATTTTGTTTTCTTGCACTGACTCCACCCCTTGATTAGCTACACTTACCCAAGCTTGATCCCTCATTCCCACCCCCCTCTCCCCCATTTAGTTTAAAGCCCTCTCTACTTCCATAATTATACATTCTCAAATTTACTTAAGATAGAATGTGGGAGCCTGTCAGGGGGCGCTACAATAGTCAGATGTGAAGGTAACAAATGCAAGAGGTTACGGATTTTAACAGAAGAGCTGAGGCAGGGATGGAGTCATAAAATATTATGAAGGTGGAAACTGATGATCATAGAGGCGCATGTGTGGTTGAATGCTCATCGCGGGGTCAAATGTGACATGAGTTTGCAACTCAATTCAGCCTAAGACAGCCATCAGGCATTTCACTGGAGTTCATGGCAAGGGAGCAGTTTGTGGTAGGGACCAAAAAAATGACTTCAATTTAATCAACTGTAGGAAATGTCTCCTCATTCAGAATGTTGGATAAGCAGCCTGGCAATTTAGAGATAATGGAAGAGCCAGGAATGACGGTGGCGAGGTAAAGCTGCATATATGTGGAACCTGATGAGTTTTTGGATAATGTTGCTAAAGAGCAGCATGTTGATGAGCAACAAGGATAGATCCATAGTGGTATGCCCTCTCCAAGCATACAGGTTTGAATGGAAATAGCTGAAGTAGTCAGCAGCAGAAGTATCTCCAGCTAAGAGACAGTGCACCAAGAAGATCTAGGATCTCAGGAGGCCAGTTAACGTGATGCATAACATTAAGGTAACAAGTTTCACACTGACATCTCCAGCATTCTCTGACACAGCACTCCTCAGAACACACTATGCAGCTGCGCTCACTCTTCTTTCACTAGGCACCTCACATCTACAGCCAACACACACTCACGCACACCTACCTTCCTCCTACTACCCTCTAGCACCTGGATCTCACAGGCACGCTCCTTAAAGTTCTCCCTTGGTCCTATTAATCCAAATCATTACTAATAGTTATATCTCTCCATTTTCTTTCCTTCCATGTAAACTGTATGTACGGTGGGAACCTCACATCCTTGGGGCTGGATCAATGACCAGTTCCACTGCCTGTTGAAGTGGCACAGGGCTGAAGAGAAGGCAGCTAAAGTTGGTGCTGGTATTGCTCCTGTTGCTCCTCTTGTTCTTCAGCGAATGTGCAAGGTAGAGATGCAGAAAATGCTCCCGTACCCTGGAGAGGGCTGACAGCAGGGAAGTGCAGCTGAAAGTAAGTGAAATGCAAGTCAGATGAAGTGCCTTCCTTGAATTTGGCAATCACCTGTCAAAGCACTCGGAGAATCAGCAGCAACCTCCCATCTGGCCATGACTGTAGCTCTTCAATTTCACTGGTCAAAGGCTACCCAATCTGTATGTTTTTCTAAAGAAGCACTCCTCACTGTGTACTCATCTCAGTGACCGTGGCGAGATGCTGACAATTCAAGAAATCAGTCTGGTCGGTGTTAAATCCAGAATCCTTGGTTAAAACCGAACAGAATGACCGCCCTAGTTGAGTATTTAAATACCTTACCCAACAATTGCACATTGGCTCTCGTGCTCACCTTGAACAAAGAACAAAATAGCACAGGAACAGGCCCTTCAGCCCTCCAAGCCCACGCCGCTCCCTGGTCCAAACTAGACCATTCTTTTGTATCCCTCCATTCCCACTCCATTCATGTGGCTATCTAGATAAGTCTTAAACGTTCCCAGTGTGTCCGCCTCCACCACCTTGCCCGGCAGCGCATTCCAGGCCCCCACCACCCTCTGTGTAAAATACGTGCTTCTGATATCCATGTTAAACCTCCCCCCCGCCCCCTCGTGAATGTCACCACCGATCTGGGAAAAAGCTTCCCACCGTTCACCCTATCTATGCCTTTCATAATTTTATACACCTCTATTAAGTCTCCCCTCATCCTCCGTCTTTCCAAGGAGAACAACCCCAGTTTCCCCAATCTCTCCTCATAACCAAGCCCCTCCATACCAGGCAACATCCTGGTAAACCTCCTCTGTACTCTCTCCAAAGCCTCCACGTCCTTCTGGTAGTGTGGCGACCAGAACTGGGCGCAGCATTCCAAATGCGGCCGAACCAATGTTCTATACAACTGCAACATCAGACCCCAACTTTTATACTCTATGCCCCGTCCTATAAAGGCAAGCATGCCATATGCCTTATTCACTACCTTCTCCACCTGTGACGTCACCTTCAAGGATCTGTGGACTTGCACACCCAGGTCCCTCTGCGTATCTACACCCTTTATGGTTCTGCCATTTATCGCATAGCTCCTCCCTATGTTAGTTCTACCAAAATGCATCACTTCACATTTATCTGGATTGAACTCCATCTGCCATTTCTTTGCCCAAATTTCCAGCCTATCTATATCCTTCTGACACTGTTCCTCACTATCTGCAAGTCCAGCCATTTTCGTGTCGTCCGCAAACTTACTGATCACCCCAGTCACACCTTCTTCCAGATCGTTTATATAAATCACAAACAGCAGAGGTCCCAATACAGAGCCCTGCGGAACACCACTAGTCACAGGCATCCAGCCAGAAAAAGACCCTTCCACTACCACCCTCTGTCTTCTGTGACCAAGCCAGTTCTCCACCCATCTAGCCACCTCCCCCTTTATCCCATGAGATCCAACCTTTTGCACCAACCTACCATGAGGGACTTTGTCAAAAGCTTTACTAAAGTCCATATAGACGACATCCACGGCTCTTCCCCCATCAACCATTCTAGTCACTTCTTCAAAAAACTCCACCAGGTTAGTGAGGCATGACCTCCCTCTCACAAAACCACGTTGACTATCGTTAATGAGTTTATTCCTTTCTAAATGCGCATACATCCTATCTCTAAGAATCCTCTCCAACAACTTCCCTACCACGGACGTCAAGCTCACCGGCCTATAATTTCCCGGGTTATCCTTCCTACCCGTCTTAAATAGCAGGACCACATTAGCTATCCTCCAATCCTCTGGGACCTCACCTGTGTCCAGTGATGAGACAAAGATTTGCGTCAGAAGCCCAGCGATTTCATCTCTCATCTCCCTGAGCAGCCTTGGGAGATCCCGGAGATCTACCTGGGTGGAAACCCAGAAGAGTGGGGGAAGGGGATGATGCCAGGGCCACAATCCAACATCACTTTTAGGGGATTTAATTACCGCATGCACAAAAGCTCTTCCACTTGCCTGTAAAAATCTTCTGCCCATAAAGTCATAATTGAATTAGCCTCCTTAATAGCCATCTCATATGGTTCTTCAATTAGACCAAGACTCATGTCTCAGCAGCAAGAAATCATGCAAATGACCATGATGTCCTCCATTTGAACCTTGTTACTTCAACTGTACTGGATCAATTGATACAAACTTACGCAAGATAAAATGCATCTACAATTTCAATTAAGGGACAATGCAACAGCTAAATTGTATTAATGCTTGCTCAAACCATTACTTTATTCTTCTACTTCTACTTTATTGTTCAATGCAAAATATGTACTTTTCAGTTAAATTCTATGCAGCATCTTCAACTTCTGCAAACTGAAATTGCTCTCGTTGCCTATACTTTATTTTAACCATGCTGCCCAGTAAACTAGTTGGATGAACTCAGAAAATAAAAAAGAGGACGAGCAGGCTATTTGGCCTCTTGAATTTGCTCCATTATTCAATATGGTCTGATTGTGGCTCCACTTTCCTGCCTGCCACCATAACTCTTGATTTCCTTGCCATTCAAAAATCTGTCCAATTCAGCCTTGAATATATCCAACGACCCAGCTTCCATTGCTCTGAGGGTTTTTGGAATTCTCTTCCCCAGGGGAGAAATTCCTCATATTCATCTTAAATCGGAGATCTCTTATTTTCAAATAATGTTCTCTCATTCTAGATTCACTGGCACAGTGGCTAGCACTGCTGCATCACAGCGCCAGGGACTCAGGTTCAATTCCCGGCTTGGGTCACTGTCTGTGCGGAGTCTGCACGTTCTCCCCATGTCTGCGTGGGTTTCCTCTGGGTGCTCCGGTTTCCTCCTACAGTCCAAAAGACGTGCTGGTTAGGTGCATTGGCCATGCTAAATTCTCCCTCAGTGTACCCGAACAGTCGCCGGAGTGTGGCGACTAGAGGATTTTCACAGTAACTTCATTGCAGTGTTAGTGTAAACCTACTTGCGACACTGATAAATAAACTTGAACAAAAAGTCCCCTCAGAATTGTATATGTTTTAATAAGATCAACCCACTTTCACAAAGTCAAATGGGTAAAGACCAAAACCTGCTCAACCTTGCACATACTGAATCTTTTTAGAAATCAGCTTGCTATGCTATGATTTTAACTTGTATTTTTTTTTGCCCTCCAAGCTTGCTGCCATTCTTTTTATCTCTAATATTTCTGGATCACCCAGCCCCTATCCTACATCCCATGATTACTATTTTACTGTACTGACAGTGGTGGAAGGATCGTCACTCGGTGAGGGAAGACTATAATTAATGTCACAAATTTAGAGCCTGGTTTTATTGGTTGTGAACTTAGGAATTGAAAATGGATAAAACTGACCAAAACATTGTTCTCATCAGGTTGGAGCAGAGAAGAGGGTACTTGATTCTGGAACTATTAAATGCTAACACCAGTTGAAATAGAAACACGTTCCAATGCTTTCAACATCCCTCACTTGAATAATTTTTTTTTAAATCAAGAAAAATATGTTTATATTGCAAAAATGTTATAACAGTACTGGGTTTAATTTTCCAATATAAAGTCCTTAACTTAGTTGTATAAATTAATTATTCCAGTGCTACTGAGTCAGGCTTAAATTTAGTTTCAAAGCAGCTGTTTATAATTTAGTACAAATTGTACATCTGATACTGGTTATGTAATCTCAAAACTATTCTTGAATAGATGGCAAATTATACATTGCTACGTAACTAAAAAGTCTGTTCCTCATTCAAAGACAGTACTATATACAGCAGCTCATTTTGATTTTTAGTAGTACCCAAAATGTTTCTCCTCTGTGGGCTACTCAAACTCTCAGGTTGCATACAGAAAGCTATGCATATTAGATTAGCACCAATAGCCAGGGAGAGCTTCCATTTCTTGCACTTAAAAAAAACGCTGATATAATGGCACTTTTCCTCCCTCTCCCCAGTTTGAGGTTCTGCGTTGCTCCACTTTGCATCGCTACTCCTCTTTTTGCCATCCAACTCCCAACGTTCAAGATGGCAATCTTGCCCCAGTTGCTACTGCTATCTTGGCATTCTTCACTTTCCAATTTCACACTAGTACTGTTTTTCAGCCATCACCTTCAATTTCAATCTGTACTCTTCTACCCTCACCCTTGGTCAGCTTCCTACCCACTTCAAGCTTGTACCTTTTTCCAATTTCACACAACCAATTTCTTACCCTTTGCGTCTACAAGCTCATCCCATTTTTGCCATTGTATTTAATCTCCAGTTACTCCAAACAATTGACCACTGTTTTACACTGTGGGAGAGGATCTATGATATTGGAATACATTTTTGCCCAGCGTTTGCAGTCACTAGGAACAACAGATGGCAGCAACTGACAGTGGTGCCAAGGAATTAAGATCAGGAACAGAAGTGATGCTCTGTGTAAGCTTATTTAGTTTGAACATCCCTAATTTACAAGAATTGCTAATCAAAGGAAACATTAGTCATTGGAATCAAAGCAAAAAAGACAGTCTCTTTCAATACGTTGTCATAATATTTTTCTTCCTCAAGTAAACCTTGCCAATTACATATACCAAGCTAGAAAGCTGGGACTAACTGCATTATGTCCCATTTTGGAGACTGAGAATGAAACCTCTGAATATTGATTTAGTCTCCCTATTGGACCTGAAAAATGCTTTAAAAGTTAGACATAGTTCTCCTATTACATGCACACAAGTGGAGCCCAGAATAAATTGGAGCTTCTTGTTTTACATTATTGGATTTTTATCCTAGATACTCCACTTGGGTCCAATGTAAATGCGACCTTACATTCAATACAAACCAGAGAGCACTTAAATCTCCTTGATGTCTATGTAAATTTAGTAAGACCCATGAATCAAACTGTGAATGCTTGATTCTGCATTCAGGCTTACTGGAATAGATATTACTACACAAATTGCTCAACTTCAACAGATGAAATATACATTCTAGCAGACAGAAGTTCGTGCTAAAAGTAACAAATGTATTTAACAAACAGTACATGAACATTTAGTACAAACATTTACAATAGTTACAATGTTTATTCTTTTTGAAATGCCCAAACCATAAAATACATTTTTCTGGGATCTTGCAAAATAAAATTGATCCTTGAAACACAGTTGCTCATAATTTTTAATGTGGAGAAATGCTATTGTAGAACCAGTGATGTATTTTAATCTATTGGCTTAAAACTGATTCAATTAGCGAATGCAGCCAAATATAAATCAACAATTAGAAGCCTCTGGCCACCAATCTGTTTAATCACAGGCACTACAAAGAATCGCTGACCTTTTCCTTCACACAGGTCCAAGCAACATCTCCACCCAGGCGCAGATGTTAATCTAAACCACTAGTCCAGCATATCAAGCACTGTGGAAGTTTAAAATTGAATGAGATTATTTGGTTTATTGATATGTACTTTGAATTACCTGCTCAATGGATCCTCATCAGGTATAATATGATCAAACCATGTATGGAAAGGTCCTCCCAAATTATGTAAATCTCTTCCTTGCCCTGATATGTGAATGTGAACTTGCATATATTTAAAAATAACTAGCAATAACTGACTTTAATCTTCTGTGTGTATTCTGGCCTGTAATAGTAACAAGGGGAAAAGTGATGCAATTTTTGTCACCTCTCAGAAGACAGCATCCTCCAAGCACACTACTTTCCAACAAGTGGTCAGCACTTAACCATGAGATTTTCTACTTCCACTCCATTGAGCCTCCTCAAGATTGACCCAGATTGAACAATAGACTAATTCATGAGATTTGCAAGCATAGATGATTGGGGTAAAGAATTAGACTAATTGATGCATGGCTAAAAGAAAACCAAGGCTGGTGTTATGTGGTAGAGGCGCTGGGCCACTGGATCGCTGCTACAGGTCACTGCTGAGCCATTGCTGTTAATTTGTATCCATCATTTAAAGTGCCAAAGTTTAGAGGTTAACTAATGATGATTTTTTTTTGTAAATTACATACAATTTGGTCTAGTGTTCATAGGTGGTGGACAAGAAGTAATATGTTTGGATGTATAGCTTGAAGATGTGGCACAAACCTAAGGAGGTGATTTTGACGTTGTATTTGGTCTTGGCGCACTACATTTCAACAGATGTTCAGTTTTTGTTTTAGTTTCCATTAAAGAAAGAGGATGTAGCATGACTGGAATAAGTCCAGGAAAAGATTACAGGGGCGAAGAATTAGTTTGCCCTGAAATTTTATTCTCTAGACAAAAGAGCAACAAGGGAACACTTGATCAAGGATTTGGATCCAGGTAGCTTTTTCTAATAGGGAGTGGGTGTCAGGACTAGAGAACATAGCTTTAAGTTAGGAGTGTAAAAGAAAATACAAAATTAGACACACTCTTTTTAGTAAGGCAATAAAACAAGTGCAACTGATCATTTGTGTGATTAATATAACAATAAGCAATGGCAGATTTTGAAAAAGGGCCACATCATTTACAAAAGGAAAGTAGGTATAGAACCATTAGTTCCAGAATCTTGGTAAAGAAACTGGTAGGTGATTTGGTAGAGATGGCTAGATAAAGTAATAATGTACTCTTGGCCAAAACATTACTCATTATTTTGTTGTAGAGAAGCATGCTCATCCCTGGAAATGTAACGCTCTACCAGTTTACTGTCTTTTGGTTACATAATGGAGAACTTTCTTAACTACAGGTAGAGGAGGTCAGGTACGGCACTTGTGGACTAATAAATAAACTTTAGGTAGTAAACAGGACTGAAACACTCATATGTAGTAAGCCACACTTGAACTTTTAATCACTGAAGACAATATTAACAAAGGATTTCAAAAATCTTGCTATTTACATTGCCAGAATGTCTCAGATTATTTTCATGTAATCTCTGTCACACATTATTCTCTATAGAAGAGAAACATGCAGTGTTTATTGTTCAGACCTTGGATTTGGGCAACTCAAAAGCAAACCATCTTAGTATTGAAGTTCCTCAGCCATGAAGGAGCTTTGGTCCTAGGCAACAGGGGGCACTGGCAACAGTGGTGGATCGGTAAGAATTCAGGGATGCTCAAGCTCCCAGAAGCAGCCAGAGGAGATCAGATACCTCGGGGGTTGTGGGCTGGATGAGAGTACAAAGATAGAGATGGGTGAGGCCACAGAGGGATTTGAGAAAAGAAAAAAGTTGGATCTTTTTAAATATAGCTTTTATTTAAAAGACAAACATACGGTGAAATCTGAAAAAAATAATGTAAAGATAGGAACAGCACTGTTTCCTGCACACTTACTTTGTGTTACTCAAAACTGGAAAGTTTTGCCAATAACCTATTATATAGGAGTACAGCTAGCACCATATGTATGTATATGAACTTTTTCTGCAAAGGAAGTGAAGACACGTAACTAGTGTCTTTCAATCCCCTAAATATTCTTTCCAGTGGTACAAAACAGCAATGAAACCAGTTGTAAAGACATCAGCACCAATATCTGTTAATTATTCAAAAACAAATCTACATCAAAAGATTACCTGATCATGAAAGCACTTTAATTGTAAGAAGGGAACAAGGAGCAATTATTCTCAACTCACTTTTTTCCTTGGCATCTCCTTGTCCTGTTCACAAATGTCATGTGAACTGGAAGGTGAGTGAAGGCTACTGTTGGAAGAGGCAGCTTCCTTACGACTATCCCCAAACCAAGAAAAAGGCATGCAGGTTGGTATGGATGTGACTGAATCTGCAGCAGAAAGGTTACCACCGGAGCTCTCAAGCATTTCCTTAGATCCTCTGTCATACACAAACAAAAAATGCATAGAGATCATTCTTTATGTTAGTCATATGAACTGAACGATATAAGAGAACTACATGCAATGTTCAACCTTACCAAAAACATTAATTTTATAAATGCAAAATGCATGCAAACTCCACTGATAATGATTTAGACAACCAGCAGGTGACAGTTTTGCCAAATATTTGAACATTTAAAATCTGAATATATGAGGCAGTTAAAGATGACTATTGTATAATTGTAGCAGAATACCTGCTATCAAGAGAAGTTCTACGATCTTCTTTATCTAATTTCTTGCCTTTTCCACCAGATTTTCTTAATCCACTTTTTTGTAAAAAGGGGTGGGGGAAAGAAAGGAGAACAAAGTTATGCCGTTAGAAATGTGCTGCTAATCAGTATATATAGCCTACTAATAATAAACCCAAATTATGTTCTAAATGTTTAAATTGTTCCCCCCCCCCACCATGTTGTCTTGTTTTTTATTCTGTGTCTAAAACTATATCCTAATAGAAGATGCTTTAATATTGCTATTTGTTTATTTTGAATTACAGGAGAAAAAGTGGGTCCAAAATTTTGCTGCTGAGGTAAGTCAGACTGAGCAGTCAATGCCAGCGAGCCAGCACACACACGGTAGCCTCCATAATCCTAATTAACCAACTGACAACATACTGCTCACTCACTGAGTAGTAGCCTCTGGCAATACTATTCCATGAAAGTGGCCCAGGTTACTCGCCATTGTCATATTTTTCAAAACTGTAATACCTCTGACAGTTCAGCAAGTTTTGATCAAATTTTTAAGACGGGAGGGGGGTGGTGGGGGAATCTTACCAATAAATGATAGAGTGCTGTTTTAGGCGAGAAAACCAGTATGGTTCTCTCCAGAGAAACGTGCCGGTTTTCTCTCTAGATCTTATAACACTCTGCCAAAGACAATTAAGGGGGCGTGTTTCACAGTGTCTAAAAAAAAAAATCAAGGGGACAGGGCCTCAACACTGGCAAACAGATTAGACGCCATCGATCATAACAGGAATAAATCTGAGTTAGCACTTCACCTCCCCACCCACTTCACAGTTGAAGCCAGAGCCACCCTCCCCCCCTTCCGCAATGGCCATCGTTGGCATTCCCTGCTCTTCTGTCCACTCCCAGCCCACAACTAAATCTGAATGAAACCCCTTGGGGCCCATGCCTTGGCACAGATTAGCACTGCCAAGTTGGCATTGGCATTGTGCCAACGGGCAATGCCAGAGAGCATTGCCAGGCCACGTCCCTTTACCCCAGGGGGCTATCCTCACCTTTACGCCCCCAGAGACACCTTCATGACAGGTTCACATTCAAGTGAGCCTGTTGTAAATTGCGCTGATGTGACATCACGCCGGTACCCACTGAATATCTGGAGGGGGTGGGGGTCGTCCCTGAGAGAGTGCTCGCTAATGACATGTTAATGTATTAAAATTAGCTTCCTGAGGTCCTGCAGCGTGTTTCATGCTACTCCGCCACTGAGGGGGCTGGACGATCAGAGCGCAGAAACTCGCCATCGTGAATCATGCTTTCCAAGTCTCTCCAGATTTTGAACGCATGCCGCCATTCCCGTGGACAGAGCGCAGGCTCAAAATTACCGCCAAGATATCTAGGTTAAGGTCTAATACCAAGCTATCAGTATGCAGTGTATTCATTTAATATTGGAAGCCAGACTTCAACAAAAAAGAAACAAAATCAGACTGCAGAGCACACACGCACGCAACACACACACACACGCACACGACTCAACACTCCTATACACAAAAGCAACATACTGAGGATGCTGAATCTGAAACAAAAACAGAAAATGCTGGAAAATCTCTGCAGGTCTCACAGCATCTATGGAGAGAGAATAGAGCCAACGTTCCAAGTCTGGATGACCCTTCGTCAGAAACATTGGCTCTATTTGCTTTTGGCATTTTCTGTTTTTGATTCAACACTCCCAACTGTGTTTAAAATATCATGTGACAGAAATGTAATATTAATAGTATCCATTATTAAACGATTACAATGACAAACACATACAAAAGAAATGGAGATCATACCCAAAATCAGGAAATCTTCTTTTAAGTTTTCCCGATGTATTTTCATTCCCATAGGATGATTCTTCTTCATTTTTTTTGTCTTCTGTCAAAACAAAATAATTAGACCTTTTTTCCCCAACTTTTAAAAACAAAACTATAAATTATCTATAATTATGTAAGTGCAAAGACATAGTGGTGTATGGCAATCAAAAATATGTACAACTTGACACGATGCTTCAAAATATATCCGGATTTACATGCCAAAAATTATAAGTGCAGTTAATACAATTAGTGATCAATAAAACAAACATGCCAACCAGATTAGATTGTGGGACAACCACAGGAGATGCCTCTCTACACTTTTCATCTCGCACCAACAAAACAGAACTGATTGGGATCCGGTGCATAGACCAATACAGTTCATTGCATGCACAATTGTGTAATTTTTGCTTTCTCTTGAAGTTGATCATGCATGCTGGATAGTAATTTCACTGGCACCAATCACCCCCCTATACACAACCAAGCAGCTAGCGGATGAACCCAGACAATGAAAGCTGACCGGTTACTGAGTCGTGCAGAGCAACATGGTCGAACATTTCTACCATCTACGTGCTTTCCAATAAGTATCACTGGATCTCAGAAGTATGGATTATGTCCCTTCACTGACCCTGAAGTAGTGTCAGTAACTATCCTTCATAGTCTCAAAACATCCCAATGCACTTTACAGCCAACTAGAAGTACTACTAGATGTGTAGTCATTGCTGCGCTGCAAGAAACATAACAGTTGGTTTGTGCACATTAAGGTCTTAAATACAAAGTTACAAC
The DNA here is from genome assembly GCF_964213995.1 of Mustelus asterias. Classification (NCBI taxonomy): domain Eukaryota; kingdom Metazoa; phylum Chordata; class Chondrichthyes; order Carcharhiniformes; family Triakidae; genus Mustelus; species Mustelus asterias. Next base: position 54,416,243 of record NC_135814.1, read on the forward strand.
AATCAGAAAATCAGATTTATTAATATTGACTGTGATAAATATTAGGCAAAACACCAGGGAGAGCTCCCTGCTTTTTTCAAAATAGTGCATGGGATCAGCAATCCACCTGAGGGAGCAGGTGGAGCCTCAGTACAACCTCTCATTTGAAAGAAAGCATCTTTGTCAGTGTAGGATTCCTCCGACAGTGCGGTGCTCCCTCCATGCTGCACTGCCATGTGGCCTACATTTCCCGAGTGGAACATACCTCCAACATTTTGATTCAGAAACAAGAGTACAATCTAATGAACAGATAACATTGTTGCATATCAACCTTTCCTACTTTGGCCTATTTTGGGTGCAAATCCAATATTTGGTAAATGTACAAATATTAACTCTTGTGTCTTCATGTAAGATAGTCTGCAGCTTGACATGGCTATGGTTTTGAAAGTAGAAGTCCAGAGATAACATAACAATGCATGTTCAAAAGGAACTTGCCTAATTTTACCAAGAATAAGATCAAAAATCAATACTGAGATAAAAAGCGGTGCAGAACATATCTTGCAACCCTTCTGATCTTCCAAAGCAGGATATATTCAAATTTTACATTCACCAAAAAATGTGACAAAACAAACATCAATGGAATTTTGTTTCAAGTCAAAAACAAAGATTGTTTAAAGTAAAGATTTCAGAGTTAAAATTAATCCAGCATGGATAATCTTCACAGTATTGGATATTCTTAAAAGTGGAAGATTCTCACTCATCTTTCCTCCCTCGTCCTTCTTCACTCTCACCAAAGTTCAAACCAAAAGTATTACTGTCCATGACATATTTTCTCTTGGATTAAAAAAATAGTATTTTGATTGGAACCATAGGGAACAAAACCTTAAATAGAAGATGAACAATGGACAGTCTAAAATGAATATCTTAAATGAGAGACAGTTGTAGGATCCAATTTGATCACATAGATAATCTATATATATTATTCACAATTTAGGAAGCGCAACTGAATAGCAATTCATTTCAATTACTGCACAACTTTCTCTCAGAATTACAGGGCATGCTCATAAAAGCAGTCAATGAAGTCATTACATGGATATTTCAGTTATAAACAGTGGTCAGAGAGCATTACACTGGTTTACCATTGGTCTCTTTTCCTTTGCCTTTTGTTTCTCTTTTCCTTATCTTTGTAAGAAATGATGTGGGAGAACTTGAAGGTGCCATGACTCTTGAAAGAGAATGTTTTGAACGTGTACTACTCTCATCTATCTTGTGAACTGGAGAGGAGCAAGGGGATGTAGATGAGCTTTGATCATGCAAACTGGTTATGCTCTCCACATCGTGCTTTTCATCGAATGCTTCATCTTTCATTGATGCCTCATCTTTCATTGATGCCTCAGGTACAGGGACAGGCATATCTTCAACAGTTTGCAAAGAATCCAAGCTACTCAGGACACATGAAGCTTCTACTTGCTGAACTTCTTCATTCTCCTCATAATTTTCCTCATTATTCTGATAAGGAAAAATATTAACTGGTTAGCTGATATATACAAATTTGAGTTTAAAAACTAACCCCTTTAATTTTAAGTAAATGAGTCATGGAAGATTTACCAATTGTTGGTCAAATTCAATTTCTCCAAGTAACCATTTCAAAAGGGAGGTCAAGCAACCCAAGGAAAAGCAAATCATTCTCTCCAGAAATCAAGAGTAGAATTTTATTGAGGTACTTGGCGGGCTGATACAAAACAGTAATTTCCTCTTCTACAACATTTTGAAGCTATTAATTTGAAAAGTGGATGCTATTGAACGTGAAGCAATAGCTGCTGTGAACTGGAGTAATAACACGATATCCAGTGGTCTGATACCATCTTACACATTGGTGTTTGAAAACACAATCTGCTCTGCAATGGACTCACATTGGCATCCAAAGGCCCGATATCACAATAACTTCTCAGCTGAGAAATACCAACGTTCCAAACATATCGAATAACCAAAGCGATACAGAGGGCTTCAGACAAAACCAAAATCAGATTTAGAAATAGGGGCATAGAGTACAACAACAAAGTAATAATCATGCATTGACAAAGAAATGTCTAAACTATGACCAAGTGTCCAGTTTTAGTGTCAAATATAGGATGGACTTTGATTCACCAGGATGATACTAGGGATGAGAAAATATAGTTGTAAGGAGAGGTTTTTAGGCACTAGAATATTTTCAGCATAGCAGAGAATGCTGATAAGACTTAATGAAGGTTTTAAAGTTATGAAGAATTTTCATTAAGTGAATAGAGAAGGACCATTTTCTCTGTTTGTAGAAGCAATGATGACAGCATCAACTTAAAAATTCTTCAAGAAGAAATGGAGAAGTTAGAAAAATTTTTTTGACACAGTATTATTGGAATATGTAATACCTTGTCACAGTGAGTGGCACAGGCAGAAACCATCTCATTTCTGACAGCAAAACTGGTTGATGTTTGAACCAGAGAAAAATACAAAACAATGCTGCTACAAGAGGACACAGGTTTAAGGTGCTGGGGGGTAAGTACAGGGGAAACGTTAGGGGGAAGTTTTTCACACAGAGGGTGGTGGGCGAGTGGAATCAGCTGCCGTCAGTGGTGGTGGAGGCAAACTCAATAGGGTCTTTTAAGAGACTCCTGGATGAGTACATGGGACTTAATAGGATGGAGGGTTATAGGTAGGCCTAAAAGGTAGGGATATGTTCGGCACAACTTGTGGGGCCGAAGGGCCTGTTTTGTGCTGTAGTTTTCTATGTTTCTAATGGGGCAAGAACAAGGCTCCGGGAATTGTTATGAACTGTCATAGCGAAGAACTCTCCGGTACAGAAGTCTTTTGCTGTGTGGCAAACTTCAAGGTTGTAAAATGTCTGAGTACAGTTGAGTATCCTTTATCCAAAACCCTCAGAGCCAGTGCATTTTGGATTTCAGGTAATTTTGTTTTTCGGAAACCACATATAGGCGTAGGCACACTTGCATTACAATGGCCGAAGCCTGGACTAGCTAAAGTAAATAAAATGGCTAGAAAAGCAAAAGGTACCACTGATTAATAAGTAGAGGTTGGCGAGGTTCGTGTCAGTTTGAGTTCATGTCAGTTTGGGTTACAGACTTCCTCTGCAAAAAAAGTCAGCGAGGTTAAAAAAAAGTGCAGTTTTCGGATTTATGGATAAAGGATACGCACACAGCCTGTACTAAATTCTCAAGTTAAATTATGTACATTGTTTAATTCTAATTAATTAATTCAGTGCAAAAAATGATTAAAGTAACTGCGTTAGAAATGAACTGCCAAAGATATATCAATTTACATTGTCATTACCTGTATATTTTCATAATCATCCCCTGCTCCAAAAGATTCCTTTAGTTTGAACCGAGATGGAGGCTGTCTTTTAACTTTTAAAGCAAGCTGAGCTTTTGCTTTGTGTGAACTTGTGTCTAATCGCTTGGTTTCTGGAACAGCCTCATCAAAATCTGAAATGTCAAAATAGTTTACAAATGCATTTGCAACTTTAGAAGTTGGTAAAATACCTAATTTTCAGACAGGACATTTTACAGTTAAACCTAAGGGGGAAAAACAATCTAGTTCTTCTTCTCAATATAACTAGATAGAAGCACTCTTGCATTCAAATCTGGCTTTTGGTTTCAATCCTTACTTCCGAACCTGCGCATATAATCAAAACTCCAGTGAAGTACAAGAATTCTACATTGGTAAAGATATAAACTTCTGAAAGTGACAATAAAAAGAGACCTTAATCTGCTTCCTCCAGTGGTTCAATGTGAAAATCCCCCAGCAACATTTGGAGAAATGGGGTTTTCTTCCAGTATATACTCTCAATCAACATAATCAAACTAACTTGTCCTTCATTAACAGTAATCATTGTAGTTCAAAATAGAATATATGTGAAGCATTATGGTACTCTAGTCTCCATCACCACCAACACACATGCAAACACACCCTCATACAGACCCACAGAAAAGGTGGAAGTTCCACTCAAACATGTAAACTCTCATCTATTCCTGCAACCCCAAAACTCTTCTTCACTTGGACAAATATCGATGCCCATTTGTCCCTGCTCCCTCTTGGACTCTCCTCACCCAAGTCCTACTGACCCTCCTGCTCACTCTGCCATCTGCCTCACCTGCTTTTGTTTCTGCATGATTGCCCGGACTTCCCAGGCAGGGTTTCACCGTCAGCTTCAAGGCCTTGACGTCGGGACGGAATGCAGGTCCCAAGGCCGCACTTGCCAGTAACAAGGTCGGCTCAGTGATCTTCCCAGAGGCAGGCATCTGATGCTGCTAGCTCAATCAAAGGCCACCAATGGGAGAACTGAGTGTTGCTAAGCCATGTACAAGATTGTGAGAATGCCTTAGGGGTGTAAAAATAATTATTTTGCTGGGGAAGGTCAAAAGGAAAACTTTAGTACACCATGGTACAGCTGAGGGGGTCTGATCAGTGGTTAAACATATTGAACCAAATGCCCATCAGACAATTTAAGCTTACTTTATCATGCAAGCATACAATTTTTTATTTAACTTTGGTTCTTTGCTCTCAGACGTAACAAGGGCGATTCTCCCAGTCCACTGCACTGTTCTAGCAGCACAGCAGCTGGGAAACTTAAGTGGAGACCGTTTAGCCACGGCGTGTCTCACCCACCGGATTTCCGGCGCCATCAGCTCTGTGCCAGAAATCGATGCAGAGCTGAATAAATTATGCAAATGATCATTTACATGCAACTAGCGGGCCCGGCTCACATCTCCGCGCCCCCGGCCAGGATCGTCTTGCTCCAGCGGGGTTTACAACAGCTCCCCACTAGCAGGCAGCTGGCAGCCTGACCCCGCTGGAGAGAAGGGAGGCCATGGAGGCCCCCCAAAAGGGTAAGGGGTGGGTGCTCCCTTGGCAGTGCCAGCCTGCCCCATCACTGCCCAAGGGGCAAAATGGCAATGCCCAAGGGGCACCTTGGCACTGGCCACTGGGCATCAGGCAGTGCCAAGGGAGCAGGGCCATGGGGGGGAGGGAGATCAGTGGGGGTAGTGGGGTCCTGCTCCCACTCTGCACTGAGATCAGTGACAGAGGGAGGGAGGCCATCGGGGTGAGAGGGGTCCATGCAGTGACCCGCTCAGCGCTATGCTGCCGACATCTGTGACGGGAATAGGCCCCGCCCAGTTTTTTTAAAGCAGGATTCACGCTAAGGCTCTCTGTGATTCACAGAGTGTGGGAGATTAATTTTGAAAATCCTGCTGAAAAAGCCAGCGGGATTTACTCCAGTTTTTACACAAATTTGGCACTTAGAATTTTTTTGGAAGAATCCCACCCAACTATTTTATGAAAATTCTTTCAAATTGTTTAACAATTTACCTTAGTGCACAACTTACCACAGGCTTTGTAAGTGTTGCTACATTCCCATTCCATTACAGCTTTGGAAGCTTCGCAAAAAAAGAGAAAAATATATTTTAACGGTTACATATTTAAGGACTAGAAGCACTACTGATTAAAACATTTAGTTACAAAAAAAGTCATTTGGAGTGGATGGGAACAAGACGTTACCACATTTTCTATTAATTCATGAGTTCTTATTCTGGAGATTATTCAAACTGAAGACATAAAAAGAACCATTTCCTGCCAGCTCAAAGGGTTCTTTGCCAAATTAAGTCTCAATTAAGCACCTCTCCATGACAGAAAACACCACAAAATTTCACTGTCATACCGGACACAAGTGAGAATTGTTAAACATATTGTTGTGGCAGATTAACCTGCATCTGGCATTGTTGTGCTTGATTAGGAATAACAGATGCAAACCCTTGATGCCAAAAGTTAAGAAAGGTATCCCATCCCCAGTACCACTGCTTGTTTATTGAATACAAATCCTCATCATCAGGTTGTCCTCAACAAGCAGTCAACAAAAAGCATACAATTTAAAAATAATGAATTTAGAAATGTACTTCTTCACACTTTTCTGTGGATGCGTAGAAATAAAGACATTTTGCAGACATTGCACATTATATACAAGGATCGTTAACATTCTGGAGCATCAGTGTGTTCTTCTCAGCACTAAAGGAAACTACTTTCACGCCAAAGTCGCAAGTCCAAGAAGCTGGATTCTCAAGAAAGACTTACATTTATAACAGTGCGTTTCATGACCCCAGGATGCCCAAAGTGCTTTACAGCTAATGAAATCTTTTCAAAGTCTAGCAACTGTTGCAATTTGCACATAGCAAGATCCCCAAACAAGAATGTAATAACCTGATCATCTGCTTTTAGTGATGCTGACTGGGATAAATATCAGCCAGGATGGATAACTCCTCTGCTCTTCAGAACAATGCCACGAGGTCTCGTATGTCCGCCTGAGAGCTAACATGGTCCTGGTTTATTGTCTCTTTTGGAAGACAACACTGACAATGCAACATTCCTTCAGTGCTACACCACAATGTCAGCCTAGATTCTTGTGCTCGAGTGGGACTTGAACCCACAACTTTTCTGACTTCGAGTGAAGTGTGCTATCAACTGAACCGTTGCTGACCCTACAAGAGCGTTAATGCTTTGGACAAGAAATGTACATCTCGCACACAATTTGTCAGCAGGTAACTGAAGAAGCTGTGGCTAAGACCTCTAATGCCTAGTCAAAGACTTTTTGCAGAATCCCTCAACTTTGCAGCCACTTAAAGCTGATGTCCAAAATGCAACTGCAGGTGAGATTACATTTTCTGGCATTTGTGACAAGCAGGGGAGTTCATCTGATCAGAAGAGAGAGTTTTAAACAAATTTTATTCCATCTCCAATCTCAGAGAAATAAAAGGTTTAAGATAATGGCCACTATCTCAACTCTCGCTGAAGCTGGATGGTCACCAGAAATTTTAAGGGTATTGAGCTTCATAGAAACTATCAGCTGCACCATTGCTGGTTCAACTATGAGTGCCCCTCTTTTGTTTTCCTCAATCCCAGGATCTTCATGAAATTTTGGTTTATTATCGGAGTGCATTGCAGGATGTTTCCAACACCCACACATGCGTACACACACGCACGCACGCGCGCACACACACGCACACGCGCACACGCTTGTAAACCAAACAATCTCCTCTTTCAACTATTTGGTCAAATCTATTACTAGTGGATGGTGAAACATATAATTGCACAAAGATACAGATCAGAAGATTGCACATAATATAAAGAACAGTAAAGAATGGCAAAAAGAATAATGGGTGAAAAAGTTTGAGCATAAGAGAAAGCTGGCTAGAAATATAAAGCTGGATAGTAAGAGCACCTATGGAATTTAAATAAGAAGAGTTGACAAAGTGAATGTCAGTCTGTCTGGGAAATTAATAATGAAAAGAAAGGAGATGGCAGTAGAACTGAATAGGTATTTTGCATTGGAATTTGCTGTAGAGGATAAAAGCAACATTCCAGAAATAGCTGTAAACCAGGAAATGGAAGGGAGGGAGAAACTCAAGAAAGTTACAAACACCAGGGAAGTGGTACTGAGCAAACTGTTGGAGCTGCAGGCTCCCCGGGTCCTGATGGACATCATCTGAGGGTTTTAAAAGAAATGGCTAATGAGTTAGTTGATGTGCTGGTTTTAATTTTCAAAAATTCCCAAGATTTGGGGAAGGTCCAATTAGATTGAAAAATAGCAATTGTAACCCATTAATCAAAAAGAGAGGGAGAGTCCGAAAGCAGGAAACTACAAGCCAATTTGCTTAACATCTGTCATAGGGAAAATGTTAGAAACTATTATTAAAGATGTTACAGCAGGACACTTAGAAAAATTCAAGGCAATCAGGCACAGTCCACATGGTTTTTTGAAAGGGAAATCAAGTTTGAACAATTTAATGGCGTCCATTGAAGAGGTCACGTGTTGTAGATAAAGGGAAATGGTGGATATCCTTAACTTCCCGAGACACTAAATCTGTCTATCTCAGCCTTAAATATACTCCATGAGAGAACAGTTTTCTAAAAGTCTTTTGATAAGGTTGTGGATGTTCTATCATGGCGTATATTTAAGGCTGAGATAGACAGATTTGGTCTCTCAGGAAGTTAAGTTAAGGTTATGGAGAATGGGCAAGAAAGTGGAGTTTAAGAAGATTATGGCTGATCTTCTTTCTCAACACCATTTTCCTACCCACTTCCCATACCCCTCAATTCCCTGAGTGACCAAATACCTGTCCATCTCACCCTTAAACATTTTCAATAATGGAACATCCGCAACCCTCTAGGATAGAGAATTCAAGAATTCACACCCACTGATGAAAAAATGTCTCCTCATTTCAGTTCTAAATGATTGAGCCTTTATCTGAGACTCTGCCCTCACGTCCTAGATTCCTCAGCCAGGGGAAACAAACTCTCAGTTTACCCTGAATCTTCAATGTCACATGAGATCACCTCCCATTCTCCTAAAATCCACAGAGTCGAGGCCCAATTTATACATCTCATCACAGGACAACCCTCTCAACCCAGGAGCCAATCTAATGAACATCTGCTGTGCTGTTTCCAAGACAAGTATATCCTTCCTTAGACATAGAGACCAAAATGCACACAGTAATTTATCTGTGCTCTCAGCAAAACCCTGTACATTTGTAGAAAGACTTCCTTGTTCTTGCAGTCAAGACCAACATGCCATTTGCATTCTTAATACTTGCTGTACCTGTATGCTAACTTGGTGCTCCTTGTACAAGTACATCCAAGTCCCTTTGAACATAAACATTTGAAAATTACACATCTTTTTAAAAATATTTTATTTTTCTATTCTCACTACAAAAGTGAATATCCTCACATTTCCTACGTCATACTCCAACTGCTATCTTGATTTAACATGTCTCTATCACTTTACAGCATCTTTGTGTCTTTACAGCTTACATTGAAGGTGACGTCACAGGTGGAGAAGGTGGTGAAGAAGGCATATGGCATGCTTGCCTTTATAGGACGGGGCATAGAGTATAAAAGTTGGGGTCTGATGTTGCAGATGTATAGAACGTTGGTTCGGCCGCATTTGGAATACTGCGTCCAGTTCTGGTCGCCACACTACCAGAAGGACGTGGAGGCTTTGGAGAGAGTACAGAGGAGGTTTACCAGGATGTTGCCTGGTATGGAGGGGCTTGGTTATGAGGAGAGATTGGGGAAACTGGGGTTGTTCTCCTTGGAAAGACGGAGGATGAGGGGAGACTTAATAGAGGTGTATAAAATTATGAAAGGCATAGATAGGGTGAACGGTGGGAAGCTTTTCCCCGGGTCGGTGGTGACGTTCACGAGGGGTCATAGGTTCAAGGTGAAGCGGGGGGAGGTTTAACACAGATATCAGAAGGACATATTTTACACAGAGGGTCGTGGGGGCCTGGAATGTGTTGCCGGGCAAGGTGGTGGAGGCGGACACACTGGGAATGTTTAAGACTTATCTAGACAGTTATATGAACGGAGTGGGAATGGAGGGATACAAAAGAGTGGTCTAGTTTGGACCAGGGAGCGGCGCGGGCTAATTGTTCTTTGTTTCTCATTTCAAGGCTTCATTCTATGATCATCTTGCTGGTGCCAGTACAGAGCGAGACTGCGGATAGTTGGGAACCTGTCTCGGGGGCAGGGAATTCAGATGGTGTTCGTAAAGCAGAAGTGGAAATGAATAGGGTTGGGAAGCATTTTCTGATCAGGGCCAGTGTGATCTCCTGGACTTGTTTCGATCGCCTCAGGGGGTCGGAGAGGAATTTCCCAGATTTTTTTTCCCCCCATATTGGCCCTGGGGTTTTCGCCTCTCCCTGGAGATCACATGGTCTGGAATGGGGGGGTGGGGGTGAGTTAATAGGTTGTGATGAACAAAGCATCGTAGCTGTGAGGGACAGCTCGGTGGATAGGATATTAGGATGTAGATAGGCTGGAAAATTGGGCGGGGATCCTGGATTCAGGATTCAATCCTGGACCGGGGAGCGGCGCGGGCTTGGAGGGCCGAAGGGCCTGTTCCTGTGCTGTATTGTTCTTTGTTTGTTCTATTCCTACTTATCTTTGCATCATTAGGAAACTTAGATACATTATTCTTGGCCTCTTCATCTAAGTCATTAATATAGATTGTAAATAGCTGGGCCCATCATTAATCATTGCAGCACTCCACTAATTATAGTTTGCCAATGCTTCTTTTATCCCTACTCTTTACTTGCTGTCGATTAACCAATCTTCTATCAATGCTAATACAAATTGTTGCTTGGTAGTACAGAACTTGATGCTGAAAAGCCTTTTTTATTGCACTCATCATGATGACTGCAAGAATACCAATGTCAGGGGAAACAACAACTTTATACTGTATGTCTTATACAGCAAGACGAGAAGATTTGACAAAATGTCTTTTTTCAGCAGTACTCAATGCTAATATATCACCTCAACTCCTTGAGCTCTTATCTTGTGCATTAACCTTTTGAGTGATACCTTACTGAATGCCTTGGAAATCCAAATATATTGGATCCACTGGTTCTCCTTTATCGACCTTGCTCTTTGACCATACAATGACTTTCTAAGTGCATTGTTAAGACTTACTTGCTTAATAACAGATTCCAACATTTTCCCAATGACTGCTGTGAGGCTAACTGGCCTGTAGTTCCATTTTCTCTCTCCCTCCTTTCTTGAACAGCATTGTGGGGCCCTATGGTTTACTCTTGCTCCTATCGAATGCTGAATTATCTGAATCATACATATTTTTATTAAACATTAATTCCCATCATCATCCATGGAAGGCACAAAATTTGGCAAATCTGTCCTGATTGGTGGTGCTCATTTACATGGAGCCAAGCAAATGGTACTGGGTGACTTGCTCTTGCTGATAGCCAGCAGAGATATATGATTGTCTGAATGACCTGCTTCGGTGTTGTAACTATTCTAGGTTCCTAGTCTACAATATTACAAGTATCTCTGTCCTTCATGCCCTACGTTTTACAATCTTTAGCAAAACATGGAGAATGTGATATGCAGAAGACAGAAACATAATGCACCTTGCAGGGCATTCTTCTATCTCAATCTACACACTCTACTCCCCTAATCAGCTATTCTTTTACGTTCTGCAAAAGGTACAGTACAGTTAATTTAAGTTTTGAGGTATCTTTGGATGAAATGAGCTGACACTGCACAATGGAAGAGTTCATTACATAATTGGAATACAGGGAGTCACACGGAGATATGTCATATAAAGGGTTAAAATATGGCTGTCCTTAATGCAATTTTAGCACAATAAAAATATCTCATTCTAGTGGTCTGTGGAGTTGCTACTCATAAAAGTAAAGCAACTCTACAAAAGATCTTTACCGTTTTAATGTATTATGACTTACTTTGGCTTGCGTCATCTTCCTCTTTACTGTAAATATCTTCAAACTGCTCTTGACTCTCAAACACCAGTTCTGCTTTTTGCAGCTCAATGTTGCTGTGTGTTGGAGGTATCTGTCTAGTGGAATGCAGTTCATTTTTCAGTTCAAGTATCTGGAGAATACATTAGTTTATGCTCAGCTATTATTTATTTCATATACCAATGCACTCTGTTTATAAAAAGCAACTGAATTTTAATTGCAATTTTAACCTGATCATGTAATTCTTTCAGCTGTTTAGCATGTTCTTTTTCTTGATCTTCCAGAACCTTCCTTTGATCCTCTTCTTTCTTAATAAATTCAATCTCTCTAAAACAAAAAGTAAATTCTGAGATTATTTTATCACGGTACTAATTTTACAACCAGCACAAAAATACTTCATTGGCTTTGGTCCTTTTGTTGCACACAGTATTTATTGCACAAGGATTTGTTTCCTTAGCCCCTAAAAATAAAAATTGCAAACGCAAAGAATATTTATTTACATTTTACATCATTTACTTTCTTGGCATAAGATTTCTACACGTCCAACTGCTCAACAACCATATCCCACAAAGCATTTAATATGTGACTGCACATATGTCGATGATCCTCAATCCTACTCAAAGTGATTATCATTTTAAATGTCAGAATCAATACATAATGCATTGCTTTTACTAAGTGTCTGATCCGTATCAACTTTTCTACCTAGGTACATTTCACTGCTATCAACCTTCTGTGCATTTTCTTTTTATATTTTTCACTCTCTATTAGAATGTTAACACTTGATCACCTGATATAAATGTTCTTTGGATACTCTGGAACTTGGGTTTTAGGACTGCTCTAAAATTCTTTAAATGGTACTTACAAATCAATTCCTAGTACGTGTGCCAACTATAGCTCAGTTGGTAACATTCCGACCTCTTAGTCAGAAGATTGTGGGTTCAAGTCCCAGTCCAGATTGAGCACAGAAAACTAGGGTTGTCACTCCAGTTCAGTAATGAGGGAACAAAGCATTGTCAGAGATGCCATCCTTTGGCTAAACCCTAACCCTGTCTGCTCTCTGAGAGGGACATTAAAATATCCAAAGGCACTGTTTTAAGGAAGAGCAGAAGTCTTAACCCCAGCGTCCTGGCAATATTTATTCCCCAGTCAAGATCACAAAACGAGATTATTTGGTCATTATCATATTGTTGTTCGTGAAAGGACAGTGACTACACTGCAAAAGTACTTTAATTGGCTGTAAAACCCTTTGGTGTGTCCCAAGGTTGTGAAAAGCACAATGTAAACGATGTTTTCTTTTTGTTATCTCAGTGGTGAAATACCAATGGAGAGGGGGTTTGGCTTTAAATGCAAAGCACAATAAACCCAAGTATAATGCTATTCTACAATGTATTTAATAAAACAGCTACCAAGTATCACCATAAAAACTTACTTTTGTTGGTATTCCTTTATTAGTTTCTTAGCCTTGTTATATTTCTTCTCCAAAACATCATACTGAGACTGGGTCTCTTTCAAGTGCTCATTTACCATTTTGCAAAGATTTTGGGCTTCTAACCAGTATCTTTCCACCTTTTGCATTTTCTCCTTATTCTCTTCAATACTTTGTTGAAGCTGCTTCTTTGTAGTTTCCCATTTAATCTTCTCTGCTTCAGCAACTTTCAGCTATTGTAAATGAAGAACACCCAAGTATTAAAACTATCCATATATATATATATATATATCCGTAGTTTTCAAAAAAGTGGCATTTCTTTTTAATAAACTGAGTAGAAAATTCTACATACCCTTTCTGTCACTTCACTGATTTCTGCCGCACTTATAGTGTTCTGAGTTTGAAGCTGAAGGAAAATATACAAATTGAAAACACTATTAGATTGATGCTGTAAAGATCTGCATTAGTACATTGAAGCTGATGTACAGGTATGGACTAAGGATTCCTACCATATAACAGACACTATGAAATGCTCTATAACTATACAGAAGGATGACTGGTTGAAGCAGATTTGCTAACTCAATTGTCTAGTTGGACCTCTTTTTAGTAAAAACCAGTTTGTGATCAATTAGCACATGACAAATTCAAGGATATCTTCAAGTAGCATCAAGACAATGATCTGCCAGTCTATGTAGTTGGAAAATTTAAGTTTACATAGTACAATTCCCTTATTTGTTATATTACATGTGCTCAGAATCACAGAATTGTTAGAGTGCCGGAGATGGTCATTTGGCCTGACGTACTGGCTCTCCAAATGAGTAATTCACCTAATGCCATTCCCCACCTCTCCTTATAATCCTGCACATTCTTCATTCACAGATAACAGTTTAATTCCTCTTTGAATGCCTCCATTGAACCTGCCTTACCACACACATAGGCAGTGCATTCCGGACCCCAACCACTAGCTGCATGAAAAAGTTTTTAATGTCGCTTTTGCTTTTTTTAAAAATTGATTTAAGTTTGCACCCTCTCATTCTCAATCTTTTCACACGTGGGAATAGTTGCTACCTATCCACTCTGCCCAGACCCCTCATGATTTTGAAGACCTCTATCAAATCTCCTTTCAACCTTCTCTCCTCCAAGGAAAACAGTATCAAATTCTCCAATCTATCTTCATAATTGAAGTTCCTCATCCCTGGAACCATTTTCTGCACTCCTTCCAATCTTCCCTGAGGTGAGCTCCCAGAACTGAATGCAACACTCAGCACAGGTCAAACTAGCATCCTGTGCAGCATAAACTCTTTGTTATTGTACTGTATGCCCTTATTAATAAAGCCACGGCGACTATCTGCTTTACTAACTGTACTCTCAACCTGTCCTGCGACCTTCACTGATGTATGGACAAATATAGTAAGAAGTCTCATAACACCAGGTTAAAGTCCACCAGGTTTATTTGGTAGCAAAAGCCACTAGCTTTCGGAGCGCTGCCCCTTCGTGAGGTGAGTGGGAGTTCTATTCACAAACAGGGCATATAAAGACACAAACTCAATTTACAAAATAATGATTGGAATGCAAGTCTTTACAGGTAATCAAGTCTTAAATACCCAGGTCCCTCTGCTCCACCCCTTTCAGCGTTGAATCCTTTATTTTATATTGTCTCTCTATATTCTTCCTACCAAAATAAATCACTTCCCATTTCTCCACATTGAGCATCATCTACCACTTGTTTGCACCAACTTGTCTACGTCCGACTGAAGTTCTACACTATCCTCCTCACAGATCAGTGCTCCCAAGTTTTGTATCATCCACAAAGATCTAGGTAATAAATATATGTCAGGAAGCAAAAGGATGCCAATACAGATCCCTGGGGGGGAGCTCCAATACAAACCTTCCTGCGATCCAAAAAACATCCATTAGCAACTATTCTCAGTTTCCTGTCACTTAGCCAATTTGGCATCCACGTTGCTTCTTTAAACCCTTTTACTCAAGTGAGTCCTTAAACTAAAATGGAATGACTTCGAATAAACTTTTGCTACGGTGTTGTTATAAGTTAGTAAAGGTACATTTTATTTTTAAATCCAACACATGAAATATAAAATTGCAATAAACCTGTTTACTAAAACTGCATTTATGAAGTTGGTACCAATCTGGCAAAAGCTTTTTTAAAAGTGTAAACGTAAATCTCTCTTCTTCTTATCAAAGCAGATGGATTAGTGCAATGAAATGCCCTAGTTAATGGAATGAAAGGTTTCTTGCTCCCCAATTTTTTTTTAAAAACACAGTGCTTGTTGCAAATCCCGTGATCCTGCTGCATACAATGGACTAAATTTTGCATTCAGTGCTGTAATGACAACACTTCCCACTGATCTCATAGAAAGCTGTTCAAAAATCTCTGGTGTGGATTTCACCTTTCCCATGTAAATTTGAATTTGGTGCCAAAACGAGAAGGTCCCAGGGTGTCCATCAAAATGATACCATCATGCAGGGTAAACAGAAAATCACATTGAAGAGTTATTAGACAATAAATCAGGAAATAAATGATTATTTCTAATTTTTATACATTTTTCAATCAGAAAAATAAAGATTAGAGCATAGACATTAGAAAATTGAAATATTAAAAACAAAACTTTGAAAGTCTTACTGTATTAAACTATGGAATTACCAAAATTAAAACTGATATTCCACAAATAAAATAAATAGCCTTCCAGCATCAGAAAGGTTGCTCAGCAATAGTTACTACTTAGCACACTGTTAAAGATCGAATCACACCTCAAAGTGCAACTATTTGGGCATATTACAGCATAAATGTTGTAGCTCTGGCTAGTTCAGTAAGTTCTAAAGATTGTCATTTGCAGGGTGTTTGACAGTGCACCCTGAGAAAGAGCAGGGAATCACTGACAGTAGCATCTGGACTTCCAAGATTAAGAAGTGTAGAGATGCAAGAAGTTGCAGTCTGCTTCACAAATGCTTGGCACAACAGATGACAGCTGGATGTTGGCAAACATTGACAGTTATCATCATTGCAACCACAGGCCACAATGTCATTTGAAACGTCATAGTGAAAAGCCAAACGTAAGGGATTATGATAGAACCCAACTCTTGAAAAATAGGATTTTAAAACTAATTTTTGAGAGAAATATGGAATAAGAACTTCATGCAGTTTTGAAGTGCTTTTTATATTCTGGATATCATTATGATTCTATCCCCCTCACCTCCTGTAATAGCCCATTGTGACGATACTGTGCCTTTAAGAAATGTATTTGTCGTGTTTCTTGTGCAGATGTATTTGTTAGAAGTCAGTCCTATTTACCCGGTGCCACTTTATCGAAAACCGACAGCCCACACGTTGCCACTGCAAAGCATAATTGATCCTAATTGCTGGAGTGTTTGTTTTAATCTGGGCTATTGCAGATCTGTTATTTTAGTGTTTTCCCTGGGGTTTGATTAGGTTGATGGACAGGGACAAACATGTGGCCGAGTGGGGCTAGGCTCACACAGAGAAACAAGCACAGTTGCTGCTTGGGATCTTTAGAGAGAAGTAACTTTCTGTCTCTCTCTGGATACTGGTGCCTGGTACCTGCCAGAAAATAGGTCTCTTCCTCTGAGCTTTTGCTGTTCAAAGATAGTAAGAGTTTTAACAACACCAGGTTAAAGTCCAACAGGTTTATTTGGTAGCAAATGCCATTAGCTTTCGGAGCGCTGCCCCTTTGTCAGATGGAGTGGATATCTGCTCTCAAACAGGGCATACAGAGACACAAAATCAAGTTACAGAATACTGATTAGAATGCGAATCTCTACAGCCAACCAGGTCTTAAAGATACAGACAATGTGAGTGGAGGGAGCATTAAGCACAGGTTAAAGAGATGTGTATTCAATTCAAAGATAGACCTTTTTTTGGACGCTGCTGTACGGGAGTCAGAAGACATGCCAATCTCTTTCTGCATCTCTTTCCAGAAGTGTTAAAAGGCTGAAAGTCTAGCACCCATGTCAGCCTGTATGTTTGTGCTGATTGATTCTGAAGAGGGAATTATGTCTGTGGGGATATTGCTTAAATTGGGACTATAGAAATTGCTAGCAGTTAAGAATTATACCTTGTCATGTTTAAGTATTTCAACTGGTAAAATACATACTAAATTCTTTTTGTTGTATTGCAACTGTATTGTTAAATAAAATTTGTTTTAATAAAAGCTTCCTAGTGGGTCAATAGAATCACACCTGGAGCAAAACACGTATGGTCACAAATGCCAAAATCACAAAAGGTTTGGGTCTGGGCTAACTCCATAATAGACCTTGGAGTTTCCGATCTGGTCCCTAACACTACTATTGATTAGAATAGCCCAAACCAGTGTTTTTATTCCAGTGAAGGGATGTCCAGAAATAAAATAACACTCAGGAAAAAAATGTTTATATTCTAACATTTGAATCTGTGTTAGCTACATAAAAATAGTTACTGCTGTAGTGCACACTTAATCATAATAAGAACTTAAATAGCATGATAAACCAACAATTACATAAAATTCCAGAAACAGGAGAGGAATTAACTAGAGTCCAAACTACTCCCGTTTGAAAATCTACAGCCAGTCGGGAGAAAGGGAACGAAAACCACTGAGAATGAAGGAACTTTAAAAAAATCTTTTCAAAAATTTACTCAAATACAAAAAATAAACTAAAAATAAGTAGAAGTGAAGAAGCTGAAGGCAACATATTATTCCATTATTATAACAAAATGTTTATCAATGGATCATTGGAAAGTACCTTAAGATTGCAACGGTCATAACTGAGAATCAATTCAAAATAATAAGCAATTACTTCACGGAAGCATTCACGAGAGAAAACTTTAGTTTTCTACCCATCATGATAGATTTCACAACCAAATTTAATAACTAACATCATTTGCATGGAGGTCATTGACAGACTCTAGACCAATAAATTTAGTACAGGTGGTACTTACATAACAGTTCAAAAATTGCTCAGCCAAAGCATTCAACGGGTTGTTAGGCTGCACAAAAAACTAAGTCCATTGCCAGAAGCCTCTAAAACAATTCAGTATTTTCTGCAGTGTCTACAAACACTTAGAAATTGTGTAAAGCTAGCAAAATATCTGTCCAAACTTTTTACAGTTTTAAAAAGCAGCTGAGCAGCCCTTTAGGCGTCACTGGAAAAGTTGCCTCCTAATTGTACCCATCCCTGATTTGTGGACCAAAGCAACAAATGGTAGTACCATCTGGGCAGGTGCGAAAGTAGCACCTGGAGAGCCTGAGTCATCTGACCCTAGTTAGCACGTACAAGTTTTAGATGAGGGCTCCAGTCACCTGGATCAGGTACACACAAAATTAGGATGGATGGGTAAGTCAGCTCCTCTATATGCTATTTTCATGCCGCTAACACCCTGTATTGCAATTTAGCAAACAGTAAATCAGAGTTAGTTCAAGCACAGGATGTTCTCTAGAGTAAATGCTGAGCAGCTCGATGAAAAATAGACAATATTGTCATTACTGGTGGGAAGCTGTAATAACAATTTGAACAGTCAATTTTGTTATAAATGGAATAAATGAACACAAAAATGTGACAACAGGAAATGCATGTAAATGCAAAGTTTTAATACAATTTATCTGATTTTTAAAGATTGCTGCTTTTTGACACTCTGATGTTTAAATATAACAATGCTTAACAGCATTGCAAATTATAAGTCAGTGAATATGGTCACTCTCTTACTTGCCTTTGTTTTGCAGTTCTTATCTTATCTCTCCACTTTGACTTCTGTCTATTTCTCTCACTTGGTCTATTTGTTTCTATTTGACTTATTATTCTTTCCTTTCAGATGGGAGGTGGTGGGTGCCATGGCAGATAAAGGAGCCATCAATGGCTGTAAACTACATTTGAAGCAAAGATTGCAGGGAAAATGTGACCCATCGCAGCTCTCCCCAGATAGCTGTATTCCCTTTCACTCCCATTGTGCCCTAATCTCCTTCCTACCCCATCACCAATCGCATCTTGACCCCTCACCCTTTGAATCACAATTTCTTTTCAGCTGTAATTCACCTCACACATATTTCATTCCCAATCCCACTTGCTACCTCCAAGGGCCCATCTGCCTCAGCCAAATTGCCCACTCCCCTGCTTTGTTTCCTTCGAGGTTTGTTTGCTTTCAAAATTCAATTGTTTTTCTCTTAAAAAAAAAATTAGACTGAGAAACTGCCTTTCTAACATTCACATTCTCTCACATGCGTTATAAAAATTAGAGTCTGAGGTATAAGCCATTGGCTATTCTAGCTTAGTAGAACATGGTTTCAATTTTTTAAAATAGAACTAGCATTATAAGACCTGCTTTCTGCTGTTAACCTTGTCTATCAGTCTCTACATAATTAATCTTTCTCCTTCGCTTTCTAAAATTTAATCACAAACTAAAACACATATTGATAAGTACATTTGTGATGTTTTTCAAAATAACATTCCATTTAAACATTACGTTAGTAAAGTTTTTGGGTTTTTTTCTTTCAATTTTTCAAATAATTTTGAAATACTTGATTAGAAACTATTGGAAGGCAAGGGAAACAAATACCTCAGTACAACTAATGACGGGTGCAAAAAACATCTTCATAACTTAGGTATGGTTCACTCATTCAGACTACACAACTGAAATTGAACTCAGCTGCAGACAAGAGGGGCAATTCTCCCAAAAAATTCCAAGTGTCGAATTCGTGTAAAAACTGGTGTAAATCCCGCTGGTTTTTCCAGCAGGTGTTTCAAGATGAATCTCCCATACTCTCTGCACTGCAGAGTGCACTAACATAAATCAGTCCAAAAATCAGTCGGCGGGGTCAATTCCCACTGGAGAGGCCGGCAGCATAGCGTTGAGTGAGCCACTGTGCATGTGTCAATCTGTCACAGTAGAGATTGGCGCATGCGCATGAGATAAAATTAATTATCGACTCGGGAATTTATAACAGGAATGAAATAGTAAAGGGCATGATTTATAGTTTGGACTGGCCCTCCAACCCCCCCATGGCCCGATCGCTGGCCCCCGAACATACCCAGGCCAGCCTCAACCACTGTCCCCCACAGCCTCGATCTCCCAATTCCTTCCCTCACCCCCGCCCATATCCCCACCCCGATGGTCAGCCCCAATCGGTGGCTCCCTCCCTCCCTCTGTCATTCAGCCAAAATGCAGAATGGCAGCAGAAACCCCCACCGATCGTTCCCCAGAGGCCCTGCTCCCCATTAGGCCCCACTCCCTTGGCATTGCCCTATGCCGTTCAGCAGTGCCAAGGTGCCCCTGAGCACTGGCACTTTGCCCCTCAGGCAGTGCCAGGGGCCAGGCTGGCACTGCAAATGTAGCAATGCCCAGTGAGCACTGCACCTGTGCCTGACCTCAATCCTCTGGAGGATCTCGATGGCCTCCCCTTCACTCCAATGGGGTTGGGTCACCAGCTCCCCGCAAGTGGGGAGTTATACTAACCCTGCAAGAGTAAACCACTCCTGGCGGGGATGAAGAAGCTAGCAGGTCTGGAGATTTCAGTCCCGGACCCGTTAATGTGATTTAAATTAGAATCTGCATACATTATGCAGTTCCTCACCGATTTCTGGCAGCGTCGGAAATTTGGCGCTCAGAGACTCGCGGAGGCCGTGGCACCCAGCGGGAAGCCCACGAAACAGTCTCCACTCCAGTCTCTCAGCCCACTGCACAACAAAAGCAACGCGGTGGGATGGGAGAATCGCTCCCATAAACTTCAAGCTTACGTTTTTGAGACAGGCGGAGGCCTTAAAGTGAAATCTTTAATAAAGTTGCTAAAAGACACAAAGAATAATTCAATGTACGAATTAATCATGTTTTTGTGAAATAGGCATAACAAATAGATATAGTCCATCTCCTCAGAAAACAAAATCAAAGTGTCCATAGTAAATGCGAATATTGTATTTACATCATTTCGATGAATCATCAAGTAGTGGCAGCATAATGATGTGGAAGATCTGATCCCTAATGTTTCATAGTGGAAAACGTGAAAGACTAAATGCAATATCCTTACCTCTTTCAGCTTAAGAGCAAGTGGTGAATCCATGTCTGACGTTAAATCTAGATTTTCATTTTTAGGTAGCTGAGAAGCTTCAACTGTCCCTCCAGCTCCAACGTCGTTTGTAGTGTTTATTTCATCTTCGGGAAACTCTTCAGACTAAAAAATCAAAGTGATAAATGGTTAAAATGCCAAGCAACCTCAAATGACGACTATTCACTAGGTAAATGGTCATGTTAAATGTTGACTTTTCAATAAAAGTACTCTTGTTTATCTTCCTTAAATATTTAACAGTAATAAATGTATATGTATTAGCTTTCTGCATGCTATTACTTTCAATGACAATATTCCATTAGCATGAACACAGATTCAAGCAAGCACAGTTAACTGTTTGCATGGGAGTTTCATCCTGGCTAAAATCTTCAAGACAAAATTATTCTGTGGTTTAAGTTCATACTAATAGCTCTGGTTAAATAACATTGAGCAAACAGCAGCAAGGAGATCAAACTCAGTTTCACATGCACACAGATAAGAAGGTGAATCATCTAACCTGCTCATTATCACTTGTACTATATCGAGTACACTGCTGTTCCAAGAGTGCCTCCTGGCATCTTTCCTGTTCTAATGTTTCACTGATCAGTCGGGCAACCTCACTCTGTTCTCCAGGTTTTTCTCGACCAATTCGGAATCTATATAAACATTTTCACAGTTCATTGCTTATATCTTTGATTTTTCACATATTTTGTAACAGATTTGCTTTTCTCCTCCATGATACATTAAGAATAGATGTAATCCTCTTTAGATATCAAAGTGGCTCCAGAAGACTTGGGAATTACAAAGGTTACAGTCTAGTTTAGTTTAGCCTCAGTAGTAGGAAGCTTTAAGAAACAATTAATAGTCACTTGGATAAGTGTGCATTAATTAAGGAAAGCCAGCACGGATTTGTTAAATGCAAATCATGTTTAATTGACATGATTTACTTTTTTTTGAGGTAAAGAGACGAGGTCCACAAGGGTAACGTGATTGATAAGCTGCCTTTGAATTTCTAAAAGATGTTTGATAAAGTGCCACAAAACAGGCTCGTCAGCAAAGTTGAAGTTCACAGAGTAAAAGGGCAGTGGCAGCATGGATACAAAATTGGCTGAGTGACAGGAAAAAGAGAATAGTGATAAACAGTTGTTTTTCAGACTGAAGCAAGGTATATAGTGGGGTGCCCCAGGGGTCAGTAATAGGACTACTGCTTTTCTTGATGTATATTAATGACTCAGGCTTGGTTGTACAGGGAATTTAAAACCTCAGATGACAAAAACACTTGTAGTACAGTGAACAGCGAGGAGGATGGCATTAGACTTCAAGAGGACATATACAGGCTGGTGGGATGGACTGACACATAGCAGATGAAATTTAAACAGAGAAGTGCAAAGTCTTTTTGGTAGAAAGAATGAGCTAATGGATGTAATTCTGAAGGGGATGCAGGAACAGAGAAACTCAGCGATATATGTGCATAAATCATTGATGGTGGCAGAACAAGCTGAGAAAGTGGTTTAAAAGCACTTGGAATCCTGAGCAGTACAAAAGCAAGAAGATTATGATGAACCGTTATACAACATTGTCTCAACTGGGGTTGTGACCCTAATTTTGGGCACCTTACTTTAGGAAGAACATGGAGGTTTTAAAGACGATATTGAAAAGATTTATGAGAATGGTTCTGGGTTGAGGGACTTCAGCTATGTGGAGAGACTGGGGTTGTTCTCCTAAGAGGAAATTGAGGACAGATTTGATGAAGTTGTTCAAATTCATGAGGGGTCTAGACAGAGTAGGTACAGGGAAATTGTTCCCTTTTAGCAGAAAGGTCAAAAATCAGAAGATACAGATTTCAACTGATTGACAAAAGAGCTAAAGGTGATGAAAGGAAAAAACTTCTTTCTTCAGCGAACAGAACTTCTGGAATACAGTGCCTAAAAAGATTCAATCATAGCTTTCAAAGGGTCATCAAATATAGACCCGAAGGGAAAACAAAACTGCAGAGCAATGGTAGAGGGACTTGCTAAATTGGGTCTTACAGGGAACCGGACATTGAGACAATGGGCCTAATGATCCTCTTCTGTGTTGTTACCATTATAAATAAGATCACACATAATATTTAACCACTCTATAGCACAGCATATTAGTCTGTAGAGTGTAAAGGAGGAGAAGCACCTCTGACTCTTTGGAGTGGCTCATCCTGTCTTGGTCCTCAGCTTCATCCAGTTCTCATCTATGTTACCAAGCAATTGTTAGCCTACAACTTACTATAATCAAATTAGCTAATTATATTATAATCAAATAATAATATAATTAGCTCACCCGCACTATAATCAAATTCATATGGAAGTTATATTCATCATCTACCTATTATGTCATCCATCATCTACTTGTCACAAGTCCTGTGGAGATTGGTGAGCAACGTAACAGTAGGTGTGGATTTACTGGGTGCTGTAGCTGCAAACTTGCATACAGTTGGCTCAGCCATCAGGCACTTTTCACTGGAAGCAGCAGTGAAACTCAGCAGGCCTGAGCTACTGAGCAGCCCATTTTACGCATGATGCCTACTAAAACATCTGCACAACTGTCTGTTGCAAGCTCAGAGATGCAAGGCACTAGGCCGAATCGGAAGCAGACAAATTTCAGTTATACTCAGATTACAAAGATCGAAGAGTTCTACAATGCTCTGAATTCTGTCAGCGGACTCCAGTCTTCCAGTTCATCACCAGTCCTCGGTGTTGATGAGTCACTACTGCTCAAAACAAATCCACAAAAGGGTAGGCATGGTGGCAGAGTGGTTAGTACTGCTGCCCCACTGTGGGGAGTTTGTATGTTCTCTCCGTGTCTGCATGGGTATCCTCAAGTTGCTCCAGTTTCCTCCCACCATCCATAGATGCGCAGGTTAGGTGGACTGGCCAAGATAAATTTGCAAGGTTACGGGATAGGGCAGAGGGAGGGCCTGGGTGAAATGCTCTTTCGGAGAATCGATGCAGACTCGATGGGCCAGTGGCCTTTTTCTGCATTGGAGGGATCCTGTGATTCTTAACTACATCCTCAAATGGCGTTCACCAATCAGAGAAGCAATCAAAAGGTTGCCTAAGTCACCATCCATTGCTCTCTCGATGACCTGCCCCAGCTTTTAGAAATGACTAATGTAATCAAATACCTGTCTAGTGGCAAAGCTCCAGGAGCTGATGCTATCCTAGCTAAGGTATACAAGGTGCAGGTGCAAATCAAGATAATCACTGAACTATTTTCATCTATGTCGGAGCAAGGAACCATCCCACAAGAATACAATGATGCCTCCATTGTCTACCAGCTAAAATGGAAAGAAACTGACCAATCTTGTGACATTTACAAAGGAATTCACTCTTCTCCATGGCAAAACCTTTGCCAGAATCTTTCCAAACTGCTTAGTGCAACATCTCGGTCTGCTGTCAGAGATTTAGGGTGTTTCAGAAAAGGTTGAGGACCCACTGATGTGGCATTTGCAGTTAGACAACTCCTGCAACAGAACCTTCCAAGTGCAGATCAACCTTAACAGTTACCTACTGGAACCCTAACAAATACCCTAAATGGTGAACAGGGTCATCTTCACCACAAAGGACGAACAAGACTGTAGTACATATTGATGTAATTGCATTGCCCACAATAAGTCTATTTTTGAAAGAAGGAAATGCAATGTCTAATGAAAGGAAGTCCAGTTACTATTTTTTGCTATTTAGGTTTTATTTATTGGCCTCTAGCATTCTGAAGTCACTTGTAAGGTTTGGCTAAAATAAGATAAAACTGGAACAACTTATTATGACCGTTGCTTTTAGTGGGAGAAAACAAATGCAATAATGTAACGAAAAGGCAATTAAACAGATAAAGGAAGATTAAATGGTATTGACATGAAAATACTGAGTGATGTCCACTCTCCAAATTTATCCAGGCACTTGTAACATACAAACATATCCATGTTAAATCTATAAATGAAAAGTCATCAATGGTGTACAAATGATGTTATTGCTAAATTTCAATTATTACCACTTACCTAACCATACCTTTAGTGTTCTTCAATACAGTAGCTGCAAAGATTTGTGTGACACCAACCAAACTAACACCATCTACTTCAACTATCTGATCATTTACTTGGATTCTGCAATAAAACAAGAACACATATACTTATGTTCTATGACACATTATATTTCAACTTACATGTAAATTTCAAGCAGCTCTAATGAGTAAGCTACAGACACTGATACCATGCCAGTATGATTCTCCAAAATGAGGCAGGTTTCCTCAAATATTTTAAGCTTCTCAAATTGTATGAGTTTTCACTTATCATCTCTTTGAAAATTGATCCTGCAGTTTTAGACACTCAGATTACATTGCTGTATTAAAGTGCATCACACTCCAATCTGAGTTGCAACAAGAAAATTATAAAATGTTAAGAATTATGAAAATATCCCAAACAAAATGGAAGGTAGTAAATGACATCTGTAATGTGGAAATTGATGTGGATACATTAAAAGGATCACATTTTAATGTCAATTATAATTAAGAAGCATCAATGAAAGATAATGGAATGTGCTCCAGCAATACAATCCAGCAACACTGAGGTAATATGGGCTGAAGTTAGAAATAGGAAAGGAGCGGTCACGTTGTTAGGAGTTTACTATAGGCCCCCAAATAGTAATAGAGATGTGGAGGAAGAAATTGCTAAGCAGATTATGGATATGTGTGGGGGTCACAGGGTAGTTGTCATGGGGGACTTTAACTTTCCAAATATTGATTGGAATCTTTGTAGGTCAAATAGTTCGGACGGGGCAGTTTTTGTGCGGTGTGTGCAGGAGGGTTTCCTGACACAATATGTGGATAGGCCGACAAGAGGTGAGGCCACATTGGATTTGGTACTGGGAAATGAACCGGGCCAAGTGTTAGATTTGGTTGTGGGAGAGCACTTTGGAGATAGTGACCACAATTCGGTGTCTTTTGTTATTGCAATGGAGAGGGATAGGGCCGTACGGCAGGGTAAGGTTTACAATTGGGGGAGAGGTAATTATGGTGCGATTAGGCAAGAATTAGGAGGCATAAGATGGGAACAGAAACTGTCACGGAAAGGCACTAATGAAAAGTGGAACTTTTTCAAGGAACAAATACTGTGTGTCCTTGATAGGTATGTCCCTGTCAGGCAGGGAGGAAATGGCCGAGTGAGGGAACCATGGTTCACAAAAGAGGTGGAATGTCTTGTGAAAAGGAAGAGGGAAGCTTATGTAAGGATGAGGAAACAAGGTTCAGATGGCTCGATTGAGGGTTACAAGTTAGCAAGGAATGAGCTGAAAAAGGGGCTTAGGAGAGCTAGAAGGGGACATGAGAAGTCCTTGGCGGGTCGGATCAAGGAAAACCCCAAGACCTTTTACTCTTATGTGAGGAATAAAAGAATGACCAGGGTGAGGTTAGGGCCAGTCAAGGACAGTAGTGGGAACTTGTGTATGGAGTCAGTAGAGATAGGCGAGGTGATGAATGAATACTTTTCTTCAGTGTTCACCAAGGAGAGGGGCCATGTTTTTGAGGAAGAGAAGGTGTTACAGGCTAATAGGCTGGAGGAAATAGATGTTCGGAGGGAGGATGTATTGGCAGTTTTGAATAAACTGAAGGTCGATAAGTCCCCTGGGCCTGATGAAATATATCCTAGGATTCTTTGGGAGGCAAAGGATGAGATTGCAGAGCCTTTGGCTTTGATCTTTGGGTCCTCACTGTCCATGGGGATGGTGCCAGAGGACTGGAGAGTGGCGAATGTTGTTCCTCTGTTTAAGAAAGGGAATAGAAATGACCCTGGTAATTATAGACCGGTTAGTCTTACTTCGGTGGTTGGTAAATTGATGGAAAAGGTCCTTGGGGATGGGATTTACGACCATTTAGAAAGATGCGGATTAATCCGGGATAGTCAGCACGGATTCGTGAAGGGCAAGTCGTGCCTCACAAATTTGATTGAATTTTTTGAGGAGGTAACTAAGTGTGTTGATGAAAGTAGGGCAGTTGATGTCATATACATGGATTTTAGTAAGGCGTTTGATAAGGTCCCCCATGGTCGGCTTATGATGAAAGTGAGGAGGTGTGGGATAGAGGGAAAGTT
Organism: Mustelus asterias; assembly: GCF_964213995.1. Classification (NCBI taxonomy): domain Eukaryota; kingdom Metazoa; phylum Chordata; class Chondrichthyes; order Carcharhiniformes; family Triakidae; genus Mustelus; species Mustelus asterias. Next base: position 54,443,120 of record NC_135814.1, read on the forward strand.
GGCCAATTGGATAGGTAACTGGCTATCTGATCGAAGACAGAGGGTGGTGGTGGATGGAAAATTTTCAGACTGGAGGCAGGTTGCTAGCGGAGTGCCACAGGGATCAGTGCTTGGTCCTCTGCTCTTTGTGATTTTTATTAATGACTTAGAGGAGGGGACTGAAGGGTGGATCAGCAAATTTGCTGATGACACCAAGATTGGTGGAGTAGTGGATGAGGTAGAGGGCTGATGTAGGCTGCAAAGAGATATAGATAGGATGCAAAGCTGGGCTGAAAAATGGCAAATGGAGTTTAACCCTGATAAATGTGAGGTGATTCATTTTGGTAGGACTAATTTAAATGTGGATTACAGGGTCAAAGGTAGAGTTCTGAAGACTGTGGAGGAACAGAGAGATCTTGGGGTCCATATCCACAGATCTCTAAAGGTTGCCACTCAAGTGGATAGAGCTGTGAAGAAGGCCTATAGTGTGTTAACTTTTATTAACAGGGGGTTGGAGTTTAAGAGCCGTGGGGTTATGCTGCAACTGTACAGGACCTTGGTGAGACCACATTTGGAATATTGTGTGCAGTTCTGGTCACCTCACTATAAGAAGGATGTGGAAGCGCTGGAAAGAGTGCAGAGGAGATTTACCAGGATGCTGCCTGGTTTGGAGGGTAGGTCTTATGAGGAAAGGTTGAGGGAGCTAGGGCTGTTCTCTCTGGAACGGAGGAGGCTGAGGGGAGACTTAATAGAGGTTTATAAAATGATGAAGGGGATAGATAGAGTGAACGTTCAAAGACTATTTCCTCGGGTGGATGGAGCTATTACAAGGGGGCATAACTATAGGGTTCGTGGTGGGAGATACAGGAAGGATATCAGAGGTAGGTTCTTTACGCAGAGCGTGGTTGGGGTGTGGAATGGACTGCCTGCAGTGATAGTGGAGTCAGACACTTTAGGAACATTTAAGCGGTTATTGGATAGGCACATGGAGCACACCAGGATGATAGGGAGTGGGATATCTTGATCTTGGTTTCAGATAAAGCTCGGCACAACATTGTGGGCCGAAGGGCCTGTTCTGTGCTGTACTGTTCTATGTTTCTAATACAACACAGCAAAAACAGTATATACATTTAGAATTCTTTTGCAAGGGATGATTAAAATGAGAATCCCTTTTTAGCTTTAATTAAACTTCTGTTGGAAAGAAAAAAAAATATTACAATGACAGATTTGCAACATTTAAATGAGGCTGGAATAAATTTAACAATTGCTGCATGATTTTTACTCTTCCATATATCAACTTCTCTAAAGTAGTTACCTTTTATGCAAGTTTATACAGGGATATACAAATTTACTAGTCTCATCTTCAAAAATAATATGCAAATTTAAGATAAACAGGATAATCGTTTATGAAAAAACTAGAAAACAGAAGAGTAAGTCAGTCAAAAGGTATAACGTTATAAAAACTGAACTTTTGCATCAATTGTAAAAAACGGACATGATTTATTCTTAATTTACTAATATTGTTTCATTGATGGTACAACATCTATGGCCTTTATGTTCTTATAAATTCAAATGCAGAAACCACATATAATAGTGAAATTAATTGGCTGACATCTTACCGTTTGTCTCTATAGGCTGCTCCACCTTCAGTGATAGTCTTCACAAAAATCCCCAGCTTTTCAAGTCCTTGATCTGCTCCAACGCCCATTCCAATAATGCTTATTCCAAGACCACCTTCACCTAATATTCAGGTAATTTTATGAACAGCATTCATTTGTTGTAAATCAATGCAACACCCATTTACTTAGCCTCTTTAAAGTAGTGAATGTGCTTCAAAAAGGGTGGGTGACAGTCAGAAATCAGGATGCAGTGGGGAATGTGTTAGGTATTGGTGCTTAAGCCAATATCAAAGAAATCAGGGCAAGTTATTTAGATTCTTAAGCCTGTTTTATCATTCAGTTGATATCATGACTGATCTTGGACCTGAGCCCATATGCCCATCATTGTCCCTTATCCCGTAGATTTTAGTTAAGGTATTCTCATAAGAACTAGGAGCAGGAATAAGCAATTCAGTCCCTCAAACCTACTCCAGCATTAAATACAATTATGGCTAGTCTCATCTCGGCCTCAACTTCACTTTCCTGCCCGTTCACCATAGGCCTTTAAACCATTAATAATTAAAAATCCGTCCATCTCTTCTTGCCCCTAAGCAGATTAAACCAATTCTGTACCACATTAAATTTATGTTTAAACTATTCTTCAGTCATTAACTGATATCTGCTCTGACGAAGGGTCATCTCAACGCAAAACGTTGGCTCTATTCTCTCTCAACAAATGCTGTCAGACCTGCTGAGATTTTCCAGCACTTCCTCTTTGTAACAGACTGTAGACAGAGTATCTCATCCCATTAAAATCAGCCTTACCTAAATTTAGAATGTGAGCAGCTGTTCCACATTCCTTCCTTTCTGTGACAATACTCTGCCTTTAAGAAATATATTTTAATCATGTTTCTTTGCAAGGTGTTTTAGCAGTCCCTGGGATTTTGTCAGAGCTGTGTTGTCTGCAACCAGTGTTCTTCACTGTTATTGAAGCAGTGTTACTGACATCATGTTGGTTTTAATCTGAACTATTTCAGTGTTCTGTTGTTTCAATGTTCCCCTGGGTTGGCAGAGTAGAGCTTGATTGAGAGTGATTGACAAGTCAGGTCATATGGCTTGGGACAACTATGTTTTCACAGAGAAGTCCAGTTTTAGTTTTGTTTTTCAGAAGCTGCTTGGAGCAGAGAGGGACAGCAGCGTTTTCCCCCTCTCTGGAGTTGGAGGTTTTGCTGCCTCAATGTTGCTGTTTTAGATGCTGCTTTTGAGTTAAGAGAGAGCAGTCTCTCTCTTTTCTCCTTTCTGAAGTCTAGAGACTGGAAGCTGCCAGAGACTGGGTTTACCTGCCTGAGGTTTTGCTGTTTTGAGGACATATCCTTCTCTGAAAAATGCTGGCTTGGATTTCTGTGCATAGGTGTTATAAAGCTGGAAATCCAGCATCATGGGAGCATACTTGCATTTGCACTAACTAATTCTGAATAAGGTTGTACGTCTGTGGGATATTGTTTTAAATTGGAACAACAGAGATAGCTCGCTATTAAGAGTTATACTCTGTCATGTTAGAGTCTTGTAATTGGTAAAAATTATGCTAATTCTTTTTATTATATTCTAACTGTGATCTTAAATAAACTTTGTTTGATAAAAGCTTCCTAGTGGGTTTCTTAGACCATAGCTGCAGTGATGCTCTCCCATGCCAAAAACATTAGGGCCTAGGCTAACTGCACAAAACACTTCGGAATCTCTGGCCAGGGTCTTAACATTTTAAATACTGTGGTGAACTAAATCAGATTACCAATATTAGATTAACGTCTATGCACCATTAGGCTGTTAAATACATCTGTCTCATTACTAAATCTAAGATGGCACGCTGCCTGTTGGTTCTAGGTGAGGCATATTGTTGCAGAAAACTATCCCACACTCATTCAAAAGATTCACTACATTTCTGATAATTGCTAGTCTGCTTCACAATCAAGATCAAAGTTAAAATACTTTCCATTCAAGTGTTTGCTGCATGCTTGCCTAATCTCAGAGTTTGTAGCAACTACTGTTTCACAGATACTATCAGAGGTCCTATATACAGTCTTAAATCCTTTTCTATTTCTTAAAATCAGTCAAAAGTCTCTAGCACCTGCTTACTTCTCATAACATCCTCTCTCGTAATTGAAATGATTTTATCTTTAAATAGATTTTAAGAAAAATTCTGAGGATGAGGACAAATGTGGGAAGACAGATAGGTTAAAAAGCTAATTCGAGAAAGAAAGAAATGAAAGTTGTTCCATCATTTTTTAAGGTTATAAAGCAAGATTGTGATGCGAGTTGGCACACATTTTTGGTTAGATAAGGAACAGGGTGTATTGTGTAGATAGAAAGCTATTAACAGGAGAGGCACTGTGCTTAATATTTAAAGATCACTTGATTTATGGTACTGAGCCTGAAAATTTTGATTGAAGATTTGAAACATTTAATATAGGACTGGCCACATAAAAGCTATTCAAATCTAGCTCCCTACTAGTAGGCAGTATATTTTATATGCATTTTCTTTCTCCTCAGAAATTACTATTGTAGAGAAAATAATGAAACAAAGATTTTTTAAATTCTCAATCAAAACTGAAGGCATCCTCATTCTTTAAATAGAATATAACCTACACCTTTAAATAAATCTACACATCACCTAACAGAACACCTTCCCAACTTTGTGCAACGGGTTGCTTTCTCCACAAGCTTGTGGCACATTGTCTAAGAAGGTAAAAGTTGAATGAGTGAGAAAATAAGCACGCTCTCACTTTAGTTAGATAGTATCTAATAAAGGTATAGAAAATTACTTAAATATCCTTTCAATTGCAACTATTAATTGACATAGTTAGATTACAGACTGACAAGAAATATTTTCTACACAAAGTACATTTCTTTTAAACAATAAAAATTGAAACTTCATCCAGATACAGAAACACATCAACCAATAACAGCTCTAAATACCCACCTTTCTCAATTTCAACTGGAAAAACATCCATTTTTTCCACTCTCTTCTCCAACTCATATTCTGCTGATGCTGCCACAGGGTCAACTTCCTCATTACGCCTATCATAGTCATCATTTGAGTAGGTACTATAAACCTGAAAAAGATAAAATGGAGTGACATTGCAAGTGTGTTCCATGGGGTCATTTCACATCAAATTAACTAATTTTGGATCCCTTCCAATGCTTTCTTATTGTAATTACACTAAGCAGCTTTACAATTACCAGGATTATGCTATTGACCAAAAAAGCTTTGATACTACTTCACAATTGGTTGTTTTCTTTATAATAACCGCCAATATGTTATAGAGGTATGCAGTACAACAAGGCACTAAAAGCTATTTTCTCTCCTTGCCCGTTTCAACCTTAAAAAAGTGTCAACTTGGCTCATTCAGAAAGTGAGGTTCAAAACCAAATCAAGGACTTACATACATAATCTATTACATACATAATATGCTTCGATGCAGTATCAAGGGAGTACTCTATTCTCAATAGTGCAGTCTGTCCAACCAAGGCACCACCAGCTTATTTTGGTGGAGAGAGTCATAGAGGTTTACAGCGTGGAAACTGGCCCTTTGGCCCAACTAGTCCATACCGCCCAGATTTACCATTAAGCTAGTCCCAATTGCCCACATCCCTCTATACCAATCTTGCCCATGTAACTGTCAAAACGCTTTTTAAAAGTCAAAATTGTACCCGCTTCGACTACTACATCTGGCAGCTCATTCCAGACACTCACCACCCTGTGTGTGAAAAAATTGCCCCTCTGGACTCTTTTGCATCTCTCACTTTAAACATATGCCCTCTAGTTTTAGATTCCCCTACCTGCAAAACATTCCATGCCACTATACAAAGAGTAAGGCGATCACCCGATTTTCTAGCCAATATTCCCCAAAGTGACACCATCAAAAAGCAATTAACTAGTCACTGATCTAATTTGCTGCTTGTGTGACTATGCTGGTACAATTTGATTGCTGTGTTTACCATACAGCAGGGACTGCACTTAAGTAATTTAATGTAGTGTAGAACTTTGGGAGATACTGACAATAGGTAGTGTTATACAAATACATTATTTTCTTCCAACTCAACTTTATGATTTGCATTATTATTTGTATGTTACTAGAAAAGTACTGAAAATGAGCTATTATCAGTTTATTTATGCCTTTTTCTGGCTTCCAACAGATTTAGCAAAACCTGGAATCATCTTTCACAAGATGTGTTCAATAATCTGACATGTTAAGTAAGCTTACCTCCCTCTCTTCGGAAACACTGCCTTACCGGCTTATTATTTTCAGGCTTTTCTTAAACCATCTATATTGCCCTTCATGTAATTTTTACGTTGCCAAAATATACAATCTTTTCTTAATAACCACAGTGACTCCAATAACCCACGTGTGACTTTATTGATCCTTTAATATTAACATTTTAAAAAATTAATTGAACAAGATGTGAGCGTCACTGGCTAGGCCAACATTTATTGCCCATCCCTAATTGTCCTCGAGAAGGTGGTGGCGAGCTGCCTTCTTGAACCACAGAGGTCTACGGACAATTATAAGTTCATTGATGGGCAGTTAGTGCTGCTCATTCACCGCCAACTGTATAATTTAGACGAAGGTGACCCAGCAGGGTGGGGAAAGGAGAGATTAGCAATTCAATTAGTAATCTATCATAGCACGATAGTCAAGAGGCAAGATGTTATCTTTTGCAGTTGAGAACACACTTCTTCGCTGTCTTCTAGATGTTAGGGTAAGGAATAGCTTATACTGATATCGCACCTTGATGTAGGAATAGTTTTCAAGGTACGTCAAAAGAGCATAATCAGAGAAGATTGGCATTGAGTCATGCAAAGATATTTGATGGGAAGCCAAAGCTAAAACGGATGAATTTTAAGAAAAGTCTGAAAGAGAGATGCGGAGATGTTGAGGGGAGAAAATTTCAGAGATTAAGGCTGAGATGACCGACACAATCGTCCATGGTGGAGTGAAAGGTGTGGAAAATGCACAAGGGGCCACAGTTGGAGGAACATAGCACACTCAGAGTTTTAGGGATCAAGAGGCATTTGGGGGCTAGGGGGTATTCCATTGAGGGAATATTAACATAAAAATGTGTAAACAGGGCAAGCAATGGCATCTCCCCTTAACCAGAATAAAGAATCATTACTTAGACATGCAGAGTTGAAACCAGAAATCATCAGTTAAAGTAACTAATTCACTGCCAAGAAAACAATGAGAAAGAAAAAAATGGAAAGAAAATATTATTTTAACTGGTTAAAAAATAATTAAAACCTATAAGAGTAGGGTTCTATGCTTGTACAGGTATATTTTCTATGCCAAAATTTGCTTAGCATTAATTAAGATTCATCAAGCCATTAAAAAATTCACTTATATTTAAATGGATAAGCCCTATCTTACTTTGGTAAGTTTAGCGGGTACATGGTAGCTGAGTGACACAACATCAGGCCATTGGAATCATAGAATCCCTACAGTACAGAAGAAAGCCATTTAGCTCATTGAGTCTGCACCGACAAAATCCCACTCATGTCCTATCCCCATTAACCCCTTGCATTTATTTACCTGCTGATACCCCTGACACTAATGGACAATTTAGCATGGCCAATCCACCTAACCTGCACACCTTTGGATTGTGGGAGGAAACCGGAGCAACCAGAGGAAACCTATGCAGATATGGGGAGAATGTACAAACTCCACACAGGCAGTCACCCAAAGCCAGAATTGAAACCGGGTCCCTGGAGCTGTGAGGCAGCAGTGCTAACCACTGTGCTGCCCATTGTATATATCTGAATGCAGTTTCTCAGTGAGATAGATACCTGTGTAATAAAACTTCTGGAGAAGCAGGGGAACTCACAGAGCTTCCTGATTTCCACAATTAACAGCATGTGTAAATGCCAGAAGTTGCTATCCGATTTACTCCTCAATAATGATGAGTGCTGTTATTATTTCTGCAACAAAATGCAGGGTGGACAAATTTTACACTTGCGTTTGCACCTACTTGTGCCTTTTACCATTAGTCATTATGCATTAGTCATTACCATATTTATGTTGCCAACGGTCTTGGCTCCTTTAAATAGTTGCCAAAAATATTGGGTTTCAATATTTCTTGAACTCGTCAGTATCTCTTAGCCAGTAGTACTTTCATTTTGTTAGATGGCAAATAGTTTGTTAGTGGAAGAGTACATGCACAAAAATATTTCATTATACTATCAGGAATATTTCCCCAAAATATGCTGGGAATCCACATTTGTGTTTATACGCCACTCAACTGACCATTTTTCACACGGTAGTTAAATTAACTATTCAACCTCAGGGAGCACCGCAATACAATCTTTTCCTCACTAGGCTTTCACAAAAGGCAAGGTCTTTGGATAGTAAATCAAAAGGGGATTGCTGCTCACTTTCACCATCCTTAATCAGGGATGATAAAGTCATGCCTCTAGTGCTGCTCGAACTCAACAAAAACTGGAATGAAACCAGAGAACTTTCCCGTCTGCCAAAAAAGCCAAGATACAAATTTGCAAATTGCCATACCGATGAATTTCTATTGCCATAATTAACACAATAATTCTGCTGAAAATGTTCAAGTGAAAGAATGGTTATATAGCTCGAAGTCAGGATAGTGAGTGGCTTGGTGGCAAACTTACAGGTGGTGGTGTTTCCAAATAACTGTTGCCCTTGTCCTTCTAGTTGATAGTGGTTGAAAGTTTGGAAGATGCTGTCTAAGGAGTCTTGGTGAGATCAGAGCTTAGATCTGATCCTTTGGTTGCGAGATTGCTTATGTCATGTCAGTGTATCTTTAAGAAAGGTTTTTTTAAAAATCAGCGATGTCATTGGGGGTGGAGCTAAACTGTGGCAGTCAGGTGTTAAGGCTTTCAGTTTCGTTTGTGGCAGTCAGGCGATAGGGTTTTTTCCCTTTGGGATTTCAATTTCGTTTTGTAGAGTGGTGTTGGAAGCAGTTTTAGCAGCAAGTTAAGAAGCAGTCTCTCTCTGTTCTTCTCTTTGTTTGGTTCTGAAACTATCAGTTAGCTGAAGGAGAGGCTTAATGCCAGCCTGCCTTAAAGAAGCTGTGTTTTGGGAAACAGATTAGACTACAACCTCTTCTGAGTTTCTTCACAGGGGATTTTCATCGTTCAACCCAGGAGGCTGGATTCCTATAACAAGTGGGCATTAACCCATGCTGTATTGTGCTTATTTGGAGGGTTTTGAGTATTGGATGTTGGCTTTGGTTGGAACACATTAGACATATTCCTTGAGAGTTATACATTATCGTGGTTGTTGTGTTTCTTGTTTGTAATTGTTAAAAGTTCTAGCTAATTGTCTTACTATACACGTCAACAATATTCTTAATTAAATTTTGTTTTGATTAAAAGCTTCTCGTGGGTCAGCTGAGTCACACCTGAAGCGAAACCTCTCATGCTCACCCTAGCCATAAAACACCTTGAAGCATCCAACTTGACTTGTAACACTTAGCCCAGTCTATCATTTGCTGCTTACACTGTTGTTATAACCTGTGGAGTAGTGGGGCTAGAATTAACTACGCACTCTTGTCATGGTCTTCTATCAATATATATTTAATTCATTGTAATGAAAAAACATTGTGTGACATCTTTAAGCTTTATTAATCGTAAAATAGCATAGCACATAAAGGAGGCTATCATTTCAGAGTCTGCCTTGGCACTCTCAAAGAGCAATCCGATTAGTTCCACTTTTTCCTTGCAACTTTTTCTCCTTCAATTATTTGTCCAACTTCCTTTTGAAAGCTACTATTGAATCTGTGACCACCATCCTATTAGGCATCATAAATCCACCCTATCAAGTCTTCTCAGAATCTTGTATGTTTTAACAAGATTACCCCTCACTCTTCTAAACTCCAATGGGTATAGGCCCAACCTGTTCAATCTTTCTTCATGGGATGAGCCCTTCATCCCTAGAATGAGTCGAGTGAACAGCTTTCAAATAAGACAACCACAACTGTACACAGTACTCTAGCTGCAGTAAAATTTCCCTATTTTTAGATTCTATTCCCCTTGAAATAACACCAGCATGCAATTTGCCTTTCTAAACACTGCTGTATAGACATATCAACTTTGTGAATGATGCACTAGGACGCTCAGATCGCTCTGTGCCACCAGGTTCTGCAATTCCTCCCTATTTAAATAGTATACTGTTTCCCTAGTCTTCTTATCAAAGGGGACAAGTTCACATTTTCCCACAGTATACTCCATCTCCCAAATTTTGATTTGATTTGTCCATGTATTAGCATACAGTGAAAAGTATTGTCTGTGCACTATACAGACAAAGCATACGTTCATAGAGAAGGAAAGGAGAGAGTGCAGAATGTAGTGTTACAGTCATAGCTAGGGTGTAGCGAAAGATCAACTTAATATGAAGTAGGTCCATTCAAAAGTCTGATGGCAGCAGGGAAGAAGCTCTTTTTGAGTCGGTTGGTACATGACCTCAGATTTTTGTATCTTTTTCTCAACAGAAGGTGGAAAAGAGTCTGTCTGGAGTGTGTGGGGTCCTTGATTATGCTTGCTGCTTTTCCAAGGCAGGGGGAAGTGTAGCATGTCAGGGGCTGGTTTGCGTGATGGATTTTTGCCACTTACTTAACCTATTTATTTCCCTTTGTAAACACTTCCTTCCTCTTGAGAAAGTATTGTCCTAACTACCTTGGTGTCAAATTTAGTTATCATACATGCAGTCCCTTATGCAAGTCAATGATATAGATTCAAAATAGTATAGGCCCCAGCACTGATCTTTGTTGCACTGCACTAGTTACAGCTTGCCAACTCAAAAAGAAGCATTTATCACTACTGATTCCTGCTGGCTAACCAATCCTTTATCCATGCTGATAAGTTAGCCTTACACCATGTGCTCTTATCTTGTATAGTAACCTGCTGAATCACCTTACAGATGCCTTTTGGAAATCTAAATACACCACATCTACAGGTTTCCCTTTATCCACCTTGCCTGTTACTTCCTCAAAGAACTATAGTAAATTAGTTAAATTTGATTTCCCTTTTACACTTCATGTTGACTCTGTCTGATCTCATTATGATTTTTAAAATTCCCTGTTATAACCTCTTTAATAATGGAAACTAGCAATTCTCTCTAAAAGATGTTAGGCTAGCTAGCTTATGTATTCCTGCTCTGTCTTCCCCCTTTCTTGAATAAAGGTGTTGCATTTGCTACTTTCCAATCTGCTGAAACTCTTCCAGAATCAAAGGAATTTTGGACGTTTATAATCAATGCCTCTACTATCTCTGCAGTCACTTATTATAGGACATGGGTTGCAAGTCATCTTGTCCTGGGGATGTACCAGCCTTTAGGTCTAATAGTTTTATTCCTGTATATTCTATCCTATTCTGTAACTTATTTCTTATCTATTCCAAACTGATGCCACATCTTGTTCTTTCAAACCAAGGTCATCTCTCAGTACTGGCCTAATGACATCCTTAATTAACAGAGCTACTCCACCATCTTTTCCCAGCTTCCAGTCTTTGTGAAATGTCAAATACACTTAAAAATTAAGGTCTCAGTCCTGGTCACCTTGCACTCCTGTCTCTGTAACATTATCTCTATCAGGTCAAACATATTTATTTCTATCTGTGCTAATACGTCATCCATTTAGTTATGAATGCTGAAAGCATTCAGATGCAGAGCCTTTAAGACTGCCTTTTTACCATTTTTCATTCACTGGCCTTGTATGCTGGTGCATTCTTAAATGTTCATTCTCTGTCCCTTCCTTTCACACTCTGATTATCATTACACAAATCGCTACCCTCCTCTATTAATCTCATTGTTTCCTTTTGATTTATCATATTTTGTCTCATGATCCCTTCCCACTATTTAGTTTAAAGCCCACTCTCCCATTTATTGCAAGGGAGAATATAAAAGTAGGGAAGTTTTACTGCAACTGTACTAGGCCTGGCTGAGACCACATCTGGAATACTGTGTACAGTTTTGGTCCCCTTATTTGAAAAAAGATATAGGGCGGGATTTTCCCATCCCACCCGCCACGGGAATCGTAGTGGGCAGGACACAGACCATACAAAGGTCTGTTGACCTTGGGTGGGAATTTTCCAGTCTTGGGGCGAACATGGCAGGAAAATCCCACCCATAGTGTTAGAGGAAGTTCAGAGAAGGTTCATTCAATTCATTCTTAGGATGAGAGGCTTATCTTATGATAAAAGATTGAACAAGTTGGGCCTGTACCCTTTAGAGTTCAGAAGAATGAGAGGTGATCTTATTGAAACATACAAGATCCCGAGGAGACTTGATTAGATAGATACTGGGAGGGTGCTTTCACTTGTGGGAGAAACTCGAACCAGGGGGCATGGTTTAATAATTAGATGTCTACCATTTAAGCCAACGATGAGAATTATTTTCCTCTCAAATGGTGGTATGTGGAATTCTCTCTTCCAAAATTGGGATTATGGTCAGTGCAGCATCGATGGGCCAAATGGCCTCCTTCTTCACTGTAGGATTCTATGATTCTATGAAAAAGCAGTAAAGACTGGGTCATTGAATTTAATCAAGGCAGAGGCAGACAGATTTTTGATAGACAAGGGATTCAAGGGTTATAGGGGGGCAGATGACAAAGTGAAATTGAGACCACAACCAGATCTGAAATGATCTTATTGAATGGCAGAACAGGTTCAAAGGGCTGAATGGCCTATTCCTACTCCCAAGTCCTAAGTTCCTTGGTTTCCTATTGCCCTAGTCATACAGCTCAGCAGAACTCGAGCCCAGCATGGTTCAGGTGAAGATGGTCCCAACAGTACAGCTCCCACTTTCCCTAGTACTGGTGCTGAAATAGGGCGCATCATAGCCATCTTGCGGGATGATGGCTACCCTGATCAGATTAACGGTCATTTGAAATCACAAGCTTTTGGAGTGCTGCTCCTTTGTCAGGTGAAGTGACGAAGGAACAGCGCTCTGAAAGCTTGTGATTTCAAATAAACTTGTTGGACTATAACCTGGTGTCGTGTGACCCTCTCAGCTTGTCCATCCCAGTCCACATGATCAGATTATCGCTTGCTGTATATCGTGCAAATTCATGACTGGGCCTAATGCTACAACATTCTGCTCTGAAAAGTGTTACTGAACAGCAGCAATACGAATGGCATTCTCCACCAATAGGATGCTGCCATCAAGGCAAAAGGACATTCTGCTGATCTCAGAAATGAGCACGTGGTATATGAATTTTAGTGCCAAGCATGTAAGCCATAGTTCCCAAAGACTGGCAGATTATTTCAAATAGCACATTCTTCAGAACAGGCAAAGTACAGATCATATCCAACTAGCCAGTGCTTGCAAAACTCAGAACAGTGTCCAACATTAGATATGCTTCCGCAATTGGTAACACTTGCTAAACAATCCCAATTGTCTAAGGATTACACTGAAAACAAAGTTAAAGCTGTCAGGTTTGCAATGTGGTTTATTAAAGCATGCTAGAAGCTACACATATTCACACAGAGACCTGCCTTTGCAGACAGAAGGCACATGTCCAGACACTGCACGTTATTCAACTAAAATAAAAGCTTGGGAGACAGCCATTCTCTGGTTCATTCCCCACGGTAATGCCTTGGCAAATCTGAGTTGACCTGCATGGTTTGAATTTAAATAAAAGCTTGGCCGTTAATTGTTCCCTGTTGCATTCCCCAGAGGAATACCTAACTTCAGTGTCCACTTGTCAACCAATCAGCACTCTCTTCTCATGCAGTATAACTTGCACTTTTTACTAACTGCCTTGAATGCAAAATGAAAAGCTTTGACAGCATGTTTCTTTTAAATCAACAATACTCAAGTTCTGGACTGCCAAATGACTACTAGCATATCTGATAACCTTATTCTTGGTCCTATCTGTGTCACTGATACCCACGTGGACCACAACAATTGAGTCTTCCCTCTCCCACTGCAAATTCCTTTCTAGTCTTAGGCAGATATCCTGAACCTTGTCACCAGACAGACAACACAGTTTTCTGGACTATCACTCAAGGTTGCAGAGAACTATGTCCACCCCCCGATCCTCTGCCCCCTACTTCCGTAACATTCCTATTTACTCCGCCTCTTAAATGATTTCCTGTGCCATGGTCATCCACTTTGCAACTTCTGCTCTAGTCCACACAAGGTACAAGAACCTTGAACCTGTTGGACAAGCACAATGGCGGAGGCTCCTTTACATCTGCCTTTTCAATCCCATTACCCGCCTTTAATTTATTTGACAGTGAATCTTGGCCAACTTCTCCTCATACCTCTGTAATTGACTTTATTTAAATTTCAGACTCTTGTTTCAGAATTAAATATGTCCCCCTAAAACTTGATGCGAAATTATCATATTATGATTGGCCTTAGTGATAGGATAATTTACTATGTGATAATTACTGAGATTACGAAAATAATTAACACAATAAGGATGGCAGAGCAGGTGATGCGTTGCAGCTGCACTATGTGGGAACTTATGGATGCCAGCGTGATCCAAGGCAACCACATCCGCAGCAAGTGTTTGCAGTTTGAGGAGCTTTGGCGCAGATTCAGCAAGTTGGAGGCTGAGATATAGACAACGTGAGAGGGTGGCTATTCAAGTTCCGCACACGACGACGGCCTCAACCGGGATCTTGGGTCATGTCACACTACCTGTAACCTCCCACGACTTGCCTAGGCTTGCAAAATCTTACAACTGTCCTGGCTGGAGACAATTCACACCTCTTTAACCTGTGCTTAACCCTCTCTCCACTCACATTGTCTGCACCTGTAAAAACTTGACTACCTGTTAAGACTCGCATTCCAACCATTATCTTGTAATTGATCCACATATGCCCTGTTTGTGAACCCAACTCTCCACTCACCTGATGAAGGGGCAGAGCTCCGAAAGTTCGTGCTACCAAATAAACCTGTTGGACTTTAACCTGGTGTTGTGAGACTTCTTACTGGATCTATCCATATTCTAAAGAAGTCAGAAGTAGTATTTGTTTCAAAGAAGAGGATTCAGAGTTTAAACATTATATTTTATTTATTTGCGAGATTTGGATTTAACTGGCTAGGCCAGCATATACTGCCCATTCCTAATTGTTCTCGAGAAGGTGGTGGTGAACTGCCTTCTTGAACTACTGCAGTCCATGTGGTGCAGGTACACCACACTGCTGTGAGTGAGGGAGTTCCAGGATTTTGACCCAGTGACAGTGAAGGAACAGCAATGTATTTTCAAATAAGGATGAGTGACTTGGAGGGGAACTTCCAAGTGGTGGTGTTCCCACTTGTCTGCTTCCCTTGTTCTTCTAGATGGTGGCAGTGTGGGTTTGGAAGGTGCTGTACAAGGTGTTCCTGCAGTGCATCTTGTAGAAGGCAGACACTGCTATTACTGTGCATCAGTAGTTGAGGGAGTGAATGTTTGTGAACAGGTCGCCAATCAGGTGGGTTATTTTGTCCTAGATAGTGTTGAGCTTCTTGAGTGTTGTTGAAGCTGCGCTCATCCAGGCAAATGGAGAATATTCCATCACACTTCTGATTTGTGCCTTGTAGAGGTTGGACAGGCTTAAGGGAGTCAGGCAGTGAGTTACTCGCTGCATGATTCCTGGTCTCTGACCTGCTCTTGTATGAGTTTTAACAACACCGGGTTAAAGTCCAACAGGTTTATTTGGTAGCAAATGCCATTAGCTTTCGGAGCCCTGCTCCTTCGTCAGATGGAGTGGATATCCGCTCACAAACAAGGCATACAGAGACACACAATCAAGTTACAGAATACTGATTAGAATGCGAATCTTTACAGCCAACCAGGTCTTAAAGATACAGACATTGTCTGTATCTTTAAGACTTGATTAGCTGTAAAGATTCGCATTCTAATCAGTATTCTGTAACTTGATTTTGTGTCTCTGTATGCCCTGTTTGAGAGCAGATATCCACTCCATCTAACGAAGGAGCAGGGCTCCGAAAGCTAATGGCATTTGCTACCAAATAAACCTGTTGGACTTTAACCTGGTGTTGTTAAAACTCTTACTGTGTTTACCCCAGTCCGACGCCGGCATCTCCACATCATGACTGCTCTTGTATCACAGCTCATCCAGTTGAGTTTCTTGTCAATGATAACCCCCAGGATGTTGATATTGAAGGATTCAGCAATGGTAATGCCAATGAATGTCATGGGGAGGTGGTTAGATTCTCTCGTGTCACACAAGTGCCAGGCAAAGACCATCTCCAACAAATGTTACTTGTCAAGCCGGACCTGGACTTATTCAGCATCTGAGGAGTCACAAATGGTGCTGACCCCTATTGTGCAATCATCAACAAACATCCCCATTTCACCTTATGATGGAAGGAAGGTCATTGATGAAGCAGCTGAAAATGGTTGGGCCTAGGACATATTTGAGGAAATCAGCAAAGGCTGACCAAAAGGTAATGGAGAACAAAAAATGAATAAATGAACAAAAAATGTGAGCACAGATTGTAAGAGTTTCTACACGTGTGCAAGGAGGAATTCAGTCAAATAAGTAAACGTTGGTATCTTAGAGGTTGAACCAGGAGAAATTATGAAGGGGAGTATTGAAACAGCAGAATCATTAAATGATTTTTCCTTTGTCTTCACAGAAGACATCATATAAAGCATACCAAAATTAGTCGGGGCCCAAGAGGCAGGTAAGGAACTTACAAGTATTAATATCAATAGAGGAAAAGTATTAAGTGGTATCGGGGATTTGAAATCAACAAGCACGAGGACAGAGTGAGAATTCTAGTGAAAATCGGGCTCTGGGAAAAAAAAACATGAGGACAGAGCAAGAATTCCAGAGTCAAGGATTATAAAAATAATCAGCTCAAGGACAGAGCAAGTATTTCAGCGAGAATCCGGGCTTTGACAAAAAAAAGAGTCCAAGGACAGAGCGAGAATCCCAGCAAGTATCAGGGATATAAAAAAATAATTGGAGCGAGGACAGAGCGAGAGTTCCCGAGAGAGTCAGGATTTAACAAATGACTGGCATGAGGACAGAGTGAGACTTAATTAACATTTTATTATGTTTACTTCAATTCCTACTTTGTTGCAGTAAATAAATCATTTGAGACATGACATGATGCTTATGCCAGTCAAGTGTGCATCCTGTACCATCTCAGGACTCCAGGATGCTCCCCACATCCAACACAACTACAGTGTAGAAAGTGCCACCAAATTGAAAAATTTGAGTGTTGTATCTTGAAACTGGAAGAGCAGCTGTTGTCACTGATGTGCATTTGTGAGGATGAGTCCTATGTGGATAACACATTTCAGAAGAAATTGGGTGGCCCTCAGACAAGAAACAGTGTGAAGCAGACCCCCAAGGACATTCTAACAGGTACTCAGTTCTGAGTACCAGTGAAAGGGAGAGAGAGCTACTGGAGAAGGTATCAACTGTCATGACCAGAAGCTCATAGAAGGGAGGAGGAGAGGAGAGTAATAGCGTTAGGGGATTCTATATTTAGGAAGCAAACAGGTGCTTCTGTGGCTCCCACAGACTAAGGATGTGCAGGTTAGGTGGATTGGCTATGCTAAATTACCTGTTAATGTCCAAAGATATGTAGGTTAGGGGGATTGGCCATGGTAAAAGCATGGAGTCACAGGGATCAGGGGGCAAGGTTGCGCCTGGGTAAGATGCCTTGCAAAGTCAGTGCATTTATGGTCTCCTTCTGCACTGAAGGGATTCTATGGCTCAGGATTGATTCCAGGGTGGTATGTTGCCTCCTTGATGCAAGGGTCATGGGTATCACCGAATGGCAGCAGAGCATTCTGGAGGGTAAGGGTGCACAGCCAGAGGTCATGGCTCACCATGGTCCCACCGATATAGGTAGAAAAAGGGATGAGGTCCTGCAGGCTGAGTTCAGGTAGTTAGGAAAGAAATTAGCAAGGAGGACTTCAAGGGTAGTAATCTCCAGATTACTTCATAGGCCACATGCTAGTGAGTATGGAAATAGGAGAATACACCTGATGAATGTGTGGATGAAGAGATGTTGCAAGAGGGAGAGCTTCAGATTTCTGGCGCTTTAGGACAAGTTCTGGGGAAGGTGGGATCTCCACAAGCCATACATTCTACGCCTCAATAGGACCACAATAATCTCCTTGCAGGGAGATTTGCTCATGTTATTGGGGAGGGTTTAACCTACAGTGGCAAGGGGTGGGAAATCAAGGGCAGATTTGGATAGGATAAATTCAGAGCAGGGAGCAGGAGACAGAAAATTAGCAAGCGACTCTGAAAGGCAGAGGAAGCAACGGTTAAAGATTTGCAGCACAAATATTTGGTAGTGTTAAAAGATATTTATTTAAGTGCAAGGAGTACAGCAAACAAAGTTGATGAGCTGAGGATAGAGATAGACAAATGGCGGCATGATATCATTGCTATAAAAGAAACAGAAGTTCAAAGCCCTGGATATAGGATTTCAGGCAGGATAGTGATGGGGCTAAAAAGATGGGGGTGTAGCATTATTGGTCAAATAATTACAGCTGTGAGGGACGAACGATATATTAAATTAATCAAATTCGGCTATACAGGATGAGCTCAGAAATAAAAAGGGGACAGCCATATTATTAGGAGTGTACTATAGACCCCCAAATAGTGAGAGGAAGATAGAAGAACAAAAATGTAGGCACATTTCTGAGCACAAAACAATGGGGAAATAATATTTGGGGACTTCAACTACCCTGATGTCAACTGAGATACAAACAGTAGGCACAGAGGCACAAAATTCTTGAACTGATTCAAGATAACCTTTTTTAGCCAACATTAAACAAGTCTAATTAGCAGGAGTGAATTCTAGATTTAGCCTTAGAAAATGAAGTTGGGCAAGTGGATGAAGTAGCAGTGGGTGAACTTTTTGGAGATAGTGACCATAATACCAGTTATATGCAACATATTTATCGAAAATGATAAAGATAAAACAAGGAGTAAAAGTTCTAATGGGGGGGGGGAGGGGGGGGGGAGAGAGGAGAACAAATTTGAGACAATCCATTGAAAGTAAACTGGTTACAGCTATTTGAAAGAAAATCAGTAACAAACCAGTGGGAGACATTCAAAAGTGAGATTCTACAGGCACATTGTAGACATGTCCACACAAAGGAAAAAGACAGTACTGCCAAATCTAGAGTCCCCTGGTTATCTAGAAGCACAGTAAGAAGTTTAACAACACCAGGTTAAAGTCCAACAGGTTTATTTGGTAGCACTTTAACCTGGTGTTGTTAAACTTCTTACTGTGTTTACCCCAGTCCAACGCCGGCATCTCCACAGCATATCTAGAAGCATACAGAGTAAGATAAAGCAGAAAAAGAAAGCTTATACAGTCACAAAAAACTAATACGCTCAACAGTCTATAGTATAGAAAATACAGGGGTGTAATAAAAAATGAAGTGGAGATGCCGGCGTTGGACTGGGGTAATCACAGCAAGAAGTTTAACAACACCAGGTTAAAGTCCAACAGGTTTATTTGGTAGCAAAAGCCACACAAGCTTTCGGAGCTGCAAGCCCCTTCTTCAGGTGAGTGGGAATTCTGTTCACAGAGCATATAAACTCTGCCAAGCAGACGAGATAAAGGAACTACACCATCTACATGCACACCAAGAACAGGAAACTTGAGAAACTCGGCATCACCACCAGCAGCAACCAAGCCTCCCCCGGTACCACAGTAGAAAACAGTACCACTGCAGGGAAGTCCATTGTCAACTTGTCCGACTACACACTTCAACCAGATGAAATCGAAGTTCTCAGCCGAGGGCTTAATTTTTGCCCCACCACCAAAATAGACCCCATCAGTCTCGCAGCAGACACAGAGGAATTCATCAGGCGAATGAGGCTGAGGGAGTTCTTCCACAAACCCCAAGAGGCCAACAACGAACACAATGGGACAGCCAATGAACCAGAACAGCCGACAGAGAGATCCGCAGTGCATCCGAAGAGGAAAGAGTCGAATTGGACTCCTCCAGAAGGCCGCTGCCCTCGACTTGACATGTATGCCCAAGCCGTCAGGAGGTGCATCAACACCAAATTCATCAGCCGCACTCACAAGACAGCCCCGAACATCACCCAAGCACAACGTAACGCCATCCACGCTCTCAAGACCAACCGCAACATTGTCATCAAACCAGCAGACAAAGGAGGGGCCATCGTCATACTGAACAGAACGGATTACTGCAAAGAAGTGTACCGACAACTAAACAACGAGGAACACTACAGACAGTTACCTGCAGATCCGACCAAAGAACACACCCGTCAACTCAACACTCTGATCAAGACCTTTGATCCGGACCTTCAGAACACCCTCCGTGCACTCATCCCACGTACTCCCCGCGTTGGAGGTCTCTACTGTCTCCCGAAGATACACAAGGCAAACACACCCGGCCGTCCCATCGTATCAGGCAATGGGACCCTGTGCGAGAACCTCTCCGGCTATGTCGAGGGCATCCTGAAACCCATTGTACAAAGAACCCCCAGCTTTTGTCGCGACACGACGGACTTCCTACAGAAACTCGGCACACATGGAGCAGTTGAACCAGGAGCGCTCCTCGTCACAATGGATGTCTCGGCACTCTACACCAGCATCCCCCATGACGATGGCATTGCTGCAACGGCCTCAGTGCTCAGCGCCAACAACTGCCAGTTTCCAGATGCAATTTTACATCTCATCCGCTTCATCCTGGACCACAATATCTTCACCTTCAACAACCAGTTCTTCATCCAGACACACGGAACAGCCATGGGGACCAAATTCGCACCTCAATATGCCAACATCTTCATGCACAGGTTCGAACAAGACTTCTTCACAGCACGGGACCTTCAACCGATGCCACACACTAGATACATCGATGACATTTTCTTCCTTTGGACTCATGGTGAACAATCACTGAAACAACTCTATGATGACATCAACAAGTTCCATCCCACCATCAGACTCACCATAGACTACTCTCCGGAATCGGTTGCATTCTTGGACACACGCATCTCCATTAAGGGCGGTCACCTTAGCACCTCACTGTACCGCAAGCCCACGGATAACCTCACGATGCTCCACTTCTCCAGCTTCCACCCTAAACACGTTAAAGAAGCCATCCCCTACGGACAAGCCCTCCGTATACACAGGATCTGCTCGGATGAGGAGGATCGCAACAGACACCTCCAGACGCTGAAAGATGCCCTCATAAGAACAGGATATGGCGCTCGACTCATTGATCAATAGTTCCAACGCGCCACAGCGAAAAACCGCACCGACCTCCTCAGAAGACAAACACGGGACACAGTGGACAGAGTACCCTTCGTTGTCCAGTACTTCCCCGGAGCGGAGAACCTACGGCATCTCCTCCGGAGCCTTCAACATGTCATTGATGAAGACGAACATCTCGCCAAGACCATCCCCACACCCCCACTTCTTGCCTTCAAACAACCGCACAACCTCAAACAGACCATTGTCCGCAGCAAACTACCCAGCCTTCAGGAGAACAGTGACCATGACACCACACAACACTGCCACAGCAACCTCTGCAAGACGTGCCGGATCATCGACACAGATGCCATCATCTCACGTGAGAACACCATCCACCAGGTACACGGTACATACTCTTGCAACTCGGCCAACGTTGTCTACCTGATACGCTGCAAGAAAGGATGTCCCGAGGCATGGTACATTGGGGAAACTATGCAGACGCTGCGACAACGGATGAATGAACACCACTCGACAATCACCAGGCAAGACTGTTCTCTTCCTGTTGGGGAGCACTTCAGCGGTCACGGGCATTCGGCCTCTGATATTCGGGTAAGCGTTCTCCAAGGCGGCCTTCGCGACACACGACGGCGCAGAGTCGCTGAGCAGAAACTGATAGCCAAGTTCCGCACACACGAGGACGGCCTCAACCGGGATATTGGGTTCATGTCCCACTATCTGTAACCCCCACAGAGTTTCACTGGCTGTCTTGTCTGGAGACAATACACATCTTTTTAGCCTGTCTTGATGCTCTCTCCACTCATGTTGTTTTGTTTCTTAAAGACTTGATTAGTTGTAAGTATTCGCATTCCAACCATTATTCATGTAAATTGAGTTTGTGTCTTTATATGCTCTGTTTGTGAACAGAATTCCCACTCACCTGAAGAAGGGGCTTGCAGCTCCGAAAGCTTGTGTGGCTTTTGCTACCAAATAAACCTGTTGGACTTTAACCTGGTGTTGTTAAACTTCTTACTATAAAAAGTGAAATCAGGAAAGCAAAGAGAGGATATGAAAGAATATTGGCAGGTAGAATCAAGGGAAACTCAAAGATGTTTAATCAGTACATTAAAATCAAGAGGATAGCTAAGGAAAGGGGAGGGCCGACCAGAGATGAACATGGTAACTTGTGCACTAATGCTGAAGATATCTACCTGCACACCAAGAACAGGAAGGACGCTGAAGATATGAGCAGGGTTTTCAATGGGTACTTTGTCTCTGTCTTCATTAAGGAGAGATATGATGCAGATATTCCAGTGTGAAATATTAGATGCAATAAGCATTGAGAGAGAGGAAGTACTGAAGGGACTGACATCCTTGAAGGTGGTTAAATAACCAGGGCCAGATGGATTGCATCCCAAACTGTTAAAGGAAGCCAGGGGGGAAATAGCAATGTTCTGAGGAACAATTTGCAAACGTCACTCAAGACAGGAGAGATCCCAGTGGATTGGAGGTCTGTGAACGTTGTAGAATTATTTAAAAAGCTTGCAAGAATCATAGAATCCCTACAGTGCAGAAGGAGGCCATTCGGCCCATCGAGTCTGCACCGACCACAATCCCACCCAGGCCCTACCCCCACATATTTACCCGCTAATCCCTCTAACCTACGCATTTTAGGATTCTACGGGGCAATTTTTTTAACCTGGCCAATCAACCTAACCCACACATCTTTGGACTGTGGGAGGAAACCGGAGCACCCGGAGGAAACCCACGCAGACACGAGGAGAACGTGCAAACTCCACACAGACAGTGACCCGAGCCGGGAATCGAACCCGGGACCCTGGAGCTGTGAAGCAGCAGTGCTAACCACTGCGCTACCGTGCCGCAAGGGATAGGGCAAATAATTATAGGCCAGTCAGGCAGTCTTTGGTGGTGGGCAAATGATTAGAATCAATTCTGAGAGGCAGGATAAATTTGTCATTTAGAAAGAACAAATTAATCAGAGATAGTCAGCATGGTTTTGATTGGGGAAAGTCGTGTCTTACGAACTTAATCACATTTTTGAGGAAGTAACAAGGAGGATTGATGAGGGTAATGCAGTAAAAGTTGTCCACATGGATTTTAGTAAGGCATTTGACAAGGTTTCACATGGTAGTCAGAAAAGTAAAAGCCCATGGGATACACAGGGGAACTTGGCAAGTTGGATCCAAAATTGGCTCAGCAACAGTAAACAAAGGGTAATGGTTGATGGATGTTTTTGCAAATGGATAACAGTTTCCAATGACATTTCACAGGGCTCAGTGTTGGGGTCTTTGCTGTTTGTTGTATACATTAATGAATTGGACTTAGATGTGTGTGGCATGATTGGGAAATTTGCCGTGTAGTTGATAGTGAAAAGGTTAGCTGTAGTCTCCAGAATTATGGCAATGGTTTGCTTGAGTGGGCAGAGAAGTGGCAGCTGGAATTCAATCCAGAGAAATGTGAGGTAATGCATTTGGCGAGAGCAGACAAAGCTCGGGGATACAGAACAAATGGGAGGACATTGGGAGTGGTAGAAGAATTTATACTGGGATAATGTTCAGTAGGGAAATATAGGAAAGCGGAATATTTTTTTAATGGTGAGACATTTCTAAATGTTAACGTTCAGAGATATTTGTGGACACTTGCACAAGAAACAAAGTCAACATGTTGATAGGGTAAGTAATTAGGAAAGCAAATGCTATATTAGGTCTTCATTGCACTGGGGTTAGAATCATAGAATCCCTCCAGTGCAGAAAGAGGCTCTTAGGCCCATCGAGACTGCTCCGACAACAATCCCACCCACCTATCCCGGTGACCCCACCTATTTACCCTGCTAGTCCCTCTGATGCTAAGGGGCAATTTAGCATGGCCAATCAAACTAATCCTCACATCTTTGGACTGTGGGAGGAAACCGGAGCACCCAGAGGAAACCCACGCAGACACAGGGAGAATGTGCAAACTTGACACAGACAGTGACCCAAGGTTGGAATTGAGCCCGGGTTCCTGGCATTGTGAGGCAGCGGTTCTAGCCACTGTGCCTTCTGCAGTGTAAGTGCAAAGAAGTCTTGCTGCAATTGTATAGGATTTTGGTGAGACCACTCCTGGAGTACTGTGTACAGTTTGGGTTCTGTATCTAGAGAAGGAAATACTTGCCTTTGAGGTGATGCTGCAAGGGTTCACTGGATTGATGCCTGAGAATAAAAGGCTGTCCTGTGATGAAGGGTTGAGTAGAATGGGTCTATACTCTCTAGTCTAAGATGAGATGTGATCTCATTGAAGTTCAAGATTCTGAGGGGGCGTAACTAGATGCTGAAAAATTGTTTACCTTAGCTGAAAAGTCTAGAATTAGGAACATATTCTCAAGATAAAGGATTGATCACATAAAACTGCAGTGATGAAGAATTATTTCATGCAGAGAGTTGTGAACCTTTGAAATGTACTAACCCAGAGGACTATGGCTGCTCAGTCATTGAGTACATTCAAGGCTGAGCCAGATCGATTTTTGGTCTCTAGAGGAATAAAGGAAAATGCAAATTGGAAGCAAAGTGGATTTGAGATTAAAGGCACGCCATGATTGTACTGAATGGCAGAGCAGACTAGAGATGCTGTATGGCCTACTCCTACTTCACTGTTAAAAGATTTAACTTTTATATGTTTAAAGACAACATTCTATACTCCTCCCAAGAGATACTGCATAGTTATAAATAGGGTGGCATCAGAATTACTACATTACATAGCCACTCTAAGTGCATTTTAATTAAACGCAATCTTGTCAGTGGGATTGAATGTCAACACGCAGGGACACATCAAATGGGGAAATACAGATTAAATCTTAAACCATTCTGTTCCTGTCATGCAAGGTGGACGCCATTGTATTGTCCGATAGAAAAAGAGAAAAATCAGATATCGCCTTGCCAGATTGATGTTGCATGTTTCCTCACAACTGACCCGAGTTAAGGTGCAGAACCTGACCAACCACCCTCTCAATGACAGTTAAGCTAGATGATTGTACTTTGAAGAAAAATAGAACACTTCCACTAGAGGGTAAAATACCTCACTTTCTCCATTTGCCATTTTCATTGCCTTTTGTTAAAAGCCAAGACAAATTTTGAAGCATACCATGACAACTTTAGAATATCCTAAACGAATGAGGTTCATTAGTAGGGATAAAATATTCAATGCATATTTGACTACAGTAAACAGAAAGAAAAGTTCTTAGGACCACACGGTTTGTATTCGATTTTGGGTCTATTTATAAAAGATGCATGACAGAACTCAATGCATTACAACACACCAGATAAATCTGGGCAGTTATCTCTCAGCTTATCTTATTTATACAACACATTTAACAATTTTAGTCTTTCTTTTGATGTTACTAAGCCAACAATGACTGTACTTTGCAGGGATTAATGGAAGAATGCTGCATGATCTCAAATATAAAGCATCTATAACGCAGTGCAATTACATGATGGCTACGTGGATATTATGGAGCAAGAGCAAATGGAAGAGAAGGAATTTTATTTTTCTATGCATGAAATGCTGAAAGAGACAGAACTCTGATACATCAAACATACCCCAGGCCGAGTGTGTTTTATGTGATTCCTACCACAATAAATGTAAACAACTCCTGATTTTAAAATAATTCAAAAACAGACTTGCAACACTCATACATATGGATTTTAACATGCTGCATAATTCATTATTTGAATAATTGGAGCGGTGAGGATTTCCTCATTAGTCAAACTATTGTGCTCATTATAAAATTTGGAAATCAGCCACTATGGCTTGAGGCATTTGGAATGTGGTTTCCCCTTTCTTGAAAGGAAATTTTTGGAACAGATTATCCACTAAGTAGGTAGCAAATGCTCAGAGGAAACTTTAAAAAAAGAATTACTGGCAGAAAACACAAACTAGTGAAATTCAGTAATTTATGGAATTCACAATGTGAACCAGATCATGGGTTATAGGCTCGAACAAGGAAGAAAAGCAAAGAAAATTAAAGGATGGGGTATAAATTGTTTATGCCTCTGCTTTGGTTGTGTTAGTATCACAAACTAATATCTGTATTCCACCAACATTTTATGAATGCAACTAACAATGTGATAATAACCTTTTTTTGTGACATTGATTGAGGGATGAATATTGGCCATCACACCAGGGATGACTCACCTGCTCTTCTTCAAAATAGTGCTTTTGCATCCGCCTGAACAGGCAGATACGACATTGGTTTAGTGTCTCATCAGAAAGACAGCACTCTCCGATATATGTACCTACTATATGAAAGAAAATATTTTAGCTGCCTCAGATCCAATAGCCAAGATCCAGGCCCAATTTTTACTGAAGCTTTGAACGGAATTCAAGTGCTAGGAAACCAGATAAAGCATCAATCTCTAATCTGATGACTAGCAGCCATCTTGAGAATACTCCTATTAATTTGCAGTTTAGTTCAAACTTTGATTTTTGAGCTCTAAGTTCCCACTTTTTGTATTATTTACAATGGTTAATTCAAATTAGTGGTAATTCAATTTGGGCTAAAAATAACTGCAAATTATAAATTGGCAGATATTAAGTTATAAAATTCACTTTTCTAACTTTTAAATCTATCAGTGTGCCAGTTACATCTTCCAAACAGCTCTTTAATGGTCAGGAGATTAACAAGTAGTCATAGCTGCTTTTATAATTATACAAGTGGGGTGTATTTTCACTTACAGGAGCCAGGGAACAATCAGGCGTTAGGGTAATGGGCATTATATGTACTAACTAGTATCCACAGTTGCAAAGAAAATGCTCTCTCTCTCTCTGGGATAGAGCCATGAAAGCATTCAGTGACAGAGCGGTTTCTCTATCATGTATGTTTGGTAAAGAAGTTCCTATTCCATAAAACCTGCCAACACCTTACACTGGTCTGAATACATGGACTTAAAGAATTCAGTGGCAGACCACGAAACAAATTGCAAGAAGCACCGGTGAAGTCCCAACCTTGGGTTTTAAGCAGCAAATGGTACGGTATATTTTTACAGTAACTTCATTACAATGTGAATGTAAGCCTACTTGTGACTAATAAATAACTTTAACTTGTATATCGAGAGCTGCCTGTAGTTCACAATCTACAAGTATCAGAATGCTTCTTGTGCATTTTACCATTCAAGATTTGTTTTATTCATTCGTGGGACATGGGCGCCGCTGGCTGGCCAGCATTTATTGCCCAGACCTAGTTGCCCGAGGGCAGTTGAGAGTCAACCACATTGCTGTGGCTCTGGAGTCACATGTAGGCCAAACCAGGTTAAGGATAGCAGATTTCCTTCCATAAAGAACATTAGTAAACCAGATGGGTTTTTCCAACAATCGACAATAATTTCATGGTCATCAGGTTCATAAATTCCAGACTTTTTTTTTTTAAAACTGATATCAAATTCCACCATCTACCGTGGCAGGATTTGAACCCGAGTCCCCAGAACATTAGCCGAGTTGTTGCCCTCAATAATGTCCCTTTTGTGTGTCACCAGTTATGCAAGATTCTGAACTCACAATTGATACTCATCTGAAGTATAACTAAATTTAGTGCGAAGTAGAAAATAGGAAAAATTAGAGGAACAATCTAATAAAGTGCACTTTACACCATTGAACTGTTTGAATCCAAATGGATTGAAAGTTTCACTCCACCATTCCAGAAGTAAAATTAATCAGGCCAGCTACTTACAAGTTCCTAGCAAATCTGTACACTTTTGGCACATTGATTTAGACCTTGGTGATCCAACCATTTTTTCCCTCCCAAATTATGGAAGGGATCAAAAAGCATCTCAAAGTTTTCATATTTATGGTAGATTCAGAATTAAGTGCCATAACTTACAAATCCATCTACAACTAATAATTTGAAATCATTAGTACTAAAATAATCCACTAGTTGGAAGTAGGCAACATAAATAACGTAGTGAAGCAGAATTCAGAACCCAAAAACAGAAGTGAACTAAACAACTTCAAATTAAGAAAATAAGAAAAAAATGACTTGTGGGATGAAGACAGAAGTCAACGTATTGGATCAAATGCTCTTTCCCAGTTTCTAAATTTCCTACAGTGCTGCATTATAGCATAATTTAAAGCAAAGTAATAATCTTTCACCAGCACATTTTGTACATCAAGGAGTGGGGGAAAAGGC
Organism: Mustelus asterias; assembly: GCF_964213995.1. Lineage (NCBI taxonomy): Eukaryota > Metazoa > Chordata > Chondrichthyes > Carcharhiniformes > Triakidae > Mustelus > Mustelus asterias. Next base: position 54,471,046 of record NC_135814.1, read on the forward strand.
GCAGTGATATTGTTGCTTGACCAGTAATTAAAAGTCTAATGATGACCATGAAACCATCCTTGATTTGTCATAAAATCCAACTAGTTCACTAATGTCCTTTCAGGAAGGAAACTTGCTGTCCTTACCTGGCCTACATGTGACTCCAGACCCACAGCAATTTGGTTGACTCTTAAATGCCCTAGCAAGCCACTCAGTTGCATTCAAACAAAGGAAACAAAAAGGAATGAAACTGGACAGACCACCCAGCATCAACCTAGGCACCAGAAATGACAACAGCAAACTCAGCCCTATCAACACTGCAAAGTCCTCCTTACTAACATCTGGGAACTTGAGCTAAAATTGGAAGGGCTGTCTTACTGACCGGTAAAGCATCAGCCTAAGGTAATCATACTCATGGAATCATATCTTACAGATAATGCCCCAGACACCACCCTCACCATTCCTGGGTATGTCCAATCCCACCGGTAGGATCGACCCAGCAAAGGTGGTGGAACAGTGGTACACAGTCGGAAGGGAATTGCCCTGAGAGATCTCAACGTTGGCTCTAAGACAAGAAGTCTTAGAACAAAGAACAGTACAGCACAGAACAGGCCCTTCAGCCCACGATGTTGTGCCGAGCTTTATCTGAAACCAAGATCAAGCTATCCCACTCCCTATCATGCTGGTGTGCTCCATGTGCCTATCCAATAACCGCTTAAATGTTCCTAAAGTGTCTGACTCCACTATCACTGCAGGCAGTCCATTCCACACCCCAACTACTCTCTGCGTAAAGAACCTACCTCTGATATCCTTCCTATATCTCCCACCATGAACCCTATAGTTATGCCCCCTTGTAATAGCTCCATCCACCCGAGGAAATAGTCTTTGAACGTTCACTCTATCTATCCCCTTCATCATTTTATAAACCTCTATTAAGTCTCCCCTCAGCCTCCTCCGCTCCAGAGAGAACTGTTTAAGGGAATAGAAATGACCCTGGTAAGTATAGACCGGTTAGTCTTACTTCGGTGGTTGGTAAATTGATGGAAAACGTCCTTAGGGATGGGATTTACGACCATTTAGAAAGATGCGGATTAATCCGGGATAGTCAGCATGGATTCGTGAAGGGCAAGTCGTGCCTCACAAATTTGGTTGAATTTTTTGAGGAGGTAACTAAGTGTGTTGATAAAAGTAGGGCAGTTGATGTCATATACATGGATTTTAGTAAGGTGTTTGATAAGGTCCCCCATGGTCGGCTTATGATGAAAGTAAGGAGGTGTGGGATAGAGGGAAAGTTGGCCAATTGGATAGGTAACTGGCTATCTGATCGAAGACAGAGGGTGGTGGTGGATGGAAGATTTTCGGACTGGAGGCAGGTTGCTAGCGGATTGCCATAGCGATCAGTGCTTGGTCCTCTGCTCTTTGTGATTTTTATTAATGACCTAGAGGAGGGGGCTGAAGGGTGGATCAGTAAATTTGCTGATGACACCAAGATTGGTGGAGTAGTGGATGAGGTGGAGGGCTGTTGTAGGCTGCAAAGAGACATAGATAGGATGCAAAGCTGGGCTGAAAAATGGCAAATGGAGTTTAACCCTGATAAATGTGAGGTGAATCATTTTGGTAGGACTAATTTAAATGTGGATTACAGGGTCAAAGGTAGGGTTCTGAAGACTGTGGAGGAACAGAGAGATCTTGGGGTTCATATCCACAGATCTCTAAAGGTTGCCAGTCAAGTGGATAGAGCTGTGAAGAAGGCCTATAGTGTGTTAGCTTTTATTAACAGGGGGTTGGAGTTTAAGAGCCGTGGGGTTATGCTGCAACTGTACAGGACCTTGGTGAGACCACATTTGGAATATTGTGCGCAGTTCTGGTCACCTCACTATAAGAAGGATGTGGAAGCGCTGGAAAGAGTGCAGAGGAGATTTACCAGGATGCTGCCTGGTTTGGAGGGTAGGTCTTACGAGGAAAGGTTGAGGGAGCTAGGGCTGTTCTCTCTGGAGCGGAGGTGGTTGAGGGGAGACTTAATAGAGGTTTATAAAATGATGAAGGGGATAGAGTGAACATTCAAAGACTATTTCCTCGGGTGGATGGAGCTATCACAAGGGGGCATAACTATAGGGTTCATGGTGGGAGATATAGGAAGGATATCAGAGGTAGGTTCTTTACGCAGAGAGTGGCTGGGGTGTGGAATGGACTGCCTGCAGTGATAGTGGAGTCAGACACTTTAGGAACATTTAAGCGGTTATTGGATAGGCACATGGAGCACACCAGGATGATAGGGAGTGGGATAGCTTGATCTTGGTTTCAGATAAAGCTCGGCACAACATCGTGGGCCGAAGGGCTTGTTCTGTGCTGTACTGTTCTATGTTCTAGAACAGCCCTAGCTCCCTCAACCTTTCCTCATAAGACCTACCCTCCAAACCAGGCAGCATCCTGGTAAATATCCTCTGCACTCTTTCCAGCGCTTCCACATCCTTCTTATAGTGAGGTGACCAGAACTGCACACAATATTCCAAATGTGGTCTCACCAAGGTCCTGTACAGTTGCAGCATAACCCCACGGCTCTTAAACTCCAACCCCCTGTTAATAAAAGCTAACACACTCTAGGCCTTCTTCACAGCTCTATCCACTTGAGTGGCAACCTTTAGAGATCTGTGGATATGAACCCCAAGATCTCTCTGTTCCTCCACAGTCTTCAGAACCCTACCTTTGACCCTGTAATCCACATTTAAATTAGTCCTACCAAAATGAATCACCTCACATTTATCAGGGTTAAACTCCATTTGCTATTTTTCAGCCCAGCTTTGCATCCTATCTATGTCTCTTTGCAGCCTACAACAGCCCTCCACCTCATCCACTACTCCACCAATCTTGGTGTCATCAGCAAATTTACTGATCCACCCTTCAGCCCCCTCCTCTAGGTCATTAATAAAAATCACAAAGAGCAGAGGACCAAGCACTGATCGCTATGGCACTCCGCTAGCAACCTGCCTCCAGTCCGAAAATCTTCCATCCACCACCACCCTCTCTCTTCGATCAGATAGCCAGTTACCTATCCAATCTGCCAACTTTCCCTCTAACCCACACCTCCTGACTTTCATCATAAGCCAACCATGGGGGACCTTATCAAATGCCTTACTAAAATCCATGTATATGACATCAACTGCCCTACCTTCATTAACACACTTAGTTACCTCCTCAAAAAATTCAATCAAATTTGTGAGGCACGACTTGCCCTTCACGAATCCGAAGTCTTAATAAGTTTAAGTTAAAGTTCATTTATTAGTGTCACAAGTAGGCTTACTTTTAACACTGCAATAAAGTTACTGTGAAAATCCCCTAGTTGCACACTCTCCAGCATCTGTTCAGGCACATTGAGGGAGAATTTAGCACGGCCAATGCACCTAATCAGTACACCTTTCAGGCTGTTGGAGGAAACCAGAGCAGCTGGAGGAAAATCACGCAGACACGGGGAGAACGTGCGGACTCCGCACAGTGACCCAAGCTGGGAATCAAACCCGGGTCCCTGGCACTGTGAGGTAGCAATGCTAACCACTGTGCTCAATATAAATGTAATTTATACTTCCTCCTGGCTTGCATTCTACATGTCTCAAGTGAGGACTCTTCAAACTGATCAGCTAAAGAGACTTGTTTATTGCCCTATTTCCAAATGTCACACATCTCCTGGAGATGACACTGTGCTGAAACAGACACCCAATGACAGGACGTGTATGCTCTAATGCTCATCAAAACTTTGTGGGCAGCTGTTAGCAAGGTTAGCTGTTAGCAAGTCTGTTCCTTCGCCATCAACAGAAACATCTAGGCCTAGATATGCTGAACAACATGCTTTTCATTTTTGACATTTTCTCCTTTAATTTGCGGTCTCTCAGCACACCACACCTCTCCCCACCCTCCGCAGTCCAACTTAAGATAAATATAAACCTATGACCCACAGATGATATGATTATAGCAAAGTTCCTTTTGGTGTGTGATTCCCGACCTTATATATTAAATCGGAAATTTTAATTTATGAACCAGTATTAATGATTGGAAAATGACTGATCACGTTTTACAGCAAACTGCTGAATGATTCAAAATGAAATTTCTGTGAGCAATCCTTTTCTCATGCATAAAAGATAAATCTTACGCAAAATTCATATCCATTAATTAAAACTATTAAATTGATCATCTGTTAGTATATTAAAAGGTAATACTTCCTTTCATAACTAGGTCTCAAGTATTTTCCTAAATTTTGTTAAACAATTGATAACATTTTTACAGTAAAAAAATAAATGCGTGATGATCTGCAAGCTTCATTTAATTAGACATAATAAACAAAATTTAAACTTCTTCCAACGTGCATTGGATGCATTGTGATGTACATCTGTATAAAGTATATGGGAAATTACTGTAATAGTACGCACTCTAATCAAGCATTTCCAATGATTTGCTTTTTACAGCTTGTGTGGCCCAGATATAAAGTCCTTTCAGCATTCTTAAGAAAGTTACCATGGAGACTTAATTTGAACAATGGCCTTTTATATCCAAAGTGCAGTAGGTGCAAGTACTATTTACAATGGAAAGCCAAGCTTCATTCAGACTGAAGTTCAGAAGGATAACTGTGCCTTGTACATGAAATGTAGGCCCATTACAGTTGAAAATAATATTCAAGAAATGCAAATGGCAAACCCCGAGAAACTGAAAATAATTTATACACCGAACCATGGACTTGATTTATAGTTGTTTCTATTATGCATAGGGCTAAACATTATCTTTTGTCTCATAGTGGCCAGCCTACATCAGTTTTAGTCTATGCGCCCCCCTACATGGTGATTCATCTATTGCCCAATTTTTCTTGCAGCATCCAATGCCACCATCAAGTCTGGGGCTACTGCACTCCTGCTCAACACCTCACCTCCAGCTCTTTGCATTTTAAAGGAGGGAAATTCTTTTGAAGTATTCTTTCCAAAAACATTAGAAAAATTGTCACACTCAAGAAAACTCAAACAGCAGCCTGCTGCTTGCCATTATATTAGGAACACTGATAAGCAAAGATCATTCAGGATAGCATACCTTGTGGTTCTGCTTTGTTCCAGCTTTTATACTGAGCAAATTACACTAATTTAGACTCACCACAGTTTACTTCTCTAAAATACACAAGCCGCATTCACAAGACAAAAAAATGTAGAGAAGGACATCACAATAAAAACACAGAACAACAGCTAAATATGTTAAAAGGGCAACACAAGAATGGAGTACGAAATCAGAGTTGAAAAATGATAAGATTCTAACTTTAAAAAAGTGAAGGACCAATGGTGCAGCCAACTAATTCCGGGAAGGTGGCAGAATCAGAGAAGCAGGGAACTTGGGGTGAGGGATTATATCACAAACAAAGAACAAAGAACAAAGAACAATACAGCACAGGAACAGGCCCTTCGGCCCTCCAAGCCCGCGCCGCTCCCCGGTCCAGGATTGAATCCTGAATCCAGGATCCCCGCCCAATTTTCCAGCCTATCTACATACCAATATCCTATCCACCGAGCTGTCCCTCACAGCTACGATGCTTTGTTCATTACAACCTATTAACTTACCCCCACCCCCCCATTCCAGACCATGTGATCTCCAGGGAGAGGCGAAAACCCAGAGTGAAAAACCCCAGGGCCAATATGGGGAAAACAAAATCTGGGAAATTCCTCTCCGACCCCCTGAGGCGATCGAAACGAGTCCAGGAGATCACAATGGCCCCGATCGGAAAATGCTTCCCAACCCTAGTCATTTCCACTTCCACGAACACCATATGAATCCCCTGCCCCCGAGACAGGTTCCCAACTATCCGCAGTCTCACTCTGTACTGGCACCAGCAAGATGATCGTAGAATGAAGCCTTGAAACGAGAAACCAGGAACAATTAGCCCGCGCCGCTCCCTGGTCCAAACTAGATCACTCTTTTGTATCCCTCCATTCCCACTCCGTTCATATAGCTGTCTAGATAAGTCTTAAACGTTCCCAGTGTGTCCGCCTCCACCACCTTGCCCGGCAACCCATTCCAGGCCCCCACGACCCTCTGTGTGAAATATGTCCTTCTGATATCTGTGTTAAACCTCCCCCCCTTCACCTTGAACCTATGACCCCTCGTGAACGTCACCACCGACCCGGGGAAAAGCTTCCCACCGTTCACCCTATCTATGCCTTTCATAATTTTATACACCTCTATTAAGTCTCCCCTCATCCTCCGTCTTTCCAAGGAGAACAACCCCAGTTTCCCCATTCTCTCCTCATAACCAAGCCCCTCCATACCAGGCAACATCCTGGTAAACCTCCTCTGTACTCTCTCCAAAGCCTCCACGTCCTTCTGGTAGTGTGGCGACCAGAACTGGACGCAGTATTCCAAATGCGGCCAAACCAACGTTCTATACATCTGCAACATCAGACCCCAACTTTTATACTCTATGCCCCGTCCTATAAAGGCAAGCATGCCATATGCCTTCTTCACCACCTTCTCCACCTGTGACGTCACCTTCAAAGATCTGTGGACTTGCACACCCAGGTCCCTCTGCGTCTCTACACCCTTTATGGTTCTTCCATTTATCGTGTAGCTCCTCCCTACATTATTCCCACCAAAATGCATCACTTCGCATTTATCAGGATTGAACTCCATCTGCCATTTCCTTGCCCAAATTTCCAGCCTATCTATATCCTTCTGTAGCCTCTGACAATGTTCCTCACTATCTGCAAGTCCTGCCAGTTTTGTGTCGTCCGCAAACTTACTGATCACCCCAGTTACTCCTTCTTCCAGATCATTTATATAAATCACAAACAGCAGAGGTCCCAATACAGAGCCCTGCGGTACACCACTAGTCACAGGCCTCCAGCCGGAAAAAGACCCTTCCACTACCACCCTCTGTCTTCTATGACCAAGCCAGTTCTCCACCCATCTAGCCACCTCCCCCTTTATCCCATGGGATCCAACCTTTTTCACTAGCCTACCATGAGGGACTTTGTCAAACGCTTTACTAAAGTCCATATAGACAACATCCACGGCCCTTCCTTCGTCAACCATTTTGGTCACTTCTTCAAAAAACACCACCAGGTTCGTGAGGCATGACCTCCCTCTCACAAAACCATGTTGACTATCGTTAATGAGTTTATTCCTTTCTAAATGCGCATACATCCTATCTTTAAGAATCTTCTCCAACAACTTCCCCACCACGGACGTCAAGCTCACCGGCCTATAATTACCCGGGTTATCCTTCCTACCCTTCTTAAATAACGGGACCACATTGGCTATCCTCCAATCCTCTGGGACCTCACCTGTGTCCAGTGACGAGACAAAGATTTGCGTCAGAGGCCCAACTATTTCACCTCTCGTCTCCCTGAGCAGCCTTGGATAGATTCCATCAGGCCCTGGGGATTTGTCAGTCTTTATATTCTCTAACAAACCTAACACTTCCTCCTTTGTAATGGAGATTTTCTCCAACGGTTCAACACTCCCCTCCGAGACACTCCCAGTCAACACATCCCTCTCCTTAGTGAATACCGACGCAAAGTATTCATTTAGGATCTCCCCTACCTCTTTGGGCTCCAAGCACAAGTCCCCACTTTTGTCCCTGAGAGGTCCGATTTTTTCCCTTACAACCCTTTTGTTCCTAACGTATGAATAAAATGCCTTGGGATTCTCCTTAATCCTGTCTGCCAAGAACATTTCGTGACCCCTTTTTGCTCTTCTAATTCCCCGTTTGAGTATTTTCCTACTTTCATTATACTCCTCCAGAGCTCCCTCCGTTTTTAGCTGCTTGGACCTAACATACGCCTCTCTTTTCCTTTTGACCAGTCCCTCAATTTCCCTGGTTATCCACGGTTCTCTAATCCTACCCTTCCTATCCTTCTTTTTTACAGGCACATGCTTGTCCTGTAGCCCTAACAACCGTTCCTTAAAAGACTGCCACATACCAGATGTGGATTTACCCTCAAACAGCCTCTCCCAATCAAGAGCTGCCAATTTCTGCCTGATCCCAATAAAGTTAGCCTTCCCCCAATCCAACACCTTACCCTTGGGACACCACTCATCCTTTTCCATCACTATCCTAAAGCTAACAGAATTGTGGTCACTATTTGCCACATGTTCCCCGACCAAAACTTTGAAGACCTGACCGGGTTCATTCCCCAGCACCAGGTCCAGTATAGCCCCCTCTCTAGTTGGGCTGTCCACATATTGTTCCAACGAACCCTCCTGTACACATTTTACAAATGCCTCACCATCCAGAGTCCCTGCCCTCAGCGATTTCCAGTCTATACCAGGGAAATTGAAGTCTCCCACTACAACAACCCTATATTTCCTGCACCTATCCAGTATCTCCTGACATATCCATTCTTCCACTTCCCTTGGGCTGTTGGGGGGCCTGTAGTACACCCCCAACATAGTGACTGCGCCTTTCCTGTTTCTAAGCTCCACCCAGAGTGACTCGCTACACGACTCCTCCGAATTGTCCTCCCTCTGCACCGCTGTAATATGCTCTCCAACCAATACCGCTACTCCCCCACCTCTTTTGGCCCCTCCTCTGTCTCGCCTAAAACACTTGTACCCTGGAATATTCAGCTGCCAGTCCTGTCCCTCTTTCAACCAAGTCTCCGTCACCGCAACCACATCCAAATTCCTCGTGCGCATTAAGGCCCCAAGTTCGTCTGTTTTACCTGCTACGCTCCTTGCATTGAAGTATAAGCACTCCAGACCCCCAGGCTCAGTGAGGTCGTCCTCCCCCAGAGTGCTCTTCTTCTTTGCCAGCCTTGTCCCAGCCCCAAGCTCGTCCCCAGCCACCACACTTATAGACCTAATAGTTTGATCCCCACCCCCCTGCCACACTAGTTTAAACCCCCCCGAACTGCATTAGCAAAGCTCCCAGCCAGGATATTTGTGCCCTTCCAACTTAGTTGTGACCCCTCCCTCTTGTACAGGTGCCATCCTCTCCTGAAAACCTCCCATTGGTCTATGAAAATAAAGCCCTCCCTCCTGGACCAGTCCTTTAGCCAGGCATTCATTTGAACCAACTCCCTATTCTTATCCTCACTGGCACGAGGCATTGGGAGCAGCCCAGAGATGGCCACCCTAGTGACCCTACTTTTTAACCTATTTCCCAACTCCCTGAATTGCTCCCTTAGGACCCCCCTACTCTTCCTATCTACGTCATTTCCACCAATGTGTATAATGACATCCGTTTCTTTATCTTCCCCTTTTAAAATGCCTCCTATCCGCTCGGAGACATCCGTGACCCCAGCACCAGGTAGGCAGACTACCATCCTGGAGTCCCGTTCGCCCCCACAGAATCGCCTGTCTGTCCCTCTAACTGACGCATCCCCCACCACTATCGCTCTCCTAACCCCTCTCTTCCCTTTCCGGGCCACAGAGCCTGACTGTGTGCCAGTGACCTGGTCACTGTGTCTTACCACTGGAGAGGCACACTCCTCCACACTATCTAAAACAATGTACCTGTTTTGGAGTGGGACAACCACAGGTGACCCTTCTTCTAACTGTCCACTCCCCTCCCCTCTCACACCTGTCACCAAGCCCTTCCTATTTTGAGACACCTCTGGAGACCTCCCTTGTACTTTACCCTTCTGCCCTTTACTCCTCCTAACTGTGACCCACGTGTCATTCTCTCGATGCCCCGGTGTAACTAGTTGCCTATAACTGCTGTCAATTTTTCTCCCATTTTCCCTGATTAGGCTAAGGTCAGCGATCTGCAGCTCCAGTTCCCTAACACGGTCTCTCAAGAGCTGCAGTTCCACGCACCTGGCACATATGTGAACCTCTGGGAAGCTCGGTGTTTGCAGAAACTCCCACATCCCACATCGGAAGCACTGAACTGGCCGATCAGTCATACCTGCCCTTATCCTTTATAGGGTTGGGTAAAAAATAACTAGCCTTGCCTTGCCCTTTTAGCCCAAGCCCTGTGAGCCAAAGCCCTTATAATGCACACTCTGCTCCCCACTCACTCCACTGCCCGCTCCCGACGCTGCCCGCTGTATAGTGCAGACGGCTTTTTATGCTCCCGACGAACCCCCCAAGTAACTGCCTTTTATACTAAGACTCAACCTCCCAGAATCCCCTTCAGCTGACCTCACTTCCTCAATTCAAAACCCTGAAAAAAGCCCGCGAAATATACTAGGAATACCCTTAAATGAATAAATGAATAATTAAATCACTTCTTAGCTTACTCTCAGCACTCCTGCTAAGACTCTCTCCCCCACTCTCACTCCAGTTAAACAAAGAGATCGAACCCCCCAGGTAACTGCCTTTTATACTAAGACTCAACCTCCCAGAATCCCCTTCAGCTGACCTCACTTCCTCAATTCAAAACCCTGAAAAAAGCCCGCGAAATATACTAGGAATACCCTTAAATGAATAAATGAATAATTAAATCACTTCTTAGCTTACTCTCAGCACTCCTGCTAAGACTCTCTCCCCCACTCTCACTCCAGTTAAACAAAGAGCTGACAGAGATTACGGAGGGAAGAAGGGCTGAAGCAAGGGAGTTAAAACAAGTTTAAAATTTGCAACTATCTTGTTCATTCAGTGAGTGTATAGCAAGACTGATCTTTCTGGGGAGAGCAAAATGAGGTCAGTCGAACATTACCCTCTAAATACCTTTTTTGTGTGCAGCCTATTCATTTAAGTGCACAGGACCTTTAAAAAATGAATGGCTGTGCATACGTGTATCTGAAAGAGACCGACTTGTGTTCAGCTGGCGTGGGAACTTCCAGGTTGTTGCGCAGCTTGGAGGGAACATTGAATTGAAATAGTAAAGTCTAGAGAGAACAAAAGAATGGATTTGTTGATTTGTTCTTTTATTTTTAATTCAGAATAGAGGGCAATTTTGCCAGAGTAGAATGAGGCCCACTAAACTTTTTGATCTGATAGCAGATGATTAAGCCGATTTATGCACAAGATGCATTGAAATCTCATACCCCTTGGACTTGTGAGAAAAGTTGGAAGCCATGGGGAGGGGATGTGAGTGGAAAGACCATAATGGGAAACAAGATTTATTAGAACATAAGTGTTGATAAGGTGAGGGATTAGTTGAGTAAAACAACAGCTGTAAGAGTTGTTGTGTCAAATGGGTGCCAAATGCTGGGCCAAAGAGAGTTTGAAAGTGTAGCCACAAGCAACAAGGAGGAAGTATTTATTTCAGGGACAGATGTAAAAGGACATGGGGTTGTAAGGGATATTAGGGAGTGGTCAGTCATTTAGGATCACATGAGATAGTAAGGTGTCCATGAAGGACAGATTATTTGGAGGGAAAGGTTTGGCAAGACAGGGCAGGGAGCCAAATACTTGTTTGGCTAAATACCGCAGAAGTTCACTTTTGATATAATCAAAAAACAAATATAGACGATGCTCATATTTGCAGGACTATCTGGATAGCTCAGAAGAATCAAATTACTTGGACAGCTCTTTGAAAGAGCTAGCATAGGCATCACAGGTCAAATGTCTCTTTCTTATTCTATGATTCTATTCTTTACCCGTTATCTTCTAAAAACTGATATATCCTAAAATGCATGAAAAGCTATTTAGCCGACGAAATATCTCAAAAAACAGGTGCTATTCCTTTTTTTTTTACAACTGGAGGTACAAATTTTATTTTATTTCTCAAATTGTCATTAACTGACAATGGCCAAGTTTAACAGTAAACCTTCAGGCATGCTTCACTACTGAAGCAACTGACTTTCAACAGTACTGCCATGATGTGACTGGAAAAGATTTAAAATCATAAAGCAATTTGTGATGGAAAAAAAACTAATTTGAAACATCTGTAACCATTCAAATTTCCCAGTCCTCAACAGCATGTATGTATTCAAGACAAAACTAATTCAGCAGGACATCACAATTGATATTGCATCTTGCTATTGTAGATCACAGTACATAAGACAAACTTTGAAGACTCCAAAAATCCTTACAAAAATGGGGATCAACTAGTAAGCTAGGTTTAAATGTGAGCCGCTGGGATGGGTATGGGTGGTCACCATTTTGAAATGTAAAAAAAACAATTCATACCAAATCAATTAAATTATTCAATTAATCAATTCTACAAAAGATACCTTTAACTCCAATTAAACATTTTAAAATTTGTCAAATTCATTGGCTTCAGCATCCAATGCAAAGAGTTCAAATTCATTGAGTCACCTTGGTTGACTATGATCATCATAAGGATCCCACTCTAGATCAGGTGTGGCACTTTCAGTTTCATAATCATTCCATCCTCAATAAATCTTCCTCCTTTCCATTCATTGAACTGAATATTCTCAATTTCTTGAATGATCTGATGACACTTTGTGCACTAATAGCAGCCCATGATTTGATGACGAAACTAAACAAAACATCACTCTGGCCAGCACACACATTTCCATCTTTGTGAAGCTTTTTTTCTCCATCAACCATCTACCTAGTCCATTCAGCTCCAACTTGATCTTAAATGGCATGTTGGGGCACGCAACCAAAGATAGAACCACAGACTTAGAGCCCTGGTATAACTGCAATTTAGATGTTATTTCTTCACAGGCGCCTCTTGATCTCACTAGCTATATTTATGGGAGCTGAACAGTAATAAGCCACAATTTTTACATTGGCTAGCAGGTTGCCTTTTCCACACATTATCAATCTATTACTTCACTCCATCTTTATCCATCCAATTCTTATCATGTACATGCACAAAAGCTCCTTCAGGGATCTTGATTTTCAGCACGGTTTTTACATTTGAAAATTACCATACGATTTAATTTTGCTCCATTGGTTATGCAGGGTAGTACCACTGTGAATCAGTTTGCAGATAACACCAAGATTGGTGGCATATTGGACAATGAAGAAGGTTATCTAGGATTGCAACAGGATCTTGATCAATTGGGCCAGCGGGCCGATGAATGGCAGATGGAGTTTAATTTAGATAAATGTGAGGTAATACATTTTGGTAGATTGATCCAGGACAGGACTTACTCAGTTAATGGTAGGGCATTGGGGAGAGTTATAAAACAAAGATCTAGAGATACAGGTTTATAGCTCCTTGAAAGTGGAATCACAGGTGGACAGGGTGGTGAAGAAGGCATTCGGCATGCTTTGTGTCATTGGTCAGAGCATTGAATACAGGAGCTGGGACGTCTTGTTGAAGCTGTACAAGACATTGGTAAGGCCACACTTGGAATACTGTGTACAGTTCTGGTCACCCTATTATACAAAGGAAACTATTAAACTAGAAAGAGTGTAAAAAAGATTTACTAGGTTGCTACCGGGACTTGATGGTTTGAATTATAAGGAGAGGCTGGGACTTTTCTTTCCTGGAGCGTAGGAGGCTTAGGGCTGATCTTATAGAGGTCTATAAAATAATGAGGGGCATAGATCAGCTAGATAGTCAATATCTTTTCCCAAAGGTGTGGGAGTCTAAAACTAGAGGGCATAGGTTTAAGGTGAGAGGGAAGAGATACAAAAGGATCCAGAGGGACAATTTTTTCACACAGAGGGTGGTGAGTATCTGGGACGAGCTGCCAGAGGTAGTAGAAGAGGTGGGTGCAATTTTGTTTTTTAAAAAGCATTTAGAAAGTTACAAGCATAAGATGGGTTTAGGGGGATATGGGCCAAATGCAGGCAATTGGGGCTAGCTCAGTGGTAAAAACTGGGTGGCATGGACAAGTTGGACTGAAGGGCCTGTTTCCATGCTGCAAACTTCTATGACTCTAGTTGTGGGATGAAAAATTAAGGCTGACTACTAATATAAGCACAGCAAGTCATGGCTGAAAAAGGGAAAGAGTGTCAACTTAATTACCAAGTCTGTGCAAAAACATGATTTTTGGGACTGGTAAAATGGGCTTGACTTAAATGCTGCAACTTACAGTCCGTTGTGAGTGTGGTAGATGAAACGCTCACACCAGCTGGGGAAAATGCAGGTGCCTTTTCTACAGGAGAAAGGCAAGGGAAAAATAGGGAATAGGGAAAATTCACCAAGTGACCCAGTTCAAAAAGCCATGGCTTATCTCTACCCCTCCTCTCTTTTCAAAGGCACTTTATTGAATAAATTTATATTATTTGTTTCAAAGGCTTGAAGTTTATTATTACTGTTTGAGTAAAACCAAGTGCCACCTAATCCCCCTTTTGCTCTTTCATAAACTTGTGTTCCCTTGCATTTGGAACCATCTTCCATATTGTTTGCACCCCTCCTAACAGCTGATGCAGGAGCAAAGACACATCCATCCTTTCAACTTATAGACACTAAACATTGCAGACAGACCTAACAATGGAATAGCAACATACATATTTTCCTTAACAATGGGGTTAAGAAAAGACAGAATGTAACTGCAGCTATGGCTCAGCCATGAAGACAATTTTGACATTTAGCTTCAGGCCGCTCTATATAGATCCAAAGCTCCTCAAGGTTTTGACAATCATAGCAGCAACCATATGGGATTTCATCAGTAAGCTTACAACAGTCAGGAGAATCTGCACAGTTTAGGAGCTTTATGCTAGATATTTTCTAAAGTTTTAGGTCATACACTTTTAAGCTGCTTCTAATGAGAAGCAATTTTAACATTTTACAAAGTCGTCACTCAGCTTGGTGGGAATTTCTAGTGGCGTTGTGACTGAGAAATTACATTAGCTTGTGTTCTGTTTTGCAGGTGTTAATTTAGTCTTATGGTCAATAATCTGACGATCAATAATCTGATAAAAGATCACTCGAAATGTTAACTCGGTTTCTCTCTCCAAAGACGCGAGCAAATCTAATGAGTGAGTATTTCAAGCATTTTCGGTTTTATTGAAGCTATTCACAGCCTGTTTTCCAGAGGCAGTTTTAATATGGAACTCTGCTGAGAAAAAATTGATAGGCGAGAAAAGGTTTGGCTTTGGAAAGAGGCATCTCATGGTGCACACCTTTGGCTGAGGCATTTTTCCCTACACCCTTCAGCTCAAAAATGTTTTGTGCCATAATTTGCTGGAAATGTGAGCTGATATGATGCAGTAGGGGCAACAGGGAATCTGGGACCTTAAGTGAGCAACAGTACCAGAGTATCTCCTCCACTAATGAAATTTAAGAATGGAGAAAGAACAGAACAACAAAAGAGGACAAACTAGAGTCAAATCAGGTACAGAAAATGAGATAAAGAATGAAACAATTGGATTAAAATAGAGAGACAGAAAGGAAAAAAAATAAAAATTAACAATGACATTTTTAAAGTCTCTTTTAAAGTTATTTACATGCAGGAATGAGAACGAAACATTTAGATCACAGAATCCCTACAGTGCAGAAGGAGGCCATTCGGCCCTTGAGTCTGCACCGACCACAATTCCACCCAGGCCCTATCCCCATAACCCCATATATTTACCCTGCTAATCCCCTGACACTGGAGTCAATTTACCATGGCCAATCAACCTAACCTGCACATCTTTGGACTGTGGGAGGGAACCGGAACACCCGGAGGAAACCATGCAGACACGGGAAGAATGTGCAAACTCCACTCAGGCAGTGACCCGAGACCGGAATTGAACCTGGGTCCCTGGCGCTGGGAGGCAGCAATGCTAATCACTATGCTGCCCAGTTTGTTCGAATTGTTTAAATTCTGAGTCAGAAGGATGCATTAGCTGTCATTAACAACTGCCATGTTGTTAAAAGGGTACTTGTGCTCTAACTGTCAGACCTGAATTTCTGTGGCACATTTAATGGGCAATTGTGTTAGCCTCCCCATTGTTTTTAAGAACTTTCTGGGATAAGGGCAAGGTGTCGTTTGTGAAAAGCAAACAGAGTGGCTCAAGTCGGCCAACAACTTCTGGAGATTCACAACTCAAGGCATATTTCTTAATTCCCCAAATTTGCTGCTTATTTACACATTTAAACTGCATGCATATTAGGATGCTATATTTTCAGCAAGATGCCAGCTAAGCAGCAATCCTTTCTGAAAGAAAGTTTGGCTTAAAAGTTATTTGGAAACCTATTCAAATTCATTATACAGTTTGTACCTACAAAATGCAGTGCAGCAACTTGCCAAGATTCCTTTGACAGCAACATCTAAACATGTGACATCTACCACTTAGAAGGGCATGGGGCAGTAGCTGATTGGGAACAGCATCATGTGCAAGCTTCCCTCTGAAATATATTGTCATCCCTTCACTATTGCTGGGTCAAAATCCTGGAATCCTTTCCTAATAGCACTCTGGATGTACATACATTACATGGGCTACAGTAGTTATGCATGTATATTAGGATGCTATATTTTCAATTAGGGATGAACAACAAAGGCTGGCCTTGCCAGCAACACTCATGCATACCCCAAGAACGAAGGAAAAAAAACAAATAATTTTCAAAAACATGAGCTATAATGGTGAAGACACAATTTGACTTTTAATTGAAAAGTAAATAATTTGAATATAACCAATTCAGTTGATAATCAAATAAGAGATTTCCTTCTTCCTGTCTCATACAATCTATTTAAAAATATATACTTCATAAACTTCACAAATTTGTCCATTAGCCTTTCAACAACTCAAACACAACAAAACAAAAATTGCTGAAGCCAAAAATAAATTTTCTAACAAGGGGAACTAACTAAATTCTACTGACATATCTTGGGAAACTGAGCACATATTTAAACTACAGCATTATCATCTAACATAGTTAGAGCTTTGGCAAAAAGGTCAATTCCAGGCCCAGATTTTTATTGTGAACTCATTGTATGATGACACAAAAGTCAATGTTATTGATAGGTTTAACTAGGTTTTGTGAAATAGGTAATTATTTAACTTTGCAATGCATAAACATGAGGAGAGCACACGCTGGGAACACTAATTGAAAAGTGTTGAGGTAAAAGTTCTAAGATTGGAGAGAAGGGTCCTGGAAATTGGTAGCACTGGGAGTAAAATCCTGAAGTCTAGGACTAAGAAGCACTCTGTTTATGAACTGTTGAGAGGGTAGAACAGCAAGAGTTCCAAGAAAGGGGTTATGCATTAATCTCTCTGAGCCCAAAAATAATTCAAAGAAAATTATTTCAGCATTTAAATCTTTTGATGGAGAAAAATATTCTAAATATAGAAATTTGTTTCACTATCAAAGAAGTCATTGCTCCTAATCATCTCACTTAATTACAAGTATTGCCTAAGTGAACAGTTCCAAATAAAATGGAGCAGATATTTTTCCATATGATATGGTTTGAAATAAGACATCAAGAATTCAATGGATTTCTTTTCAAGTAATTGAGAAAAGTAAAAAGATATTTGCAGGGTGAGGGGATACACTTTGTTTAGAGTCAAAACTACAAATGAATTCTGGGAATTTCTGCAAACTACAAATGCTCAAAATGTGATTTGACTGAAAACCCTCAAGCATTATGAGAACAAAATTACATCTAGACATTTGAGATAGAACTGAAAAAGGTGGCATTGAGTAGCTCAATCATCACAACAGATGTCAGCATCCAAGTATCCCTCAATCTGAGGAGGGCTTTACTAATTAAAACACCCTTATGATTCACTCAAACTAACACAGTTCAAATTAAAGCTATATCAGAATCTCATTGTCATGATCAATAATACAGTTCACATCCTGAAGTGCCTATTGGTCAGAGGTGAATCCTGTTGGTGGTCCTTCTCCAATGTCATCTGTACATACATGCAGAGAGTGAGCCTCTCATTGAGTTAGCTCCGCAAAATACTTGGGAGAAACACAATTTTTCAATCTCTGAATTTTACTTTGCAGTCAAAAAAGTTTTTGCATTACTCAAAAATGCTAACGTCTTAAAGGATCATAAATATTACCTAACAAAAATTTGAGGGTTAAATCCCATCTAATCATTTGTGCAACTACCAACAGTTTTCATCACCAACTATCATTTTGGTCTCAAAATCAACCAGTGAATGAACCTTAAATGCCATAATGATTGTTGCCCTCACTCCATTTGTGACATATGTCAAATGTAGGAAAATATTTTCAAATAGCTGCACAGTTTTATGGGAGCTTTGGAGCTAAATTTTAAATTGAGGACTTTTCAATTGTTTTCCTTCAAGGACTTTTAGATTTTAAGAGTAATCTCTCCTAAATGGGGTCACTAGAATTATTTAAGTGGTAAAATTACAGAATACATTAGAATGTTAGAAAATAAAGTATTAATATTTCCAGGATATATTCATACACATTTTTATATTAACCCTGTCAGAAATGGATGTAATTACTGAACCCTACAAAGAACATAAAATTAAACATTTGACAGCAAAATTTAGAAATAATTTGAACATCACAATAATGTGTCAAATGTAGACTATTCAACCTACAGTACATGACGTGCTGCAATATCAATTTGTACAAGAATTATTTTCCATTTATCTAACAACCTCTCTAAAATGTGCAGTCAGATGTGCCTGGGAAGGGTGAACTACTTAGATTTTTATTCCTCTAAGAATGTGAGATGTTGAAGGAAAAACATGAATGATGGTCACAACTGGATTTTGGTCTGTTTTAGAACCATAGAAAATTACAGCTCAGAAACAGGCCTTTTGGCCTTTCTTGTCTGTGCCGAACCATTTTATGCCTAGACCTGCACTTGGACCATATCCCTCCACACCCCTCTCATCCATGAACCCGTCCAAGTTTTTCTTAAATGTTAAAAGTGACCCTGCATTTACCACTTTATCCGGCAGCTCATTCCACACTCCCACCACTCTCTGCGTGAAGAAGCCCCCCCTAATATTCCCTTTAAACTTTTCTCCTTTCACCCTTAACCCACTTTTGTGGCACTTTGAAAATAGATTTTTTGATAAGTAAACTGTTTTTTAAAATACATTAATATTTGATCAGAAAATATGCTGCTAAGTTATTTAGATGTCAGATCACAACCAGTTGATTAAAAAAATGCTGAAAAAGGTTTCACAGAAACAATGACAGCTTAGTTGACAAATTTCAAAATTGATCTATAAAATTCACAAATCTTATTACCATCAACTGGTAGTTTGATGGTAGGAAACCATATATAATCCTGGTGGTTGAATGGTCTCAAAATCATATCAACCACAATGATGAGCACTTAACCAAGAGACATGGCAGAGTTTTGTTTGGTAGTCATGATGTGGAGATGCCGGCGTTGGACTGGGGTAAACACGGTAACAGTTGCACAGTAAGAGTAACCTGGTGTTGTTAAAGCTCTTAGAGTTTTGTTTGCCTTGGATCTGAGGCAGGCAAGGCTAAACAGCTTTCTGTCATTTTTGGTATGCAAGCAAACAATTTCTGCAGATCAACTGAGAGCATATTATATCTGCTATTAGAGAGAATTGCTCTCTGCCGTGTTCCATCCCAAGGAACATCTTCAGCAGAAAATGGACAGACTCATTCATTCATGCCTGTAGAGCGCTTGGTTTGACCATTAGTATCAGGAAGACAAATGTCATGGTTCAGGACATTGCCAGTGTTGGTGACACTGGAGGCTGTTGATAGCTTCACATATCTCAGCTTCACAATCTTAATTGACAAATGTCACTTGATGTTGAAATCAACATGGACATTGTAAAAGTCTCAACTGTTGCATCCAAGCTGAGTAAGTAGTGTGAAACAACAGCAACCTGATGAAAAACAAAATGCGAGTTTTCTAAGCTTGTGTCCTTCAGTGTTCTCCTCTACAGTTGTCAGATCTGGACATCATATGCTGGACAGGAGAAAAGACTACATTATTTCCACCGTCACTGTCTCAGACATCTCTTTGCAGGAAATGGTCACCAGCTGAGGGGCCATGGAGTACGCTAATTCTGTCAGCATATACTCATTACATCAACAAGATGTGAGAGGGCTTGGCTATTTTCATCTGATGAATGACAGTCATACCCCAAATAGCAGCTGTACATTGAATCATGACCTGCAGGATGCCCATACCTCCATTACAAAAATACCTGCAAGCAAGATATGTAGATGGCAGACATCAACACAGACAACTGGAAACCAGTCGCCAAAGGCCAGGGCTTCTGGAGGTTGACTTTGCGTGGGACATTAAACAAGCCGAGAAGAAACAGAAAGTTCTGCCAGCCGAGAAAACAGAAACCAGCAAATCCTGCATCTTTTTGGTCCACTGCATTCATCTGCAGCAAGTGTGGCAGAGATTGCCATGCCAGAGTGAGGCCTCCTGAGCCACACTAGGCATTTCTTTTGATACCAATCAAGTAAACGAACTCAAATTAACTTAGGGACAAATTAAAAGGGGCAACTCCCCAAAAGGAAGGGGGGAACAGCCCGAACCAAAAACAAAGTCGAAAGGAAACTTAAAACGTCAAACCAAAAGGTGATTATCAGGGTCGATAATACACCCCAGCCCCTGCGGCGGCCACACTAGGCAATGCTTAATGTACCAGGCTATAAATCATCTCACGAGACAGGCGGCCTGTGAAGTGGGCAATAGAGGCAATTCCTGCAGACGTACAACAGCAACAACCTTTAACATAGAGTTAATTATACAGAATGCCTAGAACCGAACAAATTTATTTCATACTAATTAGTTTTAAGTGGCACTTTACATGGGAAGTCATGATAAAGTTAGTTTGCAAGCCGAGCAGGTTAGAGGGCAAAAACAGAAAATGTTTTAATCAGATACAGGAATAGATGTTTTTAAATTACATTTTCAGACCCTTTTTTTAAAGGTTCTTGTCTATTTTATGTTGCTAATGGAAGACTGTCCTCCCAGGACAAAATCGGACTATCTCAAGAAACTGAATGGTGCAGCCTTCTACTATTTCATTTCTGGGATTGATATCAAACCCAATCTGCTGACAACCAGGTAAAAATAGAATTGACCGATTTCAGTTTAGTTGTAAGTGAATGCAAGTCAAAAGCACACAATTATATATAATAAAATGGAAAGCTCAGAAATGTCAGGATGTGAGAAATGAAAACACGAAACCAGTGGAGTTCAGGTTGCTCCCTGAATCATGTATATAGTGCAACTACATGTCAGATCTGGCACCAAAAGCAGACCTCTAATCCTTTTATTCAGACACCAGAAAATTTCTATACACTAAGCTCTTGAGCGATTTCTTGCAGTAACAGGTTTTCAATTTAAATTGGAATTAGGACAGAAGTTACTTATTTCCAAACTAATCTCTATCTAGTCAGTGAATCCGGAATGAAAAAAAAATGTTTTTTTAAAATCCCTGCAAATATTATTCAGATTCCCCTCCTCTTTCAGTATTTTTAACTGAAGAAAATCAAATTACTTACCTTGATTGGAGCCATCGAAAAATGAACCTTTCTGCGTAAATTTGGCTCTTCTTCCTCAGAAAGTCCAGATATTTCCTCATAATCATCATCAAGGGTATAGTCATCAGTAAAGTATTCATCATCACACTTGCTTTCGTTTTCTTCTTGGAAAGATTCCTCAGTATCTTTATCATCTACAAATGCAGCATTCTCTATCCCACAAACCTCTGAGCCCAAAAACAACTTTCCACTAACTCCATCTTCGTCTTCAATGTTCTCAACATCCTCATCTTCCTCCTCTCCTACACTGTCATCAGATTTGGTCATTATCCCTTCAAATGTCTGATCATGTTCTTTGTTGTTGAAAGTTTTACGAGTCTGCCCTGTCTCATGGTTAATGCTCGGAGCAAGTGGTTCCACTGACTCCTCTACCTCCCCCTCAACAAAAACTTCATCCAATTCATTTTCACTCTCTGAAGATTCATTCTGAACTTCCACCAACTCTGCCCGAACTACTCCTATTTTGTTGGCACCCACATCTGGAACATGGCTGTCTAGTTCACTGCTGGAGGTACTGCTGTTTACAGGAACCGTTTTATGAGAGGAAGGTGGTTCAGAGAAACCTTTTTGACATTTGTCTGCTTCCAAAAGGTGACTTTCACGTGTCCTGAAATTGTTGCCACACATCTGTATTTCTGCTTCTTTCTGATCTTCACTTTTCTGTGTAGGTATATGCATTGAAATCGAACAAGACGATTTCTCATCATCTCCTGCAGGGGACGTGCTCCTACTAATAAATGTGGTGCTGGGCGGCATTTGGTGCCCTCCAGAAATCCGATACTCAGCTGCAGGGGTCTTTGTTGTGTTGTCTTTGTTTGTTTCATCGCTGTCACTATCCGCTAGGAAGCTTTCTAATCGTCTAGAAATTGGGCCAGCATTTAGAGACGAGCGAGGCTGGTTTTGTTTTGCATCACTGCCGGCTTTCAGATTACTTCGATCTCTCAAATCGCTGTTGGACAGAGCAGTGGGAGTGGAGTCGCTCTTAACTTTTCTTCCTCCACTTTCTGAAGAAGATGAGCCGCTCCTTCTACTCTCGGATGAAACACTACATGTTGAAACTTTGTTCTCGTTTTTATGAGGGGTTTTGTCCGAAATCTTTTCATCAATTTGACGCTCAAAAAGTTTTCTCGTTTCTGAGAATTTTTCAGCCATGCTCGTTTTGTCCAAATCCCCATCTTCACTGCTTGTTTTATCCGAACTGGGTGTTTTTTGATACGACTTATGGGCATTGTTATAGACAACTCCACTCGATGGTTTTTGTTGAGAGACTGGATTCAAATCAGACTTGCTAGTTTCATTAATTTCATCTGGCGTGTTTCCCATTTGGAGCAACATGCTTTTTATTTTATGTACGCGGTTACCGAAATGCCTCCCTCGCATGTCTTCCCTGTGCCCGGATTCTCTGTTGGCTTTTTGGGCACCCATTTTAGATATGTTCTCCTGCTTGCTGCCATCGAAAGTGCACCTCAGAGC
Source organism: Mustelus asterias (assembly GCF_964213995.1). Taxonomy (NCBI): domain Eukaryota; kingdom Metazoa; phylum Chordata; class Chondrichthyes; order Carcharhiniformes; family Triakidae; genus Mustelus; species Mustelus asterias. The sequence goes on from NC_135814.1 coordinate 54,493,751, forward strand.
CTGGAAATCCGCCTTGTAAGCATTCCGATGGGGCGAAGCGCTCCGGAACGTCCTCTCACCTTTCCCTTCGGCTTTCATCATGTTAAATCAAATGTTCTTAGGCGGCGGTGATCAGATGGGAATGGTTGGCAAAGTTTGTCTGCCCGTCCCCCGGAGGTGAGCATCGGCTCCTTCGCCACACACACGACAAAAAGCTTGAAGAGACCACTTGGGGACGAGAAGGCGCTCCGATGGCTGGAGCCTGGGCGCTTACTTCAGGGGCTCGGAACTCTCCATCTGCAGGAGGGGAAAAGCCGGGAAGGATTAATAACAAGCCTGGGGAGTGGAGGGCAGGGCGGCCCCAATCCGCGTACACATTCCCAAAACTCAACGGCGCCCTGTCCCGACACGAGACAGCGCCTCCCCGCCCAGCCCAGCGATGGGGCTGTGCCTCAACCGCCGCTCTCCCCCCCCCCCCCCCCCTGGGGGGGTGGTCCGGGCCGGGGCTGCACCCGGTTTACCCCCAAACTTTACTTTGTCCAGAAGCCCAACTCCCGTCACCGCTTCAGAAAAAAAAGTATCTTCCAACAACTTTTTAAGAGGCCAAAAAAAACCCCCCTCTAACCTTACCACTCCCCGCAGCGCCGTCAATAGGTCTCCTGACTGGGAGTCAGCCCGCACTCCCCGTGCCAGGGCCGTTCCGGCTCCGACTCTAACTCCGGACCATCGCCATTACCGCTTCCTCCTCCCTCCTCCCCGCTCTCCAGCCCAGCCCGGCCCCCCGCGCACGCGCGCCTGCCACACGGAGCTCCGCGCTCGGGACACAGAGCTCCCCAACTCACAGGGGGCCCCCACGGGCACGGAGCTCCGCGCTCAGGACACAGAACCCCCAACTTACAGCCCCCCCCCCCCCCCCCCCCGATATGGAGCTCCGCGCCCGGGACACAGAGCTCCCCAGTATACTGGGGACTTCTCAGAGGCACAGAGCTCCCCAACTCACAAGGGCCCCCAGAGACACGGAGTTCACATTGGCTTTGCAGTTTCCCGGATTAACGAGAAATAACAAACCATTAAAACGCCCACCCAAGAATTTATGAAGACGGGAGTGTACTGGTTCCCCGCCTTCACTTTTCATGCTATCTGTTGTTCTTGAATAAGTTTTGTTTTGCCAACAGCTGCTTAAAAAATGTATCTCCTCCCCCCTCAAGTATATATTACTGATTTTCCCTCGAAAATTTAGATTCAAAATACTTATACCTTTTCCCACTTAGTTAACTTGGGCATGAATGTATCTTTTTTTGCAAACCACCAGAAACTTATGTTACGTGGGACATTTGTTTTGTTCTAATTTTGTTTGCAACATGTCGCCCCATTCCTTATAATGTTGACGGAGCAAGAGACGTAACCTGTTAAAAGCACCAATTAAATTGTGCAGGTTTTCCAGTGTAGGTGGAACAGCAGTAACATTAAAACACTCCCAAGGGTTTAGTGTAGACTAAATATTGCCCTGAGACACTCCCGCTGTCAAAATTCCTCTTATAAAGCAATCAAACAGGAGGGAATTAGATGACCAAAATGTGTTGCTTTCTTTTGTCAGTCTTGGGCATTTCTAAAGGTGTCTGTTTAAAGAAGGAACGATGACCGTCTTATTCTTTAAAAGGTTATTATGCATGAAGGGAGGGGAAGGCTAAACTAACGCATGCTCAAAAAACGATGATTAACCTTTTGGCGCTGTCAGTTGCTTTAAAGGTATATCTAAGCCGCATTTGTCACTATAGATGGTAAATGAATGAACTAGCGTGTTGTTCACTGCCGCATTTCTCTGGTAACGATTCTCTTGGATTTACAGCGCTTCCCCTTGTGGTTTAACAATACCACAGTGATAGATTTAATCCGCAAAGTGACTACTTGCATGAATGCATTGATAACATTTGAATAGTTCAAAGAACTATTTGCTTACCGTAAACGCTGACATGCAGACACATTCGGTACTGAAATAACTTTTTGGTTGATATTACAATAATCGTCACAGGTTTTACATTAGAATGACGAGGTAAGTCTTACGGTGAAATTTGTGCAATTTGTGCCGATTCCTGAACATTTCCGTGAGATTTGAATTAGAAGGATCTGATTCGATAGATCTGCCACTGGCTTTTCTATGGCACCTCCCTTGTGTGTTGTTGACCTAATTGTAAAAGCTAGGATATATTTAAAGGCAGAAAATGCTGGAAACGCTCAGCGGGTCAGGGAGTATCTGTGGAGAGAAAAGGCACTTCGGGTATGATATGGATCTGAGGCAGTCTGGCCTTAGCCTGCTAAATAAATCGTGGCTTTTAATGTATACAAAATCAGCAAGGAATGCATGACAATTGCCAGAAATGCGAAGAATAGTCAAAATATAACTGCAAATGATCCTAACTAGGTCACTACTAATTTCACAAAAATAATATCTATCATCCCAGTTATTGTTTTATGTGTCTTATACATTGGAGAGAGAACTATAAATAGACAGATTAGACTTTAATTATAATTGTTCTGGGATCAAATGAAGCTGACTGCTAAAACGGCCTAACATGCCAAACCGAATAAATGGGTCTTAATTTCTGTGTAGTGCTCTTAATCTTAAAATGCAAAGTTATACAATAACATGCTTAAGATATCTAAAGAGAATCATAGGATATATGCACACTGGCACTTTTGTGTCGCTCCTCAGAGATTTAAATTCACAGAAGTTGACAAAATCCAACCGTGTGAAGCCCACCTTGGGCTTGACATACCATGGAGTTTGATGACAATGTACTGAGAAGCCTGTGCACTTTTCAACCATTAGCAGAGTTTTAAAAAAATAATATTATCATAAAGCCCACATTCTTCAAAACGTTCAAATTTTCTCAGCTGGAAGTAGGTCTCTCCTGGCTGCAAGATGTGATTCCAGACAGATAATATAAATCAGGCTGACTGAAAATCAATTCCAGAGTAACCAGACTGAGACTATGAATACTACATAGACACAGCCTTAGCTATAGCACAATAGGGCAGAATGTTGAAATGGAAATCAACTAACAAGAGAAGGAAAGGTTTGAATCTGATATTCTGAGTAAAATACCTGTCATTTTTATAGTGTGATGCTGGCCTGCTGCACAGATGATTGCAGTTCCTATGAACTCCACCTTTGTTTCATATCCCTTGACACCCTTGCCTAACAATAACTGTTGCTGTCAGTCTTAAATATCAAATTAGCCAGCAACTTCAGCCTTTTGGGGGAGAGTTCCAGATTTCCACTGCCACTGTGTGGAAACACATGGCCTGATTTCACTCCTAAATGGTCATGCTCTAATTTTACGATGGTGTCTTCCTTCTGGATGTTCCCACCAGAGTAATGTCTCTTTGTATTTATCCTATTGACTCCCTTAATATTTTTTAATTCCTCTATTTGGTCACCCTCTGAACTGTCGCTAGACAGAGAGATTTGTCGCGATGCAACACCGGAAGGACTTTAAGCAAGTCCTACAGAGGTAAGTAATTGAAAGACACACACAGATGAGAAGAAGTAACAGGGACAGAGGGAGGACTATATGAAACCAAGATATAGTAACATAGACTGATTGATACAAAGTTAAAATTTGATAGAGATGGATATATATGGAGGGTGCAAAGGCACTGACCTGCATATACACAACCAAGACACAGAAAATGCTAGCAAATCTCAGCAGGTCTGACAGTATCTGTGGAGAGAGAATAGAGACAACGTTTCAAGTCTGAATGACTCTTCATCAGAGAATCCAGCTTTGATGTAGAATCATCCAGACTCAAAACGTTAGCTCTGTTCTCGCTCCACAGATACTGTCAGACCTGCTGAGATGTTCCAGCATTTTCTGTTTGTTTCAGATTCCAGCATTCGCAGTAATTTGCTTTTAGCATGTGCAGGATCTGGGTATAGGTGCAGAGACTGCTGTGTACAGTGCTTTGTATGAAGTCAAAGTACAGGTTGGTGTAAAATCTTGGTACAGTTGTTAGCTTAAATTGACAAAGACTGGTGAGCAAAATGAGTGGTACAATCAGATATTGGTTTGTACAGCATGGCTCCTGCTCTGCCCAAGACCGCAATAAACTACAAAGAGTCATGAACAAAGCCCTGGCCATCACGCAAACCAGCCTCCCATCCATTGACTCCGTCTACACTCCCTACTGCCTCGGAAAAGCAGCCAACATAATCAAGGACCCCACACACCCCGGACATTCTCTCTTCCATCTTCTTCTGTCAGGAAAAAGATACAAAAGTTTGAGGACACGTACCAACCGACTCAAGAACAGCTTCTTCCTTGCTGTCATCAGACTTTTGAATGGACCTACCTTATATTAAGTTGATCTTTCTCTACACCCTAGCTACTACTATAACACAACATTCTGCACCCTCTCCTTTCCTTCTCTATGTACAGTATGCTTTGTATATCATGCAACAAACAATACTTTTCACTATATTAATACATGTGGGAATAACAATAATAAATCAAATCAAATAATTTAACCCCTGGTAACAGTGAATCTGCACTGTAGCACTTCAAAGGACAATATATCTCCCGATAGTCATTGTTTTGTTATGTACACAATTAAGATGCACTCTTCCTCTTCTTCAGTTCTCTGCCCGAAGGCAGGTCTGGCCCATAGAATAGAACAGGGAGGTAGGTCCTGAATCCACCCTGGCTGGAGCAGGGATCAAACCCCATGCAGTTATCACAAATCCGCTCCTCGCAGGCCATCCAGTAAAGAGCTATGAAGCGTGATGGTAGAGGTTTCAATTTCCTTTCTAACATGTAGCTGACCAGGAATCTCTCAGGCCCTTACCACCTGCCATTGGCATCTGGTGGAAGGATTCAAAGGTTGATATACAACCTGTTTGACCACCTTATGAAGCACCTTCCATGAGCACTAAGTCCTGGATTGGGACTTGAACCCAGAGTTTCTGGCTCAGAGGCAGGAATGCTGCCAGAAGATCTCCCTCAAGACACAGTATCAAGTAACAAATGTCTTCAAAAGTGTTCCTAAGGTGGAATGTTGGCCATGGCACAGCTGGTAGTACACTCACTACCGAATCACATGGTTCTGGTTGAAGTCACACTTCAGGGCTTGAGCATGACAATCAAGACTGACATTCGAGTGCAGTACTGAAAGACCATTACACTATTGGAGGTGCTGTTTTTCAGGTGAAAGACATGGCGCTATCTGCCTGCTCAGATGGATGTAAGAAATCCCGAGATACTATTTTGAAGAACAGCGGCGGTCTTATCCCTAGTGTTTTTGCCAATATTTAGCCCTCAACCAACATCACCAGAAACAGATTATGGTCACTGTCACATTGAAGCTGTTGAATTTGCTGAGTGCAAATTAGCTGCTGCTTTTCCTACGACACTGACAATGCTTCAAAATGTATTTCATTGACTAGAAAGAACTTTGAGGCGTCTAATGGACATGAAAGGTGCTCTATAAATACAAGTCCTTTCTTTTCACAGGTCTCTGATTTAACTCTAATTGAAAATAAATAAGAGAATGCAGCAAATTGTATTTAAATTGCCTCATTAACAGATAAATAAACATCAAAATGCACATCCCAGAGGTGAAAGGGAAAAAAGAAGGCATTTTTGAGGAGATAACAATGAGAATTGATGAGTGCGGCGCATTTGATATAGTCTACCTGGATTTTATCAAAGCTTTTGACAAGGTCCCACATGGCAGACTGGTCAGAAGATTAAAAGCTCATGGGGATCAAAGGGAAAGGGGCAAGCTGGAACCAATTGTTTCAGTTGCAGGAAGCAAAGGCTGTCCAGTGGCATTCAGCATGGTTCAGTACTCAGTTCCATGCTGTTTGTGATATATAGCAATAACTTAGTCTTAAATGTATGAGTCATGGTTAAGAAGTTTTCAGATGATACCAAAATTGCCTGTGTAGTTGTCCAGAGGAAGAAAGCTATAAGTTACGGACGGGAAGCTATCAGCAACTGGCCAGGTGAACAAAAAAATGACCTGGAGCTCAATCCCGAGAAGTGTGAGGTAATGCATTGGGGATGACAAACAAGGCAAGGGAATACACAATAAATGCTCTTGTCAGAGAGAATGTAAATGTTGACACCAAGATAACTCATGCCCTACAGGGAGCAGCTGATTGCTGGACAGACACAAACTGATCTGCACCAAGCCAAGTCTAAAGATCCAGCCAAACATTAGAAATCAGCCTTGTCCAACCTTTTCACATTGAGAGCCACCGTTCAAAATGTTTCTTACTCCAGGAGGCCTATGAGCAAATTTCAGAAAGATAAAGTTTGGCACAACATTAAAGATGAATTTTAAATAAAGAACTGAGATATGAAAGGAACTTGCTGAGCTAGAAAAATCATAGAAACCCTACAGTGCAGAAGGAGGCCATTCGGCCCATCGAGTCTACACCGACCACAATCCCACCCAGGCCCTACCCCCACATATTTTACCCACTAATCCCTCTAACCTACGCATCTCAGGACTCTAAGGGGCAATTTTTAACCCGGCCAATCAACCTAACCTGCACATCTTTAGACTGTGGGAGGAAACCGGAGCACCCGGAGGAAACCCACGCAGACACGAGGAGAATGTGCAAACTCCACACAGACAGTGACCCGAGCCGGGAATCGAACCCAGGACCCTGGAGCTGTGAAGCAGCAGTGCTAACCACTGTGCTACCGTGCCGCCCATGTAATAAATAAAGATAAATATTAGAGTGCAATAGGGTGAGAGTGTGTGTGTCAGGCCCACTCCCAGCTTCAGGGTGGTACTCAACCACTCTCATCCGCTGTGAGAGTGGATGATGGTGTGTATAGGTGAGGGTGAGGGAGAACCCTGATACTGAGAGTGAGCCAGACTTGTGGACACATTCTGCCCTGCACTCTCTTACCCCAACCCCTCACGCATTTTCATCCTCTCATACACTCTCACCCCCTCAAGCACTCTCACTGCCCCCCCAACACACTTTCACCCCCATCATGCACTCTCACACCTCCCCATGCACTCTCATTCCCCCTCACGACTCTCACTCCCCCTCACACTCTTCTCCCCTCCACCCCCACACACACTCTCTCTCTCCCCACTCTCACACACTCTCTCTCCCCCATTCGCACGCACTCTTTTTCACACACACACACTCTCTCAAACAGTCTCTTTCACATGCTCTCCATTCATTCACTCCCTCAGATGGCTAGTGGGCCCTGGTCCTGTTGCCTCAAGCTCTGTTCTGGCATGCATGGGCCCCACTCTGCAACCCCTGCTTCCAAAGCCCGGGACTGGCTCCAGAAGTCTGGGCGATGCTCTGGACTCCTAGGCCCCACTTCTTAGCCTTGCTACTGACTCTGCTCCTTGGTTCCTTTGCCCTCAGCTGCCCAGCCCTTGGCTCCACAGAACCCAATGCTGCTGGTGTTCGCTGCTCCTCCAATCACAGATTATTTATCTTCCACATTTCCTGCTGATAGGCTCACTAATGAAAGAAACAGTCTGTGATTGGAGGAGCAGCTTCATGAGGATTCTTCAATTCAAACCTACCTGTTTGACCAGCTTTTTGAACTGGCTCCAGGGGCTGCTTAGAGGGGCTTCAAGAGCTACATTCAGCCCTTGGGCTGCATTCTAGTCAAGGCTGTTACAAATCAGCTTGCTAGGCATGGCTAAAACTAAATGTCAACCTTCTCAAAAACCCTACTGTCACCATAGCTACACAACTTGACACCACTCTGTAATTGATCTTCCTCCCCCAAGTGACATAGAAGATGAATGGAAACAGCTCTGTAGTCAGATCTACAAGACTTCAGTAGATATCCTGGGATAATGCAGGTACAAGCACCAAGCCTAGTTTGATGAGAATAATGAAAACATCTATTATCTTCTCAAACAGAAACAGTTGCATATGCAAGCCTTCCAGTAGTTCCAGAGTCAGCGAGGTCTGTAAAAATGCTCAACACAATCTCCAATGTGCTTTAAGAGAAATTCAAAATCATAGAATCATTACAGTGCAGAAGGAGGCCATTTGGCCCATCAAGTCTGCACAGACCACAATTCTATCCAGACCCTATCCCCATAACCTCACTTACTTACCCAGCTAGTCCCCCTGACACCAAGGGGCAATTTACTATGACCAATCAACCTAACCCACACATCTTTGGACTGTGGGAGGAAACCGGAGCACCCAGAGGAAACCCACGCAGCCACGGGGAGAATGTGCAAACTCCGCACAGACAGTAACCTGAAGCTGGAATTGAACCCAGGTCCCTGGCGCTGTAAGTGCTAACCACCGTGCCACCATGCTGCCCCTTTGCCTGATAGAATGCAAAAGCTGATGCCTTACAATATGTAGTTGAAAACATGATCCATGGTTTTAAAATATGTTGAAGTCTGTATATGGACCATGCAACACAATATTTGCTCCTATCCTAACAGCTAATGGAAGTAAATAACCAGTCACAAGACAGCTGTAGCCTGAGCATGTTGCTGAGCTCCTCAATGGAGACTTCCACATATCAGTAGGTTCACTGCACCAAATCAAACAGTTGCCTGAAAAAGATAAACCATCTCCTCCACTTTCCACTGACGAGGTGATAAAAACAATCAAATCAAACAAACAAGACAAAAAACCCATGGCCCAGATAACATTCTAACGGCATCTCCACACCCAGATAACATTCTGACAGAGATTTGAAATGTAATAACAGAGATTGTTAAATACCTATCTGGGATCAGGAAAAAGTTCCACAGGATATCAAGGATGCCAACACATTCAACATTTGGAAGTGGAAAGGATCCAAAAATGTATGTGGCAACTATGAGGAATAAGTCATCTCTCAATTGTAGGAAAGATCCTTACATGGGTCCTATTAAATTGTCTACTATACAGCCGCATAAATGATGTCCTCCCAAACCATAGTGTATTCTCCATTCACATCAGACTTTTTCGATGTAAGAGGCTCAACTTTGAAGTGAAAATGCAACTGAGCTATTTCAGCACATGATTCAGTTTGTGCTCCAAGGACTTGAAGGCACACTGAACATCAATGATGAATACAGTCACATTGAAAGTGAGATCAAGGCACACATGCATGAATGCTTACAACATCTTAGAGAATGTAACCTCACCATTAACAAAGACAAGTGCTTGTTCAATGAAAGCAGAATCAAATTCTTTGGTCATGTGTTTAGTGATGAAGGAGTATCAACTGATCCATAAAGTTGATGCCATTGCAAATGCTGTGGATCCTCTAACTGTACAGAAAGACCAGAGTCTGCCAGGACTCACCACATTCTCTAGTCATTTCATTCCTGACTTCATTTTGCTTCTGTCTCCCAACATGATCTAACAAAAGAGACTACCAGTTGGGAGTGGACTACATCACACAAACAGGGTGTACACCAGATCAAACACTGGTTTTCAGCAAGTTGCATAAATGTCTATTTTGACCCTGAGAAAATCGCCCGGGTAGTTGTGGATGTAAGCCCAGTTGGCTTAGGCACGGTTCTCATGCAAAAAGACAAGACAAAGAACATATCAATTGTTGTGATGGAGATCTGATTGATAACACCAGTGGAGCAATGTTATTTGCAAAGAGAAAGAAAAGCACTCTCAATTACATGGGGCTTCTTACAGTTCATCTCTACTTGTTTGGAAATGAGTTTGAAGTAAAAACTGATCATAAACAATTTGTAAGATCGTACAACAATCCACAAGGAAACCACCTACTCAAATAGAGCATTATATACTCAAACCACAAAAGTACAAATTCCAGGTTAAGTACCAGCCAGGCAAACTCATCTCAGCAGGCTATCTTTTGTGACATCCATTTTTAATTGTCAGTTCTTTTTGTAATGAGGAAAAGGATGCCAAACTCCATCTTAACTACTAAAGCCTAAATGCAGTGCTAAAGTTGCTAAATCTAACTTGACATCAAAATGGCAACAAAACAAGATGAGGCATTACAACTCTATATGATTGCTATGGAGTCACAAAACTGGAAAACGTCATCAAGAGAGCGTCTAAAAATGAAATTGCTCACACATGACACTGTCTTCACAATTTTTGAAATGAGCTTGCTGTTAGACCACATCTGTTCTCACGATACGCAGCAACTACATTTTCATCCCACAATCACTGAGGGAATGTGCTGTCAATCAGGGAGTTGTCAAAAATAAACAACTCCTTAGGGAAAGGGTACAATTCCCAGGAATTGACCATATGGTAGAGCACAACATTAAACAGTGCTTGTCATGTCATGCAACCACAATGTCAAATCTCTGTGATCTTCTCATAGAATCATATGAATCATAGAACCATACAGTGCAGAAGAGGCCCTTAGGCCCATTGAGTCTGTACCGACACATTAGAAACTCCCACCTAATCCCATTTGCCAGCACTTGGCCCATAGCCCTGAATGTATTGACGTGCCAAGTGTTTACCCAGATACTTATTAAAGGGTGTGAGGCAACCCGCCTCTACCACCCTCCCAGGTAGCGCATTCCAGACTGTCACCACCCTCTGGGTAAAAATGTTTTTCCTCACATCCCCCCTAAACCTCCTGCCCCTCACCTTGAACCTATGTCCCCTCGTGACTGACCCTTCAACTCTGGGGAACAGCTGCTCCTTATCCACTCTGTCCATGTCTCTCATAATCTCTACACCTCGATCAGGTCGCCCCTCAGTCCTCTCTGCCCCAATGTAAACAACCCAAACTTACACAACCTCTCTTCATAACTTAAATTTTCCATCCCAGGCAGCATCGTGGTGAATCTCTTCTGCCCCTCCTCCAGTGCAATCACATCCTTCTGATAATGTGGTGACCAGAACTGCACACAGCACTCCAGCTTAGGCCTCACCAAAGTTCTTTACACTATCTCATTATGTCTGAACTACTTCCAGGACCATGCATCGAGATTAGTGTTGATTTTACAGATTTGCCCACTGTTGACTACAGCAGATATCCAGTCAAGGAAATAGTTACATCAACTTCAAAAAAAGCTGTCAACCCAAAGCTTGACCAGATTTTTGCCTGATTTGGAATCCCTCAAATGATGAGAAGTGACAATGGACCCCCATTCAACAATGATAAATTCAGTAAATTTGCAAACTATCTAGATTTCATACATCCAAAACTGACCCATTGGCCAAGTGGAGAGGTTGAGAGATTCTTGCAAGGCTTTAAAAACTTGATACCTATAGCAACAGCTGAAAGTACGTCATAGAAGCAAGAACTGCGGCACGGTAGCACAGTGGTTAGCACTGCTGCTTCACAGCTCCAGGGTCCTGGGTTCGATTCCTGGCTCGGGTCACTGTCTGTGTGGAGTTTGCACATTCTCCTCGTGTCTGCGTGGGTTTTCTCCGGGTGCTCTGGTTTCCTCCCACAGTCCAAAGATGTGCGGGTTAGGTTGATTGGCCAGGTTAAAAATTGCCCCTTAGAGTCCTGAGATGCGTAGGTTAGAGGGATTAGCAGGCAAATATGTGGGGTAGGGCCTGGGAGGGATTGTGGTCGGTGCAGACTCAATGGGCCGAATGGCCTCCTTCTGCACTGTAGGTTTTCTATGAACTGTGTCCCTTTCTTTACAATTCCAGAACAACTCCTCACTTAACTACTGAGGAGCATCCGACTACACTCATCTTTGCACATCCTATGTGCACGCATCTTCCTGAGCTTCCCTGCGAAGACTGAAAAGAGCTAATTAGGGATAAAATTATGCTAACAAAATCTGGAATAGTTCTATTTTTGTCATGGTGAAATATTGTTTGTAATACTAATTATGAAAAGATGCTTGTTAACGTTAGTGTCCTCTGTAATTCATGTATGCATAAGGGCTCATTGTAACTGTTGTTATGTTACCTCTAGACAAACATATTATTTTCTAATAGATGAAAGAATTAATATGTAAGAAGCAAGCTAAGATTTAAGCATGTTTTTAAACAATCTTAATGGTTTGTAAAACTTTCAATTAACATCTAAGAAAATGTCCTTATTGGCATTTTCAATTAAAATTAGAAACATATACACAGATAAATAGAAAAAAAGAAAATTTCAATTTGTCTAACTTTATACTGAATGTCACATAAAATGAGTACTTTTTGCTGTTTAGTTGCTGTTGTTATGTAAGCAAAACTCAATTTATGCACAACAAGATCCCACAAGCAAAACAATGCAATGAATGGCCAGCAACTCTGCTTTGGGTAATGTTGGTTCAGGAAACAAGAACTGGAGAACTTGCTGTACTTTTTTTTTAATAGAAGGATCCTGATTGCATTATTAATGTCAACTTATCTGAAGAAGGGTGTTCTTGCTCTGGAGGGAGTGCAGCGAAGGTTTAACAGTCTCACCCCTGGGATGGATGAGGAGAGATTGAGTCGGTTAGGATTATATCTGCTGGAGTTCAGAAAAATGAGAGGGCGATCTCATAGAAACCTATAAAATTCTAACAGGACTAGTCAGGGTAGATGCAGGAAAGGTGTTCCCAATGGTGGGGGTGCCAGAACCAGGGGTCATAGTCTAAGGATACAGGGGTAGACCATTTAGGACTGAGACAAGGAGAAATTTCTTCTCCCAGAGTGTGGTGAGCCTGTGAAATTCGCAACCAGAGAAAGCAGTTGAGGCCAAAACATTGTATGTTTTCAAAAAGAAGTTAGATATAGCTTTTGGAGCTAAGTGGATCAAAGGACATGGGGGAAAGTGGGAACAAGCTATTGAGTTGGATGATCAACTATGATCATAATGAATGGTGGAGCAGGCTCAAAGGGTCGAATGGTCTACTCCTGCTCCTATTTTCTATGTTTCTATCTAACTTGAACCAATGGAACAGTAAGACCAAAATGCTTCAATTTAATATCTCAACCAAAGGACTGCACTTCCAACAATGTAGCACTCTTTCAGGACTTCGCTGAAGTATTAATTTAGATTATGCACTTAAGTCCTGCAGTATTGGCTTGAATATACAAGTTTTTGATTCAGAATTTAGAGTGTTACCAAATGAGTCAACCAGGTACAAATCCTACTCAAAGAAAATGAGAAGTAGGACATAAGAGAACAAAAATAAGAACAAAAAAAGCTGGAAAACTCAACAGATCAGGCAACATCTGTGGATAGAAACAGTGTTCATTTTTCAGACTGACACAATATTATTTACAACAAATGATAGAAGTTTGAAGAAAAATAGAATGTTTTACTTATTGATCTAAAGTCATGAATAATAGCGCAATACTTTTTATTCGATCATGGGTTATGCGCGTCATTGGCAAGATCAACATTTACTGTTCATCCCTAATTACCCTTGAGAAAGTACTAGTGTGGTGCCTTGTTCAACTGCTGCTGTCCTTGTAGCGAAAATACTCCCACAGTGATGTTAGGAAGGGAAATTCAGGACTTTCACACAACAGTGATGAAGGAATAGTGATACGTTTCCAGATCAGGATGGTGTGTAACTTGAAAGGTCACTTTCAGGGTGAAATGTTCTCAGGCACCTCCTGCAATTGTCTTTTGATGTGGCAGAGTTTGTGCATTATGACCTTTTGTTGAAGGAACCTTAGCAAATTGCTGTGGTGTATCTTATTGATGGTGCACAACGCAGCCGCTGCTTGCCAACGGTGGAGGGAGAGAATGTTTAAGGTGAAGGATAGGGTGTCAATCAAACAAGATGCATTGCCTTAGATGGCGTTGAGCTTCTCAAGCGTTATTGGAGCTGCACTTATCCAAACAAGTGGATAGTATTCAATTACACTCTTAAGTTGTACCTTCTAGATGGTGGACATGCTTTGGGAGTCAGGAGGTAAGTCACTTACAGTGGAGCATCCAGATTCTTAACTAGCTGGTATAATTAAGCTTTTGGTCAAGAGGGACTCTCAGGAGTTGATGGAACAGTAATTGAATGTCAATAACCTGGTTAGGAAATTGACCGGGCAGAAGGAGACGGAGAGTCAGGATAGTGGGAAGGTACTCTAATTGGCACAATGTAACTAGCGGAGAGGAGCTATCTCCACCGCCATTACAGTCGCAGCCAAGGAGATGGGAAGAACTTTGGATTTAGTGGCTGCAAAATGGGTCACCATTTTGGAAACTTGACCAAGTTATGACACATCATCATGAATCTTTACACACAGGACAGATAGTGAGTGTACTCGGTCATCTTAAAACTGTTGATCATCAAATATCCACACATTGTGGAAATGTGAAGATTTTAAATTCAACTGTAAATTTTTTAACTGGTTGGCCAATAATGTGTAGCACATTCAGTTTAAAGTAGTTCTGATTATAGTAATGTACAGGTTAATAAATTATACTCTTTGTGACTTAAAAAGACAAGGATCTGTGTTGTGGCCTCAACTGTTCACTGTATTCTTAACAACTTAGATGATGGGGTAGAAGACTTCAGATCTAAATTTGCTGGTGACACAAAGATAGACAATTCTGTAAGCAGTGCAGATAGAAACATAGAAACATAGAAAAACTACAGCACAAACAGGCCCTTCGGCCCACAAGTTGTGCCGAACACATCCCTACCTTCTAGACCTACCTATAACCCTCCATCCTATTAAGCTCCATGTACTCATCCAGGAAGGATAAAATTATAAAGAAATATTGATAGATTAATTGAGAGGCCCAAACTGTGATAAATGGATTTCACTATCTGCTAATGTGAAATTATCTACTCTGGACCTAGAAAGGATAAAAGGGTTTACTTTCTAAACCATTGTGGTGTTTGCAGGAGAGGCTTGGAGGCCACGGAAATTCAACAAACTAAGAGCTTTAATAAGGCAATGTGTTCACTACAGGTTATGATCTTAATCTGCGCAGTTACCCACGCAAATGGTCGATGATGTCACCTCTGATGTCATCATGCATGTATTATCTTAAAGCTTATCTTAAAACAGCTTCAGTGCTGCTGGTAAGAAATCACTATAAATACTCAACAATGATGAAAAGATAGAAATAGTGAAGGTCCAAAGAGACTTGGGGTTCACGCACACAGAGTATTAAAATGTCAAAAAAAGGAAAGAAATTAATCAAAAGGCTAATGAATTGCAGACCTTCAGAGTTAGCGGAATAGAATACAAGGGAATATAAGTCAGGCTTCAGCTATATAAAGTCTGTTTCAACACACCTGGAGCATTGTGAGCAGTTCTGAGAACATATCTTAGAAAGGATACCTAGGGCTCGGAGTAGGTACGAAACAGATTTACCAGATACTTGGACTCCAAGGGTTAAGCTACAAGCATAGCTTGCACAAACTAAAAGTGTATTCCTTCGAATATTGAAGGTTGCAGGTGTTGAAGTTTTTGAGCTATTAAGAGGAACTGATAGGATAGAATCAAAGATTTCCACTAGTTGCTGATTATAGAACTGGAGGCATTGTTTAAAAATTAGAGCTAGATTTCAGGAGTGAAATTAGGAACTTATCTTCATGTAAGGGATGGTAGAATTTTGGAACTCTGTTCCACAAACGACAATTGATGCTGGATCATTTGTTAATTTAAAAACTGATAGATTTTTATTAGCCAAAAAGATCAGAGGGATATGGGGTAAATGAAGGTATATGGAGTTAGGATAAAGGTCAGCCATAATCTAACTGAATGGCAGAACAGATTCAAAGGGCTAAAAGGCCTATGTCTGTTCCTGTATCCTTTCTATGTTAAGGGGAAGTGGTTGGATTCTCCCTTGGTGGAGACAGTCACTGGCTCTGTGTTAATTGTGAATGGAACTGAATACTCTATGATAATGAACAAGCATCTTCAATTCTGACCTTTGGGAAACAGATGAAAATGTTTGGACTAGGACATTGCTCTGAAGAACTCCTGTGGGGATGTCATAAATACATACATGCAATCCTACAGTGCAGAAGAAGGCCATTCGGCCCATCAAGTCTGCACCGATCACAATCCCACCCAGGCCCTTATCCATAATCCCATGCATTTACTCTAGCTAGTCTGCCTGACATTAAGGCAATTTAGCATGATCAATCCACCTGACCCACGCATCTTTGGACTGTGGGAGGAAACTGGAGCACTCAGAGGAAGATACTTGTCAGACACAGGGAGAATGTGCAAACTCCACACCGAGTGACCCAAGCCGGGAATCAAACCCAGGTCCCTGGTGCTGTGAGGCACCAGTGCTAACCACTGGGGCTAATTTGAATGATCTCCAGCATTCTTTAGGCTAGATATGACTTCAGCCAATAAAAAGTCTGTACTGTAGTCAGGATTTTGTCAGGGGTCACAACCTTTGCTGCATCCAATGTGTTTAGCTGATTCTTGATATCACATGGAGTGATTTGAATTGGCTGAAGACTAACTTCTTGTGGGGACCTCAAGAGGAGACTGAGATGGATCACCTTTTGACGCTAATGACTAAAGATGCTTGAAAATATTTCAGCCTTATCTTTTGCACAGACAAACTGGATGTTGTAATCATCGGGGACCTTAAACTTTCTCCAAATGGTGTTCAACACGGAGGAGTAGTGATTCATCAGCTGAGGCAGGGTGGATATGGTAATCATCAGGAGATTTCCTGGTCCATTTTTGACCTAATGCCATAACACCTCATGGGATCTGGAGTCCATGTTCAGACTTTCAGGGCCATTTCATCCTGACTGTTTACCACTGTGCTGCCACCTCTGCTGGATCTGTCCTGCAAATGGGACAGGACATTCCTAGGGATGGTGATGGAGGAATCTGCGATGTTGGCTGGAAGCCATCGTCACAGAATCATACCTGTGTCAGGTTGTTTGACTAGCCTGTGGGATAGTGTGCCCAATTTTGACACAAATCCTCAGAAATTAATGCAGAGGATTTTGTAGGGTTAACTGGGCAGGGTATGCGCTATCATTTCCTGTATCTAAATCGATGCTAGTACTCTGTCTAGTTTTATTTTTATTAAGCTTTGTTGTAGTCATTTGGTACAACTGAGCGTCTTGCTTGGCCTTTTCAGAGGACAGGTAATTGTCAACCACTTTGCTGTTTGTCTGGAGCCACATATAGGTCAGGTGGGGTAAGGATAGCTGACTTCTTTCTCTAAAGTGTATAAGTGAACCAGATTTTATAATGATAATCCAATAGTTCGATGAGATTCTGATTCTAGATTTATTTAATGAACTGAATTCAAATTCCCCAGAAGCCACCTTGCACTATATCTGTCATGTGTGTGAAAGTGATGGTGGGGCAACAAGGAGAGAGGGAACTGGTCAGGAATTTAATGAAATCAGAGAATGTGCCACAGCAAGAATCTCTTTGATACTATTTTCAAAAAAGAAATACTGGAGCGGATTGGATTTTGTCATTTAGATCCAGATTGAGCTATTTTTCAAGTTTGACAGAAAAATATGCTTGAGACCAAAATAGGGTCGACAATGAGCAATGCTAAGAGTGTGGCAATGTTCAATTTGCATTCTGAGAAAGGGAAGCTAAACAAATATGCATTTGAAGGGAAGCTAAACAAGTATGCATGTAATTAAGGAAAAGGATGAGGTTTAATGAAAGGTGCAAGGAACTCATGGGGCATAAACACCAACATATACTTATCAGACCAATTGTGTTTATATACGACCATAAGACATTGGAGTAGAATTAGGCCATTTGACCATCAGGTCTGCACCACCATTCATTCATGCTGATATGATTCTCATCCTCATTCTCCTGTTCTTCCTGCAACCCTTGATCCCCTTATTGATCAAGAAATGGTAAATATTAAGCAACCATTGGCTCTTCTTTTGAATATTATGCTTCATAATATTTGCTCGCACTCACACGATATTTCTGTCGGTGGGCATGAGTGCGAATCAGATGCATGGCCACTGACAATTAAGAAGTTAATCGAGAGGACTAAAATTCCATTGACCTGGATTTGACATTACCCGTGCCATTTCTAGGTCATTACACAAGCAACATGGGCAGGCGGACAAACTGTTTTTGCCATTGTCATCCAAGGGTGGGATAAAAGGGGTAGGAGCAAAGGCAGACTAGTTGGTAGGAGTTATTGAGTTTGATGTGGGCTTAGACTAGGGCATTGTGAACATTTTCATTGCTTTCTTTTGAGGTTTGTGCATTTTGCCTGGAGTTTTTAGGACATTTCAGTCTTGTGATATCTCTCTGAGATTTACAACCCTTTGGCACCCTCAGTGCATGAGTTAGCTCCATTTGCATCTCTGCTGGTGGGTCTTGTCTATTCAGCTGGGAGCACTTCCTCTAAGGAAGACAGCGGCCAAAGAGTGAGGAAGCCAGATGGTTGCAGTGTCACCTCAGAGGAGAACTGCAAGTACAGAGTGTTCAGGGCCAGCAGGGAGGGCAAGGGGGACAGCCTGCTGAAGATGCCACAACCCAAGGGTGTACAGGCAGTGATCCAACTACCTGGACATGACAGATGTCCAGTGCCACAGGGACGTCCATTTGTCAGATGATTGGGCCAGAGATAGCCTCCAATTGTGTGAGTGGACACCCAATGTCCATGGCATTCAAGGTCACTGTCACTCTTAACCTTTATGCCTCTGGATCTTTCCAGGGTTGGTCAGTGATCTTTGTGGAGTCTCCCAGTCAGCTGTGCATAGCCATGTCAAGCTGATTGCTGATGCTCTGTTTCGGCAGGTGAGCACATTCATCCATTTCAGGACTTTCCAAGCCAGCTAGACCAAGTGGGCCAGAGGACTTGCTGCAATTACAAGGTTCCCCCACATCCAGGGTAACATTGGTTGTACCCATGTGACCATCGAGGCGCCAGTCAGGTGCCTTTGTCAATAGGAAGGAGCTTCACTCTATCAGTGTTCAAATCATGTGCAACCACAGGACCTAGATTCTGCAAGTTTGTACAAGATACCTTGGCAATTGCTACAATGCCTACATACTGAGCCACTCATAGGTGCCAAGGCTGTTTGCGGCTCTAGCTCACCTTGACCAGTGGTTACTGGATAACATGGGGTATCCCTTGAAAAGGTGACTGATGACTTCACTCAGGCACCTAAAGACAGAAGCTGAGGAAAGATACCATTGCTGCCATTACTCCACTAGGGCAGTGGTGGAGATGACAATAGATCTGCTGAAAATGAGGTACTGATGCAGGTGTGTCTGCCTCAGAGGAGGAATCCAATGAAGACTCAGATACAGAGTCCGGGCAGGCGGATGGTGTGGAAGAAGAAGCTGAAATAAGGAACCTTCTGGGAAGTAGGGATACCAGGGAGGCCTTGTTTCAGCATTCCTTCAGCTGGGCTGCCAAGGCTTGCCTTCCGCCTGAGAGCAAGCCCTCACCACTGTGCACCACCAATTGAGACAACACACTATTGTCCATCAATGTGCCGGTATCTACACTGGTGTTTGGGTGCAGAAAGTGGGTGTGCCACAGCACAGTCCTCCAGTGTCATCTGGCTGGCTCTGGAGGATGGCTCATCAGAGGGAGGAAATTAATTGGTCAGTAATATTAGTCATTTCACCCATAGTCAACGTCCATGATACGTGGCCGGGTGTGAGTGATATCAGTTGTATCACAGTGGCTTTGGTGCATCACTGACATTGTTTCACTAAAGTCCTTATGAGGGATGAGACAACCATACATTCTTTTCACTCTCCGCCTGTCTCATGTCTGCCCACTGGGCTCTTACATTCCTCAGAGACACCAGCCTCTCGCCGATCTGAGGAGATTACTCACTCACACTTGAGTCCCGGGGCTCACAGCTCAGGGGTGGTGAGGATTTCCAGGTTTGTCACCCCACCACTAGTGGTAGATCTCTTGGTGTTGTTATGGCTACGTTCCTCCTGTGAGTGCAAAGCTCCATTCAGTACTCAATCTTCCACCTCCAGCACCATACCACCCTTCTTCACCCCTGCAAACCATGCAGATGTTCCTAACGCTGTTGCACACCTGACCCTTTGGTGCACCCAGGGTGTCTGATCTTCTCTCCAGCCTTCACGCACATGGGCAGAGGTGTGATCTGAAGTGCTCTCCCGGGTGCTGCTGGCACCATGTTGCAGACCTTCCTCTGCCTCCTCCAATATCTTCAGTGGTTTCTGGCAGCTGCCTCTAAACTTCCTAGCAGGCTGCCATTGGACCCATCGCCCATCACCACCAACCCTATTCGGACACGTGTCATGGTGGTCAGCACTTAATTGTGTTCTTTGATTGATCTCGGGCAGAAGTGAAAAATGTGACTGCTTC
Organism: Mustelus asterias; assembly: GCF_964213995.1. Classification (NCBI taxonomy): domain Eukaryota; kingdom Metazoa; phylum Chordata; class Chondrichthyes; order Carcharhiniformes; family Triakidae; genus Mustelus; species Mustelus asterias. Next base: position 54,513,898 of record NC_135814.1, read on the forward strand.
TGCTCCCACTCGCCGTGTGCACACATCATTCACAAAATTCTCGCCTTTGATTCTAAAGCATCTCATCAATAAATGCTTCTATTTCATTTTTATTTTTAAAAACTTTTTATTAATGTATCTGATATAATCCTGCGGATACAACATAGAGAAATTTGACAACACTGCTGTGTCTAAAAGTAGTTCAAAGATGAGTAACACAGCAAAGGGAATAACAGTTGTCCCAGTCATTGGAAACACCCAGTGCACAGATGTCTGATTAAAATGTTTATTGTCAGATGACATCTCTGCTGACCTATTTTTGCTGTGATTTGTAAGAAGGCAAGTATGTGTACATATGTAATCTTCCCAATCAGAGAAACAAAATACAAAATAAATATAGAATCAGAAAGCTCCTCAACCCTTGATGAATTAATATCTTTATGTAATATCATGTGCACAGCCATTAAAGATTTTGGTACTCCTTGTGCAAAAAATAATTGCTTCTAGTTCTCCTGTGAGACAGAAGAAACTGGTACATACAGGATTTGTGAATCATTAAGTACTAGCCAAGGAAAGAATGTTTCTGTGTAGTTGCTGGGAGACTAGAAATCCTTTATATGGTGTCAGTCGTGACTCAATGGTTTCACTCTTTCCTGTGAGTCACAAAGTTGTGGGTTCAACTCCCATGCCAGAAATTTAATCACAAAATCAAGGCTGACACTCCAGACTACTGAGGAAGTGTTGTATTTGGGAAGGGATCTTAAACTGTGTCTTTGACTTCCCTAGCAAGTGAACATTAAAGATCTAATGCCATTACCTGAAGATTGGGAAGTTGTTTTTGCTATGCTGACCAATATTTAGCCCCTCCAGCAAAAATACTGAAACAGGTAATGGACAGGATTTTACACTCGAGCGAGACCGGAAAATCCTGCCCAAGGTCAACGGACATTTCCATTGTTCATCCCTCGCCTGCTCCAATTCCGTGGCAGGCGGGGCAATAGAATTCCAGCGATGGACTCAATTGCACTGCTATGTGCATAGGGGGAGGGGGATGTACATGGGGCGCGGTGGGTGGTGTAAACTGGTGCAGAAAGGTGAGGGTAGCACATCCATGACCTTCCCAGCAGTACTCCATCTTGCTAGTGGTGGGGAAGGTGGCAGATGACCTCACACCTAGACACCAATGAGAAGCCTCTTCTTGCTGTCATTGGTAGTTTAACAGTGTTAGGGGTGGGGGAACTGGAGGCCTATACCATGGTGAAACCTGGTTGCCTCCCAGCAAGCCTGGCAACTGGTGTCTGCCTATTTGGAAGGCATCTTAGCAGCAATGGCCACTTCCGCAGTAGCCTTCCACCACCAATAACTCTGCCTCCCTGGGGCATGCCAGCTTGGCCCTTGTGCCCCAGATCTCAATTAGCTGGTTGGGAAGGCATCATCCTTCAATAGCATTGTGGTGAACCATCGTTTGTTCCCACTGGATAGTGCTGAACCTGGGGCTGGCCAGTACTACAAGGATGTACATATGTTACTGTTGGGTTGTGCTATTGTTGCTGTTGGGGTTAGGGTGGGGTTGTTACACCTTTGTACTGTAGTGTTGTGGCACATCCCAGTCGGGCTCCGCCTCCTGGGAGAGGTATAAGAGTCCCTGCTCTGGCCGGGACCCCTTCAGTCTGGGATAGTGTATATAAGTTCTGGTAGCTTCGTTAACAGTAAATAAAAGCCTTTCATTTACTGAGCTTCAAGCCTCATGTCTGAATAGCGCATCAATTTTATTTACTGTCGTTAAACTCTCGTCGAAAAAAAGAGAGTATGGAGCAAATTCTGAAGCCGGAACGCCTTACGCTAGATCCACGTGCGGTGGGCGCTTCTAACACCTTCGCCCACTGGCTGAAGTGTTTCGAAGACTACCTAGCAGCCTCCGCAGCGGTCACCACAGATGATGACAGACTCCGGGTCCTCCATGCGAGGGTAAGCGACACTGTCTACCTCGCGATCCGTGCGGCCACCAATTATCCTAAGGCCCTCAAGCTTCTAAAGAAGCGCTATACCAAACCACCTAATGAGATACACGCTCGTTACCTCCTAGCCACTCGACGACGGCAGTCTGGCGAAACGATGGAGGAATATGCGAACGAGCTCCTACAGCTAGCCAGGGGCTGTAACTGCAAAGCTGTGTCGGCTGAGCAGAGCATGTACGACCTCGCCCGAGATGCGTTTGTGGCCGGGGTCAGATCGTCGTACATTCGACTTAAACTGTTGGAGAAGGGTAACCTTAATCTTACCCAGGCCATCGAGTTAGCAGAGATGCTCGAGTCGGCCTCCAAAAGCTTAGTTTTATATCCGGAGGACCATGTGGAGACAACGTGGCAGGAGCAGTCGCTAATCCCTCCTCGTCCCTCGGGTTCGAAATGCTGTGTAATGGCGTGCTCCCATTCGGGCCAGACGACGGCTGCAGCCCCGGGCGGCCCGCGGTGCTATTTCTGTGGAGGAGCGAAGCATACCCGGCAAAAGTGTCCCGCTAAAGCTGTGTTGTGCACCGCATGCGGTAAAAAAGGGCATTATTCAAAAGTGTGCCGATCTAAACCCAGGAACGGCAGTGCGGCCTGCGATTCTTCAGAGCTCGGGTCTTCGTCGTCGAAGTCGTCGCGGGGTTCGTCCACGTGCGAGACCAGGACGACGCCATTACGGTCGACGGAGTCGGAGGAGTATGACGACCAGGGGTCGCTGAGTTTGGCGCCCTCACCCACGTGCGATTCATGGGGGCAGCCATGTTGGTCGACACTGACCACGAACGACCAGCAGGGGTCCTCCTCATCGACTTCAGCTGCCTGCAGTGGCGCTCATGAACCAACGGTGGCGTCGATCATCCTGGACTAGGCCAAGCCTCATAGACTTGACAAATCTATGATGAATATCCAGGTAAATGACCACGTGATTTATTGTCTGTTTGACAGCGGGAGCACTGAGAGCTTTATCCACCCAGACACTGTGAAGCGGTGTGGACTCCAGATTCAACCTGCCAAACAGACAATCTCTATGGCATCAAGGTCCTGGTCTGTTGCCGTGCTAGGGAGTTGCGTGGTAACCTTGAAGGTGCAAGGCACAGTTTACGAGCGTTTCAAGCTCCTTGTGTTGCCGTATCTTTGCGCGCCAATACTCCTCGGACTAAACTTCATGGTCCACTTGAGGAGTGTAATCCTACAGTACGGTGGGCCACTCCCTTCACTGGCAGTGGGAAAACAGCAGCAGCCTCCAAATTGCCCAACGCGCCCCGCCTGCAGCCTCTCGACGCTGAGGATCACCACACCCTCCTTGTTCCAGAATCTTGTGCCAGGCTGCAAGCCCATCGTGACTAAAAGTAGGCGTTACAGCACTGAGGATCGGATCTTCATTAGATCTGAGGTTCAGCGGCTCCTCAAAGAAAGGATCATACAACCCAGTGCTAGTCCGTGGAGGGCGCAGGTCGTGGTGGTCAAGAGCGGGAACAAACCCCGGATGGTCATTGACTACAGTCAGACCATTAACCGATATACGCAGCTGGATGCGTATCCCCTCCCGCGCATATCTGATATGGTCAATCAGATTGCGCAGTACCGGGTGTTCTCCACCATAGACCTCAAGTCTGCATACCACCAACTCCCCATTCACCCAGAGGACCGACAATACACGGCTTTTGAGGCAGATGGTCGCTTGTATCACTTTCTCAGGGTTCCCTTTGGTGTCACCAATGGGGTCTCGGTCTTCCAGCGTGCTATGGACCGAATGGTGGACCAGAACGGGCTGCGGGCTACCTTCCCGTACCTGGATAATGTCATCATCTGCGGCCATGACCAGCAGGACCACGACACAAACCTCCTGAACTTCTTACGGACTGCATCTCGCCTGAACTTGACCTACAACAGGGAGAAGTGTGTGTTTCGTACGTGCCGTTTAGCCATCCTAGGATACGTGGTGGAAAACGGGGTCATTGGCCCTGATCCAGACCGTATGCGCCCCCTTTCTGAACTTCCCTTACCTGCTAGTGCAAAAGCACTGAGAAGATGCTTAGGCTTCTTCTCTTATTATGCGCAGTGGGTTCCCAACTACGCGGATAAAGCCCGTCCGCTCATTAAGTCCACGACTTTTCCCTTAACGCCAGAGGCCCGATTGGCCTTCGATAAATTGAAAGCCGACATCGCGAAAGCCACGATGCACGCTGTAGACGAGTCCATCCCCTTTCAGGTGGAGAGCGATGCATCTGATTTTGCCCTGGCCGCCACACTTAACCAGGCGGGCAGGCCCGTCGCATTTTTTTCCCGCACCCTCCAAGGCCCCGAAATTCAGCATTCAGCGGTGGAAAAGGAGGCCCAGGCCATTGTGGAGGCCGTCAGGCACTGGCGCCATTACTTGGCGGGAAAACGGTTCACCCTGATCACGGACTAGTGGTCCGTGGCGTTCATGTTTAACAACACGCAGAGGGGCAAGATCAAGAATGACAAAATCTTGCGGTGGAGAATTGAACTCTCCACCTATAACTACGACATCATGTATCGTCCAGGGAAACTCAATAAGCCCTCGGATGCCCTCTCGCGTGGAACATGCGCTAGTATACAGGAGGACCGTTTGCACGCCCTCCATAATGACCTGTGCCATCCTGGGGTCACTCGGCTCTACCACTTTATAAAAGCCCGCAACCTGCCTTACTCGGTGGAAGACATCAGGTCAGTAACAAGGAGCTGTCGGGTTTGCGCGGAATGCAAACCGCACTTTTACCGACCTGACCGGGCACATTTAGTCAAGGCCACTCGTCCCTTCGAGAGACTGAGTGTCGATTTTAAGGGCCCCCTTCTCTCAACAGATCGGAATGTGTACTTCCTCAATATCATTGACGAGTACTCTCGGTTCCCTTTTGTTGTTCCCTGCTCTGATACATCCGCTGCCACGGTTATCAAGGCATTCCGTGATCTCTTTACCCTGTTCGGGTACCCCAGCTACATCCATAGCGACAGGGGCTCGTCGTTCATGAGCGATGACTTGATGCAATTCCTGCTCTCATACGGGATTGCCTCTAGTAGGACCACAAGCTACAACCCTAGGGGTAATGGACAGGTGGAACGCGAGAATGCTACAGTCTGGAAGGCTGTCTTACTGGCGTTGAAGTCAAAAGGTCTTCCAGTCTCCCGTTGGCAAGAGGTGCTTCCTGATGCGCTCCATTCTATTTGCTCCCTCCTGTGTACGGCAACCAATGCTACTCCCCACGAGAGGATGTTCTCATTCCCTCAGAAGTCTTCCTCGGGGATCTCATTACCGTCTTGGTTGACGTACTCAGGACCCGTCCTCCTGCCACGACATGTAAGGGCCCGCAAGTCCGACCCGTTGGTCGAACAGGTCCATCTCCTCCACGCCAACCCTCAGTATGCCTATGTGGCATACCCTGACGGGCGAGAGGACACGGTCTCGATCCGAGACCTGGCGCCAGCAGGGGACGTAGCAACCCCTGTCACTCCCATACCCCCTGTAACAAACCCTTTATCTCTTGTTTCTTCCCCGGAAACGGCGCGGGCAGCATCGGGACCATTGCTTAACCATTTTACTCCCATGTACAGCTTGCCTGAGCCCAGAAGATGGTCGCCACCGCAGGGCGTGTCAGGATCCCCTGGACTACCGTCACCTCAGGGTCAACCGGCCTGTGAGTCCGTGGAAGAACAGCTGGACGCCGCTCTGGGGAGAACGCCACCGCAAGTGCCTACTCCGGTGTCACCGCCGGTATTGAGGAGGTCACAACGACGGTGCGGTCCCCCTGACCGTCTGAACTTATAGACTGCTGACACTTTATTCTGTTTTTTTGTACCCCGCCGGCCTTTGTTCTCAAAGGAGGGGTGAATGTGGTGAACCATCGTTGGTTCCCACTGGATAGTGCTGAGCCTGGGGCTGGCCAGTACTACAAGGATGTACATATGTTACTGTTGGGTTGTGCTATTGTTGCTGTTGGGGTTAGGGTGGGGTTGTTACACCTTTGTACTGTAGTGTTGTGGCACATCCCAGTCGGGCTCCGCCTCCTGGGAGAGGTATAAGAGTCCCTGCTCTGGCCGGGACCCCTTCAGTCTGGGATAGTGTATATAAATTCTGGTAGCTTCGTTAACAGTAAATAAAAGCCTTTCATTTACTGAGCTTCAAGCCTCGTGTCTGAATAGCGCATCAAGCATCTTCATCTTTTAGGTGTTGAGATTGTTGAGTGGCCAACCCTCCCACTGAGGATGGACAGCCATCCTTAATAGGCTGCCATTGACAAGATGTGGTTCTTGGTGCCATAGACTGACATAGCAAAAACGTACACATCAACATGAGTGAACAGGACTCGGAATGAATACAAATCTTTATAATATTCACAGATTATATAAATGAGGCATGCATAATGAAGAGATTTCAGGAGAGGTTATCTCCTCCTGCTGCCAAAAGCAAAAATTTTACTAAGAATAAACCACAGCCAAAAGGATAAGGCTATTAGCATTAGTGTCCACACCTTCTAATACCAGATAGAGAACAAATCTAAACAAAGTTAGCTGAACTTCAATAAAAAAATAGCTACCTATGGGTGATAGGCAATTAGGAATTTGGTACCCATGACTTAGCAGTCTAACATTCTGATAATCACATGATGCAATGGTAAGGGCGTCGTTAACTAATAACTATTAATCTCTATCAATTAGTCAACAACAGACTTAGACAAGACACAAGGAATGCCCCACCCTCTGAAATGGCCGAGCAAACCACTCAGTTCAATGGTAATTAGGGATGGTAAGAAGTTTAACAACACCAGGTTAAAGTCCAACAGGTTTATTTGGTAGCAAAAGCCACACAAGCTTTCGAGGCTCTAAGCCCCTTCTTCAGGTGAGTGGGAATTCTGTTCACAAACAGAATTTATAAAGACACAGACTCAATTTACATGAATAATGGTTGGAATGCGAATACTTACAACTAATCCAGTCTTTAAGAAACAAAACAATGGGAGTGGAGAGAGCATCAAGACAGGCTAAAAAGATGTGTATTGTCTCCAGACAAGACAGCCAGTGAAACTCTGCAGGTCCACGCAACTGTGGGAGTTACAAATATTGTGACATGAACCCAATATCCCGGTTGAGGCCGTCCTTGTGTGTGCGGAACTTGGCTATCAGTTTCTGCTCAGCGACTCTGCGCTGTCCTGTGTCGCGAAGGCCGCCTTGGAGAACGCTTACCCGAATATCAGAGAATTTATAAATTCTGTTTGTGAACAGAATTCCCACTCACCTGAAGAAGGGGCTTAGAGCCTCGAAAGCTTGTGTGGCTTTTGCTACCAAATAAACCTGTTGGACTTTAACCTGGTGTTGTTAAACTTCTTACTGTGTTTACCCCAGTCCAACGCCGGCATCTCCACATCATTAGGGATGGGCCACAAATGCTGGTTCAGCTCGCAACACCCACACCCAGTGAATAGAGGGAAAAATAGTGCAAGAAAATACAAAAGGAATACCTCAGTGGTGGAAAGCTATGTAAACTTAAGCAAGGACCAGAGGTAACAATTTCAAGTTTTGTAAGGCTGGAACTAGTTGGATGTTAGGAGGTGCTTTTTTCCCAGAGAATAGTGAACCTATAAAACAAACTGCCAGTTAAATGACAATTCATTGAATTTCTTTAGGTGAGAGTAGGTCTTGTTCCTAGTTAGGGTAAAGTTCACCTTGTACAAAATATAGGTACCATATGACAGTAATCAATGTTACAGTAATATCCTTGATTTAATTTTGATTGTCTAAAGGGGTCAAAGCAAAATTTTAGATTTCCCCTCCCCATTACGATTTCCATAGAGACCGATAACTTTAATTAAAAAAAGTTCAAACTTCCTGTTAATAACTGAAAGAATGACACAAGACTTCAATTTTAACCTTTTACTGTAACAAATGACTGAAATTGACTAAACCCTATTGGTTTTGCAGGAAATTTATACTTTAAACTACAGAAAGGAACATTCTCCTTTTATATTTATCACATATTGCACTCTCCATGGAATTACAGTTCTTGTAGCAAACAGTCTACCATTGCTCCCAGTTTCCAGCAGGTTCGCATTTCCCTGCTTTGCAAAGTAGTGACTACAAGTCACCGTCCACAGGCAGTCCCCTTACTTTTCAGAGAGTTTCCTAAATTCTGTCCTGATGATTCTTCTCCTCTGACAATGCCAGGACAAATTTCCCAGGATCCTTGCATGGCTTCCAGATATGTCTCTTTGACGAGAGACCGTCTTGCTCCCACATTTGGCTGCGGTAGTTTGCAAAGCTGTTGTCTGCCTGTGATGTTAATTGATTTGAAGGGAAGCCTGTAACCTGATCTCAAAAATGCCTTCCTCTGCACTTGTCCCCATGGCAACATGAAACACTTGCATCTCAGTAAAAATGTTGATTAGCTAATCTTGACTCCAACTCTCTTTCACCTTAGATGTAAATGGACAGTTTACAGTTTGCAACCTATACATTTCACCACCTTTCTGGGACTTCCCATTGTGAATTCAGAGACTGCTGCCACTGTTTTCAAAAGTGAACAACTTACACCATCACCCATAACACAACCTGGACCTCCCTTTGATCTATAACTGTCCTCGGCCTGTTGTCAAACAGACTTCATAAAATGATCCCCTGCATTTTACTTTCAGATAAAGATACCATTCCAAAACAGAATCATCTTACAAACTTCCTAATTTGTTGGGGATGAGTGGAGAATAGTGTAAGCTGGAGCTGACTCCATTGATTTGGGATCAGACAGTGGCCCTGTAGAAAAATAAATAATTTGTTAGAAAACATTTTTTTTCAAATATAAGTTTCTTTGAACACAAATTGCCTGTAGGTTGTAAAAGAGGCTGATCACTACAGTACCAGCTGGCTATAAACACAGCTAGCAGATCTCCGAGGCAAGGAGGCAACAGTGTCAACTATTGTGGAGACTAATGTGAAGGACTCAGTTAGAAGTAAGGCAAGCTAATAGTCTGATAGAAATAGCATGATGGAAATAGAATCATTCAACAAATGACAAGATGTTAAGATTTACAGAAAGGGCACACTGTACAGAAAACCTAACCTTGATTTTGTTTGAGAAATTAATTTTGCTTTGTGGTAGTTGTCATTTATTTATTGTAACTTTTTGTTGGCAAATAGAGTTACTTATAAATAACTTCTCTAAATTTGTATTTTTTTAGTGATTGCCGGTCTTTCTCATTATTTGTTTTTTTCATCCGTACACAGTATTACCAGAGCAACTGGCAACAATTAGCATTTAGGACTCACTGATAGCCTTTCAACGGTGAATGGACATTTCTATTAAAAAATGCAAATTTCTTTTTACACAGATAGTGATTTTTGACTGGAGCAATTTTTTGCCACAGGTATTTTTCCTCAGCTGCTCATATGCACAGTTGCAAAACTCTGGCTAGCTAGATGAATCAATAGATAGAGGTGATGGGCTGAATAATACACTGGGGTGAATGAGGAGAAGCTGGTCTGGATGCCAGAAGCGGCTCAATAACCTCATGAGGGCAGCCAGGGTGAGTAAGTCCTCGGTATGTGCAATCTTTTGCCAGTGTGCTACGGGGTGCCATTGGGAAAGCAGGAGGAAAATGAGTTTGGCTGGAGCTCCAAGGCAATATGAAGTAACATTGCTGTCAGTGCCAAAGTCAGTGTGTTCTTACAGCTTTGGTCCAGTTGGTGGGTGGGGGGTTGGCAGAATGTGCAGGCAAGGCATAGCATCTAGGCACTTTGTCAATAATGCGTTGGTGGCATTGAATAATCTGACGGTGCTAGTGAGTGCAATCTTACACATCTTTTCAGGAGAAGTGAGCCCACTATGCCTAAGAGCGAAGCCAAACAGGTGAGGCTGTGCTGAACCTTGTGGTCCTGACTCCATTTGAAAAGGAGGTGTTGATGTTCACTGACACAGAGTTGTCCAGGATTATTAGCAGAGGAGAGATTGGAGGAAGGTATAGAATTCCTACAGTGCAGAAGGAGGCCAATCGGCTCATCGGGTTTGCACCAACTCTCTGACAGAGCATCCCACCCAGGCCCTATCCCTGTAACCCCACCTATTTACCCTGCTAATCCTCCTACCCTACACATCTTGGGACATTAATGGGCAGTTCAGCATGGCCAATCCACCTAACCTGCACATCTTTGGACTGTGGGAGGAAACCAGAGCACCCGGGGAAAACCCATGCAGACAGGGAGAGAATGTGCAAACTCCACACAGACAGTCACCCAAGGCCTGAATTGAACCCGGGTCCCTGGCACTGTGAGGCAGCAGTGCTAAACATTGTGCCACCGTGCCACGCCTTGAGTCTGGGTGATGCGCGATTGATTCACACGGGAGGCTAGGACGTACCCAGGAATAAAGGCTTTTATTCACGACAAATAGGAGCACACTACTTAACAATATTATCCCAGACTAAAGACTACTAGGAAGTAGCAGTGACCTTTATACTCCTGTAAGAAGGCGGAGCCGAACGGAGTGTACCACATAAACAATAATAACAGGTGGAACACCTAAACCCTAACCCCAACAGTAACAAGAGTAACATATGTACAAGTACCCATAGTGGTAACCATCTATGGTTCACCACATTCACCCCTCCTTTAAAAACAAAGGCCGGTGGGGTAAGGAGACAATACGAACTGTCCACATGTTCACAAGTTCAGCCGTTTCGGGGGTCCGCACCGTCTCTGTGACCTCCGCAGCACTGGCTCCAGTGCCGGTTCTGGTGACCGTGGTGATGACCCTCTCTCCGAGGTGGTGTCCACTGACTCCTCCAGTTCCTCTCCCGACTGCCGACCTCGAGATGGCGACAATCCCCTGGACTCAGGCAAGCTGCACACGGGAGTAAGAGGATTAAGTTGAGGTCCCGATGCTGCCCGCGCCGTGTCAGGAGGGGAGAGAATGGGCAAAGGAATCCTAACCAGGGGTGCGGGAGTGACGGGGGTTTCCATGTCCCCTGCAGGCGCCAGATCTCTGATAGAGACCATGTCCTCTCGCCCGTCAGGATATGCCACATAGGCATATTGAGGGTTGGCGTGGAGGAGATGGACCTGTTCAACCAAAGGGTCGGACTTGCGGGTCCTAACATGCCGCCGCAGGAGGACAGGTCCTGAGTACGTCAACCAAGACGGCAGTGAGGTCCCAGAGGAAGACTTCCTAGGGAAGACAAACATCCGCTCATGTGGGGTAGCGTTGGTTGCCGTAGACAGGAGGGACCGGATCGAATGGAGCGCATCAGGAAGTACCTCTTGCCAACGGGTGACTGGAAGACCCCTAGACCGTACCGCCAGTAAAACAGCCTTCCAGACTGTAGCGTTTTCTCTCTCGACCTGTCCGTTACCCCATGGGTTGTAACTTGTAGTCCTACTTGAGGCAATTCCCTTAGAGAGCAGGTATTGCCTCAAGTCGTCGCTCATAAACGACGAACCCCTATCACTGTGGATATAACTGGGGTAGCCGAACAGGGTAAAAAGACTCCGCAGGACTTTGATGACCGTGGCAGAGGACATGTCAGAACAGGGGATGGCAAAGGGGAATCGGGAGTATTCGTCAACAACGTTGAGGAAATACACGTTCCGATCCGTCGAAGGGAGGGGCCCCTTGAAGTCGACACTCAGTCGTTCAAAAGGGCGAGTGGCCTTAATGAGGTATGCCCTGTCAGGCCAGTAGAAGTGCGGCTTGCACTCTGCACAAACCTGGCAGCATCGAGTTATCGACCTGACATCCTCTATGGAATAGGGCAGATTCCGAGCCTTTACAAAATGGAAGAGCCGAGTGATCCCCAGATGGCAGAGATCATTGTGGAGGGCCTGTAACCGGTCCTCCTGCACACTGGCACATGTTCCACGCGACAGGGCATCAGAGGGCTCATTGAGCTTCCCCGGACGGTACATGATATCATAGTTGTAGGTGGAGAGTTCGATTCTCCACCTCAAGATTTTATCATTCTTAATTTTGCCCTTTAACGTGTTGTTGAACATAAAGGCCACGGACCTTTGGTCCGTGAGGAGGGTAAACCGTTTGCCAGCCAAATAATGGCGCCAATGCCGTACGGCCTCCACAATGGCCTGAGCCTCTTTCTCCACAGAGGAGTGCCGAATTTCAGGGCCTTGGAGCGTGCGAGAGAAAAAGGCGACGGGCCTGCCCGCCTGGTTAAGTGTGGCGGCCAGGGCAAAATCAGATGCATCACTCTCCACCTGAAAGGGGATGGACTCATCGACAGCGTGCATTGTGGCTTTCGCGATGTCGGCTTTTATCCCTGCAAAGGCGAGGCGAGCCTCTGCTGTCAGGGGAAAAGAGGTAGATTTTATGAGCGGACGGGCTTTGTCCGCGTAATTGGGGACCCACTGTGCATAGTTCGAGAAGAAGCCTAAGCATCGTCTCAGTGCTTTGATGCTAGTGGGTAGGGGAAGTTCAAGGAGGGGACGCATACGGTCTGGATCGGAGCCGATGACCCCGTTTTCCACCACGTATCCGAGGATTGCTAGGCGGTGCTTGCTGAATACGCACTTCTCCTTGTTATAGGTCAGGTTCAGGAGAGTCGCAGTGCGTAAAAACCTCTGGAGGTTGGCGTCGTGGTCCTGCTGGTCATGGCCGCAGATAGTGAAGTTGTCCAGGTGCGGGAAGGCAGCCCGTAGCCCGTTTTGGTCCACCATTCGGTCCATCTCACGCTGGAAGACCGAGACCCCATTAGTGACGCCGAAAGGGACTCTTAAAAAGTGGTAGAGACGACCATCCACCTCAAAGGCCGTGTATTTGCGGTCCTCTGGGCGAATGGGGAGCTGGTGGTAGGCTGACTTCAAGTCGATGGTGGAGAACACCCGGTACTGCGCAATCTGGTTGACCATGTCAGATATGTGTGGGAGAGGATACGCGTCCAGCTGCGTATACCTATTAATGGTCTGACTATAGTCTATGACCATCCGGGGCTTGTCTCCAGTTTTGACCACCACGACTTGTGCTCTCCATGGGCTAGTGCTAGGTTGAATGACCCCTTCTCTGAGGAGCCGCTGAACCTCAGATCTAATAAAGATCCGATCCTCAGCGCTGTAACGCCTGCTTTTAGTCGCGATGGGCTTGCAGCCTGGCACGAGATTTTTGAATAGGGAAGGCGGGGTAATTTTGAGTGTTGAGAGGCAGCATGTGGAGCGCGCTGGACAATTTGGAGGCTGCTGTTCTCCCAGTGAAAGTGGAAGGAGTGGCCCATCGTACTGCAGGGCCACACTCCTCAGGTGGACCATAAAGTCTAGCCCCAGGAGTACCGGAGCGCAAAGGTGCGGTAGCACGAGGAGCCTGAAGTTCTCGTAGACTGTGCCCCGCACCGTTAGGGTTACCACACAGCTCCCAAGAAGGAGGACAGATCGGGACCTCGACGCCATGGAGATTGTCAGCCTGACAGTTTGCACACGGAGAGCGCACCGTTTTACTATATCCGGATGGATGAAGCTCTCCGTGCTCCCGCTGTCAAACAGGCAACACGCCAGGCGCCCGTTTACCTCTATGTCCATCATGGACTTGTCGAGTCTGTGAGGCTTGGCCTGGTCCAGGATGATTGATGCCACTGTTGGATCCCGAGCGTAACTGCAGGCAGTTGAGATAGCCGATGACGAGGACCCCTGCTGGTCCCCTGCGGCCAGTGTCGACCAAAGTGGCTGCGCCCATGAATCGCACACGGTCGAGGATGTTGAAAACGGCGGCACCCGCAGGTCGCACGTGGCTAGCGTCGTCGTCATCGGAAATGGCGGCGCCCGTGGATCGCACGTGGCTGAAGACATCGACGAGGCCGGAGTTGAGGAGATGAATCCTGGGGAGTCACACGCAGCACTGCTGGGCCTAGAAGGGGTCTTCGCTCGGCACACCTTTGCATAGTGCCCTTTCTTTCCACAGGCGGAGCAAAACACCGCCCTGGCCGGACATCTTTGGCGAGGATGCTTCGCCAATCTGCAGAAATAGCACCGTGGGCCTCCAGTAGCTGCCGCAGCCGTCAGGTCTGAAGTTGGGAGCATGATCGCGCAGTTCCGAGGAACTGCCAAGTACAGTTGAGGCGGTGGCTGTGCTTGCCACGCTGTTCCCACGTGGTCGGTGGGGTAGGCTTCGAGACTTCTGGAGGCCGTTTCCATTGCGTCGGCCAATTCTACCGTCTTAGCCAGGTCCAGGTTACCCTGCTCTAGCACCCGCAGGCGGATATAGGATGAGCCGATTCCCGCCACAAACGGGTCCGGAATGAGGTCGTTGGTGTATTGAGTAGCCGACACCGCCTTGCAGTTGCAGGCTCTGGCTAACTGTTGAAGTTCGCACAGGTACTGTCCGTAGTTTCGCCGGGCTGCCGCTGTCGCGTGGCTAATAGGTGACGAGCATGAATTTTGTTCGGCTGTTTGTTATACAGCCTCTTGAGCAAGTCGATAGCATCTTTATAATTTTGGGAATCGCGAATTGTTGCATACACAGTGTCGCTCACCCTGGCGTGGAGGTCCCGCAATCTGTCGGCGTCGGACTAGACTGCTGCCGAGGTCTCAACGTAATCCTCGAAGCACTTCAACCAATGTGGAAAGTGTTCGACGCCCCAGCGGCACGCGGATCCAAGGTTAGCCGATCGGGCTTTAGCATCTGCTCCATTTTGTTCAAACAAAATTTTCAGTATTTGTCGTGAATAAAATTGATGCGCGTTTGACTCACACGGGAGGCTAGGACGTACCCGGGAATAAAGGCTTTCATGACAAATAGGAGCACACTACTTAACAATATTATCCCAGACGAAAGACTACTAGGAAGTAGCAGTGACTTTTATACTCCTGTAAGAAGGCGAAGCCGAACGGAGTGTACCACATAAACAATAATAACAGGTGGAACACCCAAATCCTAACCCCAACAGTAACAAGAGTAACATATGTACAAGTACCCATAGTGGTAACCATCTATGGTTCACCACACTGGGGACATGGCAAAGGACACAAATGGATAGAAAAAGGTAGAGGGCAAGTGGGAGGTTGATGAAAGTTTGGCATGATGCAATGAAACTCGCTAATAAAATTCCGACATTGAAACCACCTGGAGCTTCATAATTAGAAGCTTTACATGTTGGTGTCAGTGAGTATAGTGCCTGCATAGTCTCATCCCTCATGTTGGACATGAGTAAATAATATTGCAGAGCTTAGTGACTTTGTGTTGATGTGGCAAGTTCTGTGGTATCAACTAATCACTTTACTTAAGTCTCTGTCGCAGCTGAAGCCTCTTCCGTGGCCCCCCCTCCGAGGAAGAGGAAGACCCCTCAGAAGATACAATGTCACCTCCTTTCTCTGTCCCAAGTACCATTGTAGATACTGATACCTGGCAGGGATTTGTGTATTGGAACAGGGGTATGCACAGTCTGGTGAGGGCACTTCACATTTGTGTATGATACTGCCGGGGAGAATGATGGAACAGGCCGGAGGCAGTCGGAGGAATGTCTGGAGTAATCCAGAGATTGATTCCAAATTGGATCATGAACCTCTTGAGTCATCCGTAACTCAGCAAATGTTGGATGTCTGATGCAAGAACATAAGAACATAAGAAATAGGAGCAGGAGTAGGCCATCTAGCCCCTTGAGCCTGCCCCGCCATTCAATAAGATCATGGCTGATCTGATAGTGGTTTAGTTCCACTTACCCGCCCGCTCCCCATAACCCTTAATTCCCTTATTGATCAGAAATCTATCTACCTGTGACTTAAACATATTTAACGAGGTAGCCTCCACTGCTTCAATGGGCAGAGAATTCCAGAGATTCACTACCCTCTGAGAGAAGAAGTTCCTCCTCAACTCTGTTCTAAACTGACTCCCCCTTATTTTGAGGCTGTGTCCTCTAGTTCTTGTTTCCTTTCTAAGTGGAAAGAATCTCTCTGCCTCTACCCTGTCTAGCCCCGTCATTATCTTATATGTCTCTATAAGATCTCCCCTCAGCCTTCTAAACTCCAACGAGTACAGGCCCAATCTACTCAATCTCTCCTCATAAGCTAACCCCCTCATCTCCGGTATCAACCTGGTGAACCTTCTCTGTACTCCCTCCAAGGCCAATATATCCTTCCGCAAATAAGGGGACCAAAATTGCACACACTACTCTAGTTGCGGCCTCACCAGTACCTTGTACAATTGCAGCAAGACCTCCCTGCTTTTATACTCCATCCCCTTCGCGATAAAGGCCAACATTCCATTTGCCTTCTTGATCACCTGCTGCACCTACAAACTGAGTTTTTGCAATTCATGCACAAGGACCCCCAGATGTGTCGAGATTTGTCAGATACATCAGGAGAGTTGTGCACTCTGACCAAGACTGTGGAGGCGTACATCCAGACCATGTGCACTGTGATTACCCACTTTTCGGAGTATCAAGTTTCCTCCAAGGACAGACTAGTGACTGTCCTGGGGGGGGTGCAAACCAATCATTGGGATGCGATCCAACCTGCAAACCATCTCCTTCATTCTGAGCTCAGGGGCTTATAGCCAAGCTGATAGGGGGACTGGGAGCATGGGCACAGACCGAGTGCCTGGCATCTCACCAGTTGGCACTGTTGACCAAAGGGCCTAGTGGTAGGAGAATAAGCAGCAGCTGCTGCCACCTGGAAAACCTCTCAGGGCACTTCTGATGGTGGCCGCATCTCCTCCGTCCATTCACCAATAACAAAGTTCTCATGCACAGGCAGTGCGACAGAAGATCCTCTTGACTCTCAGCAGGAGTATTCTAACATGGTGGGCTGCTCAAAGAAACAGCTGCACAGAGGATACCCGCAAAAGCCACTCGGGGGAAAGAGGTGGCTGATCAGCTGCCTCTGCCCAGTGCAGTAGCAAGTGAGAGGGGAGCACTGCACTACAGCACGTAAAAACATGTCAAAAAAACTCCACAGTAGTCACCAAGAGGGACATATGGGTGAACGGCTTATTCCTGTGAATGTGAGAAATTATTGCATGCTTGTGAATAAAATTCTGCTCCTTGAATGAAGCACTTCCAGCAGTTACAGAACTCTGAATTACTAAGATGAGGGCTCAGCTGAACATTTTAAACCCACACTAACAAACTTCGTCATAAAGAAGGAAACCCCACATGGTGTCAAATAGACTCTGCAAAGGTAGTATTGCTGACACAACATATTATTGCAGTCAATTGTGTCGTTAATGACCTTAAATACCTATTTACATAAAATTTGGATAACATGGATAGACGCGCATTTTTTAAGCCCAATTGCTTACCGTATTATTTGAAACTGGTGTAATAATGCCAGCAATGTAACTGGAAGTCATCACACCCGATAATACAGCGGTGGGATGGAGTACACTCCTGATTTAGGAGCATATTATTCAGCCCAATATATATATATATATATCTTCATCCTTGTTCATGACAGGTTACAATTTATCTGGATGAAACCAATGTGTAATCAGAAGTCATTATGGTGAAAAAGCAAGAGGAAGATTAAAATATTGGGGTTTTTGTTGTAAAACCTAAATGAGGGGCCAAGTGCTATAGTGTAGAACAATGGGAAACTATGGTGGGAGTTCTTTGAATATACAATTACCATGTAGTTGGGCATTAGGGCTCATTGAAAACAATAGGTTTAATGGTTTATTGAAATACAGGAATATACTGTGGTAAGTCCCAATTGACTCACATGAAACTTATTATGCAGTTAATAAGAAATCTCCCTTCCAACCTAACTCAGCTAAATGATTCTATACTGAACTAGCTAATATACATCAGATAATCAGGGCAGATTTCACATTTTTGCACCAGCTGATAAATAGCAGATTAGATGTACTGCATGTGGGAAAATTGGACAGGGAAGACTGCACATTGGTGTTGGAGGATACCCAATTACTCATCCACTAATTTAAATGGATGGAAAATCATAAATGGAAAATCAGGTGATCTCCACTAAATATGTCTTTTATACTCTTGGAGAATTAACAGCTCAGAACATAGCCAGATCTTGGGGAGCAAGTAACATATTTGTACCGTACAGTTGCCAGTACCCTGGATGAGCGTAGCTTCAAAATCACTCAAGAAGTTCAATACCATCCAGGACAAAGCAGCCCACCATAACTCCACCCTAAACATTCTGTCCTGGAGAGGAAACAGGAAGAAAAAAATATATATATACCACCGTCAGCCTGGCTACCTTATAAGATTAGTTTATTTCTCTGTTTTTCAAAATGGACAATTGTTGAGCTGATAAAATAGCTGTGGCTGGTCACATGCTGGCTCCTGGAAGTATCTGAGCATTTTGAAAGCGAACAAAGGCTTAATACCTCAAACACCCTGGATTATAACACTCCTTACATCATATAATTACTCCAGGCAAGCGAACATAATAAATTAGTAGATGAGCTGTCTGCCCTACCCAACTATGGACAAGGGCAGCTGTTTCTGACTCCTAATCTCCAATGCAGTGTTTGATTGTCCAACTGTTACCTGTTCCAAAAACAATGGGTTTCAACCAAGGGCCTCATTAGTCAACCCGTCACATGACTGAGAATGGAGTTGTTTGAACTCCTTTAATTAATACGCTGTTGGATATTATCTTCAGTCACCCTTTTGACCTCAGAAGAGAAACAGGATTATAGGCAGCAGTCTGTCTCTGTTTACCATTTACCGTCTCACAGGTATACAATTACCTCGCCCTCATCCACACTGTGAACTACTGGAACATTAGAACTTGGACAAAAGGTTCATCTGGACTTGAAATGTTAGCTTTTTTCTCTCTTTACAGATGCTGCCAGACCTGCTGAGGTTTTCCAGCATTTTCTCTTTTGGTTTGGGATTAGAACTTGGCCCTTGAGATTAATTTAACTCTATGCGCTTTCTGCCATGATGAAAGTCCTCACTTCTGGAAAGATGATCATCCGGTAAAAGTCAGCCAACTACCCTCTGAAGGAATACACCATTACACTTTGATTCTGGAATCTGGACTCACATAAAACCATAACTCATATTTTTATTGTGGTCTTGCCTTGTCTCCCTTTCCTTCCCTCATCCCTTTTATTGTCTGAGTGCAAAAGGGATAGACCAACATTGTGAAACCCCTTTCCCAGCTTTTGTGTGTACGAAATAAATAAACCCTCTTATTTTACCTTATTTTGAGTTTGCTGTGGGATTATTCATAGAATTTTGGAGCACTGCATTCTGAAGGATTGGGGAAAATATACCACCACTTATAAAGTAGGAAATCAGAAATCAAAAGGACCTTTCTGTTTACGGATAGGTAATTAGAGGAGAAGTCAGAACTGTTTAAATTAATCTCCCTTCTGTCTGTTAGAATTCACTCGTTACACCATTGGTGTACAGCAGCAGGTGTTTATATCATCAACAAGTTGCACTGCAGAAATTTGCCAAGCCTCCTTCAACAGCACCTTCTAACGCCATGACCTCTATCATCTAAAACAAGAGTAACAGATGTATGGAAACACCACTAGAAATATATCACTGCTTGTTCAGTGTTACAATGTCAAAATGCTGGAATCCCTTCCTAACAGCACTTGGGCTACAATGGTTCAAAAAGGTGACTCACCATCACTTTCTCAAGAGCAATTAGGGATAGGCAATAAAGGCTGAAAGGAGGTCTTATGGAGCAGTTGGTAGCCTCCCTGCCTCTGAAGCTCCAGCTTCGAGTCCCACCCCAGGGCTTTTTAAAATGTGTTCATGGCATGTGTGCATCACTAGCTGGGCCAGCATTATTGCCCATCTCTGAGGGCATTTAAGAGTCAATTGCTGTGGATCTGTGCAAAGTAAATTATGAAAGAAATTAGCACAAAATATAAAAAAGATAGCAAATGACTCACATCTGGGGAGGAATTATACTGTAACACCCGCCACGGGAGTTGCAGCGGACGAGACATGAACCCTGCAGAGGTCAGTTGACCTTGGGTGGGATTTTCTGACCTTGGGGCAAGCGCGGTTGGAAAATCCTGCCCCTGGCATTGAACCAACTATTATGGAATAATATTTGGCATCTTTAACTTCATTAGTGAACTGGTTTCTGAGCTGCTTTGCAATTATAGTGATGAATTCACCGTAGGCTCTGTGCGTTAAAAAGTTGGTCTTCCCTGAGCTACAGTATTGATAGTTTTTCAAATGCTCTTTGAGAAGCTCATAAAATTCACTGAGATATTCAAGGCAGGCTACAAAATTACCTCTTTGACTTGACACCGATGACTCATCATGTCCTCATAGAATCATAGAAACCCTACAGTGCAGAAAGAGGCCATTTGGCCTATCGAGTCTGCGCCGACCACAATCCCACCCAGGCCGTACCCCAATATCCCTCTAACATACACATCTCAGGACACTAAGGGGCAATTATTTTAGTATGGCCAATTAACCTAACCCGCACACCTTTGGACTGTGGGAGGAAACCGGAGCACCTGGCGGAAACCCACACAGACACGAGGAGAATGTGCAAACTCCACACAGACAGTGACCCAAGCCGGGAATTGAACCCAGGTCCCTGGCGCTGTGAAGCAGCAGTTGGTTTCCTCCGGGTGTTCCGGTTTCCTCCCACAATCCAAAGATGTGCGGGTTAGGTTGATTGGCCATGATAAAATTGCCCCTTGGTGTCCTGAGATGCGTAGGTTAGAGGGATTAGCGGGTAAATGTGTAGGGATATGGGGGTAGGGCCTGGGTGGGATTGTGGTCGGCGCAGACTCGATGGGCCAGATGGCCTATTCCTGCACTGTAGGGTTTCTATGATTCTATGATTCTATGTCCTCTTAATGGAAATCCCAAGACAGAAGTTTGACTGTGGTGACAACACGTTTCAGCACTTTCCTCCAGTAAGATCCCTCCTATTCAAACAGCCAATAACGCAGAATCAATTCTTCCAGAGGATTTGCATCATTGAATGGATATACACATAGCCTTAACATGACTTTTGGAAGTATCACAATCAGCAAGATCTCTCCCAACATTTCTCCGGTTAGAGCAACCATCGATGAATGCATGGTTCTTTTTTTTAGGGTCATGGAATAATTTACAAACGTAACAGTAGACTGCCTTTGAGGTTTCTGAAAAAAATCAACCAATTTCTCCTTTCCGTCTTGCCATTTCCCTTCCCCCTCAGAAAATGGGACTCATAAAGACTTCTAAACTGCTTTTGGCCTCCAACATCAAATTCTTTTCTCAAATTTTCCATATTACCTGTGTTTTCTGGTCCATTTATTATGAAATATTCAATCATACCCAGTGGAAAGATTTTGGCTATAAGGCAACATTTTCAGGGTAGGTTTCTTCCCTCACTTCAGCTGCAGAAGAATGAGCTTGAGCAGCAACTTGTAGTTCCATTCCCATTTCATCTCTGAAATGGAATGGAACTACAAGTGTTGTAGTTCTTGTTCTTGTTGTCCACTTCTTGTTCTTGAACTTCTTGTTCAACTTTTTCAGGCAATGTGGTTTCTCTGGAAATCAGCAAGTCAAATTCATCAGATAATTCACCCATACATTTGGTTGATGAGGATGAAAGTGCAGTTTGTGCACGGTTCAATACTTCAAACTTTCTAAAGTAAAATGACAAACTGTCTTTTTGCCAAGCTTCATCTTCTTACCTTGCCTTCAATTTTCTGCACTTTTGACTGCCAGATTGACAGTGTCGCTTCACATTGACTGATAGAACAAAGAACAATACAGCACAGGAACAGGCCCTTCGGTCCTCCAAGCCCGCGCCGCTCCCTGGTCCAAACTAGACCATTCTTTTGTATCCCTCCATTCCCACTCCGTTCATGTGGCTATCTAGATAAGTCTTAAACGTTCCCAGTGTGTCCGCCTCCACCACCTTGCCCGGCAGCGCATTCCAGGCCCCCACCATCCTCTGTGTAAAATATGTCCTTCTGATATCCGTGTTAAACCTCCCCCCCTTCACCTTGAACCTATGACCCCTCGTGAACGTCACCACCGATCTGGGAAAAAGCTTCCCACCGTTCACCCTATCTATGCCTTTCATAATTTTATACACCTCTATTAGGTCACCCCTCATCCTCTGTCTTTCCAGTGAGAACAACCCCAATTTACCCAATCTCTCCTCATAACTAAGCCCCTCCATACCAGGCAACATCCTGGTAAACCTCCTCTGCACTCTCTGTAAAGCCTCCATGTCCTTCTGGTAGTGTGGCGACCAGAACTGGACGCAGTATTCCAAATGCGGCCGAACCAACGTTCTATACAACTGAAACATCAGACCCCAACTTTTATACTCTATGCCACGTCCTATAAAGGCAAGCATGCCATATGCCTTATTCACTACCTTCTCCACCTGTGACGTCACCTTCAAGGATCTGTGGACTTGCACACCCAGATCCCTCTGCGTATCTACACCCTTTATGGTTCTGCCATTTATCGTATAGCTCCCCATGTTAGTTCTACCAAAATGCATCACTTCGCATTTATCTGGATTGAACTCCATTTGCCATTTCTTTGCCCAAATTTCCAGCCTATCTATATCCTTCTGTAGCCGCTGCCAATGTTCCTCACTATCTGCAAGTCCAGCCATTTTCGTGTCGTCCGCAAACTTACTGATCACCCCAGTTACACCTTCTTCCAGATCGTTTATATAAATCACAAACAGCAGAGGTCCCAATACAGAGCCCTGATTTCTGATTTTAAGGAATGAATTTTCTGAAAGAACAGGCCTTTTTTTCCCTCCTCTGTCCTGGGTTTCAAGTTGTCCCTGCTCACTCGATGACCTTGCTGTCCTGCTGGTTCACTGGCTGCCTGCCTGGCTATCTGACCTTCTCACCCCACCCTTGGCTCATTGACCAATCCTCCTGTGCCCTGATGGCCTGGTCGTCACCCTGCTGCTCTCCTCGATAACCGACGGCTCCACCTTGGCCCTTGCACTTCACCTCTGCTTGATAACGACCTCAGGAATCGTGCTCGTTCACTCACTGGCTGTCTCGCCTGCTACCTGGCTGGCCTCCTTACCTTGCCCTTGATTCATTGCCTACCAGCTCTCTCAGCCTTGCTGCTGGCCTGGTCGAGTCACCCCATTGCTCCCCTCGACAACCGCCGGCGCCTTCTTGGCCCTTACACATCACCTCTGCTCAACTACAGCCTTGGCCCTGGCTCACTCACTTACTGGCTGCTTTGCTTCACCTCACCTCACCTCAGCCTTCCATTCGTTGCCCAGCATTCCTCTCAGCCTTGTTGCTGGCTTGGTTGAGTTGCCCCACAGCTCCCCTTGACAACTGCCAGCACCCGAGGCAAGCTTGCCGTTGGCCTAGGCTGCCTGCCTGGCTATCTGACCTCCTCAGCCTGGTTAAGAAACTTGGGATGCTACAGTTTTAAAAAATATTTTTACAGATCCTTGTTCCTACTGCTTTCTCCTCCAAAGTCATCAAACTCTCAACGATGTTACACACTGTTTTCCCACTCTAAGGGGTCTCCATCAATCAGAGCCTGATGTTGGTTTGCATCGGTCAACATGGGCCCCCCACATTGGTTGGGGCCCTGTGTCTAGGCATGATGTGTTTCATTGTAAGTCCACCTCTGGCTATGCTACATATGCAGGTCAGAGGCTAGGAATCCTGTGGCGAGTAACTCAACTCCTGAATTCCCAAGCCTGTCCACAATCTCCAAGCTTTCTTGCGTTGAAGGTGCTTTTCTCATCCTTGGCTTTGTTTATTTATATGGTAACATTTTCAAACGCATTTACTAACAAGGCAGGAAATAACGGAAATAGCCATTGACCTAAAACATTAACTCTGTTTCTCTTTCCATTGATGCTGTCAGACCTTCTGAGTATTTCTAACATTTTCTGCCATTACTTCAGATTTCCATGACTGGCACCATTTTGGTGTGACATTTGTTACCAAGATTGCACTAATGTGGGGAGCTCTTTAGTTCAATTGGCCAGATGTTAGCATGCGGTTAGAATAATGCCAACAGCCAGGTTCAATTCTCATTCCAGCTGAGATAGATTTGGGGCCTGCCTCCCTGCACTGTCCTGAGAGGGGAAGACAAAGGCAAACCAGCACAGACAAAAAACTGCCAATTAGAAGTCTCAGGACGAAGCATCAGTAGACAACCAACCAAGGCTCGTGCAGAGTACACATGACGTGACATTGCACTAATACCTGTTGCAATCTGCCTAGGTTTCCAGCCAATGGCAACAGTATTATATGTGACAACAATCCACACCACAGTAAGTGGTCTCCAGTAAGACTGTACAGCATTATTCATTCGTGGGATATGGGCATTGCTGGCTGGCCAGTATTTATTACCCATCCCTAGTTACCCAAGGGCAGTTGAGAGTCAACCACATTGCGGTTGCTCTGGAGTCACCTGTAGACCAGACTGAGTAAGGACAGGAGATTTCCTTCCCCAGAGGAAATTAGTGAACCAGATGGGTTTTCCAACAATCAACAATGGTTTCATGGTTATCAGTAGATTCTTAATTCCAGATATTTTTTATTGAATTCAATTCTACCATCTGTTGTGGCGGGATTCGAACCCGGGTCCCCAGAACATTAGCTGAGTTTCTGGGATTAATAGTCTGACGATAATACCACTGGACTGTCACCTCCCCATAAATTTGCAATTTACCATTCAAGTTTAAAGTGGGATTTATGGATCAACTACCCCTTTAACAATCGCCCAATTTACATTTTGATTAAAATCACTGACTGAAGAACAATCCAGAAAACCAGTTTTGTGTCCCGGAAGTAACTTGTAAATCAATAGTTGATTAGGAAAAGACAACACATTCACTGAAAAAATACATTCCAAATTTCAGTTCCATTTTATTGCTTTTGTAACATATATTTTTCCAAAGATTTTTCAAAAAAACTCTTTCCAAGTTTTTTGTCATCTAAATTTAATTGTGCCAAATGGAATCATTTTAATGCACTAATTAAATGACAATAACATTATCTACTTTGTTAGAATATCTGAATATACTCAAATGGTTTGTTTTTGAAAGCTGTACAAATCACTGGATAGTGAAAAAGGTTACAGTGCACCATGCAGCATCTCTTCATTGTCTACAGCTGGAACCTTATACAAAGCAAGGCAACATCACTTCAGTGTGATTTATTACAGGGAAAGGGGTCTGCTTCAAAAAATTCCCTGTACTCTACTCAATGTAGGTCACATTGATGTGGAAAAGAAAAAAAGTAAAATTCTCAAAGCCACACCCAAGGGTAATAACTGTATATGCTATAAATATATCACATTCCTGGTAGGATTCTATAGGTTTTTAGATGCCTTGTTCCAGATTTACATTAATTTATGTTAACATGTTTATGAAATAATTTCGTTCTATATGGTGAAATTCGTATTTGAACTATTAGACAACTAATGCAAATAGAGTCAAGTTTTGCTCCAATTTTAAATTCAAGGTCAATAAAAGCAATGAATTAAACAATGAATTTTTCCAAGCATGACAGCATTCCATTTTTTTAAGTTAAGCTTTTAATGAAGTGAAATGGTGTTGGAGGAGCAAAAGAATAAGTTAGAAGTTACATAGGAACATAGGAATTAGGAGCAGAACTAGGTAAATTTAGCCCATCTAGCCTGCTCTGCCATTCAATCAGATCATGGCTGATCTCTTCCTGGTCTCAAATCCACCTCCCCATCTGTTCCCCATATCCCTCTTTCCCCTTTTTTATTAGAAATATGTCTATCTCCCTCTTGAAACCATTCTATATCATAAAATTACTTCATTGTGCACCTTAATTAAACTGTGGCATTTCTGTAATAAGAGCATGAGTGAATGACCACCTCCATTTAACTTAGAGAATGATTGTTTCTTTGATGTTATCCAGAAGCAATTGGGGACTGCGCTTGCACCTGCACTTTTTGTCGAGGTTAATCAAAATAAGAATTTCCAGTCACAAGGTATATGTGAAGACAGTAAGAGTTTTTTAACAACACCAGGTTAAAGTCCAACAGGTTTATTTGGTAGCAAATACCATTAGCTTTCGGAGCACTGCTCCTTCGTCAGATGGAGTGGAAATCTGCTCTCAAACAGGGCACAGAGACACAAAATCAAGTTACAGAATACTGATTAGAATGCAAATCTCTACAGCCAACCAGGTCTTAAAGATACAGACAATGTGTGTGACATATATGTGAAGATGCAGTGCTAGAGAAGAGAATAAATCTGGGACCCTCAAGGCACTAACCATTAAAGGACAAATACAATGGAGGATGTTTTGACATGGTACATGTGCTCTGCTCAAAGGCAGGCCCTTGTCTCATAGCGTAATGATGCTTCGTCCTAAGCTATTTTGTTAGCAGTTGTTTTCAGTGCTTGTTTGCCGTTGCCTTCCACTCTCAGGAGCAAGGTGAGGAGGCAGGTCCCAAGTCTATCTGAGTCTGAACAGGAATTAAACCTGAAGTGTTGGCATTATTCTGTACTATAAACTAGTCTTCTAGCCACTGAGCTAACCCATCCTTACTGTGAAAGATTCGTGCCAGAAACGGATCTATCTGCTATTTTTAAACTGTTTACTGAAGCTTATTTTATCGTGGCCAGTGTGTTTTAATAATTGAGAGTTGTAATCTATTATGCCAGCTAGAAACAAAACTGCTTTGTTTCTGCAGTTCTGTTTTGTTTTAATGTACAGATGCCTGTGAATAGTTCGGTGATACAGTGTTATGACTATATTGACAGCAGCACCCAAAGAAGAATTCTGGTTACTCCTCACAATCTACTGTGGAGACAGTTAGTAAAGCGGCTGTGCCAAAATGCCAAGCACTGGTGAAGAATAGGAAAACAAGTGCAGGTGTGAAAAGTGATGGTGCAGAAATAGGAGGAGAGTACTCGTCTTTATTCCAGGTAAGATGATGTAAAGGAGACAAATGAATGTTTTGCTCTGTGGTAGGCAAACACTGGTTAGCAGTTGAGGAGAGGATCAGATAGTTATCTTAAGCAGTTGCCAAAGGAACTTGTGGTTCTTTCCCCTTGCCACGTCCAAAAAAGCCATATTGCAGTACTAAACATTTCCTCCTTTACAGATGTAAAAGACCAATGGTATTTTGCATAAAGTGCAGACGCATTGTTTACTCAAGCCTTTCTTGCAAATACCAGCCTGCCATTTGTGGTGAACCATTGTTGGTTACCACCAGGAGTGCTGAGCCATGGTCTGGCCAGCACTATGAGTCTGTAGATATGTTACTGTTGGGGTTAGGGTTGGGCTGTTCCACCTGTTAATATAGTCCTATGGTACACTCCAGTTGGCTCCGCCTTCCGGGAGAGGTATAAAGGTCACTGCTCTGCCTGGTGACCCTTTAGTCTGGGATTGTATATTGTATATAGTAGCTCCGTTATTGTTGGCAATAAAAGCCTTTATTTCCCGGGTACATCCAGCCTCCCGTGTGATTTATCGCGCATCAATTTTATTGCCAACAATAATTTTTTTTGAACAAAAAAAACCAAAAGAAACCATGGAGCAAATGCTGAAACCCGAGCGGCTTACGTTGGATCCACGTGCGGCGGGAGCGTCGAACACTTTTGACCATTGGTTGAAGTGTTTCCAAGATTACCTCGACGCCTCCACAGCGGTTCAAAATGATGCCGACAGACTGCGGGTCCTCCACGCGAGGGTAAGCGACGCTGTATACTTAGCGATCCGTGAGGCCCAAGACTACAAAGGGGCCATCGAGCTTCTCAAAAAGCGATACAACAAACCGCCGAATGAGATCCATGCTCGACACCTTCTAGCCACTCGACGGCGGCAGCCCGGTGAAACGACGGAACAGTACCTGTGTGAACTTCAGCAGCTAGCCAGAGCCTGCAACTGCAAGCCAGTGTCGGCAGCCCAGTATATGAGCGACCTAGTTCGAGATGCGTTCGTGGCTGGAATCGGCTTGACGTACATTCGCCTTCGGCTGCTAGAGCAAGGTAACAGCGACCTCACTAAAACCGTAGAATTAGCTGACGCTCTAGAAACGGCCTCCAAAAGTCTGGAGATGTACCCCGACGACCGCGTGGGGACATTGTGGCAGGTGCAGCCGCAGACTCCACTTTATTCAGCGGTTTCAAAAAACTGCGCGATTGCGTTTCCAGCCTCGGACCTGACGACGGCAGCAGCTCCAGGAGGCCCGCGGTGTTACTTCTGTGGGGGGGTGAAACACCCTCGGCAGCGATGTCCAGCTAAAGCGGTATTCTGCTCCGCCTGTGGCAAGAAGGGGCATTATTCCAAAGTATGCCGGACCAAACCACCCTCCAAACATAGCAGTGCGGCGTGTGATTCCCCGGAGCCTGTCTCCCTGTCTTCAGCGTCTGCGAGGTCTTCCACCACGTGCGATTCCAGAGCGTCGCCATTCCTAACGACGGAGTCGCAAGACACGTGCGACCTGCAGGGGCCGCCGTTTTTGGCGCCATCGACCACATGCGACCCATGGGGGCAGCCATTTTGGTCGGCACCGACCGCAAATGACCAGCAGGGGCCGTCATCAACCAGCTCAGCTGCCTGCAGTTGCACCCACGATCCAACGGTGGCGTCAATCATCCTGGACCAGGCCAAGCCTCACAGACTCGACAAGTCCATGATGGACATACAGGTAAACGGACACCAGATTTATTGTTTGTTTGACAGCGGGAGCACGGAGAGCGTCATTCACCCTGACACCGTGAAGCGGTGCGGTCTCCAGATTCGGACTGTCAAGCAGACAATTTCGATGGCGTCAAGGTCCCGGTCTGTCACCGTGCTAGGGAGCTGCGTGGTCAACCTGACGGTGCAGGGCACGGTTTACGAGAACTTCAGGCTCCTTGTGTTACCACACCTTTGCGCGCCGATACTCCTAGGACTAGATTTTATGGTCCACCTGAAGAATGTAACCCTGCAGTACGATGGGCCACTCCCTCCGCTTTCAGTGGGAGCACTGCAGCCTCTAAATTGCCCAAAGCGCTCCACATGTAGTCTCTCGACGCTCAGGATTACCCCACCCTCCCTATTCCAGAATCTCATGTCAGGCTGCAAGCCCATCGCAACAAAGAGCAGGCGTTACAGCGCTGAGGATCGGATCTTCATTCGATCTGAAGTTCAGCGGCTCCTCAAGTAAGGGATCATCCAACCTAGCGCTAGGCCATGGAGAGCGCCAGTTGTGGTGGTTAAGAATGGGAACAAACCCCGGATGGTCATAGACTATAGTCAGACCATTAACAGATACACGCAGCTGGATGCGTATCCCCTCTCGCGCATATCTGACATGGTCAATCAGATTGCGCAGTACCGGGTGTTCTCCACCATTGACTTGAAGTCTGCTTACCACCAGCTCCCCATTCGCCCAGAGGACCGAAAATACACGGCCTTTGAGGCGGATGGTCATCTGTACCACTTTTTAAGGGTTCCTTTTGGTGTCACGAATGGGGTCGCGGTCTTCCAGCGTGCTATGGACCGAATGGTGGACCAGAACGGGCTGCGGGCTACCTTCCCGTACCTGGATAACGTCACCATCTGTGGCCATGACCAGCAGGACCACGATGCCAACCTTCTTAGATTCTTACGCATTGCATCTCGCCTGAATCTGACCTACAACAGGGAGAAGTGTGTATTTCGCCCGCACCGCCTAGCTATCCTCGGATACGTGGTGGAAAACGGGGTCCTTGGCCCTGATCCAGACCGTATGCGTCCCCTCCTCGAACTCCCCCTGCCCACTAGCATCAAAGCACTGAGAAGATGCTTAGGCTTCTTCTCTTACTATGCACAGTGGGTTCCCAATTACACGGACAAAGCCCGTCCGCTCATCAAGTCTACCTCCTTTCCCCTAACAACAGAAGCTCGCTTAGCCTTTGCAGGAATAAAAGCCGACATCGTGAAAGCCACGATGCACGCTATTGATGAGTCCATCCCCTTCCAGGTGGAGAGTGATGCATCTGATTTCGCCCTGGCCGCCACACTTAACCAGGCGGGCAGGCCCGTCGCCTTTTTCTCTCGCACCCTCCAAGGCCCTGAAATTCGGCATTCTGCGGTGGAAAAAGAGGCCCAGGCCATTGGGGAGGCCGTTCGACATTGGCGCCATTACTTGGCGGGAAAACGGTTCACTCTGCTCACGGACCAGCGGTCCGTGGCGTTCATGTTCAACAACACGTTACGGGGTAAGATCAAGAATGATAAAATCTTGAGGTGGAGAATCGAACTCTCCACCTACAATTATGATATCATGTACCGTCCAGGGAAGCTCAACGAGCCCTCGGACGCCCTGTCGCAAAGAACATGTGCTAGTGTGCAGGAGAATCGATTACAGGCTCTCCACAATGACCTCTGCCATCCGGGGATCACTCGGTTCTTCCATTTTATAAAGGCCCGGAATCTACCCTACTCGGTGGAGGATGTCAGGTCCATAACCAGAAGCTGCCAGGTATGCGCGGAATGCAAACTGCACTTCTACCGACCTGACAGGGCACACCTCATTAAGGCCACTCGTCCTTTCGAAAGACTGAGTGTGGACTTCAAGGGCCCCCTTCCCTCGACAGATCGGAACGTGTACTTCCTCAATGTGATTGACGAGTACTCACGATTCCCTTTTGTCATTCCCTGTTCTGATATGATCGCTGCCACGGTTATCAAAGCATGACGGGATCTTTTCACCCTGTTCGGTTACCCCTGTTATATCCACAGCGATAGGGGCTCGTCGTTCATGAGCGACGACTTGAGGCAATACCTGCTCTCACATGGGATTGCCTCTAGTAGAACCACAAGCTACAACCCTAGGGGTAACGGACAGGTTGAACGAGAGAATGCTACAGTCTGGAAGGCTGTCTTACTGGCGTTGAGGTCTAAAGGTCTTCCAGTCTCCCGTTGGCAAGAGGTACTTCCTGATGCGCTCCATTCCATCCGCTCACTCCTGTGTACGGCAACCAACGCTACTCCTCATGAGAGAATGTTTTCATTCCCTAGGAAGTCTTCCTCTGGGACCTCATTACCGTCTTGGTTGACGTACTCAGGACCTGTCCTCCTGCGGCGGCATGTTAGGACCCGCAAGTCCGACCCTTTGGTTGAACAGGTCCATCTCCTCCACACCAACCCTCAATCTGCCTATGTGACATATCCTGACGGGCGAGAGGACACGGTCTCGATTCGAGATCTGGTGCCTGCAGGGGGCTTGGAAACCCCAGTCGCTCCCACACCCCCAGTTAGGGACCCCCCGACCATTATCTCTTCTCCTGACACGGCGCGGGCAGTATCGGGACCACCACTTAACCCTCTTACTCCCGTGTACAGCTTGCCTGAGTCCAGGAGATTGTCGCCACCTCGAGGCGTGCTCGAGTCCAGCGGATTGTCACCACCTCGTGGTCTACCGGCCCGTGAGGAACTGGAGGAGCTACTGGACACCGCCTTGGAGAGAGGGTCACCGCGATTGCCTGAACCGGCGTCATCGCCAGTGTTGAGGAGGTCGCAGAGACGGTGCGGTCCCCCAAAACGATTGAACTTATAGACAGATGAACAGTTGTTCTGTTTTTTTGTGCCCCGCCGGCCTTTGTTTTTAAAGGAGGGGTGAATGTGGTGAACCATTGTTGGTTCCCACCAGGAGTGCTGAGCCATGGTTTGGCCAGCACTATGAGTCTGTAGATATGTTACTGTTGGGGTTAGGGTTGGGCTGTTCCACCTGTTAATATAGTCCTATGGTACACTCCAGTTGGCTCCGCCTTCCGGGAGAGGTATAAAGGTCACTGCTCTGCCTAGTGACCCTTTAGTCTGGGATTGTATATTGTATATAGTAGCTCCGTTATTGTTGGCAATAAAAGCCTTTATTTCCCGGGTACATCCAGCCTCCCGTGTGATTTATCGCGCATCACCATTGAAGGCAATTAACGGCTAAATGGTGGCTCACATTGAGCAGCAATTGGTTCTTGTGAGGCAAGTTTGTCTCGAATCTAATTCTGCTATTATTAGAGAATATCTGTGTGCAGCCACCAAAAATGCCATTGAGAAAACTCTGCTACAGCAGGAAGGGTGGAAGTACCCATTTTTGTATGTACAAAGAACAAAGAACAATACAGCACAGGAACAGGCCCTTCGGCCCTCCAAGCCCGCGCCGCTCCCCGGTCCAGGATTGAATCCTGAATCCAGGATCCCCGCCCAATTTTCCAGCCTATCTACATACCAATATCCTATCCACCGAGCTGTCCCTCACAGCTACGATGCTTTGTTCATTACAACCTATTAACTTACCCCCACCCCCCCATTCCAGACCATGTGATCTCCAGGGAGAGGCGAAAACCCAGAGTGAAAAACCCCAGGGCCAATATGGGGAAAAAAAAATCTGGGAAATTCCTCTCCGACCCCCTGAGGCGATCGAAACGAGTCCAGGAGATCACAATGGCCCCGATCGGAAAATGCTTCTCAACCCTAGTCATTTCCACTTCCACGAACACCATATGAATTCCCTGCCCCCGAGACAGGTTCCCAACTATCCGCAGTCTCACTCTGTACTGGCACCAGCAAGATGATCGTAGAATGAAGCCTTGAAACGAGAAACCAGGAACAATTAGCCCGCGCCGCTCCCTGGTCCAAACTAGACCACTCTTTTGTATCCCTCCATTCCCACTCCGTTCATATAGCTGTCTAGATAAGTACTACAGGAAGCAGATTTAAATTTGAAATGAGAAGACACTGGGGACAATTTTAACTCAATTTACTCATGAGATAGCATCCTCCAGTCCAGCCAACAGCAGGAAGCTTGAAGCATGAGGTCAAAAGTCAGTTGTCTGACAGTTGGGCGAATTTTAGGAATTAAGTCCTTGGACTTTAAAGGGGGTGGGGTTAAAGATGGGTCAAGCTCTCCGATGAACAATGTCGGGAAGTCCCTGTGCATGCATTAGCAAGTTATGCATGTGCATTAAAAGGCCACCTTGCCGGAATTAAGTTCCCCCTCCAAACTGAACTAATTAAGTTCCCTGCCAGTAAGAAATTAGAATATTCACTTTTACAACTGCCTATAAGTGAGATGCTTCTGGCAAGCTTGACTTCTTCCTTGATTAACAGTGAGTTGCCACCACATTGTCCTCTTTGGGCAATGTCTGTAAATGCCAGTCTATGTTTGAGTCCGAGTGTTAGTAGCAAGATTTGCATGGATGATGACCAAGGAAGGGAGGAAGGATTAGTGGGCAAAGAAGGAGCTGTGGCTGGGTAAAGATAGAATGGATAATTCAGGCTGTCCAGGTGCCCTTCGAAAAGGAGGCAGGTCCCAGGTCTATCCCAAGTCTTGCTTTACCGGTGGATGCTGTAGGTTTCTTTCTGACTTCACTTTGGACTTTGGAAGGAATTTGAACCACAGGAGGTTTCTCAGAACTTCCCTTATTGGATTTCTTCTTTCAAGCAAATGACACTGACCGAGTCCTTCTCCAATTTTCACTAGATAAGTGAATGCATCTAGTCTCTTTACAGCAACTATAATCACATCCTTCTTATCATCTCAATAGTTTTCACCATGACCTTCTGAGCAGCACTAAACTCTCTAAGTTTTATGCCTTGTGTATCAGGACTCATTGTCACATTGTCTTGCTTTTCTGTTACTTTGCTACTGATATCAGCCTTAAATAAAACTCAGCCTTGTCCTAGGAGCGCCTTTAAACACTAACTTATAATGTGAGCAACCTGGCATAGACTGTGGGGTCAATCTGTGAGAGAACAGAAGGTTGTCTAGCCTGTGTCAAAAAGAAAACATGGGAATTACTGTCTAGCTTGTCATTTAGCAAAGACTTATTCACAATCTGTACACTTCTTTCTGCAGCACCATTCAATACTGGGTGATATGGTGGTATTAGAGTCCATTTGATTCCATTCTTATTTAGAAATATTTTAAATACTTCTGACATAAACCATGGACCATTGTCTGACACCAAAACTTTCGGCAACCCATAAATTGCAAACCAACTTGTCAAACCTCAACTGGTACTTGTGGTGTTGTGCACAGACTTAACATTTATCCACTGGCTGTTGTGAGAATGGTTGTTACATTTTTGATATTTTGGGGGGGAATATTGTGTTATTCTGTAAACAAAGCTGTGTATCTGTGTGTGCGCAAATGATTTAATTAAGTTGGGGAAAGGTTACTAGAGGCCATTTCACTGGAAGAGTTGAGGGAAAAGGAGTGGAGATGCTAAGTTGCATGCATTTGTAATGAAGCTACAGTCAAGTGGTTGTATAGGTAAATAAGTAAAGTTTGGAAATTTGCATTAGGAGATAGATAGAGACCTGGGGTACAATTCTCCCAGCCTGTTGTGCTGTTGCAGCAGACTGAAGTCTCTGGGCCCGCCCGCTAGCATCCCCCCCACTCCGCCTGGAGTGGTTCGCTCCAGTGGGGTTTACAACAGCTCCACACTAACGAGGACCTGGTGGTCGACCCTGCTGGAGTGAAAAGAGACCATGGATATTCCCCCAGGAGATCAGGGTAAGGGGGTGCTCCCTGGACATTGCCAGCCTACCAGTGCCACTCTGGCCCCTTGGCACTGCCCAAGGGGCAAAGTGGCAATGCCCAAGGGGTATCTTGGCACTGCCCACCAGGTATCGGGCATTAACAAGTGGGTGGGGCCAGAGAGGCATGGCCTATTGAGGGTAGGGCCTACAGGGGGCGATCAGTGGGGGTGGGGGGTTCTGCTGCCACTCTGCACTTGGGATCGTTGGATCATTGGCAGAGGGAAGGAAGGGGTGGTTGGGGGCTGGCCATCCAGGTTGGGGGGGGGGCGGTCGGGGCTGTCATGGGGAGTGGGTACATCAGAGCCAGCCCAGAGTGGTCTGGAAGGTCAGCAATCGGGAGTTGGAGAACGCCCCTTAAAGGGTTACCTACTACAAACCTCAAAAAAAGTGAAAAGTTTGACTATAATACAAATACTCCTTTATTCTGAGTTATCTTCACAAATGTTCACATATTTCAAGGATAACAGATTATACAATATATCTTATGCCATAATGTTCTCTAAAAACACACAGTCCCTGTAACCCAACAGGTCAACTGTGGTCAGATAATACCCCACTCTAAAACCAGAATCAATCTTCTGTGGATTTCACCTCAAACTCTGCCCAGATGATTGTCACACAAGTGTTTCCAAGGTCCAATCTCAAAAGGATAAGCTTTGAAATCTTCTTTTCGTCACTGCTTTCCATCAATTATTTTCATCACGGATCCACATCCAGGTTTTCCAACTCTCCTTTCAGTATTCCCTAATCTTTGATTTGATTTGGTTTATTATTGTCACATGTATTAACATACAGTGAAAAGTATTGTTTCTTGTGCACTATACAGACAAAAACATACCGTTCATAGAGAAGGCAACGGGAGAGTGCAGAATGTAGTGCTACAGTCATAGCTAGGGTGCAAAGAAAGATCAACTAAATGCAAGGTAAGTCCATTCAAAAGTCTGACAGCAGCAGGGAAGAAGCTGTTCTTGAGTTGGTTGGTACGTGACCTCAGACTTTTTCCCGAAGGAAGAAGGTGGAAGAGAATGCCCGGGGTGCGTGGGGTCCTTAATTATGCTGGCTGCTTTGCCGAGGCAGCGGGAAGTCTATCAGAGTCAATGGATGGGAGGTTGGTTTGCGTGATGGACTGGGCTACAAGCTTTTACACAAATTCTCAGCAATCTAGCCACTAATTGTTTCACAATTGCTTCAACTATTGCTTCAATGACTGTGGTGAAAGATCAAATACCATAGGATTAGGATCACTTGAGTCATCTTTGGCCTCTCACTAGCCAACTTTTTCTTAACTTTGTTGGTACCCTATTCTAATTCCAGTTTTCTCTATTTCTTTAATTTCAGACTTCTTGGAAACTTCTCTTCATTTTTCTAGTTTCCTCAACTAGCTGTTCTTTAGATTTCTGGCACTTGCTTTCTTGCCTCTTACTCCATTGTATGTTTTTTCCTGTAGCAAAGCTGTGAGAGATGTTCCCTCTCTCGCTGCTAAGCTCCTTCTACCTTGGCTTCCAGCTAAAACTAAACTCAAAAAGGTCTTTTCTGTTGAAGTGAGGCAACATCTCATCCTTTTCCAAGCTCGTGTTTACTTTTCCCATAATAACTCTCTCTCAGTGCAATAGAAAAACAGTTTGAATTGAAACCAAACCCTTATAGATGCAAACACCTTTGTTTAACACAAATCTAACTAGAATCATCCCTTTCCTACACAAAACACAAAATTAAACCCATTTAAATCTATATCTCAGTTTAAGTTTTAAATTTTTTAAAGTTTATTTATTAGTGTCACAAGTAGGCTTACATTAACACTGCAATGAAGTTATTGTGAAAATCCCCCAGTCGCCACACACCAACACCTGTTCGGGTATACTGGGGAAGAATTTAG
Organism: Mustelus asterias; assembly: GCF_964213995.1. NCBI lineage: Eukaryota > Metazoa > Chordata > Chondrichthyes > Carcharhiniformes > Triakidae > Mustelus > Mustelus asterias. The sequence goes on from NC_135814.1 coordinate 54,550,157, forward strand.
CATGGCCAATGCACCTAACCAGCACATCTTTTGGATTGTGGGAGGAAACCGGAGGAAACCCACGCAGACACGAGGAGAACATGTAGACTCCGCACAGACAGTGACCCAAGCCGGGAATCGAACCCAGGTCCCTGGCGCTGACAGAGCAGTGCTAACCACCATGCCACCTCATTTCTAAGGTTTAACAATATAAATATAGATCAGTTAAACCTATCTCTGTTTCCTGACAATAGGAACAATATTTCAAATTGCTTAAACTTCTGCAAAATTGCACCTTTCTATGCAAGCATTTGAGATGCAACACCTGCCCTTTCACCTCTGCCATTTTCACTATCAAGGCCTCAAACACTCCTTCCAAATGCAACAACAATTTACGTGTTCTTCTTCAACTTTAATAAACTGTATTTGTTGCTGACGATGTGGTCTCCTCTACACCAGGTAGACCAAACACAGACTGAGTGACTGCCTTGTGGAACACTTCCATTCAGTCAGCGAACATGATCCCGAACTTCCAGTTGCTTGTCATTTTAATTCTCCACCTTACTCCTGAGCTGATCTCTCTGTCCATGGCGTCATAGTGTTCCAGCGAAGTTCAGCACAATCTCAAAGAGGCCCTTTGGCCCATTATGACTGCACCGGCCATCAAGCACCAATCCATTCTAACCCCATTTTCCAGCACTGTGTCCATAGCCTTGTTTTTTTCATTTATTAGTGTCACAAGTAGGCCTACATTAACACTGCAAAGAAGTTACTGTGAAAATCCCCTAATTGCCACATTCCAGCGCCTGTTCGGGTACACTGAGGGAGAATTTAACATGGCCAATGTACCTAACCAGCACATCTTTTGGACTGTGGGAGGAAACTGGTGCACCTGGAGGAAATCCACAGACACGGGGAGAACGTGCAAACTCCACATAGACAGTGACCCAAACCGGGAATCAAACCCGCGTCCCTGGTGCTGCGAGGTAGCAGTGCTCACCACTGTGCCATCTATGCTACGGTGTTTCAAGTGCTCATCTAGATTTTGGTTGAATGTCCCAAGGATACATCAAACAGCTTGTAGAATGCTGATCTATTCAGTGTCCTGGTTTAATGCCACCACCCGTGCTCAGTTGTCACAAGGTGATCAGGCAGAGTTGTGAAAGCACCAGAAAGATCTAATATGTGACCGGTGGACTTTGGGGGAGGAGATGGTAGGGCAAATGTAATGTAAGTAGTTTAAGAAATAGTGTAACATCATTATTAGAGGAGTTGATAGTATACTTGGGGGAAGATGTAGCATAATGGGTTACTAGAATAGTTATGGTAATGAGTTAATGATACAGATCATGATATGACAGTGACATCAGTGGTCATGTACTAGAGACTTTCTACAGCAGATAGAACAGTCTGTACTCAATAGAGATGTACCTACCCAGAAGCTCATCATGTACATAGTATCTATAGTATAAATAAACCAGTTTGGAGTAATTACCTTAGTCAGACCAATTACTCAAGATAAGTTAGGCCATACAGCTAGCATATGAAACAACTTCAACTCATGTTCCCAGGGCATTAGTCCTGGCTTGTGGATCACTAGTCCGGTAGTATTACTAATATGCTACAGTCCCTCTCAATGCACAGAATAACATAATACTTAGAGTGTGCAGCCTCTGAGACAAAGCAGAACACTTGCAGCATCTGAATTGATGAAACAGATTTTCAATGCAAATTATCGTGTTTAATAGCTTCAAAATGTATTCTACTGAAACAAGTCTGATGTAATTACTAAGATGCTCAGCAGGGTGGAGTTGAATGGTCAGCAACATAACATACGGTCATATTGTTTCATAAATTTCAACTGCTTCTGTGGTGTATCACTAAGCTCCTTCACTCCTTTCCAACTGCCACAAGTACTCTATTTCAATCAGGTATCAAAATGAGTATTAGACAGACCTATCTTTTATATATATATATATATATATATATAGAGAGAGAGAGAGAGAGAGAGAGAGAGGCAGAGAAGACACTTAACAAAACATTCACTTCCAGTAAACATAACAAGGTGGAGTTTCCCATCCGCAGGTCGGTGTAAAAGGTGCCAATGGTGGGGTGTCCAGTGCAGCAGTTGCCCCTGTGGAGGGTTCCCGGCAGCAGAGGTGATTGACATTTTTTTTGTAGTCTACTCCACAGTCTTTACTGTGTATGACACTGGTCCTGTTTTTGAGAGGACAAGTCCTGGGCTCCACAGGGAGCCATCTCCAAAATTCCATACAAAGAACAAAAGAACAAAGAACAAAGAACAGTACAGCACAGGAAACAGGCCCTTCGGCCCTCCAAGCCTGTGCCGCTCCTTGGTCCAACTAGACCAATCATTTGTATCCCTCCATTCCCAGGCTGCTCATGTGACTATCCAGGTAAGTCTTAAACGATGTCAGCGTGCCTGCCTCCACCACCCTATCTGGCAGCGCATTCCAGGCCCCCACCACCCTCTGTGTAAAAAACGTCCCTCTGATGTCTGAGTTATACCTCGCCCCTCTCAGCTTGAGCCCGTGACCCCTCGTGATCGTCACCTCCGACCTGGGAAAAAGCTTCCCACTGTTCACCCTATCTATACCCTTCATAATCTTGTATACCTCTATTAGATCTCCCCTCATTCTCCGTCTTTCCAAGGAGAACAACCCCAGTCTACCCAATCTCTCCTTATAGCTAAGACCCTCCATACCAGGCAACATCCTGGTAAACCTTCTCTGCACTCTCTCCAATGCCTCCACGTCCTTCTGGTAGTGCGGCGACCAGAACTGGACGCAGTACTCCAAATGTGGCCTAACCAGCGTTCTATACAACTGCATCATCAGACTCCAGCTTTTATACTCTATACCCCATCCTATAAAGGCAAGCATACCATATGCCTTCTTCACCACCTTCTCCACCTGTGTTGCCACCTTCAAGGATTTGTGGACTTGCACACCTAGGTCCCTCTGTGTTTCTATACTCCTGATGACTCTGCCATTTATTGTATAACTCCTCCCTACATTATTTCTTCCAAAATGCATCACTTCGCATTTATCCGGATTAAACTCCATCTGCCACCTCTCCGCCCAATTTTCCAGCCTATCGATATCCTGCTGTATTGCCCGACAATGCTCTTTGCTATCCGCAATTCCAGCCGTGGACAGTATCTCCCAGTTTGAAGCTCCTGACAGGTTTATGTCCATCATGGCCCCTTAATTGGGGCTTCTTGCTTTTCTTCAATTTTGCTGCCCAGGTTTGGGAAAGTAAGGCTAAGCCTGGTCCGAAGGTATCAGCCCATCAATAGCTCCACCAAGGCTATTCCCATCGCGATGTGTGGCGCTGTCCAATAATTGAAAAGGAAATGTACAACCTTCATTTGCAAAGAACCTGTCATATGTTTTTTCATGTTGTTTCTGAATACCTGGACTGCTCGCTCAGCCAGGCCGTTTGAAGATGGGTGATAGGGTGCCGCACAGATGTGCCTCACTCAATTTGTGTTCACGAAGGTCTGAAACTCCCCACTGGTAAATGGGGTCCCATTGTCCATTACGAGGACCTCAGGTATACTATGTGTGCAGAAAGATTGCTGGAGTTTTTCTATGGAGCTGTATGAGGTAGTAGAGGCCATTCGGTGCACTTTGATTCATTCTGAATGGGCATCAATCAGAATTAAGAACATAGAGCCCATAAATGGCCCTGCGAAGTCTGCCTTACCCAGGTCTCCCCAACTATTCCCAGGGTGCAGTGAGGCTGCTGGTGCGACCGTCTGGTTTTCCTGGCAGGTTTCGGACCATTTGACCAAGTTTTCAATGTCTTTGTCTGAACCAGGCCACCAGACATAGCTTCTTGCAAGCATTTGTATTTTAGAAATCCCTGGGTGGCGATTATGCAATTCATGGAGTATTGGTTGCCGGTCTGGAAGCGGGACAATCACCCGGGCTCTCCACAAGATGATACCATCCTCAATGCTCAGTTCTTGATATTTGGAAGTATAAGGTTTTAGATCCTTTATAGGACACCCTTATGGTCCACCGCTTAGGACAATATGATGTAGCTTTGTTAACACGGGCTCATTTTGAGTCCAAGCCTGAATTTGCTTGGCAGATGCTGGCAGAGTGTCCATGAAGTTCAAAGTTATGAAGATTTCATCCATCTTCATAGGTGAGGGTTAGGCTGGTGGGTGGCGTATGTGGCTCAAGGAATCCACGTTGACTATTTGGCTCCCTGGATAATGCTCTAGGGTGTATTCATTGGCACCTAATAACAGTGCCCAGTGTTGGATCCGTGATGACTTAGAGGTTTGTGATCCGTCACTTCAGTGAAATGCAAAATATAGACATACCGGTGGAATTTTTTCACCGTGAATACCACCGTGACGGCCAAACCGTCTCTCTCAATTTGTGTGCATCCCCTTTCTGCATCCGCAAGGGTTTGCGATTGGATGTTCTGTCCTATTATCCCAATGGTGTGACAATACCACTCCTATCCCATAGGGGAAGGCGTCGCAGGTTACGATAAGTGATCTCAGTAATGGATCATAATGGGCCAATATGTTTGTCGACACCAATTGCTGTTTGACACTTGTAAAAACTTTCTCCTGTGGCATTTGCCATAACTGTTTCTGATTTCTTTTAGCAGGACCTGGAGGGATGCCAGCAAGGTCGCCAGGTTCGTGATGCGCGATTAAATCACTCGGGAGGCTGGATCGTACCCGGGAAATAAAGGCTATTAGTAACAAGAATGGAGCATACTGCATAACAATACAATCCCAGACTAAAGGGTCACCAGGCAGTGCAGTGACCTTTATACTCCTACAGATAGGCGGAGCCAACCGGAGTGTACCACAGAACAATACCAACAGGTAGAACACCCCAACCCTAACCCCAACAGTGACAACAGTAACATATGTACAAGTACCCATAGTGCTAACCATCTATGGTTCAGTACCCATAGTGGTAACCATCTATGGTTCACCACATTCACCCCTCCTTTAAAACAAAGGCCGGTGGGGCAAAAAAACAGTACGAACTGTCCATATATTCACAAGTTCAGTTGTATCGGAGGGCCGCACCGTCTCTGCGACCTCCTCAACACTGGCGGTAGCGCCGGTTCTGGTGACCGTGATGACCCTCTCTCCAAGGCGGTGTCCAGTGACTTCTCCAGTTCCTCACGGACGGGTGGGCCACGAGGTGGCGACAATCTCCTGGACTCAGGAACGTCCCGAGGTGGCGACAATCTCCTGGACTCGGGAGTAAGAGGATTAAGTGGCGGTCCCGATACTGCCCGCGCCGTGTCAGGAGGGGAGATAAAGGGCAAGGGGTCCCTAACCAGGGGTGCGGGAGCGACGGGGGTTTCAAGGTCCCCTGCAGGCGCCAGACCTCGAATAGAGACCGTGTCCTCTCACCCGTCAGGATATGCTACATAGGCATGTTGAGGGTTGGCGTGAAGGAGATGGACCTGTTCAACCAAAGAGTCGGACTTGCGGGTCCTAACATGCCGCCGCAGGAGGACAGGTCCTGAGTACGTCAATCAAGACGGCAGTGAGGTCCCAGAGGAAGACTTCCTAGGGAAGGTAAACATCCGCTCATGTGGGGTAGCGTTGGTTGCCGTACACAGGAGGGACCGGATTGAATGGAGCGCATCAGAAAGTACCTCTTGCCAACGGGAGACTGGAAGACCCTTAGACCTCAACGCCAGTAAGACAGCCTTCCAGACTGTAGCGTTTTCTCTTTCGACCTGCCCGTTACCTCTGGGGTTGTAACTCGTAGTCCTACTTGAGGCAATCCCTTTAGAGAGCAGGTATTGCCTCAAGTCGTCACTCATAAACGACGAACCCCTATCACTGTGGATATAACTGGGGTAACCAAACAGGGTGAAAAGATCCCGCAATGCTTTGATAACTGTGGCAGCGGACATGTCTGAACAGGGAATGCCAAAAGGGAATCGGTAGTACACGTCAACCACGTTGAGGAAGTACACATTCCGATCTGTCGAAGGAAGGGGGCCCTTGAAATCAACACTCAGTCTTTCAAAAGGGCGAGTGGCTTTAATGAGGTGTGCCCTGTCAGGTCGGTAGAAGTGCGGCTTGCATTCAGCACATACCTGGCAGCTTCGAGTTATCGACCTGACATCCTCTACGGAGTAGGGTAGATTCCGGGCCTTTACAAAATGGAAGAGCTGAGTGATCCCCGGATGGCAGAGATCATTGTGGAGGGCCTGTAGCCGGTCCTCCTGCACACTGGCACATGTTCCACGCGACAGGGCATCTGAGGGCTCATTGAGCTTCCCCGGACGGTACATGATATCATAGTTGTAGGTGGAGAGTTCGATTCTCCACTTCAAGATTTTATCATTTTTGATCTTACCCTTTAACGTGTTGTTGAACATGAACGCCACGGACCGCTGGTCCGTGAGCAGGGTGAATCGCTTTCCCGCCAAGTAATGGCGCCAATGCCGGACGGCCTCCACAATGGCCTGAGCCTCTTTTTCCACCGTGGAGTGCCGAATTTCTGGGCCTTGGAGGGTGCGAGAGAAAAAGGCGACGGGCCTGCCCGCCTGGTTAAGTGTGGCGGCCAGGGCGAAATCAGATGCATCACTCTCCACCTGGAAGGGGATGGACTCATCGACAGCATGCATCGTGGCTTTCACGATGTCAGCTTTTATCCCTTCAAAGGCTAAGCGAGCCTCTGCTGCCAGGGGAAAAGAGGTAGACTTTATGAGCGGACGGGCTTTGTCCGCATAATTGGGAACCCACTGTGCATAATACAAAAAGAAGCCTAAGCATCTTCTCAGTGCTTTGATGCTAGTGAGTAGGGGAAGTTCAAGGAGGGGACGCATACGGTCTGGATCAGGGCCAAGGACCCCGTTTTCCACCACGTATCCGAGAATTGCTAGGCGGCGCTTGCTGACGACACACTTCTCCCTGTTATAGGTCAGGTTCAGGCGAGACGCAGTGCGTAAAAACTTTAGGAGGTTGGCATCGTGGTCCTGCTGGTCATGGCCGCAGATAGTGACGTTGTCCAGGTACGGGAAGGTAGCCCGTAGCCCGTTTTGGTCCACCATTCGGTCCATTGCACGCTGGAAGACCGAGGCCCCATTCGTGACGCCAAAGGGGACCCTTAAGAAGTGGTAGAGACGACCATCCGCCTCAAAGGCCGTATATTTTCGGTCCTCTGTGCGAATGGGGAGCTGGTGATAGGCTGACTTCAAGTCGATGGTGGAGAACACCCGGTACTGCGCAATCTGGTTGACCATGTCAGATATGCGCGGGAGAGGGTACGCGTCCAGCTGCGTGTACCTATTAATGGTCTGACTATAGTCTATGACCATCCGGGGTTTGTCTCCAGTTTTAACCACCACGACTTGTGCTCTCCATGGGCTAGTGCTAGGTTGAATGATCCCTTCCCTGAGGAGCCGCTGAACCTCAGATCGAATAAAGATCCGATCCTCAGCGCTGTAACGCCTGCTCTTAGTTGCGATGAGCTTGCAGCCTGGCACGAGATTCTCAAATAAAGATGTCGGGGTGATTCTGAGTGTTGAGAGACTGCACGTGGAGCGCGCTGGGCAATTTGGAGGCTGCTGTTCTCCCACTGAAAGTGGAGGGAGTGGCCCATCGTACTGCAGGGTCACACTCCTCAGGTGGACCATAAAGTCTAGTCCCAGGAGTATCAGAGCGCAAAGGTGCGGTAACATGAGGAGCCTGAAGTTCTCATAAACTGTACCCCGCACCGTGAGGTTTACCACGCAGCTCCCAAGAATGGTAACAGATCGGGACCTCGACGCCATAGAAATTGTCTGTCTGACAGTCTGTACTCAGAGGCCGCACCGTTTCACGGTGTCAGGATGAATGAAACTCTCCGTGCTCCCGCTGTCAAACAGACAATGTATTAGGCGTCCGTTTACCTCTATGCCCATCATGGACTTGTCGAGTCTGTGAGGCTTGGCCTGGTCCAGGATGATTGACGCCACTGTTGAATCTTGAGGGCAACTGCAGGCAGCTCAGATGGTTGATGATGATGACCCCTGCTGGTCGTCTGCGGTCAGTGTCGACCAAAATGGCTGCGCCCATGGATCGCACGTGGTTGATGGCGTTGAAAGTGGCGGCACTCGCAGGTTGCACGTGTCTTGCGTCGTCGTCCTCAGGAATGGCGGCGCTCGTGAATCGCACGTGGTGGAAGGCCCCGACGAAGCCGGAGACAAGGAGACAGGTTCTGGAGAGTCACACGCAGCACTGCTTGGCTTCGAGGGTGGTTTAGCTCGGCACACTTTAGCATAGTGCCCTTTCTTCCCACACGCGGAGTAAAATACCGTTCTGGCCGGACATCGCTGACGAGAGTGCTTTGCCAATCCACAGAAATAGCACCGCGGGCCTCCTGGGGCCGCCGCCGCCGTCAGGTCCGAGGTTGAAAGCACGATCGCGCAGTTCCTAGGAGCCGCTGGGTAAAGTTGAGTCGGTTGCTGTACTTGCCACGATGATCCCACGTGGTCGGTGGGGTAAGTTCCAAGACTTCTGGAGGCCGTTTCCATCGCATCAGCCAATTCCACCGTCTTAGCTAGGTCTAAGTTACCTTGCTCTAGCAGCCGCAGGCGAATATAGGATGAGCCGATTCCCGCCACGAACGCATCTCGGATCAAATCGTTGGTATACTGGGTCGCCGACACTGGCTTGCAATTGCAGGCTCTGGCTAGCTGCTGAAGTTCGCGCAGGTACTGTCCCGTCGTTTTGCCGGGCTGCCGCTGTCGAGTGGCTAGTAGGTGTCGAGCATGAATCTCATTTGGCGATTTGTTGTACAGTTTCTTAAGCAGTTCGATGGCCCCTTTGTAGTCTTGGGCATCGCGGATTGTTGCATAGACAGTGTCGCTTACCCTTGCGTGGAGGACCCGCAATCTATCGGCGTCGTTTTGAATGGCTGTTGAGGCGTCGACATAATCTTGGAAACACTTCAACCAATGGTCGAAAGTGTTCGACGCTCCAGCTGCACGCGGATCTAAGGTAAGCCGATCGGGTTTTAACATTTGCTCCATGGGTTTTTTTTCAACCAAAATTTGTTACTCATAAAATTGATGCGCGATTAAATCACTCGGGAGGCTGGATCGTACCCGGGAAATAAAGGCTTTTATTAGTAACAAGATGGAGCATACTGCATAACAATACAATCCCAGACTAAAGGGTCACCAGGCAGTGCAGTGACCTTTATACTCCTACAGATAGGCGGAGCCAACCGGAGTGTACCACAGAACAATACCAACAGGTAGAACACCCCAACCCTAACCCCAACAGTGACAACAGTAACATATGTACAAGTACCCATAGTGCTAACCATCTATGGTTCACCACAGTTCGGTATGAATTTCCTATAGTAGTTTATGAAACCTAGGAAAGTCTTCAACTCCATTGCATTCCTTAGTGTCATAGTCCCTTTTATGGCCTTCACCTTCTCTTCAACAGGATGTAGTCTATCCTTGTTGATTCTGTACCCAAGGTAGATTACTTTATTTACCTGGAACTCACACTTTTTCCTTTTTTCGCCTGACATCAACGTCAGAGAAATGCTCCTCAAAACTCTCCAAATTTTCCTTTGCAGAAGCTCCTGAGATTAAAACGTCATCCTGGTAGACTGCCACTCTGGGCACCCCTTGAAGGATGTTGTCCATCATCCTTTGAAAAATGGCACAAGCCGAAGACACCCCAAAAGGCAAACGATTATACTCGTACACTCCTTTGAGAGTATTTATGGTGACATGCTTTCTGGATGACACCTCAATCTCCAGTTGTAGGTAGGCATGGTTTATATTCAATTTTGAAAATATGTGACCCCCCAGTCTGTTTTGTGTATAAGTCTTCTATGCGTGGCATCTGTCCAAGTGGGAACCTCTGTTCACCATCTACAGAGAGGGAATGAATTGTCAGGCTTGAAAACTGGGACAACTGATGCAGCCCTTTTGGCAAATTGTACTGGGTGTATTATGCCATGTTCCTCTAGATGTTCCAATTCAGCCTCTACTTTGGCACGCAGGGCATAGGGGACCGGTGATGCCTCTGGGTCTACGTAGATCTTGGCCCTGGCACCTTTAATTATCCAGAGGCTTTCTTGGAACACTTTGGGGTACTTCCCAGTACCTATTTAAAATACGTACTTGCCAGTATCTATTTTAAAGATCTGTTGCCAATCCAGGTGGATTTTCTGTAGCTAGTCCCTTCCCAAGAGACTGGGCCCTGGACTTTGGACTACTAGTAGGGGGAGTCAGACTGTCTATTACCCATGTGTAACTGGAGTTACAGTGGTCCTAATGATGCATAAGGGCTCCTTGTTGTATAAGGCAAATCTAGCCTTGGTGTCTCACAGGCTTAAAGGCAAGATGTCCAATAGAAGTTGCCTAAAGGTGTGCTCCCCAATGATAGATACAGCAGCTCCTGTGTCTACCTCCATGTCTACGTGGTACCCATTTACCTGGATTGGGGCCACTTTGGGTGCAGTGGTGCAATTTAGTTGCATCAATTCCTCATCCTCAGGCTGATTTATTTACAAAGTCTTGTATTGATGTGGCTTCGCCCTTTGGCCTGGGTGATATGCGTTTTGCCTGTTTTAGTAGCCTTGTCTGGGGCAGACCTTATGACTGTAACTATAGCATGGATGTGCTCACTCCTCACGATATTGTGGAGAAAGCTCTTGTCCAGTTCTGGAATCTCACGGCCTCTCCTCGTCCAATTACAACAAATGGGAGATGCGAGTGTTATCTGCTGGGGACTTGGTTCTGCGGTCTGGGGGTCATTCAAAACTGAGGACAGTACCGTCAATGGATCCCTGAAGCTCCTGGGCCCCTTTCTCTATGTTTTCATGACCAAGGGCCAGTTCTACAGCTTTCCTCAGGTCCAGATTCATTCAGTAGTTTCCTTTGGGTCACTATATTATTTATTCCATAGACCAAGTGGTCCCGTACTCAGTGTTCTGCCAATTCCCGCAGTCTTATCAAGAATTCTGTAGCTGGCTTCCCAGAAAGTATTTGCCGTGTTAAACCTGTAGCGCTGCAATATAACAGATTGTTTGGGGTCGTAGTGGTTTGTTACCAAATCTATCAGTTGATTAAAGGATTTTGAACCCGGGGTTGTTGGGTAGGTTAAATTCTTTGTGATGCTGAAAGTCGGGGCCCAACAAGCAGTCAGGAGGATGACGTTTTGCCAGTTGTTCCCTTCTAACTCATTTGCCCAGAAGAAATATCACATTCTTTGAGCATACTGGGGCCAATCCTTCACACCCGCATCATAGATTTCCAGTTTCCCAAATAGTGGCATTTTCAAATCCGCCCCCCCGTTACCATTTTACCGGGTCCATTGAAAGGCAAGGTTATCCAACACTTTCCTCGTTCCTCATTGCCAATGTAATAACTCAGGAAACCGGACTGGAAAGGAACGGTATTTATTGTTAAACACAAAATAAAACCACTACTCAAGGACATGAGTCCCAACCGGGATAATAGTTCTGCAGATCCTTCCTGGTGTCTGCCTTATAAAGGGCTCAGGTGTCAAGTTCCACCTGGGCAGGCCAGTACCTGTTACCATGGGAACTCGTATTCAACGGGCCTCACAGGGAGATCAGTTAGTATTCCCCAGGGACACCCTCAGGCACATCATAGAGATGTAATCAGACAAAAACTAACACTGGACAAAGAAGGACGTATTGAGGGGTGACCAAAAGCTTGGTCAAAGATAAATTTTTTAAAAAGATCTTGGAAAAATTGATGGAGCTGGAGAGAAATATGTATTTAGGGAGGGAACTCCAGGGCATGCAGTTGAAGATACAGCCACCAATGTTGAGACAAGGAGGTACTTGGGTGAGGAGTAGCATTCACATAAAGTCCAAATTGTGGAATGGAAAGCTAGGAGGGAATGGGACTTGTGGACCTGGAGAAATGTAAAGAGTTACAGAGAGGGCTGGAAAAGAATGGAAAAAAAGGCAGGTGACAAAACATTCAGAAAATATTTTGAATGTGGGAGCACAGTAGGCAGATTGTGGAATCACTATTAAATAGTAGCTATTGTGTGTCACACAGCATGATACCTTTATATTGAAAAAAAGGCTTTAACGTCACCACCTATAGGACTAACAGGTACTTATAATGGATTTCAATGAAACCCACATTTTCTTGTACTGAATTTAATATATAATCAGTTCCTGTGACTTCTTACAAATTTTATATTGTGGATAAGAGTGATGGCCTGATCTCAACTAACCCACCTCTGGCTGAATGAAATAATTTGTTTCACCGTACACTGTGCCATTTTCAGTAAGGCAGAGATACAAAGAAACGTGCTTAACAACAGCATCATTTCTGATTCACTGTGAGCAAACTAAAAGGGATCTGCTATTTATATGTGAAAGTTTTGGCAAAATTCCACTTGGTGAAGGTTATTTTGCAAAGTAAACTTATTTATTTATTGAAAAACATATTTTTATCTGGAAAAATAATTTTCTGGTTTTAATGAATTATTTAATTTTGATTTTAAGGAAAGATTTTATTTCTAATTATGCTTTTAATTTATGGTAGTCTACATCAAACAGTAATGAATCAATACTAATCAGAGTGTAACAGGTCATCAATAGTTCTGCTTCCATTCTATACAGTGCCAATGTTAAAAGTGTCATACCCAACCATGATCTTGTATCTTGCTTTAGATCGAAGAACCTTAGAAACCAACATGACAATTATGCCGCATTGTTAAGCTTTGTCAACATCATTTACTTGATAAAATTTGCAGTTTATTAGCGTAATAATTGGCAGCAGCCTGTAAACACCATTTTATGAATCATGTTACGACATTTATGCACATCATAGTCTTCCTTATAAGGGGTCATTAGGTTTAGAATGGACTGCATTTTTCAAGGGCAAAATTACTCAAAAGCATTTGGCCAGGTTGAGTAATGGCATATCATTCCCAAAACTAGCACCAGCTGAGAGAAGAGCAAATGGCTGAAATATTCAGTTATTATCAAAACAATGAATGCTCCAGATAAATTATGTATTTATATTAAGAACAAGAATGTAAATACTGATGTCCTAAATATTACGGCATCTAAGATAACAAAGCACTTCTTAAATAAAACAGATGTGAATGTAATGAATGGCTAGTGATCAATTTCTGTCGTTTCCTCGTACAGAAGGAGGACTTTCAAAGTTCAGGAGGCAATGTAAAATATTAAATGCGTTCAGGAACACTCAACTCAATTTATGATGTATGAGATGAAAGTAGAAAATGCTGGAAAACCTCAACAGGTCTGACAGCATCTGTGGAAAGATAAAGTTAAGTTAACATTTGAGCCCACGTGATTCTTCTTCAGGGCTAAAGAGAGGGAGAAAAGTGATGGGTTTTATACTACATAAGAGGGTAGAAGGTCAGTGATTGATGGGAGCTGGAGAGATTGCAACAAAGATGTGTAAGTCATGAGACAGGGGAAGCATCAATTGCAGAAGGTGCTAGTGATGGCATAAAGGTAAGATATCAGAATGTGTTATTGGGATAATAAAGGTCAGTGTTAACACTGATCTTTATTCTCCCAATTTTCATTTCATACATCATAAATTGAATTGAGTGTCAGTGAGAGCGGTCCCTGTGGACTGCTGACAGCAGGGTGAGGGGAAGATGTGTTTCATGGTGGCACCATGCTGGTGCTGGCAGAAATAGCGGAGGCTGGTCCTTTGAATGTGGAGGCTGGTGGGTTGGAAAGTGAGGACAAGGGGACCCTGTCATTGTTCTGGGAGGGTGGAGAAAGGGTGAGGGTTGAGATGCAGAATAGGGGTGGGAGGAAACCTCAGTTAAGGAAAAAGGCAGACATGTCAGAAGCACCATTTTCAAAGGTGGCATCATCGAAACAGATGTGACAGAGTGGTGAAGCTGGGAGAATGGGATGGAGTCCTTACAGAGAGCAGGCTGTCAGTCGCTGCAGTCAAAGTAGCTGTGGGAGTCGGTGGGCATGTAATGATATTGATCAGTTATCGCCAGGAATGGAGAGAGAGAGGTCAAGGAAAGGAGAAGTGTCGGAGATGGGGCGGCACAATGGCACAGTGGTTAGCACTACTACCTCACATTGCCAGGGACCTGGGTTCAATTCCGCCCTAGGCTGACTGTCTGTGTGGAGCTTGCACGTTCTCCTTGTGTTTGCATGGGTTTCTGTGTGGGTTTCCTCCGGGTGCTCCGGTTTCCTCCATCGGTCCAAGGATATGCAGGTTAGGTTGATTGGCCATGCTAAATTGTCCCTTAGTGTCAGAGGATTAATGGGTAAAATACTTGGGGTTACGGGAATAGGGCCTGAGTGGGATTGTTGTCGGTGCAGGCTCGATGGGCTGAATGGCCTCCTCCTGCACTGTAGGAATTCTATGGGCCATGTGAAGGTGAGAGAGGGGTGGAAATTGGAAGCAAAATCGATAAATGTTTCCAGGTGCAGACGAGAGCATGAAGCAGCACCAATACAGCCATTGATGTAATGGAAAATGTCTTGTGGGAGCAGGCCTGAGTAGGACTGGATCAAGGAATGTTCCACATAAACCACCAAAAAATCAGGCCTAACTGGGGCCCATGCATTTACCCTTAGCCACACCTTCTATTTGCAGGAAGTGAGATCTCGGAGACCATTATATCTGGCAAACATTATTCGACTTATCTTGATTGTTCCACTGGAGGATGTAATTTACTTTGCTAAATTTAGCTAAAAGTAGTTATTATAAAGTAATGTTGCCCAGTTTGTGCTTACATCCCTCACCTAATGAGCAGGAAAGTATAAATGCATTAAGTTTCCTGGTTAACGATTAGTTTAAGTGCAATAGCTACTGTTGTGCACAAAAAAGCCTTTCTTAATTAAGCAGTTCAGGACATCAACATGTGATCCTTCAGGCATGGGGGTAGAGCTGCTATTGTGCTCATTGTCTCTGCTAAATTCAGCTGTAATATACTCAACATGCCTTCTGATTTTATGCGTGCCTGTGCTTCAGGTAAACACATAGTTTTCGTCTGGCCTCTACTTCAGGAAAAGGAAAGGTATGCATCACATTGTTTACATGTCACAACTGTTCACAAATATGTGATGATCACTATGGAGTTAGTGCAGGCATGCAGGTCATTCATTACCTTCCCTGGAGCTCACATTTCTGAGGCTCATTGGGCCAACAGTGGGAGAAGATTTCAGGTTTAAGAAGGTTCCGGTCAGGCGGGTTTAATATTTAAAGCTGAAGATTAACAATTGTTTTTGCTTTACTTGCGCAATAAAAAAGGCAATTTGTTTCACGCCCATGCCTTAAAACTTGCGAGGAGTTTTTAGCAAGTACTACTTGATGTGAAATGAACTGTTATTGGTTTTAGTACATTCTGTTGTTTAGAGACAGTGAGGGGATTTTGAGTCCGTACACTCCGCCTGCGGGAATAGCGGCGCCAGCACAACATCCAGAAAGTGTGATTCATGTCAGCGAGTTTCCGAGTTTCAATCTTCCCAGCCCCTCGCCGGTGGAGTGGCGTGAAACACTCTGCAGGGCCACAGAAAGCTCATTTTAATAGATTAGCAAAGCATTAGTGAGCATTCTCTCCGGGACTTCCCACTTACCGGATACACAGCAGGCACTGGCATGACATCATCCCGGCACCATTTACAACAGTTCTACATAATTGTGAACCTGACGCTATCACCCCCAAGGGGGATTTCGAAGGTGAGCGCTGAGGCAGCCAAAACCCTCTGGGGTATTCACTGCTCAGGGGGCATCAGAGAAGACTCGGGGGACACAGAGAAGTTCAACTCGGGGCCGGGGTGGGGTGCCAGAATCACTGTTTTGGGGAGAGGGCTCACTTGCAGGCCTTACCTTCCCTTCAGTTCGGGACTTTATAGGGGTTGTGAAGGCTGGTATGCAGGCAGCGCTTCCCATGTTCTCCTTCCTGGGTTCCTGTCCATGTTGCAACTGAAGGAGTGCCCTTCCTTAGTGGGGGCTGGCAAGAGGATGGGAGGGCTTGAAAACAAGAGGCTCAGCACTGGGGGTGACTGTGAGTTAACCGGGTGAGGTTCCATGAGAGGCCAGGCTATCAGGGCAGAGTGGAGGATTCAGGAATAGGCTGCGTGTCCCCTCATGCAGCCTGAAGGGCCTCACAGTCGGGGGAGGATGGCTGCAGTGTGATTGGAATCCACACTTGGGCAGCGGCGTGCGGACAAAGGAGAGAAACCGCCCAGAAAGCCAAAACTAATTGTCAGGTCTGCTTTCATAATGGTAACGGTAGCTCTCAATGGGTGATGGAAGGCCGCTCAGCCCTGTACATACTGTGACCTGGGAGAAACATGGTGTCCTCTAAGAATACACTGGACATGCTAATTGCTGGTCCCGCATGATTCAGCTGTGCCTCATCTGCCACAAGAGGCAGACACTGGGCTGAATAGGCACCCCAGCAATCCCTTACTCGTGGTTCTGCCAATAAACGCTATGCAGCCAAACAGCACTGCAGTTTAGTGGAGGCCAGCTGTTAACCCTTTGCAAGCCAATGTCCCAGGCATTGAGCAGACATTCCTAGAAAGACTTCAACATCATGCAGATAACACTGATGTGCACTCCTATGCAAGGTGCGATGCTGATGTCAAATCATCATGCATCCCAATTGAGGTCATGATGGGGTGCATCAGCAAACCTTCCCCCAGTCAGGATGCAAACACTGGTCACATGCAGCCACTTGACTGCGCACTAATGAGACGTCAGGTTTCTTTGTGGGGGGCTTCCCACCAGTGCCTGCACCATGCAGTTGAAGCCCTGGACAATGGAGCTCACGCACTGAGCGGGCATCTCCTGCTATGGACTGCATATCCTGCCCCAAGGTCTCCACTGTGGATGCCACTCTCGCAGTGTTGACCCTGGTGCGTTGCAGTGATGGCATGGTGGCACATTGGTTAGCACTGCTGCCTCACAGCGCCAGGGACCCGGGTTTGATTCCCGGCCTTGGTTCACTGATTGCGATGATAGAATTAGATGAGGAAATATGTGAGGAGGCTCGAGTGGCACATAAACACTGGCATGGGCTGGTTGAACCAAATGGCCTGTTTCTATGCCCTGTATCTAATGTAACGTGTAGTTGTGATCAGTCCGACACTTTCCTCTTTATGTTTTCATGAGCAATATGACTCGGCGAAAAAATACATGAGATGGTTTCCTGTTTCCTACCTCATATGTGTTTAAAGGAAACACAAGTCCTCTTCTTGCAGGATGCTCCAGCAGTACGCAGACCTGTGTCCCTTGAGATTCTTGCTCATCCACCATCACCACCAGAAATCCACTGGTTCCACTCTTTATCACGGCTTCCTTGGACCTGGGGAAACTCACAAAAGGATAGGGACAACCAACCTCCGAGGTTTCAAATGATCCTGCTACCTTAGGTTTTCCTATGTAATTATACTTACGATACTGTCCATAAAACTGTTAAGCCTTCCAATGCAATAAATCAGAATGTATACAGGATTGGAGTGAAAGTATGTGCCTGCTTGTGAACATTATGAATCAAGGTTACAATAATTCTATAAGATTTGTGATTTGGAAAGAATAGGATAAAACATTACATTAATAACTTTAAACACTGAAATTTTAAAATATCACTTCTCTATCATAGAACAGTTGCAAAACTATATATAAATTTGCAAGACTGGATTATATAGAGCAACCATATTTGCCAAACCAAATTACACAATATAAAAATGGAGGGTTTTTTTTATACAGACAGTAAATTTTCCATCACAGCAAATGTCTTAGTTACCGTCATAATTATCTTTCTATAATCAATACTGTTAAATGTATCAACAGAAACTCATTTCTGAAAGGTTGAAGCTAATTATAAGAAAACAACTTTTTGGGGAGCAGTTAGACTATCAGGATTAAGATCAATGTAAAATTTTACAGTTTAGGGTATTCTTGGGCATTGGAGTTAAAATGCTGGAGAGAAGCTCGAAGCATTCAACAACTGCTGTCTATGTAAGATAACAGCAGTGAAAGAGAAATTAGTCTGTGAACAATGGTGGCATACAGAAATGCACATTACATAAAAACCCCTCACTGAAGTATGTGTAACAGTTTGAATCACAAAGATCTGAAACAAACAGATACCACAAACAGAAGTTTTTTCTGTCCTTGGAAAATATGTCCTAGAACAGGATTAGGGCATCAGAAACCTCCTTCAAATGACAGAGACAGGACTAAAAATATACCTGGATTCCCCAGAGATATGTTTGAGTCACTTGTACTGGAGTTATGACTCACCTACAGAATAGGCACAGTGTATTTTTTATCAGCAAGAATGCAGACAATGTCAATAACCTACTCTACCCAGACTTATTTAATAGATAAATAATTGTGTGGAGATAAATATGACTATGAAACAGTCACATCTGAAATTTGTGATCTGGTTAGGCTACATAAGGATTTCTATATATGATTAAATAATGCCCAGTGATAAGTGTGGAATTTTTCTGGTTTTGTATTAACAATAGAATAATCATACAGTCAAAGAAATATTCAAGAGTTGCTTGGTAGTACAGAAGTTGCATATTGCTGAAAGGAGAGACATGTTGTCAAAACTTTTCATCTTGCACTCATCAGGCCAAACATTGGAGTGTCAAATTTCAAATGATAACAACAATCGAAACTTTAGGAGAAAAGGGTGATGATTGGTTGTCAAGTTGATTCTCATTGGCCAAAGTGTTGCCAGGGTGAAAGCAACATGGAACTATAGGCTCGCCAAGCTCCTGCTTAATTTAAAAAATGTGCAAGACTTTTGTTTGCTAAATTTGAACAACAGGTAGATGTTTCACACTGCATCTGTTCAGTGGCCATGTGACTGTTATTTTTCACCAGGAGTATTTTACCATCAAATTCATCTTAAAATTTGATGGTAACCATTACTGAAGAAGAGTAAGCTTCACTGATGCAACCCTGCAAGTGTTGCTGCAGGCTGAGAGAACAGGGAGATCTTGCTTCTTGAGGATAAGGCCACCCAACCGAAGAAAGCAGCCCTGGTTAGAGGTCACAGATATGGTGAACAGCAGAAATATCATGTAGAGTTCCATATGAGTTTTAATAACCTTCTTCTTCTAGCAAGGTGAGTACAACATGACACCCAGATGACAGACCTCCATCTCTCCAGCCTCCATCAGCTACAGTAGTTGAGCAGCCTCAGCTGTAGGCAGCACAGTGGCACAATGGTTAACACTGCTGCCTCACAGCACCAGGGACTTGGGTTCAATTCTGGCCTTGAGTGACTGTCTATGTGGAGTTTGCACATTCTCCCCATGTCTGCGAGGGTTTCCTCTGGGTGCTCCAGTTTCCTTCCACAGTCAAAAGATGTTCAGGTTAGGTGGATTGGCCATGCTAAATTGCCCCTTAGTGTCCCAAGATGTGTCGATTAGGGGGATTACCAGGTTAAATACGTGGGGTTATGGGGATAGTGCCTGGGTAGAGTTGGTGCAGACTCGATGGGCCAAATGCCTTCTTCTGCACTGTAGGGTTCTATAATAAAGGCACATGGTGCTTCAAACATTGGAGAAATGTGTACCCAGGTTGATTACTTACTGACCTGTCAGCAAGGCTCAAAGCTCTAGTCATGTTGATCATCTGGCATCACTGAAACATGATGTGGAGATGCCAGCATTGGACTGGGGTAAACACAGTAAGTAACACAACACCAGGTTAAAGTCCAACAGGTTTATTTGGTAGCAAAAACCACTAGCTTTTGGAGCATTGCTCCTTCGTCAGGTAAGTGGAAGTTCTGTTCACAAACAGGGCATATAAAGCCACAAACTCAATTTACAAAATAATGGTTGGAATGCGAGTCTTTACAGGTAATCAAGTCTTAAAGGTACAGACAATGTGAGTGGAGAGAGGGTTAAGCACAGGTTAAAGAGATGTGTATTGTCTCCAGCCGGGACAATTAGTGAGATTTTGCAAGCCCAGGCAAGTCGTGGGGGTTACAGATAGTGTGACATGAACCCAAGATCCCGGTTGAGGCTGTCCTCATATGTGCGGAACTTGGCTATCAGTTTCTGCTCAGCGACTCTGCGTTGTCATGTGTCGTGAAGGCCGCCTTGGAGAACGCTTACCCGAAGATCAGAGGCCGAATGCCCATGACCGCTGAAGTGTTCCCCAACAGGAAGAGAACACTCTTGCCTGGTGATTGTCGAGCGGTGTTCATTCATCTGTTGTCGTAGCGTCTGCATGGTCTCCCCAATGTACCATGCCTCGGGACATCCTTTCCTGCAGCGTATCAGGTAGACAACGTTGGCTGAGTTGCAAGAGTATGTACCGTGTACCTGCTAGATGGTGTTCTCATGTGAGATGATGGCATCCGTGTCGGTGATCTGGCACGTCTTGCAGAGGTTGCTGTGGCAGGGTTGTGTGGTGTCGTGGTCACTGTTCTCCTGAAGGCTGGGTAGTTTGCTGCAGACAATGGTCTGTTTGAGGTTGTGCGGTTGTTTGAAGGCAGGAAGTGGGGGTGTGGGGATGGCCTTGGTGAGATGTTCGTCTTCATCAATGACATGTTGAAGGCTCCGGAGAAGATGTCATAGCTTCTCCGCTCCGGGGAAGTACTGGACGACGAAGGGTACTCTGTCCTCCGTGTCCCATGTTTGTCTTCTGAGTGGGTCGGTGCGGTTTTTTGCTGTGGCGCATCGGAACTGTCGATCGATGAGTCGAGCACCATATCCTGTTCTTATGAGGGCATCTTTCAGCGTCTGGAGGTGTCTGTTGCGATCCTCCTCATCTGAGCAGATTATGTGTGTACGGAGGGCTTGTCCGTAGGGGATGGCTTCTTTAACTTGTTTAGGGTGGAAGCTGGAGAAGTGGAGCTGTGGTGGACTTCAGTTGTGCCTTTGTCCTGCCTGGACCACCGTTGTGTGTTTGTCATGCCTGGACACATCCCCTGGCGGCTCGGCTCCTCCCCTTGTCACCTAGTATAAAGGTGGCTGTTTCCTCCCCCTTGTTCAGTTCGGGTCGGTTATCTGTTGGGATGTGCTCCTGGTTCTGTAATGAATAAAAGCCTACAGTTGTATTGGCACACAAGTAGTTTTTTGCCTGATTGATAGCGCATCAATTTTATTCATTACATTTGACTGACATGGAGCAGCTTTTAAAGCCCGACAAGTTAACATTGGACCCTCAAGAGGTCGGAGTTTCTGATAAATTTGACCATGGCTTCGGATTCCCACTCAGTGGCGGTCCTTGGGTGCTGTGTAGTTACTCTGACGGTACAGGGCACAGTCTACGAGCGTTTTCGGCTCCTTGTGCTGCCGCGACTCTGTGCAGCTGTACTGCTGGGGTTAGATTTCCTCACCCATCATAGGAGCGTCACCTTGGCCCTTATTCCCCGCTCTCTGTCTGCAATGCGCCGTTACTGCAGCGCCCCCTGCGCACCACCTGCAGTCTCTCGACCCTCAAGATTACCCCCCCCTTTATTCGATAATCTCACCCTGGATTGCAGGCCTATAGCCACCAAAAGTAGGCGCTATAGTGCGGAAGACCGGGCCTTCATTCGGTCCGAAGTACAACGTTTGCTCAAGGAAGGGATTATCCAGGCCAGCACCAGCCCCTGGAGGGCGCAGGTGGTCGTAGTTAAATCGGGGGAGAAACACCGCATGGTGATTGACTATAGCCAGACCATATACAGGTATACGCAACTAGATGCGTACCCTCTTCCCCGCATCGCGGACATAGTCAACCGCATCGCGCACTATAGGGTTTTCTCTACGATTGATTTAAAATCGGCCTACCACCAGCTCCCTATCCGCTCAGAGGATCGCCCATATACTGCCTTTGAGGCGGACGGTCGCCTCTACCAGTTCCTCCGAGTCCCCTTTGGTGTCACCAATGGGGTCTCAGTTTTCCAGTGGGCCATGGATCAAATGGTGGACCAACACGGGCTACGGGCCACTTTCCCGTATCTGGATAATGTCACCATCTGCGGCCATGACCTGCAGGACCATGATGCCAACCTGCAAAAATTCCTCCGTACTGCCACTCTCCTGAATTTGACATATAATGAGACGAAGTGTGTCTTTCGGACACGCCGCCTCGCCATCCTTGGGTACGTGGTGGAAAATAGTGTCCTTGGTCCTGATCCAGCCCGTATGCATCCCCTTATGCAGCTTCCCCTCCCTACTACTCTCAAAGCACTGAGGAGATGCCTGGGCTTCTTCTCCTACCATGCCCAGTGGGTTCCCCGTTACGCGGATAAAGCCCATCCGCTCCTTAAATCGACCTCTTTTCCCCTGGCGGAGGACGACATCAAAGCAGACATCGCGAAGGCCGCGATGCATGCTGTGGATGAATCCATGCCATTCCAAGTGGAAAGTGATGCATCTGACTTTGCCCTCGCCGCCACCCTTAACCAAAGGGGCCGTCCGGTGGCCTTTTTTTCCCAGACCCTACAAGGCCTTGAGATTCGACACTCCTCGGTTGAGAAGGAGGCCCAGGCCATCGTGGAAGCCGTCTGGCACTGGCGCCATTACCTTGCGGGCCAACGGTTCACTTTAATTACGGACCAGCGGTCCGTTGCCTTTCTGCTCAACACCAGGCAGAGGGGCAAGATCAAAAATGACAAGATCTTGCGGTGGAGGATTGAGCTCTCCACCTATAGATATGACATCATGTACCGGCCTGGGAAACTCAATGAGCCCCCAGACGCCCTGTCCCGTGGAACATTTGCCAGCGCCCAACTGGATCAGCTACAGTCCCTCCATAACGATCTCTGTCACCCGGGTGTCACCAGACTTTTCCACTTTGTCAAATCCCGTAACCTGCCCTACTCCCTCGAGGAAGTCCGGTCTGTTACCAGGCAATGCAGGGTCTGCGCAGAGTGCAAGCCGCAGTTCTACCGGCCAGGTGGGGCGCACCTTATAAAGGCCACTCGCGCGTTTGAGCGCCTCAGCATTGATCTTAAAGGCCCCCTCCCTTCCTCTAACCGCAATATTTATTTTCTGAATGTCATCGATGAATATTCGCGTTTCCCTTTTGTCTTCCCCTGCTCGGACATGACCTCGGCCACGGTGATTCGGACCCTGAACATGCTCTTCACCCTGTTCGGTTTTCCATCCTATGTTCATAGCAACCGTGGGTCCTCATTCATGAGTGACGGGCTGCGGCAGTATCTGCTCACCAAAGGCATTGCCTCCAGCCGCACCACTAGCTATAACCCCAGGGGTAATGGTCAAGTAGAGCGGGAAAACGCAACTGTCTGGAAGGCTGTTCTATTAGCGCTACAGTCTAGGGGCCTTCCAGTCAGCCGTTGGCAAGACGTCCTCCCCGACGCATTACATTCAATTAGGTCACTCTTGTGTACAGCGACCAATACGACCTCTCATGAGCGGATGTTCACTTTCCCCAGAAAGTCCTCCTCGGGTACCTCGCTCCCAGCTTGGCTGATGTCCCCGGGGACCGTTCTGCTTCGGAAGCATGTCCAGACCCATAAGGCAGACCCCTTGGTCGAGAAGGTCCAATTGCTCCACGCTAATCCTCAATACGCTTATGTAACGTACCCTGATGGGCGGGAGGACACAGTCTCTGTCCGTGACTTGGCACCCGCAGGTGCCCCTGAGGCCACCACGTCCCTCCGCCCCACTGTCCCAGTCCCTTGTGTTGTGCGGCCAGAGACCACTACGCCCCTCCCCCCTTCAGTCCCAGTCTCCTATATTGTGCGCCCAGAGCCCACTACGTCCCTCCACCCCCCCAGCCCCAGTTTCCCCTGTTCTCCATACATCATCAGGGCCACAGCTCACTCCTCTCACCCCTATGTACAGCTCGCTTGAGCCGCCGGTGCCGTCACCACGCAGTACCCAACTGTTGGACGGGACGACGGATGGTTCCGCCTCACACCATCTGGCGCCTCCTCTCAATGCTCACTGCATGGAGCCTGGGCTGACTCCGCTCCCTGCTCAGACGACTCTGCAACCTGCCCTACGACGATCACGACGGCGGCTCAAGCCACCAGATCGTCTGAACTTGTGATATTGTTTCCGCTTCACCCCGTGTTGTTTTTTTTTAAAGGAGGGGTGAATGTGGTGGACTTCAGTTGTGCCTTTGTCCTGCCTGGACCACCGTTGTGTGTTTGTCATGCCTGGACACATCCCCTACCGGCTCGGCTCCTCCCCTTGTCACCGAGTATAAAGGTGGCTGTTTCCTCCCCCTTGTTCAGTTCGGGTCGGTTATCTGTTGGGATGTGCTCCTGGTTCTGTAATGAATAAAAGCCTACAGTTGTATTGGCACACAAGTAGTCTTTTGCCTGATTGATAGCGCATCAGGAGCATCGTGAGGTTATCTGTGGGCTTGCGGTACAGTGAGGTGCTGAGGTGACCGCCCTTGATGGAGATGCGTGTGTCCAAGAATGCAACCGATTCCGGAGAGTAGTCCATGGTGAGTCTGATGGTGGGATGGAACTTGTTGATGTCATCATATAGTTGTTTCAGTGATTGTTCACCATGAGTCCAAAGGCTACGATAATGGATGAATGAACACCGCTCGACAATCACCAAGCAAGAGTGTTCTCTTCCTGTTGGGGAACACTTCAACGGTCATGGGCATTCAACCTCTGATCTTCCGGTAAGCGTTCTCCAAGGCGGCCTTCATGACACACGACAACGCAGAGTCGCTGAGCAGACTGATAGCCAAGTTCCGCACACATGAGGATGGCCTCAACCGGGATCTTTGGTTCATGTCACACTATCTGTAACCCCCATGACTTGCTTGGGCTTGCAAAATCTCACTAGCTGTCCCCGCTGGAGACAATACACATCTCTTTAACCTGTGCTTAACCCTCTCTCCACTCACATTGTCTATACCTTTAAGACTTGATTACCTGTAAAGACTCGCATTCCAACCATTATTTTGTAAATTGAGTTTGTGTCGTTATATGCCCTGTTTGTGAACAGAACTCCCACTTACCTGACGAAGGAGTAGTGCTCCGAAAGCTCGTGGCTTTTGCTACCAAAAAAAACCTGTTGGACTTTAACCTGGTGTTGTGAGACTTCTTACAGCACTGAAACATGCGGCTTATGGAAATGAGATGCTGGCTTTGCCAGAGCTAGGCTAGCAGTGCCTTATCTCTCTCTCTCTTTTGTCTTTGCAATGTGTCAGATTATTGCAGGAGAGTATTGCAGGGCATCACCCGAATGGTACGAGCGCTAGAACTGCATTTACCTTTTACCTGCCTTGGGGTGAAGTAAAAAGGTGAGTACCCTTTATTGCCAAGGGATATACCTTGTCCTGTAGTACCCACTGGCAGTGTTTTTGTTGTGACATGAAGATTTGCAGCTTCTTGGACTGCTGGAGGATGAATGAGTCATGGCAGCTGCCAGGATAGCAAGCACACACATGCATACCAGCTCTTGTGGTCATAGACTAGCTGAAAATCGAAGGAGTGGAAACCCTTCCTATTGATGAAGCTCAGTGCCTTGATGGCCACATGGGTGTAACCAATGATGCCCTGCACCTCTGGGAATCCAGCAATGGAGGTGAATCCCAATGCCTGTTATGTCTGTGAGGTCCTACCTATTTGAAATCTTACGTATTTCCCAGTTCTCACAAATAAGGCAGCAACGACATGCGAGATCAATTGTGTGCAGCCACTTGAAGGATGCCATCAAAGTCTGCTACTGATCCTTGTAAGGAGCCCAAGATAAAGAGGTTTGAGGCCACAGTTACTTTCACTGCTACGGGCAGGGCATGGCAAGCAGCATTGCAAGATCTGAGGCCTTTCTCAACAAGTGTATAAATATCAGTGATACTTGCCTAGATAGGCACAGTCTCTTGTGGCACTTATTCTCTG